>NC_086177.1:53950000-54575000 GCF_023053635.1 Elgaria multicarinata webbii
TCATCTTTTAACATAACTGTCAAGACAGAACAAAAATAAAACCAAGACACAATTTTAAAACATCAATAAAATTATATGATGGTGATGATAATAAGTTGGGGGACGACGACACCCAATACAGCAACCAATATAACCTCATAGACACAAGAACTGTAAAACGTTTGTCTAAATAAACAGGTCTCTAAAGCCAACTGAAAAGGGCCTATGTCCTGAATTTGACAAACCTCAATAGGCAATTGCTTCTTTAATTTGGGGTCCACTAACAAGGAAAAAAAAATCATGGTGACCACCATCCTGACAGAAAATAGAATTATCAGAAGATTAGCAGGAAGACACTCCATTAAGTATCCTGGACCTAATCCTTAAAGTGCTTTTAGAGGCAAACACCAGCACCTTGAGTTTTCCTAGTACAAATTGGTAACCATGTAGGATCAATGGCATAGGCTCTCTGTGGCAATCACCAGAAATCAATATGCCTTCTATATTCTGGACCACTTGCATCTTTGGAACAACCTTCAAGGGCTTCCTTACATGGAGTCTGTTACAGAACTCTAGTACCAGGATATGCCGTACCAGAGCTCCTTCTTCCTGCAAAGGCACAGTTGTACAGCTTGTCTGTGCATAAACTCCTGTCCCTGTAATTTATACCCTGATGAAGCTAGGGCCAATGGGTATAACCCCAGTAGTCCCTTCATATGTTCATTGAGTGCAGATATGCTATCTGCACAGAGCTTCAGTCACTAATTGAAGGTCCTTCAGTATTATGCAATGAAGAAGTGTCTCAACGTAATGTTGTGGAAATCTTCAGACCAATGCCAAATGTGATGTCCAACGCAATGCCAGTTTCATGTACACTAACGCACGAGCATCCAGAAATTAATACAAAAGAAACAAAAGCCATTTTTATGAAGCAGCATAGTAGCTCTTTATGATTCACTTGTTTCTTTGCCATATTAAATCTCTATATAGAACCTGCAAATCTGACTACATGGAGCTAGTATTGTTTGATAGTTATTTCTGTAAGCGTCATGTTTTTGTTGAATTTCCATTTGCCTGTATAGAGCGTCTTTCTTGTTGGTGTTGTTTATTTTAAATGATATATTTGTACTTTATATGTCAGTCATCTCTGGCATTTCATTTTCTGTTTATATAGTGATTGACATCAGAATCTGAAGCTTCTTGTAATACCAGATTGTACAAGAAAGTGCCTTCTCCTCTGTTACTGTATACTTACAGTGTCACATTAACCCCACCCTGTCTCTTGGTAAGCATTTATTAATCTTCTCCCACCCATATGAAAAGAGTTCTTCCCTTAACACCACAGCTGCTGATTTATTGGCAAACACACAGGCCTTGAGCCAAACTGCACATTCCTTCGAAGTGCTAGCCAGCACCTATGTCTTTTCTTCTTTCAATGCTTTAACGTAAGTGCAAGGCACCCAGTCTGGACTGGAACCCCATTTTACAGGGTGCTGGGAGTGGCTTTAACTTTTTGGTTAAAAAGAGGGTTGTGTGTTTCATGCTGGCCATTTAGATTGTCAAAAAATGATCCATTTACACTTCCCAAGGGGAGAAACTCTGCCAGAACCTGTGTATTGCTGTTCATTCTTGGAGCAAAGGCGTTAACAAAAAACGCTTGCTTGAGTCTTGGTATCTATGGCAGTAAGCCGGTGGGGAAAGCCAATTTAGCTGGCACTCTAGCCATCACCCAATTCAAAATATGGCCCCTGTTAAGAATTAGCTGCTGTTCAGGATGATAGCCTATTCCTCTGTGAAACAACCACCTGCCAGGAAGTCTTTGATGGATCATATGTAAATCCAAAGAGGCTGCTAAAAGCTAAGAACTTGTTATCAAGGGCTACTAGTCCAATAGCAGAGGCAGTAAACCTATGTATACCAGTTGCTGAGGAACATAGCTGGTAGGGTGCTCCTGTACCTGTTTGTGGGTTCCTGGTCAACAACTGTTTGGCCACTATGTGAATAGAATGCTGGACTAGATGGACCCTTAGTCTGATCCAGCAGGGCTCTTATGTTATTCTCACAAAATTCCCCCTTGTGCCTTGAAAATTCTTTGAGTCATCTAAGGGTGAATGTTCTATAGCTGATCATATTTCAAAGATTCTGTCATTTCTCTTTCTCTCCCTCTACAAGCACTTTAGGGATGTTAAGCACAATAAATGACTGTAATGCTATCTTCCCCATGAGCCTACCAAATGGCCTTTACTATAATGCGGCTTTTACAGCCCACTTCCTATTGAGCAGCATGTTAGTCAAGGCTATTATTTATGGTCAATTTGTTCAGCCTAGATTTAAAAAGATTTTAAAAAAATCTCTTCCTATGCACATACAGCCTTCACCTACTAAAATATTATTCAGATATCTGACCTGTAAATGCTTTAAATGTACTCTGTTTGAATTAATATATTCTGTTGTGTGCCATTCCTAAACAGGAAACGATACCCAAGTATTTTGGGTATCATATACTTGTTTAAATTTTTTATTAGCATTTTCATATCTAAGTTAAAGGATTAACTTTTAAAAAACTTGTCTGTGTGATATATTTATATTATATTCATTGCCTTGGCTATAATTTCGGTAAGGGTTGTATAGATCATGAAAGTATGCATTGCATTGTACTAATATTTTTCTTTCTTCCCATAAAACACAGTGTCTTAAGATAAAGACATTTATTTGAATGTTACTATCTTCTGAATATGTAACAATAGTTGGCAGACCAGAAGGGAAGAAAATACTTTAATCCAGGGGTGCTGGGCTTGCGGAGCCTGCCAAGATTCCTTCAGTGGTTTCGCCTTCAAGTCCCATCCCCTGGAGGAATGCTCCTGGTAGTCATCCCTCCTGTTATCTCCAATCTGAGATCAAAGAGAACAGCAAGGATTCGTCTGCATGATGGTGTGCCACCAGGGAAATCTCCACTATTATCTCTGCAGGTGGCTGAGACTCAGCCCACCAGGGAAGGGCAGCCACTCTATCCAGCATGGGCCAAATAACTTTGTGGGGTAACTGGAGCTGTTTGAGGTGCTCTTTATCCATGGGGATACCACACAAAGATGGGTACTCGACTGGTACTGAAGAAAACTTCTTCCATGCTTGAAGGAGGCATGGAACTCTTGCTTCTTCCAACATGGAGAGAGAAAGAGAACCAGGGGTGATGACAGCAGCAGACAGGACCACATCAACTGATGTCTTCTGGGCTGAGATGGACTAAAACAGTTCTTAACCCCTGATATAAACCACAACAGCAACACAGAATTAGGTGTGCTTAAGGTCACTGAAATCATAGATCACAGAGGAGGGTAATATTCTGATGATAAAATTATCAAGCACTTCTACAATATTAAAAGTCAATTTGCAAACTGAAATAATGTTTGCAACATGATCCAAATAATCCACTAGCCCAGGGGTCCCCAACCTTTTTGGCTCATGGGGTACATTTGGAATTTTGAGAGAATGTCTAGGGTGCTATTGCAAAATGGTTGCCATAGGGGGCTTGCCCATTCATAAAATGGCTGCCATGGTGGGCATGTCCAGTCACAAAACACTCATTTCCAACAAGGTAAATTTGTAAGACTAAAAGAAAAGTAACTTGCTAAGAACCTACGTACAAGGCAGAGGTGAGGGCTGAGCTCAAAAGCACTCTTTTGAACCCAAATAAAGATTATACTGGGGAGAAGAACTTTACAGCATACCAGCCTCCCATTTAAACAAAAAATAACCCAAAAAACGCCCTTAAGAAATACAATAAAAATCACATGGGGCAGGCACCGAGAGAGATGACTGTGGGCACCATGCTGGAGACCCCAGGACTTGCCAGACTGACTGCATCTCCATTCCTGAAGCCTAGAAATCTCTGAAGCTCATCCAGGGCTTGGTAGCAGTGGTGGCTCCTTCAATGCCACCAAGTTGGTTCCTGGATGAGCAGATTTCAGCTCAATTATCCAGAAATATTCTGGATGAAGACGGAATGATCAACCTGGCATTCGGTCTTCTGTTCCTTGTTATTTCCTTGAACAGTTTTCAGGTCTCCAACTGTGTAAAAGCCAAATTCCTAACATTCAGTACTTTGAAATCCATTGCTTATATTTTGACATTTGGAAGTTGTAAAATTGAGTAGTGACTGAATAATGAATTAACAACCCCAGCAGCATTTGTTATGATCTTCAGATTTGCTTTCATTCATTAGGATGATGATGGTTTGCCTTTGCAGAGTGCTTTGCAAAGTTGTTGCAGAGTGGTAAACCCATGTCTGGTTTAGTTTGTTATTGTGAACAGTGAACAATAACGTTAATAAAATCACACATCTGTAAAACTACATATGGAGATTAGGGCTGCAATTCTATGCACATTATTCATTAAATTTATATTCTGCCAAACTTGCAAATGCCCTCAGTTTAGAATCATAAAAAATGAAAAACAAACAATAAAATAACAACTGAAATAACAAATACAACAATAAAACTATCAAGATAGTAAAACCCCACTTGAACACACTTTCCTCAAAGTAAAACAGCTATAGAATTGGGCACTACGTAGGAATGAGACACTTACATAGTTCAAACGTTCGGTGAAAAACTGTCAGTTTCTTGCTTCAGTCTACAAAATGTCCTGCTTTGCTTTTACTATTCAAACAATATTAATATATTTCATAAAATACATTAGTTGAATAAATTACACAACATGTTGGAGGTCTACACATTTCTGAATTTTACTATCATCCACAGGAAGTCTGCCATTGATTTATAATGATTCTGACTTTTAGAAAAACAACATACAGTTATTCAATTTTACAATTCTGTTCAGTTTCAGTACATCTAAATGTTTTTCTACAGTTGGTAATTCTTCCCTTTTCTCTTCCCCCACTCCTTAATGCTAGAAATTCTACTAATACTATCTTTTCTGGTTGCAATCTCATCTTCTCTCTCTCTAAAAAAGTAAGAGAAAAACTATGATTGCACAAGTGTGCAAATCTTACCTTTAATGGATTGGAGTTTCAATGAATATATCCTAAAGACGGGAGTGAAGGAAAGCCAATTTTGTCATAATCCTGTGGAAATTGATCCTTTCCCAACCAAATATATGTATTCTGAAACTTTTCTGCATGTATTGAGATAGAATAAGGCTTTACTCTTCTGGTATTGCAAGGTCCAGAAGAATAAAGAAGAAGGGAATTGCTGGTCCATGCGGGGAAACAGAATATCTCTTGCCAGTGACTATTTAAAGACTTGATGCCTTCAGGACAAATGCTTGGACTGTGTTTTCCTGTTTGTGTCAGGACTTAAAACCTTTTATGCACTTCCTAAGAAAAGAAATAAAAGCTCAATCAGCTGCTAGTAGCCCTGGAGATTCATAAGAGCCCCTGTTGTGAGAGTGAAACCAAGAGACAAAAATGATTTGTTTCTTTTCCACTTGAAGGCTATAAGTCATTCATCATTAACTTAAAAAAAGAAAAAGAGAGCAGGGAGGGTGGGGAAAAGAATACCTTGCTGTCTTGCAATGAAAAAAGACTCAGTCCAAAATGCTAGTGCAATATATATAAAAGATGAAAATGCACAAAACATAGAGGAAGCACTTAAAATGAACATTTACAACCATGGTTTGCTAAAGTTTTCAATGTAACAAGATAGTTACAAATAGTTACAGATGCCCAGGGATCCAACCTCCATTACTGGAAATAATAATATACAAACAGTGAGAATGTGTAAATTAATATGAAGGTTTGAGAAAATGAGGAATGGAAACCCTTGCTGACCACACACAGTTTCAGCACTTTAATTATTGGGAACAAACTTTAAAAAGGAATGGGTTTCCTGAAAAGATAAACAGGGAGTCAGACTCCAGTCTGTGTTGAGAAAGCCCAGGTCCCTGCTTACCTGGGGCACACTTTGGGCCAACATGGGGGGGCAGGTGGGGAAGAGGAGGTGACTGAGTGATTCTGAGCTGCATTGCTCCTCTGGGATGCTGCAAAACTGCATGGCAAGCAGGGAGCCTATGGGGCCAATCAACACTGCTGGGCAGAGCCTGGGAGACGACCAGAGGGAGGAAGTTTTCCCTCTGGTCCACTTCCAGGGGATAAAAGCAGGAACTCTATGGGCATGGCTAGATGAGGGCTTATCCCGGGGATCACCCCAGGATCACCCCTGTGTGTCCATATGATGCACAGGGGATCCCAGGAGCAGTGAGGGATGATCCCTCCCTTTCCCCGGGATATCGCTCTACCCATTTTTCCAGATTTTTCCACACAGAACGTGTAGCCTGCCATTGCTGGTATGTCCTGGTTCCTCGCGAGTAACCACGAGGACCCGGGACCTGGGCACAGAGCTCCTAAGGAGCTCTGTGCCCATTGGTGGTGGGGTGGGGGGAGGGCAAGGTGGTTTTTTTTACAAAACGCTTATATTTTTCACAGGAGCACTCCTGCACTCTGCTCGGATTAAAACCAAAAAACCAAAATGGCGGCGACAACCTCTTCCTTCCTGGTCGTTGCGTGCCATGTGTAGATGAGGACAACGATCTTGTGATCATAAAATCACGAGATCGTCGCCCTCCACCCCCTTATCTAGCTATGTCCTATGTGGCTCCTGGTAGTGTTGTTCTGGACTTCCCCATTCCATCCTCCCTAAACTGGTTAGATTGCTATGTTCACAGCCAGTCACTGGTGACAGGGAAGGAATTTAACCTGGGGTGCATAATTGGCCACCCACCCTCAAGATTTTTGCCTTCCTCATAGCAATATCTGACATGCATGCCACTCCATTGTTTGTTTTGGTTGTTCCATTGTCACAACTGCATGGTAGGAATTGGGACAGATCCAATTGGGAGGGGGAGAATGGAGGAGAGCTTTCCATACCCTAATAAAATGGGGTTCCTGTGAAGAAGCCCAAGGGTGGGGGAAGCAAGGTTACTCCCTAGCTAAGGAGCTGGTATGCTGTTCCCAAACCCAAAGCACAGGAGGAAAAGGGCCATGTGAATGACCCATGCAGTCCTAATTTCCTGCTTACCAATGGAAAACCCAGCACACAGGCGGGGAGAGAACAGTTAGCCAGCAAAAAAAGTTGTCTGATTACCAGTTCTGTGCCCTATGTCACACCAAAACTCTGTATGCTGTAACCAGTAAAAGTTGTGGCCATGTTATCCAAATAATTTGACTATAAGTGGTTAATTTTCACCCCCTTCACCGTTTGCTACCCAATAAGTGCTGTCGGGGCAATCATGTTACAATAGTCAAGTAATGCAATAAAAGTAGGAATAATATTAATAAACATCTGGACAGGCAAATATATGTTGTGGTCATTTTATTCCACCTAGTGTAATGTATTATATGTTTCCACTGAAGACAGATAAAAAGATGAAAAGATGGAGTATGCTCTAAAGGCACATGAAAGTGGGATCCAAGATACAAAATTGTGTGAGTTCTGGATATTATGGGTAGGAAAATGTACAGCCTTGTACACAATCTAATTGTTCTAGAGAAACCTGAAAGGACGCCCCTGTCTACATGGAGGTGCTTTGGCGCTGCGAGGTGCCTTACACCCGCATTTGCCTTCCTTCCTGGCATCTGCACGGGAAGGAAGGCAAGTGCAAATTTTCCTGCCCGGTGCCTCTGAAAAGTTTTTTTTAAAAAAAAGAAAGAAAGGGGGGGCAGGGAGGAAAGGAACGGGGCCGTCCTTCCCCCTTTTTTAAATTTAAACAGTCCAATCTGCAGAGCTCTGCATATTCAGATTGGGGGTTGCCTGGTTCTCCTAAATTTGTATTTGTTTCTGCAGAGCTTTGCAGATTTAGAACATCAAATAAAAAGGGGGGAGGAATGGCACTGTTCCTCTTCTCTCCCTCCCCCCTATTTTTATGGGGGGGTTGTTTGTTTTTGGGTTTTTTTTGTTTGTTTTTTGCTTTTTTACAGCCACAGAGCTGCCTCTGCTGCCAAAAAAGTTGGGGTAAATGCCTGACTTTTTTGGAGCAGATTTTCCAGGGTTTGCCCCTGCATGGCTTTGCATTTGTGGCTGCGTCATCTGTCCGAAAATTCTGAAGTGTGCATTTACGGCAGTGTAAACAGCCGTATGGACAACCCCCAGGTCTTTTAAAGGAACAGTGCAAACCGTTTGGCAGTATTTATCACCCGAAACCCTGGTTATGGCAGAAAGGTTCAGATTTCAGAACAGGTGCCAGCTTGAAGGTGAATCTGTTTCCTCATTTGCAGCAGAATTAAATGCTTTCAGAATATTGTGACTTCAAGAAGGAGTTAATGATGTACTAAGAGATAAACTGCATGTGGGCTGCAGAGTGAGAGTATGCAAGAGAGACTTTTAACTGAGGAAGTGTGTTGTCAAACTAGAAGTGGCAATAGAAAGGGCAGCTATAGATGCAGTGAAATCCGAAAGCAAAGCTGGAGAAGAATCAGAGAGGGCTGCTGAACAAAGCAAGAGACGACCTGCTTGAGACCCAGTATAGAAAAGATTTTCATTTCCCTGCTGAATGTTGTTTTTAAGATGTAGACTGCAGAAGTGGCAATAAAAGGGTACATATTAAAAGTTTATGTAGCAGTGCAAGGAACACGCCTCCAACTGGAAATATACAACATGAGCCAAAATGATATCAAGGATAGCTGGGAAAATATTCAAAATTGAGTTGGCCACCAAAGTTGCAGTGTCTATTATTTCATGAAGACTGTACAGAAAAAAACAAAACACCTTTGTAGATATTTATTTTATTCATTTATTACGTTTAAATCATTCCATTCTCTCAGTAATGGTGCTCAAGATGGCCAACAGAATGAAATACAAATAAAAAAAAGTTTTGTTCAAACTTAAAAAAGAAATTGTTTAAAACACAATAATAAAAATAAACAGCCCTCAACCTGTTAAAACTTCCTTCTGTATGCCTGTTTGAAATGGCCAAAGGTTGTTGGGGTTTTTTGGCATGAAATTTACTACCACCTCTCAGACAACTAAAATTCTTTGGGTCTCATTTGCACAGGCAGGACTGCCAGAACAAGTAGTAAGTAATAATGGCTTACAATTTTCCTCAAAAGACTTTAAATGCTTCATGCACCAGAATAACATTTGATGTATCACCTCTACACCATACCAACCACTCACCAACAGTTTGGTGGAAAGATATGTGCAGACTTCAAAGTGAGCCCTGAAAAAGATGGCAGGTGAAAGCTGATCTTTACAATAAAAACTGTCATGTGTCTTATTGATATATTACAATCCTGCACATGCCACCACTAGTCAATCACCTGTAATGTTGTTTTCGAGCAGAAGCCTATGTTCATGTTTAGATTTGTTGAGACTAGATTTGTGCGTGCATGTCAGGAATCAACAACTTAGTCAAACATCTACAGAATGGATGGTGCATTTTGTCACCTACAACTGTGCCAAACAGTGTTAGTGCAGGATTCCAGGAGACAAAACAAATGGCATTCCACTGTTTCCCATAAGTCAAGTCCTTTGTTATATAAAGTCCAATTATTTCCTGGAATACTTTGGTGCCATCACAATGGGACTCGGTGCCAAACCTGATATTTTTCTTTAATCCAGTGTAACCACATAATTCAGATCAGGACCAGTGTTCACTGGGAAGGAAAAATTAAACTTTCACCCTGTGAGGGGAGTGTGTGTGTGTTAAAAAACACAAAAGTCTATTAGACCATGGAGATCATCCCCCCCCCATTCACTCACATGGGGGATTTTGAAGCAAAATGGAGAAGAAAGTTTAATCTTTCCCTCCCAGAGCATTCTGGGCCTGATCTGAATTGCGACTGCGCATGGTTGCAATGGAGTGAAGAAAAATACCAGGCTCAGCCACACCTATGAAATTAGCAGAACATGTAGTTTGGCCCTCAGGGGTGACACCAGCATGGACTGCTGAAAACTTTCTCTGATATCATCTCTGGCACAGCAGAGAAAAGCTGAATCCAACGCACATAGGCCAAAAAGCAATTCTGTTGAACATTCAGTTTCCTCTAATATATCATAGCCAGACAGTTGTACAGACTCTGACATCCCACAGAGAAGTGCGCAGGAAGAGGGCTGATGCTAGCCAGGACACAAGTACCTGTGAGACTCTAGCTGTGATCTTTTACCCTCTGTGGTGGGTTCGTAAACATTTTCATACATAATTATGTTTTCAGTACGTTCCACCTTAGAGTGTGTCTCTGTGTGGATATTTGAATCTAAGTGAATCTGCAGTTATGTCTCACTTACTCTGCTGTTGTATCAAATGTGTTTGATATACTTAATGAAATGCTTCGTTATGAACCTAGCCTTATGTGTGTATCTTCCTAGAATTGTTTGTGTTAGTATTAGCTCCATCCATCCATCCTCAGAGATTTAGTTATGGCAGGTTTTTATCTTAACTTTGGGAGATATTAAAGAGCTCGGGCTGTAAATCAGGCATGCTTGTCATCATAGCAAAGTGACATCATTATGGAGCTATTGCAGAGAAACAGAGATGTCATGAAAGCCAGAACATTGTTGCTCCATTGTTGTCTACTTGAGACCCATTGAAATGAATGGGTCTCAAGAGAGTTATGGCTAGTTTAAGTCCTATTCATTTAAATGGGTCTATCCTAAGTAGGCCTTATATTGGATTTTAACCTTTATGTTTATAATTCTTGTTTGTGCTATTTTGTAAGGTTCCCTGTCTGTTTAAACTTCATGTGGAGACTCCCATAGACAAGAGAAGCAAAAATGAATGAAAGATTCTAACTAGAAAAGTACGTCAGTGTTATTACACAGTACATTATAAAGTTAGTACTTAACCTCAAGTCTGTTTAAACATAAAACCAACCATGCAAGGATAGAATGTTTAGAGAGCACAAGAAAATTGAAGAAAGATTGCATAATATGTAGGGGTGTGCACGGACCCCCCGCTCCGCTTCACTTGCAGATCCGCCATTTTTCGGAGCGGGTCGCTCCGCCCCGCCCCCGCTCCGCCCACTTCCGCTCCGCTCCGCCCGGAGCTCCGGATCGGATCCGGAGCTCCGTTTTTGCCCCCCCATAGGCTTGCATTGAAAGCTAAAAAAGTAAACAACTTTTTTTCCGTTGAAGTTAGAAACCTCACGTTTGGCACCATGACACCTCATGGGCGTATACACACACACGCCAAGTTTCAAGGCAATCCCATCATCCCCTGATTTTTGGCGAATTTTTGAAAATCGGGCACCCCATTCACACCCCTTGGGATAGCTCCGTCAATTTGCATGTTACAAACCTCAAACTCGGCACCAGGGCAGCTTATCCATGTGTCCACATGCACGCCAAGTTGCAAGCAAATCCCATCATCCCCTGATTTTTGGCGCGGCTCTACCCTCTAACGCACCTCCCATAACCCTAATTCACACCCCTTTAGATAGCTCCGTCAATTTGCACGTTAGAAACCTCAAACTCAGCACCATGATAGCTTATCCACGTGTCCACATGCACGCCAAGTTTCAAGGCAATCCCATCATCCCCTGATTTTTGGGGAATTTATGAAAATCGGGCACCCCATTCACACCCCTTGGGATAGCTCCGTCAATTTGCATGTTAGAAACCTCAAACTCGGCACCAGGAGAGCTTATCCATGTGTCCACATGCACGCCAAGTTGCAAGCAAATCCCATCATCCCCTGATTTTTGGCATGGCTTAACTCACCCCAAATTGTCCCATTCTACAACTACGTCAATTTGCACGTTAGAAACCTCAAACTCAGCACCATGATAGCTTATCCACGTGTCCACATGCACGCCAAGTTTCAAGGCAATCCCATCATCCCCTGATTTTTGGGGAATTTATGAAAATCGGGCACCCCATTCACACCCCTTGGGATAGCTCCGTCAATTTGCATGTTAGAAACCTCAAACTCGGCACCAGGAGAGCTTATCCATGTGTCCACATGCACGCCAAGTTGCAAGCAAATCCCATCATCCCCTGATTTTTGGCGCGGCTTAAACTTTTTAACTCACCCCAAATCAAGTCCCATTCTACAACTACGTCAATTTGCACGTTAGAAACCTATCCTTTGGTCCCATGACAGCTTACCCATGTGTCCCCATGGACACCAAGTTTCAAGGCAATCCCATCATCCCCTGATGTTAGGGGAACTTTTGAAATTTGAACACTCCAGTATGTCAGGGATTTAAAGTTGCAATTGCAGACAGCTCAATGGGGCCAGTTCCAAGGCAATCCCAACATGCCACGAGATAACCCTAAATCTTCTGGCACATTTGAAAAAGGGATTATTGAATTTGATAAAGTCTAAGTGAGCGCAGGAAGGACTTCTCCCCTTAGTCAAAGCAAGACACATACACCATCGCTGCAAGGCGGGAAGGGGAGAATTATTATTATTATTATTATTTATTTATATAGCACCATCAATGGAAAGCAGGCAGGCAGCATGCATTGTAGTGCCGCAAGGATGGCTTGAGCACTAACGCATAGCAAACCAACCCATAAGTGGGCGCAAAGTGAGGCAAAGATGGCTGGTTGTTTCTTTCTAAGCCAGCAGTTACGCCTTGAGGGGCACAGAGGAGGACGATTGGGAGCAAACCAGGCACCAGGCGGGCAGAGAGGCAGGCAGAGTAGGCGAGGAGTCAGTCCTGGCAGATGCCCCACCACAGCAGCACCCCGGGGGAGGCGGGCAGGCAGGCAGGCAGGCTGCGGGCATTTCTGGGGGCACAAGGAAGTGATGGCTGGTTTCTAAGCCAGCATTGCAGTTAGTCACGCATTGCAAACGCAAACCATCCCAGCGAGTCGGTCACCGAGGAGGACAGGCTAGCAGAGGGGCAGGCAGAGTGACATGTCATAGATCTAGTATTGGGGAGGAGTCAGTCCCGGCAGATGCCCCAACACAGTAGCACCCTGGGTGGGCATTGGAAAACGCCATCTTGTGGGTCAATACTTCCCCCACCCCATGTCCTGCAGGGTTGCCTGCCTAACCCTTGTGGGGATGGGAGATGGAGAGCTTAGAGTGGCAGTGCCAGCAGCAGCCTTCGGCTTTCCCCTGGAACCAGTCGCCTTGCCCGCCTCTTTCCCCAGCAAGATCGCCTGGTGCTGCCTATGAAGATGCATCTTCATGCTGCTGGTTCCATAATGCCCTGTCGATGAACCCCTGCTTAGGCTGAGTTTGCAGTGGCGACAGACAGCAAAGCGGGGATCCGCTCCCAACTCAAAGTGGTCCCACACGATGCTTGTCTTTCGTTTCTGTGGTGACACCACCAATTGCCCGCCTGAGCTCTCTGGTGTTGCCACAGAAACAGGGGTGTGGGATGAGACTGGGGAGAGAGCCTCGGCCTGCTGCTGCTCCTCCTCAGCCCCCACATCCTGGAGGCCCACCGCCTCCTCCTCCTCCCCCCCCTCCACTGTGCTGAGGACCTCGTCTAGGTCCATCAGCGGGCTCGTGGGCTGAAAGGAGAATGAAGGAGTTGGGGATACTCCTCCTCCTCTAATGGCACTGCTGCCACGTGCCTCTTGCAAACGGGCACTTTTCCCATTCCCACCCTCAAAAAGAGAACGCCGGGCACAAGTTGCAGAAGAGAGTGGCTCTGCCTGCTGCTTGTCCTGCTTCTGTTTTGGAGCAGTCAGCCAAGGAGTTGCCCGTTTGAGTTTCACAGGAGGAGAGGAAGCCCTGCTGGCAGACTGAGCCTTGCTGCTTTCAGCACGCCTGCTTTCTCTTTTCATGATGACTAACAAAATATTAATACTACTAATACTATGTATAAGGTACTACTAAGAATATGTATAAGAAGAATATAATATGTTTAAATGTAGGGAAATGGGACAAGAACAATAAAATATACTACTACTAATATGTATGAGAATATACTACTAAGAATATCTACAAGAATATAATAATATGTTTTAGAATATTACTAATAAATGTAGGGAAATGGGACAAGAAATGGGACAACCACTACTATAAGAAGAACAAAATATGAATACTACTACTAATATGTATGAGAATGTATACTAATAGACTACTAAGACTATGTCAAAGAATATAATAATAATATGTTTAAGAATAGGGAAATGGTGTGCGTATGCTTTCCCCAAAATGCTCAATCTGTGGCTGCCTGTTGAACTTGACAAAAGCAGCCCACTCCGTCGAAGTTACACAGAGAAGAAAAAGAGAATCCAATTTTTTTGGTATATTTGGTATATAGAAGATAGAAGGAAACACAATCAGGATTTAAGAGAGGGGAGGGGGAAAAAGAACCAACCACTACTATAAGAAGAACAAAATATGAATACTAATATAATATGTATGAGAATATATACTAATGGACTATGTGAAAGAATATAATAAAATATGTTTAAGAATATAAATGTAGGGAAATGGGACAAAAAGTGTGTGTATGCTTTCAAAAGAAAGCTTTCACAAAAGCAGAACAGTCAGGCTTTAATACAGGGAAGGGGGGGGGCAACCAACCCAACCACACACTCCAAAATTCAAAAATAAAGTTTATATTAAATCAAAGTAAGGGGAAAACACAGGGCAAACTAAGCTACAAGTCAGAAAGAAGCAAACAAACACACACACGCGCCAAACTAAACCTATATTAAATTAATCTATCTCCAAAGCAGGAGCACTAGCTAAGTAAGTGTTCCCTCCACGAACGCCAACCCACAAAGAGACACAAAACAGAAAGTTCTCAGGGTGGGTCTGCCTTAGTCCCCCCTCCAACGCTGGGATTGGAGGAGGATGCTTTCTGAGGAGATGAATTCTCATCAGGATTGGGAGTTGAATGTGCCTGTCATCGCTTCCAAAAAAATAATAATAATAAAAAAAAAAAACCCAAACCCCGATTTTTAAAAAAATATTGCACGTGAACCACAGCACGCAGAAAGTTGAGAGTGGTCTCAAAATGACCCCCATCCACGACTCTCTGTGCACAAGAATTTTCAGAACGATAGCTTAAACCCCCCCCCAGTTATCCCCGATTCTTTCCCTCAATGCAATCCTATGGGCGAAAAGCCGAAACGGAGCCCCGCGGTTGACCCTATTTTTAAAAAACTTCTAGCCCGCGACCCGTACGATGCAGAAAGTTGAGAGTGGTCTCAAAATGACCCCCATCCACGACTCTCTGTGCACAAGAATTTTCAGAACGATAGCTTAAACCCCCCCCCCAGTTATCCCCGATTCTTTCCCTCAATGCAATCCTATGGGCGAAAAGCCGAAACGGAGCCCCGCGGTTGACCCTATTTTTAAAAAACTTCTAGCCCGCGACCCGTACGATGCAGAAAGTTGAGAGTGGTCTCAAAATGACCCCCATCCACGACTCTCTGTGCACAAGAATTTTCAGAACGATAGCTTAAACCCCCCCCCAGTTATCCCCGATTCTTTCCCTCAATGCAATCCTATGGGCGAAAAGCCGAAACGCAGTTTGAGCCCCGCGGTTGACCCGATTTTTAAAAAAATATTGCACGTGAACCACAGCACGCAGAGAGGTGAGAGTGGTCTCAAAATGACCCCCATCCACGACTCTCTGTGCACAAGAATTTCCAGAACGATAGCTTCAAAAACAACGTAGTTATGCGCGATTATTTGCCGCAATGCAATCCTATGGCGAAATGTTTTCAAGATGGCGACCGGAGCGCTCCGACTGAACTCGGAGCTCCGAAAAATGGTCGCTTCTCTTCGCCTTGCTTCTAGGGGGTCCGCGGTCCGCTCCTACTCCGCCTCTGGGTAAGGCGGAGCAGGCCAATCCGCTACTGCTTCTACGCTCCTAATCGGAGCGGAGCACATCCCTAATAATATGTAGGGCCAGTGTGGGATAAAAGAAAAGCTACTGCTTTGAAGAAGTCACGTATCTTTAGGAGTGTCGCTGTGCTTTATGGAACAGCTGCTAAATTTCCCAATCATGTTGAAATGACCATCTTTACCATGAGTGATTGAGATTGCATTGGCTGCAAAGATGACCTTGGCAAAAACAAAAACATGGCTCCAAGAATAATTTAACTATTGGATACTTTAAGCTCCACATTTTAATTCTAGCATTCCATTACAGGGAGAGTTAAAAAGAAATAATAATAATGCATGCATAGTGATATACAAGGAATGAAAAAAATGCTAAAGGGTGTAATGGAACTAGGTGGAGCAAAGCATATAACATATGTATAATGCGGCATTGATACGTTTTTTGAAAACACTGAATTTTTAAAAATATGACTTTAGTTTTTCAATGCTGCCTTTCTATTTTATTTCTGTCATTGCCATCAGTTCCAGCAAATTCAAGAAGCAAGTAATAAAATACAGAAGAGTTGGAAAAGTAAGAATTTTGGTTGTTTTCTCTGCAATAGTGAAGCTGTATCTGAGCTGTCATAAGAGCCTTCACTTGGATTTTCTCTGCCTTCATCCCTGCCCTGCCCTGGGTTCAATTACATGGCTCTGCTCTCAGGCCCTGTTGAGATACCACAATTTTCTTTTCTTTTAAGAGTTGGCAACCTTCCTTTAAATGCTGAGTATCTTTAGTACCAGTATCTGATTATGTCTGACTTAAACATGTTTCACTAGCATCATCAGAGTTATCATTTTAGGCACTAGACTAAGTCCATCCTTTGTTTTTCCGCAAGCCCTTAATGATATTTAATATTCCAGTGACTAGTGGTTTTTATCTGTTTTGAGTTTCCTGCACTATTAATATTTTACATCGTTTATTTATATTCTATGCTGCCTTGAGGGCTTTTATATTGGAAAGGTAGGAGTAGGGTTTTCTTTTTAGAGGCAATGGGAAAATGTAGGATTGGCCATGGCAGAGATAGCAGGAGGGTTCATGATCAGGCAAACTTGATTTATTTATTTATTGCATTTTTATCCCTCCCTTTAGCAAAAAAGACTCTAAAGGTGGCTTACAAAGATATTTCTTAAGGCAGTCTCTGCCTGAAGGCTTACAATTAAAAAAAAATAACACAAAGAAGGGATTGGGAGAAAGAAGAAAAATCCAGGCAATAGATTTTCAGTTGTAAAGTTTAGCAGATCATGGACACAGTGAAAAGGCTGCTACTTTCTCACCCTCTGATGGCCTCAAGCAGATCCAGAAGAGGTCTGGACACAAACTGTCATGAACTTGAGAAGGCATTCTGAACGTGGGGCATTCATTGGCAACACACAATTTCAAACTTCATTGCCATCACTAATCCAGAGATGTTCAGGTTTATTTAGTTATTATATTTATATCCTGCCTTTCCTCCAAGGAGCCCAAGGCGGCTCAGACGGTCCTCCCCCTTTCCATTTATCCTCACAACAACCCTGCGAGTCAGCAACTGGCCCAAAGTCACCCAGTGAGCTTCATGGCCCAGTGGGGACTAGAACCTGAGTCTTCTGAGTCCAACATAACCACTCAGACTTGGGTTTCAATTTCTACTGTGGTGCCTCTGTTCTCAAGGGAAAAATATTTGATCACATCAGCCACAATCACAAAGCCTATAACAAGTTTCTGAGAGCTCCTGTTCTTTTAATTTAATAAAATGATTTGGTGGGGCGGGGCGGGGAGGTTGAGTCTATTTTACCTCCTTCAAAAACCACCACTTCCAATATGAAACAAGAAATTTGTGATTTTTTTTAATTGGCAGAATCTATATTGATTCCTTTCTTTTTGCTAATTAGCTTTTCCTTCCAGAGGCACCATCTTAACAGTTGTCCCTGCAGTTGGAGACCTTTAAAAAACACACACAACCCTGTGATCATTCCCACTTTCTTCCTACCCAGTACAATGAAACTCGATGTTGACTTGGAAAGTAAACAAATTACTATGAATTTAACATATTTACAATTCTTGCTATAGATTTTGCCCTATGAAAAACTGTACTATCTATTATAATTTTTGAAATTTAGTGGGTTGTGGGATCAGATAACACTCCTTTCTTGTTTGTGCAGGTGTTATCATTACTTTCTCATTTTGAAAACTTTAGAAACAATAGTTAATGCATTTTTATTCTTGTCCCAACATTTTTTTCAGCACAAATCACTCAGCCTTCTTCCACATGGTGCCCGCCAGATGTGTTTGGCTACAATTTCCTGTGTGCATCCTATCTATGAATAGTTTATTTCTGCCATCTCTGATAAGTTATTTCTGACCATTTTAATTCTCAGTTACTAAGATATCAATTGCTCCGGAACATATACATGTATGACACCTGCAGCACTATTTCCTATAGGTAACAATATTTCTTTAAACTAATGTTGATGTCACAGTGCCAACAAGCTGAACTAATAATTAGAGATACTATTATGTTTCTTACTCTACTAAACTACAGGTATATTAAATAATATAGGATGCAGGAAATATATTATACTCTCCCAACTTCTAACATTGGGAAGAGGGTTAAAGCCTCTCCCTGTATTTATAGCCATGCAACCAAACCATCATACAACCATAGCTCTGAAGATTTTTTCACAGTGCTGCCATTTTCTTGAGAACGGTTCATTATCAATTTTGAAAACTTGAACATTTTAAGCACACTTTATTTACATCCAGAAACAGACATGAAAAACTCAGGAGCTGAAGCAATCTCTTGGATGCTTTCCTTATAGCCCTTTATCTGATATTGCAGCTTTGACAGTTGATAATTAATGGCAAAATATAATCATACCTTGCAATGACAAGAGAATTAGCAAACAATCAATTTGACAGGAAATGGGAGGGCACAAATGCTTACACAGATGAGCCTTGCTGGACCAAAATATAAATAATCTTCAAGAAAAAAACCTGTTAAATAATCTTCAAGAAAAAAAATCTGAAGACAGATGCCAGTTGGATATTAACTGCAACAATGTAACCAATCAACTAATCTAAAATTTCTCAGCCCTTCTTCAACTGTGTCCAAGGTGTGAATTGATCGTTCACTGACAGTCTAAGCTTAGGCCATGCCTCACTAAGAAATAACTGATTTATAAACAATTTTAGTATAGTGTCTGTGCATGGAGGATTCTCATAGGCTAGTAGAGCACTGTTTCCTGCTCTATGCATGTGCTCCAGAGAATGAGTAACTTACATCAAGCAAAGGAGAAGGACTGGATGGGCGACATGCACAGCATTCCCATTCAACTTATGCTGCCAGCATGAGCTTCTGGGCATTCATGTATGCTGGGAAAACAAGTCTTTATTAAGACAAGTGTTTGTGCTCAACACACTGGGTTGGGCTCATAGTGTGTGTATACACACACAGACTGAACAAGGAAAATGGTGCAAGCAATTTTTGTTGGGGGAAATATTTGTATCTGGTCAGAGTATGGACTGGCGAGATTTCAGTGCACTGCAGAAGGGTATAATCTACAGGTTTCACTTTGAACTGGACAAAATCAAAACCATGATGGTGTTAATTTTTGCAATACTCTGCTGCTAGAAATTGGTTTTGAATACTTTGTATAAAACTGGAATTAAGAAAATGTCAATTTGACTATCTATGCCCCAGAATCTGAATTCATTTTATATATTGCAGTATAAGCATTCCCAGTTCAGAACAGTGTTACTACATCCCCTTTTCCTGGCTACATTTTTCAGATCTGCTAAAGCTCCAAGTATCAGAAATGAGAGTAGATTATTATTGCTATTCTGAAAATGCAGGGTTGGAACAAGTTTCTCATCAGTTCCCCTTATAGACCATTTTCTTAAAGATGAATTAGGAAACAAATATTCATTTGCTAGAAAAATAACACATTAAATGTATACAGTACATGTGAATTGAAACAAAAGCCCAGCAGTTGCGTTTTCTGGGGGGGGAAAAGCAGCTCCTGTAGGTGGAATTAGTGTGTAGAAGACCATGGGGGTGAGCACTAGTGCTTAACCCTCTTCCTGCCCCCTGTTTATCCATTCTAAATTTGCCCTTTGTCCTCCAGTTCTTTCCCAAGTCCCAGATGCATGTTTATCACTTGGAAAAACCAACAAAAATTGGAATCCTAGGACTGAGGGAGGAAGCAGTTGAGGGTTAATTTAGAGGATGCTTAACCCTTTCCCCACCCAGTATTTGACCATTCTAAATTAATGGTCAAATAGTGGGGTGGGGTAAGGGTTAAGCATCCTTTTCTCCCACTGCTTCTTTCTTCCAAAACCAGCTTCCAATGAAGTTTTTGATATACATGTGAAACTATGAGATGTTTAGTTAGGCCCCTAAAGTATATAAAACCCACTATTTCAGGTGTAATGTGGACCATTACATCATAGCCTTTCAACAGCCATTTTAAATTAACCTGTGATTACTGGGAAATGCTAACATTTATTTATTTATCTATTTATTTATTACATTTTTATACCGCCCAATAGCCGAAGCTCTCCACATACTTCCTCCACAGATTGTGCAATTATCTGAAAGTGTTTTGGTTTTTTTAATTTAAACTTGGAATATTCTGTTTAACATCACAATGCTACTATAGGCTGCCCTTTATAGCAATTCAGTGAAACAAACATTTTATCTACTTTTAGGAAAGTTAGAAAATGATAAGCCAATGCTCCCTCAGCTTTTTCAAGAGAAAGTTGCTGAGCAGAGCTTAGAGGAAGTACACAAAAGAGGTGGATCAAAGTGGGAAAACCTAAGAGAAGTGATAAGGCACCATGCTTCAGATGGGGTTGCTGGCAACACACTTGCTTAATTGCAGTGACAGCATTAAATCAATCATCATAATTGCAGAGAAGATTTTCCAAGCACTCTACGGGCCTGATTATCAAACTGTGAAACAGGCTTCCCGAAGGAGGCGTAGGCTGTTCCTTGATCATATGCAAATTCTTTCCAAAAACATTTGTAAAGCAGCCTAGCGAAGTGGAACATTCCTTTGATTCAGTTAAATGGGGGAAAGCTCCAGAACCCAATTCCCTAGTGGTGACAGCCATATTTATGGTCTAGCCACCCCCTTTCCTTCCATAATTGCATGGCAAACCAAAGAAGGAGGGAAATAGTTTTAGTAGTTTTTATTATCAGAACAGGCCTTGGGGAGTGCTTGGTGGAGAAGGACTAAGCTCAAAGCGTTGAGCACTTCCACCTGCCTCACCCCATCCATCACCTTGGAGCCTTCTGAAGCCTGGTGCCTGAAGCCAAGTGCTGGAACAGGTGCTTGGCGGGGAGAGACAGAATAACATTAAAACTTTGTGGTTATAGGGGACTTGAAGAAGAACTGGCAATCTTTATCTTTACACCAGTTTTAAAATCTCTTCACTGGCTGCCAATTAGTTTCCGGGCAAAGTATAAAGTGTTGGTTATTACCTTTGAAGCCCTACATGGTTTGGGTCCAGGCTACCTGCGGGAGCGCCTTCTCCCATACAATCTGCCCCACACACTCAGGTCCTCTGGGAAGAACCTACTTCAGTCAGTCAAAGTTAGGCTGACAAGTATTACCCAGAGGACCTTCTCTTCTGCTGTTCCCAGACTGTGGAATGGCCTGCTGGAGGAGACTTGTCAACTTAAGAGTCTATTAGCATTCAAGAAAGCTATTCCCCCCTCCTCCTGCCTCCCAATCCCCTTTCCTTTTGTGTCATGTCTTTTAGATTGTAAGCCTGTGGGCAGGGACTGTCAAGAAATACTTTTGTAAGCCGCCGTGAGAGCCTTTTTTGGCTGAATGGCGGCATAAAAATCCTTAAATAAATAAATAAATAAAGACTGATCTCTTCCAACAGGCCTATCCAGTGGAATTTTAAGATGTTTTAGAATGTTTTTAGGATGTTTTAACAATGCATATTATGTTTTAATTCAGTTCTATGTATTTTATATTTACTGTTGTTCCCCGTCTCGATCAGAATGGAGAGGTAGCTAAGAAATCATCATCAATCATCATCATCATCATCATCATCATCATCTCCCCAGCTGAGAGATGAGAAAGACCTATGAGAGGAGACCCAGGTCAGAGCTGGGAGGAAGGCTGCCAACAGGTCTGACTACTAACCTGTGCTTGCAGGCTAATTGTGGAGAACCCTCATGTGGAATGGAGATACTCTTGGGGAAGTGCAGAAGTCATGCTTCCCCTGAAAGATCAAGTTCATAACTTGGGAGTGCTCCTAGATCCTATACTGTCTCTGGATGTTCAGGTGGCAGTGGTGGCAAGGAGTGCATTTGCACAACTGTGACCATTCTTAAGTCAGTCTGATCTGGCAACCCTTGGTTACATCGTAGTTAGATTATTGCAATATGCTCCATGTGAGATTACCCATGAAGAGAGTCCAGAAGCTTTAATTGGTGCAAAATGCAGCAGCTTGGCTACTAGCAGGTACATGGTATCTTAATTACATCACCCCAATACTACAAGATTTGCACTTGTTGCCTATTGTTCTGGGGGCTCGGTTCAAGGCCCCAGTTTTAATCTTTAAAGTTCTAAACAGCATAGGGCCTACCTATCTGAGAGATCACCTACCTCAGTATGAAGTGGCTAGGTTATTAAGATAAGCAGGGGAGGCTCTTTGAAGACACCCCCCACTTGTAGAGGCCCACTTGTCAGGCATGTGGGATAGGGTGTTCGCCTGTGTTGCTCCAAACTCTGGAATGCCTTCTGTTTGCAGTTGCAATTGGTCCCCACTTTCTCTACATTCAGGAAGTCGAGCCTCGTCTTTTTAAAATTGTTTTTATGGTTGTTTTTAATGTTTTACTATGTTTTTATCTGATTATTTAAACAGTGGGATCTGCTGCTGCCATGCATGGTTAGAGCCTCACAATGGCTTAAATTTTATCACAATTTTACCCTGATAAGCAAAAACAAAACAAACAACAACAACCCTTTCTCATAATTGCCACAAAATCATAGGTTAATCATAGATCTAGATATCCAGGTTGTGAAAGTATTCTAATACATCAACAGTTATTTTTCTCAAGGTTGCTAACATTAAAAACAAACGAAATGGGAAACTACTTAATGCTGTACATTTCCACTGCTGGATTTGTCTTTATTTAACAATAAGGCTGCCACCCAATTTAGGCTACAATCCTCTGCAAACTTACCTAAGAATAAGATCCACTGAATGACTAGTTTAATCAGTTAATTGATTCAAAGTTGCTGCCCTTTGCCACCATCCCACTTTGGGGCATTTGCTATTTCTCCTGGGAGGAACCTGCTATTTGTGTTAATAGCAGCCTGTGTCCCAGGGAAACTAGCAGCTTTGTGGGTGAGGGTGGGGAGCAGGATTTTTGTTGGAAACTGAATACAGAGGAATGGGTTAAATCACCTTTACTGATACATTCCTAGTTTGGTTCACTTTTCTCCCATGGCTCCATGTTTTTGACATAATGTCCCTGATTATTATAGTGCTGGTTTGTACATCCTGCTTCCAGTCTGCTGTCACTTCCTGTTGGCTCCTTCTGCCTCTGCATAGGATGTTGCTAGCAGGAACTAAGGGCTTCTCTAACAAGGCTTTTTATCATGTGCTTGGTCATGCATGGAAGTTTGCGGGTCCTTTACACAATGTCATCAACCTTGAGGGCCTCTTCCATCCTTTGTGACCAAGTATCGAAGCGTTTCCCTTAATGGGGAAAATGTGTTGTCAAATTTGTTATGTATGATATTGTGATGTTAAGCACGCAATTGTGCTATACCACAGTGCCATCTAGTGCCTGTTTAATGAAACATACAGAATTTGCAGAGAAAATAAACCTCTGGGGAAAAAAGCAAGGGGAAGCATGTGTAAAGACGCCAATCTTGATCCCGCAAAGAATCTATAAACAGAAGCCCTAGTAAACATGTGGGATAAAAGCATGGTGTAGAGAAGCTCTGAGAAATAGTGGGGCGTAGTTCAAAAGAAGAGAGCAGTTATGTCCTCACCTTCTTTCTTTCTGTACTAAGGGACAAGCAGAACACCATTCAGCAAGTTTCTTCTTTGGCTCTAATCAATGAAACAAAATGTTCCAAGAGTTGGACATTCCATTTATTTATATCAGAGTTGGGTACCTAGAGCCTTCCAGATACTGGTGGACTCCAACTCCCATCAACCACAGCCATCTTGGAGTCCAACATCATCTAGAGGACCACAGATTTCCCGCCCCGGAGTTACATAGATGCAGGGAAATAAGACTGCATTAAAGATGTATATAAACCTCTTTAAACGCAGTAATACCTATGATATCTGCTTTTAACCATATTTCTGAGAAAGGTGGATAGATGGAAAAAGTTGTATCAGCAGCTGACAATCTCAAATAGATTGTCTCTGATAGCAGCATCTCCAAAATTCTCCAGCTTCTAAGAAATTCTTATCCTTTTTTAAGCTTAAGGAAGATTTTCATACAAATGAAAATGGATAAGGTAATGCCTTTGGAAATTGAATTCTGTGCTCTACACTGTAGATATGAGAAAGGTGGAAGCCAACAAGTCTGGATTTCCTCACCAGCATGTGTCCACATGGAATATTTTACTTCTAGTAGTGTTTGAGTTTCAGAAACTACTAGACCAAAGTCTGTGTCCTTTCACATGGAGCCAAGAAGTTCCTGCACCCTCTTATTCAGGACAATGTCTAAGCAGAGCAACTGTGGCACTATCATGCTTGCTTGACCAAATCTGAGTTCCTTAAAATGAAGCTTAAAATCAATATTTGTAAAGTTTAAACATGCATAGAAGTGGACGTGAAACTGGTAACTTATCACGGCTGTTTCTTTCACAACGCTGTTTATCCTATCACATTCTTACAAAGAAATCTTAACAAGTATACAAAAACAGTGCAGACATCCTGAAGCAAGGAATGGCTGGGCCTATGAAACAGATTAAGCAAGTCACCATAACTCAAGGACAGGATAAGTATAACAGCTTCAGGGGCACATGGCATGAAAGTCTGTTCTGATTTACAAGACAATAACGAATACCTTCCAGTAGTAATTTCAGCAGTCTTTAAGAAGTATTAATCTTTACGTCAGAATGTATTACACACATGATTAAGAAAAAGAAACGGAACATGGCAAAGGAAGTCAATACGATGACAAGAATCAGTGATCAACTGCAATACTGTACATTATTACTGAGAAGAAACTCTATTGAGCTAAATGGGAATTATTTCCAGGTCTTAATCCCATTTACCTGGGAATAAACCAGGACTAACTTCTGAGTAGACATGTACAGGATTGCACTGTAAAGCTGCAATCCAGACAGTAACAGTGAACATAGTGGGAATTATTTCTGAGTGAACATGAATAAATTTGCACTGCAAGGCTGGAATTATATACTCACATAGTTGAGAATAAGCCCCATTAAATGAATAAAATTTACTTCTTAGTAAACATGCATTGGAATAAGGAACAAAACTGGTGCTGGATTATATGAAATTAAAACCTTAAAAATCAGTCTATAAGTGCTTAAAACACACAATGTTCAATGGCTCTAAGCATATATGAAATACCCTTTAGCTAACAGGCATTCGTTTCATTTTCTATGCTTACTAACCAAAACCACTAATTCTTTTGTAATTGAAAGATTCAAATGAAATTAATATTAGAACTAATTCTTCTTTGATCCACACATAAAAGTTGTATTCATGAGGCAAGCATTCAGTTTTCCAAGACTTTGCCGAGTATGTATAGTATCTTTAAGCATTCAATTTGGAAAATAAAGGGAAATTGAATCTTCAGAAGGGAATGGGAGAATGAATATTAATCTGCTTCATAAAAGGCTCTATATAAGAGCTGGTTCATACAACTGTTTCTTTCCATAATAAACTCATGATGTATCAAACTTTTGGGAAGGGATTTGGCATTGTGGATTATTCTTATGAACACTCTGGCACACGTTGAGATTGTACTTCATCTGTTTTAGGCTTAAAACATTTTTCAAACTTATTTGTACGCTATCCAGAGAATTTTAGTTATTGGGCAGCTTAGAAAGATAATAAATAAATAAAATATATGGGCAGTATGCAACATTGTCATTGTGCTGATACAAATTGTACTGCACTAGCATAAGGGACCTCTTAGTGCAATGTCAATAGCGTTAGCTTGTGCAATAGGTTTTCCAAGAAATCTTGTTGTGCAAGCTAATACTATTGGTATTGTACTATGCTAGTGCAGTGTAATTTGCATTAGCACAATGACATTGTTGGGTACTGTCCAATGTCTTTTACAATTGTTTTTAACTACCATGCAGTCCATTTCATTGATTTAACCATAATGAAATGTACAAATTGTACAAATTGGTCCACAAAATATGCGTGAACAAATTGGTCCACAAAATATGAGCTGCAAAACATGTTTAAGATTGTGCTGCTTAAAACACACATTTAAAAAACACACACTAAACACCTCTGAATGGCTATAACACATTTTAGTTAGCAGTGATATCAGTTGCTCCTCAGTGTTACCAGAGTCAACAAAAAATACACTGAATGGACATTTACTCTGTAACAAATCAATTGATTAAAACTTTAGATAAAAGAAAGGGGGGGTTGGCCCAGGGTGCTGGCGGCTTCTTTTTCTTTTTTCCATTTGTTTATTCTTACTATAAGCTCTACTTTTTTCTTATACAAGGCAGTGATAAATTACATAATGCTCTATGGAACTGGCACACAAAAAATATCTATTATTCCCTTCACTATCATTGAAGCCATCCAGAGAACAAAGTAACAAGTTATTTTATATAACAGTTCTCTTTTCAGCCTCTTCTATCTCCTAAATATAGTACTTAAATCAGCAGGGGAAGTTACACATATTCACAAAAGATAATCTTATATGTTTAATCATCACCAACATCATCACAAAAACAACAACGAAATAAAGAGGCAGTTACATCAAAAATACTCACAAAATATCTTCAGAATGTAACCAAGTGCCCAGGCAGGGCTGAGTTTGAAGAACAACATTTTAAGTTCCACACAACAGATCTTCTTTTACCTGCCTTCATCTTTGATTCAACAAAAGTGAAGAGAAGTTCTATCACAACAGCAGCAAACTTGATTGACTACATAATGCCATGATAAGATAAACAAAACAAAACAAATCTCATGCATTATTTTTGTATCTGTCTTTACCTTCTTTAAAATAATTCCTGTAAGGATAGTGATGAAGATTTTTTTGTTCTTGTTCATTGTTTCTGTTTACTTTTTAGCTGTCTCAAGCGTCAGTTTGTTATATTTGATTTCATCTAATCAAGCATACAGATGCACTGGAATTCAGATGTAAAGCACTGTGAGAAATACATAGAAAAGTTGTTGTTGTTGTTTTTTTAAAAAAATCCTTTTATTAGCCACTGGTTCCAGTGATGCAATCAGAAAAGGGAAGGAAGATCTGTGTTGCTTCATTGTTTTATTTGGAGTTAAGTGTCCAAGGTTAACATGTGAAAAAAATTCCATTTGAAAAACAAAACAAAACAGGTTTTGAGCAGGTTCCAAAACAAAGAATGATCATTTTATTATATAAAGGAAGGTGAGGAAAAAGAGACTTCTGGAATGAATAGGAACCTCTAATGGGTTCCCATAAACAACACTATGGTGTTTGCTGTTAGTAGCTAGAGATTAGTTGTTTATAATTAAATGAAGACAAATAATATCTCTGGGCAGATGATTAAAACTTTGGAATAATCAACATGTGCAGCAGCGGAAATAAGGTTTTGTCTCTTCTGTACCAAGTCTTGTCTCCTCAAATACAACTCATGTGTGCAGCACTTCTCCTTGCATGATTTGTACCCTGCAGTTTTTTCAAGTACAGATACTGACCTGATTTACATGACATGATATGTTGTCAACCTTGTTTGTTTCAGGGTGGCTTGTCGTGGTGTCCGAACCCAGGTTTGTCAACCATGTGCAGCAAGCCACTTTGCAAACTCATGGCTTGTAGTTACTCCTAGCGAATTTACTCAAATCTTTTTGAAAGTTTTTTTTAAAAGATTAAATTTGTGCAAATCTCCCCAAAGATATGGGGGGGGATTATGCTAAATATGCACAACTCTCACTGAAAGTTTTTTAAAAAAACCCTACAATAAACTCGACACTGCTAATGAGTGCATTTGTGCTCATCAGCAGAGTAGGCTGCTGCAGGTGTGCTGCTAAGGCCCATGAGATCATGTGAGGGGAGTAGGTGAAGGGACTAAGGGGAAAACAAGCCACAGCAAGCTGCAGAGCACCCACTTGTCTATAGGGAGTAATGTGGGTTAGTGAATGAACAACCAGCCCACCATAGCTTATTTTCAGGCTGGCTTATCAGAACGTGTGAACTTGCCCTATGTAAAGAGAGCCCCAGCATATACCGCTTGTATATGTGGCAGCCAGATATGATTAATGTGGATCCTGCCACTATAATTTCAATTTCCCCTCTGTGCATTGATTTTACCTAGAATTTTAGTTGTCTGCATCGGACAACTAATTTGAGGTTTTGATCAAGGAAGAATGACTAAATATGTTACACACATGCTTGCCCCATTGACACCTTACAATTGGCAGGCATTGCAACTTTAGGATTATATGAACATTGTAGATATAGATTAGGGATGTGCTCCGCTCCGATTAGAAGCGGAGAATCAGAAGCGAATTGGCCTGCTCTGCCTAGCCCAGAGGCGGAGTAGAAGCGGACCGGGGACCCGTAGAAGCATGGCGAAGAGAAGCAGCCATACGCGGAGCGCTTCTCTTTTCGCGGACCGATCCGATCACCATTTTGAAAAATTTCACCCATAGGATTGCATTGCGGAAAAGAATAGGGGATAACTGTGTTGTTTTTTAAGCTATCTTTCTGAAACTTCTTGTGCTTAGAGAGTCGTGGCTGGGGGTCATTTTGAACCTACTCTCAGCTCTCTGCGTGCTGCGGTTCGCTTGCTAGAATTTTTGGGAAAATCGGGTAAAACAGCGGGAAAATGTACCTTTTTTGAAGGGCTGAGGGGCAGAGTCAACTCCCGGTCATGATCACATGATCCCAAAGTTGGAGGAGGGGATAGGCAAAATGGGTAACTTGGGATTCTGGGAACTTCTCTTTCTTAGTCTGAACGGACTTTTCCCAGTGTTTTTTAGCCCCACCAAATGCACAAACACAACCTGAAATCATATACTAAGCCAATAATAAGAGATAGAAAAAGCACAGCACTGCTACCCACCCTAACTTTGGGGAACAACTGAATAGATGTGGTGCAAGGGGATGAGCTCCCCTAGGGCAAGGACATGCCCTGTGCACTCTCCTGTCCTTGGAGGGCCATCAGAGCCCTCCAAAGGTAAATCACTGGAGTGAATGCCTATCATGAGTTGAAGTGATTGTTTGCTTCTTAAAGACTGGTACCTAGACAGGACCAGTCAAATTGGCAGATGATTCTCCCTCCTCTTGGGCACGTCCACTCCCCTCTTACTGGTAAAAGACAGATATAGCCTTTTTAAAAAAAATCTTCTTGTTGTTTATTCAGCAACGCTGCTGCTTTTAATTCCACCCCTCCTTTGTTTATTTATTTATTTATTTATTTATTCCATTTCATATGCATTACTGGCTTTGAAACTATCCTTGGCTCACTTCCTTGTGCCCCCAGAAATGTCTGCTGCCTGCCTGCCTTCCCTCCCTCCTCCCCTGCCCACCTCGCAGGGATGGTTTGGTTTTTGTGTGTCTTGCTTTGACTCAGGGGAGAAGTCCTTCCTGTGCTCAAGTTTCAAATCAATTTTTCAAGTGTGGAAGAAGATTCATATTTAGGTTTATCTCTACTCCCCAATTCATGGCATGTTGGGATTTCCTTTGAAATGGGCCCATTGAGCTGTCTGCAGATACTGGGGTGTCCGACTTTCATAAATTCCCCAAAAATCCGGGGATGATGGGATTGGCTTGAAACTTGGCATCCATGTGGACACATGGGTAAGCTGTCATGGGACCGAAGGTGAGGTTTCTGACATGCAAATTGACGTAGTTGTAAAATGGGACTTGATTTGGGGTGAGTTAAAAGGTTTAAGCCCCGTCAAAAATCAGGGGATGATGGGATTGCCTTGAGTCTTGGTGTGCATGTGTATCCCTGGATAAGCTATTATGGTGCTGAGTTTGAGGTTTCTAACATGCAAATTGACGGAGCTATCGAAAGGGGTGTGAATGGGGTGCCCAATTTTCAAAAATTCCCCAAAAATCAGGGGATGATGGGATTGGCTTGAAACTTGGCGTGCATGTGTATACATCCATGAGGTGTCATGGTGCCAAACTTGAGGTTTCTAACTTTAACAGAAAAAAAGTTGTATACTTTTTTAGCTTTCAATGCAAGCCTATGGGGGGAAAAACGGAGCTCCAATCCGCGGAGCGGACATAGGCAGAGCGGGGGCGGAGCGGAGTGGCCCGATCCACAAATCGCGGATCTGGAAGAGAAGCGGAGCGGGGGTCTGTGCACACCCCTAATATAGATACTATATTTGTTTGTTGTTTTGAAACAAATCCTAAAATGACCCATTTCATTATACCTTTCTGTTCAGGGTGTTTCCCAAAAGGATAAACATTGAGCCTATTATTAAATAGCTAAATTGATTATGTTACAGATATTAAAGATCTATTAGATCTAAGAAATATATTACAGATACTAGAGCACTTTCTTAGTTCTAATAGATCTCTAATATTTGTGACATGAAAAGTTTCATTCAGCTGGATGAAGTCCGCCTAATCTCACTACAAATTTTGATTAACTTTTACTGACTTTGAATCATGTTGACCTATATTTCGTTTGGTGCTAATTTCAGATGTAATCCAAAGATTCAATTCTGTATAATCCCCAAGCAACACATGAAAATACACAGGTATGTTCATTCTTCAAACATAATCCATCTGATCTCTGGGTCTTTTACTATGAAGTTGAACTTCCAGAAGACTGCTCTTAATAACTATGAACTTCTTCAGAGTTTAGTTTAGCTACATTCAGTGTCTTCAGCCTGCAGTCATCTAGCCTCACATGTTATGTTTTAGGTCAGCTTTTTATTTTAGGTATTTTAATATATGGAAGCAGTACAACTACAATATTGGCTACCTTGAAATGAATTAAAATTAAGCATTTTTTATCCGACTGCTTGTAAACCAAATGAAATTAATGGGGTTTAAAGATGCTTAACTGTGGCTGGATTGGGTTTTAGATCAGCAGTCCATTAAAGTTTTACAAATGAGACAGACACCACTGTGTTAGTCTTTGTTCAGGACTTCCCTGTGGGTGCTCTTTCATGATCTATAAACTGGTGCCATCCCACCATTCTCTTACCTCTAATATTTATTTCACGCTATCGCAAATACAACTAAAAGGTGAGGTCATAAGCAAAGATAATCACAAGCTAAATTGATATATAGTAGTTTCCTTTGATTATGGAAGAATAATACTCTGTTCATGATGTTCATACCTTCAGCATATTCCATACAGCAATTCTATTATTGAATACACTAAATCCCAACACAATTAATTAACCAGTGAGCAACATCCAAGTCTGCCTGCATGCCAGCAGGACCCACTGCTAGTGCAACAGGGAGCGTGTACTTTAAAAACAACTACCAGAAACTAGTGGAAATGCTTGTTTCCAAAATGAGGCAGGTCAGCACAGCTCGCAGAAAAAAACTCCCAATCCAGAAACAACAGTTAGTGGTACTTTTCAAGATGGCATTAGCCGTGTTTAAAGATCTACAGAATGAGCAGATTATAAAAGGGGAAATAAATGTAACTCTGCTGTAGAAAATGGTAAAATCCCATCTGATGTCATCAGCAGTAAATCGGTAAGCAGGAAAAATGGTGTCTCTAGATGTGAGCTCTTATTAATTAATCTGTAAACAATAGGTTGTATCCAGTTGTGGTGTTCCATGGACAGTAGCAGTTAAACCATAGAACCCAGCGGTTTATAAAGGTATTGACAACTGTTGGGGCCCATGACACAGGCGATATACCATTTTCAAAATGCTTTCAAAGTGTTATATCCTGCTTGGTGTAGATCTGGCCCAGGAAACCCTCCAGATCAGATTTTCCAGTGGTGCAAATGGCTGGAAGAGGGGAGGACTGAGGGAGAAGGTCCTATCACGCTAGCACATTTCCCTTAGCACAATATTAGATTTAAACTGGTATGTTTTTTAGTTTAATTAGCTCTTAGTAACAATTTTTAAAATGAAACAAAATTTTAGACCAGAGGTGGACAACATGTATCCCCCATGGCCATTTTTGAGGACTCCTTCCTCCTGCCGAATTGCCCATGGTAGTGGCAGTGGCAGCGGCAGCAGCAAAAAAATGCATATCTATATCTATAGATAGATAGATAGATAGATAGATAGATAGATAGATAGTATGCCTTGGTTGCAAGTAGAACTGCACTCCCAGAAGCCACCTGGGAGTGCAATTCTACTTGCAAACAGGACCTGTGCTCCCCATGTGCCTCCCCCAAAACAACGCATCTTTGCACCACCACAGTAAATTCAGTTGAAATTTCACCAGCAGTGGGATATGGCCCCTGATTGGTTCTGGGAGGGGCAATGTGCCCTTCAACCCTCAAAAGTTGCCCACTCATGCTTTAGACATTTTATCTTACATTGAAGTTTCTCTACCAAGGCAAGTCTTAGGCTGCAATCTCATAAACACTAACCTGGAAGTATGTACCACTGAACTCAATGGGGCTTACTTCTGAGTAGGTATGTGTAGGATCACACTGTTTTTGAAGCAGTCAGCTATAACACAGTTTTGTGAATCAGATAAAACACACAAAAATATATAAGTAATCCAGATCACCAAAGCTCAATATTACATTCTAGGTATGATAAAACATAAATTCCAGCCTGATAAGAAAAACTTATCTAAGATCATCACAGAGACTGTAATGTAATGTAATCTCGCTCTCCATCTATTGATACAGTCAGGAATGCACTTTGTCAGCCTACACAGGCTTAGCTGCAGTTGGCAGAGTTGGCCTAAAATTCAAGCTGTTATTAGCAACACAAAATTCCTGAAATAATTTCAGTGGGCATTGCCCATGCCATGCAACTGCTAAGTAATGACTTTTCATTTCAGTACCCAGTATATGCTATGGAGGTTGTATTTTTCCCCTATAAGTATGCTTCTAAGTGCTTGTCTGGAAATAAGTGAGTGACAACAATATCATGCCGTTTTTAATTTTCCCAAGCTATTAAAGTAATATGAAATGTCTTAGATGACTCATACAACACTTTTTGACATAGTAGGATGAGGGTTACTAAGTATGTGGACTGTGCTGAATTTGCATTAACACAGTTGCTAATTGGAACTCTTTGAGTCCAAATTAGTGCCCAGTCTATAACTCCTCCTACACTGCAATTCAGTTGTTATCCTAAACAGCTTCTGCTGTGCTCCTAAGCATCACATACAAGAACTTAGATGACAAATCCCCATCCTCTTTTAAAAAGGTATCTTGACGGTTTTGCATCATTTCTCTTGCATAATACTTTTCTCAAACTGTGCCTACAGATTATGCCTTCTGCCATATTAGATGTCAGATACCATATTGGATGTCTCCATATGTCTCCATATCTGTAATTTGAATGGGATGAAGCATTTCAAGAACTACTTCTACTACATCTTTTCCTGGCAGTTCATGCTATAGCTGATTTGTTTGTTTGTCAAAGCAGTGATAATTAGAATTGTCATTAGTCACAGGATGACCTGATTTGCACAATAAAAACAGCACACCATGGCTTGTGATGGCCTGGAGCTTGTGCTGGGTAGGATTTTCATGTTCAATGTCTGGCTGTCAGCAGTGGGGTGTATGCGAGGTTAAACAACCTTCACATAACCTTTGGTGGTTTAAATGTCTCTGCAGAGGCCACCAGTGAGGGAGGAAGCAGCAGCCAGGCACCTCTCCACCGTGCCTGGGTCCAGCTCAAGCTGAGAGCCCCCTCCCTCCTGCTGTCACCTGTAACTGCTGAACTTTCCAACTAAGATTGTAGTGCCTGAATTTGCTTTCCTTTTCCCCCTCCTCCTCCTCCCTCCCAATCCCCTTTCCTTTTGTGTCATGTCTTTTAGATTGTAAGCCTGTGGGCAGGGACTGTCAAGAAATACTTTTGTAAGCCGCCATGAGAGCCTTTTTTGGCTGAATGGCGGCATAAAAATCCTTAAATAAATAAATAAATAAATAATCTTTGCCCAACCCGTCACCCCAGTTCACACCACAAGACAAGCCGTAGCTGGGCATTGAAATGGTCATCAGTATATGCTAGCACATGCTGTGGCTTAAATAAGGCATGGCGGGCAGTTCAATTGTGTGAACCGGCCCATTGGGACAACAGATAATTAAGTTCGCAGTTTTTTGTGACTATGCACATTTTATAGTTCATGTTGGTTTGATTTATGGTCCTACTTTACCATTGCAATGCATTAATTTTGGCTTGCTTTATAAAAGTTCTGGTTTTAAAATTATACATGCAAAATAACCATGAATGCCAAAAAAACTGTTAGGAAGAGAAAGCTGTCTTTGATGAAATGCAGATCAGAGCACACATCTGCAAAATAAAACTCATAATCTTTTTGCTTTATGACTTTATAGTGTAATTCTTATTGTGCCACATTTAAAACATCTAACAACTAAGAAGATACATATATATATATTACTCCATTTTGCATAAGTTCCAACAACTTATCAAATCTCAACAGATAAGGGAAAGAGTTCAAAATTCAGTCTTTCCCTCCTTAATGAATTTTTTTTGTGGTTAAAAAATATGGGATGGAAGAAGGTAAAAATGGAAAACGATGTCTGGACCCATTGTAAAACTCTGTGTTTGAGGCGGAGTTGTTGTAACATAAAATCCTCATCGGGAAGCACCCATAATTTCTTACTCCTTCAAAAATAAGCCAAGTGGTTTGAGTTGAAAACAGAATCATTGTTTATTTGCACTTAAATACTACAGTTGGTTTTCCCCTAGCAAATAAAACCATATCCAGGAACTTTCCCTTGTATTAACTTTATGTTTCCTAGATTTTACAAGTTTCCTTTGAAAGTTAATTTCCTCTACATTTTTCCCATGGGTTAACTTTATATTTCCTAGTTTTTAGGAGTTTGCTTTCGAAGATAATTTCCTTTACCTTTTTTCTCAAAAAAAGAAAGAAAAGAAACTAGAAAAATGAAAAAAGAAACCGCTACATCAGTAATCAACCACCATGACTATACAAACTTTATAGCTAAGAGTTTGATTTCTTCAATAATTGTTAAAAAAAAACACACCCTGAATTATTTCCCAATATCTAGATGTGTGTAAACTTTGTTAATGCACAATCCCAGCATGCCCCAGCCAGCAATTAATTCAACTAATTCATTCAAAATCCCAGTAATTTATTGTGTCCTCCACATATCTCCATGTTGATGTAACAATACGTAAACATATTTAGCTGGATTTATTAATCTGGCTAAATGAGGTTATAGTGTCGAATACACTGTAGATCTAAGTGAGTTACTTCATTTGTTATCAGTCACAAAGTAGAAAGTGAAGGTTCATTGCATCCTGGGGAACAGGTTAGCTTTATCAGGAATATATTTTAAACAATTCGGTATAGGTTAGTTGATTGCCCATCACAGTGGTATCTATCCTCAATTCTTCTGCTTTTCAGATATTGTCACCTATGTTCTAGAACTCCATTCCTTCCTCAGTGTATTAGAAAATGAAAGTAAAAAAAATGCATCCGGTGGTTTTTCAGAAAGCTCAAATCTGATACTGTTGTCTATCAGGAAGAATTCACTACAGTTCTTTAGCACAGCTGTAGCTGTACTGCAAAAGAAAAGTAAATAGTATATGTGATTAATTTGCACACTTCATTGGGAATGGCGGCTTAACATGTGATGGCAGAAAGTAGGGGTGTTGACTTTTTGCAGATGCCTCTATACTGTTAGATCATAGGGGCATCTGGAGAAGGGGGGGATTTCCAGAACAGTATTGGAGGTGGTGCTGGATGCTTCAGGGGCAAAAAAAACAACCCCTAGTCCCTCACCTTTTCACCAACAGGATCAACATTTTTGATCCCTCTGCTGGAGCAAAATCCTTCCATGGATGATATGAGCCCTTACATTTGGATCCAGCCCTTTCAACATATTCAATATAAACCAGTTGATGGCAGACTTTCTTTTGCATGGTGGAATAAATACATGGCTTACCGCTGCGGTGGGGGACTTCGTGTCCTCTAGATGTTGTTTGATTACTACCTCTGTCATCCCTGACCATTGGCCATGCTCTGACTCTAATCTCCCTTGCAAGTAAATTCTTGTGAAAATGAATGGTATTTGCATTCAAGGGGGACATGGTGCCTAATTTACCCACCTGAAGGGGCACTCAGAAATCCAACTTTTCTTTTTGCAGGCAACTTCAAGCATCAGTTAACCAGTGTGCAGTAAGTGACATTGTTAAAATGAATGGAAGGCAGCTGGCCAAATGTTCAACCAAACAAGCTGATCAAAAAGACAGTGCCAGATGTTTCCCATAAGTTCTGCATATGAAGGCACCAGGGAAATCAGCAGGGGCACCATGCTAAAGAAACCAGAGAAGCCAACTCCAGTTTCAACCATAACATGAACTTCTATAAGACTATAAATACTGCATTCCTCAGTGAGAGTCTCAAAGGACATGTTGTAGATGTTTCTAAAGGGTACAGGAAAAAGTGAGTCTACTATTGTCTGGTTTATTTATAAGCATTACCTCCTGAATGGTTTAATAATAGTTTGTAGCAAGATGTTTAAATAGGTTTTTCAGTTATTGTTAAAAAGTGGCTTTTAAATTCCACTCTGTGAAAAAAGTTGTATCCTCCTCCTTTCCTCCCTGAACAAAATATGGTCTCTTACATTTTCTAGCTTAAGTTTTGTTTTGCATTGCCAACTAAATTTACCCAAATTGTATTTTAGAATTTTGAAAGAACTTAATGCAAATTTCAACAACACGTTTGCCTATTGAAAACTTTAGGATACTTTTTGAAAGATGCAAGATGGGGTGTTTTGTTTTGTTATAAGTGTTCTTGTCCCCTGAGGAAGTTTATGGTACAATGAGATAAAAATAAAAAATAGTTAAGACTGTTTACACTGCACCTTGACAGAAAGGGATTGACATCATTTGTATATAAATCTGAATTGCAGGGCCAGATCTAAACAATCATATCTGCTAGACAGACAATCAGCCAAAGATTATTGCATTCCCTAGATTACAGAGTCCTCCTATACTTTCTCCACACTGGTGTGAGATAGGCATGTATGTAGGATTGATGGTTTACAGCAGCCTCTGCTTTATTTTGCACCAATACATAATGAAGTAATATTACAATCTGATTGAAACATAATTTTGTTCAAATGGTAGCAATACCAGAGTTATTTAGAATGACCATAGAGTAATGCTAGGCTTTCACAGCTTCAGAGCCTCCAGCACTGTTTGAAACACTTATAACAGCTGAACTGACACGTCGATCCATGACCCATATATATAAGTATTTAGTAGCAGTAAGTAAATATGATACCCATAGTTTAAGACTGAACTGGAATAGAGAATTGGAGTGCCCTGTCTTGCGTAACCAATGGACAGTTGCCCTAACATCTATATCTGAAGCTTTGATGGATCTCAGGTTATGTCTTATTCAGCAAAAAATAAAAATAAAAATAAAATTCAGGTTTATTGGACTTCACAACATCTTTTTAATAAGGATTTGTCTAACTTGTACAATTGTTGGAGATGTAATGCATCTAATGCTTCTTTAACTCATATGTTTTGGCAATGCCCTGTAGTTGCACCTTTTTGAGAGGAGGTAACAATGTGGATGAGCTTTGTACTGAAACAATCTATAATATGGAACAATGTGCATGTCCTCCTAAATTACCTACCGGCTTCTTGGAAGTTAACACATGATCAGCACAGATGGATCTTCAGAGCCCTTATGACAGACAAAAGACTTATACTGTCACATTAGAAGGACAAATCAACATCTCCCATAATGCAATGGATCGAGGACTTAATAACATTATCAACTTTTGAATGGGTGCTATATAGACACAACTTGCAAGCGGATAAATATATGGATATCTGGTCTGTTTTTCTTGAAACCTTTGTATAACTCCCCCCCCCCTTTTTAAATTCCACATTGTGGAAATCAACAATAATCCTATATATGTAATGTATATCCCCTCATTTTTGTCAATATTCACAATAATAATAAAAAATAGAGTAATGGTACTAAACTAGAGTGGACATTTAGCACTGCTGTTGCTCATCTGAACTGTATCATCAGTGCTCATTGATTTGACTAGAAGAGATTGCCATTGACCTGTGGTTTATAGGTGCATTAAATTTATACTGACAACATTCTACAGCAGAGGTTGGGAATGTGTGGCCCTCCAGTTGTTGTTGGACTGCAAATCCCATCAGCCCTAGCCAGCATAGCCAATGGTGAGGTGAGTTGCAATCTAACAACATCTGGAGAGCCACATGTTCCCCATCCCTGTTCTATAGAATGGAGCAGTGTGTGTATAATTCCTGGAACTATCAATGTTTTATCTCTAAAATTCTTTTCTTATGAGATACTGGCCCAGTCCAGATGTAAAGTTCTTTGTTTAACACTGAATAGGAATGAAAGATGAGCTTGATTACTTCCTCTTCTCCCATACTCCTTGACTTGCACACTTGACTGCAGAGAAAGCTTCCTGATTTGATAAATTGCAGTTTCCACATGATGTCTGAATCAGGACACAGTAGTTTAAGTGCTCCCTGGTTTGCAGTCTTGGTTTTCAGAGAAAGTTTAAACCACAGTTCGATTTCATGGGGAAATTGCAGTTCAACAAACCAGGAAGTCTTATCTTCAGTATTCAAGTGGAAAAAGAGATGGGAGGGAGGGAGCAGTTTTGCTCACTGAACATTCCCAGTCTAATAAACCATCGTTTGTTGGACCAGGAATGTTACGTCTAAAGTGGACCACCATGGATGCTATTTTTCATGCTTTGGGTAAGAGAACTCAGCAAGTGTGTAAACCAGTAAAATTAGATGAGGCGCATATGTGTCTGGACATGCCACTGTGTGCTGTAGTAAACTCTTGGACTTGGTATGCACATTGAACTCTCCCTGGAAGACTAGTCCTCTAGAAATGTATCACCCAGTATGAGGATGAATGTATTTGGGAACAACCTTTGCTGAGATACACATAGTTAATTTTCAATTAGATTAATGGCCTCACTTAGAGTAAAAAGAAAGGCTGGCTGCCAATGTCTCGCTTTAATGAGAAAAATAAGATCATGAAAATAAGTCAGCAATGATTTATGCATCTAATCATTGGTATATAAAACATACAAGATAAAACAACGAAGCTAAAATTCCCTAAAGCACATTGGAAAATAAACTTTTCTTATAATTTATGAAGCAATCCAGTTACTTTGTTTTTGGTTCTTTTATCAAAAGAAGGATTTGGATAAGAGGCACTGTTGCTTTTTTTTCAAATTCACATGGGTTTTGCAATAAAGTTAGAGCTTAAGAAATTCTTCCCATTAGAATTTCCCCTGGATATGGGGATTCTAACTACTTAATCATATTACCAGAAGAGCACTGATGCACTAACAATCCATCATTTATATTTTTTTCAGATCATTATGCATGTATAGCTTGCCACAGCTCATGATTTTTTCTTTGATACACATCAGCACAAATATACACTGGTTAAATTATAGCATAACGCAAAGAAACCTTATACAATTGTGCGTTGCTCCTACACTCAAACAAAGGCACAAGGCAATATCTGGGATGAGATGAACCACAACTTTATTATGATCTTCTATAGGAACAAAACCTCATTAGAGTGTAGGTACCATTCTTAAAGGTGATGGCTCAGATGATTTGATTCTGTCATCATTCTTATTAGGGCATTCCACTCTAGTTCCTGGCTAGAGATCAGGTCCTATCTCACCCTCGCTTCTACAGCCAACCCATTCAAGGAGTTGAGGGAGCTAGAAAAAGCCACACCAACCTAAAACTGTCCATCTTTTGAAGTCAGTGATGTTACCCATTTATTTATTTATTTATTTATTTATTCATTGTAGCACTTTTATCCCACCCTTTAGCCAAAAGGGTTTTCAAGGAGGCTTACAAAAATATTTTTTAAGACAGTCCCTGCCTACAGGCTTACAATCTAAAAAAAAAAACGACACAAAAGGAAAGGAGATTGGATGGAGGAGGACAAAAAGAAGCAAATTCAGGCACTAGATTCTTACTTGCAAGTTCAGCAGCTGCTTCCTTTCCCTCTCCTTCTAATAGCCTCATACAGATCAAGGCACGATGGAGGGATGCTTGACTGCTATTTCCTTTCCCTCTGATGGCCTCAGCAGCGACAGTTGGTAGCAGCAGGGAGGAGGTTCATAGCTGGAGCTGGAGCCAGGCACAATGGAGAGGTGCCTGGCTGCTGCTTCCTTTCCCTCTAATGGCCTCAGCAGTGACATTTGGTAGTAGGAGGGAAGGGGCTCTCAGCTGGAGCTGGACCCAGGTACGATGGAGAGGTGCCTGGCTGCTTCATCCCTTTTCCCTGTACTCATCAGATATGAAGGCTAGTCTGGGTACTTCCCCCTTCAATACAATGGTGCCTCAGGGTGATCACCAATGCCATTTTGCAGCTTTTCGTCCTGCACTGTACCTGCCACAAGGATGGAGCTAGCCCTGCTTAGCATCTCCTACTCCATCCACCAACAATAAACTCATGCAAGCTTTATTGAAGATCTTAAAAAGCAAACCAATGCCCTCCCCCAAAACAAAACAAAACACTCCAAAACACACAAGAAACTAAACAACCAATATCAATTCACAAATCAGTTTTAAGGTGTTTTCCAAGACAGAATGTGAGATTGAACAAACTCACAAAAATATAGTATGGGATGGGCAAATCCCTAACAGATAGACTTCCAACTTATGTTAATAGTTTCCAAATAGTAGATGTCTACAAAATAATAATAAAAATGTCTATGGCCTGATCTTTAAATATACTGAAATGATGTGTGTTTAGTACCTAGTACACAGTATACTGGTCCTTGCATGAATGCAATATGATGTAACAGTCTCTGTAATTGTGCCAGCATTGCAAAGCAAGCTAGATAATTGACTAACACAGCATCATGGGTGGTAAAAATTTAGTACAGTGATGCTGAATAAAGTAGAATGGACTACAATGTACAAAGAAGGAAAGTGGGAAAATATTGATAACTCAACTATGGAGCACTCTAAAGGCATTTGAGAGGCAGTAGTGAGTGAGTAACTGGCACAGTCTAATGGTTGGTAGTAATAACCTCTAATAAAGGGATGGAACTAAAATGAAATATAGAAGGATGGACTTTCCAAAAAAAGAGTAATGTCTGGCTATGTTGGGAAGATCCTTCCTATGCTTATTTATAGGATCAAAATGTCTGAAAGGCATTGATGAATTGTTATACATGCATCTTAGGCCTTAGCTAGACCTAAGGTTTATCCCGGGGTCGTCCCGGGGTCGTCCCTGCCTGCTCCCGGGATCCCCTGTGTGTTATTTACATGAACAGGGATGACACCGGAACGATCCTGGGATAAACCTTAGGTCTAGCTAAGGCCTTAGAAGCAGCAGAATGAGGACTCTTGATACTGGCATGTTATCGGAAGTTAAGTTAATCTATGAAGTTAACTTAATGAAGTTAAGTTAACTATGATTAAGTTAATCTTAGTTAAACTATGGTTTCTTTGAAACAAGCCCACTTCAAACCAATGTTTATGGAGATGGCTTGTTTCAAGAAATCACACTTGAAATTAACCACAGTTTGGGGTTGAAACATAATGTTTATAGAAATCAGAAACGAAAGCTTATGATCTCCTCCTCATGGCTGCACAGCAAGAGGAGAGGAGAAAGGGAGGCATGACCCTGGGGGGAATGTTAGACTCATTCCAGTTGAGATAAAACTACATTGTATCATCTCTGAAACCAGCCACTACATTAAAACTAAACTTTGTCTTTGCTGATAAAAAACCCCCAAACTATCTCATAAGGACACGGGATTTAATTTAATGGAAATGGAAACTGAAGCTCCATTTCTACACTTAAAAAATATACTGATGAACAGTACAGCATGTAGTTCAGTCTTTTTCAGCACAATATTTTCATATTTGATCTTCCTACTTATTGCATATAAAATACTCATTTGGATAACCAAGCTAGACAAAGGAGAATGAAGCGCCCAAATCCTGTTACCTTCTGTTACCCAACATATGAAAAACGGTGGCTTCCGATAGTCTTTTGTTATAGAAAACTATTTCTTGGATTTCTGTCTTAATCAACCACAAAATGAGCGCACTGAAGCAGCTGTGTGATGTGATTCGATACTGAAAAGGCAAAGATGAAGACAGTGATGACAACAAAACCCATTATAAAGAAGCTGAATATGAAAAAAGCACACCTATTCAGTCAGAGATGTTTCTAGACTTTCTAAAACAAGCAGTACGTTTGCTTTCATGCATTCTGCATTCCACTGGGCCACATGCTGAGGTAATACAACCTCTTTCCACAGCATGTTTTGGAAACACAGATGGAGTTTCTGACTGCCCATATGGCAACAACTAGTTATTGCAACCAGACAGCTGCAGGAAGTGGGCAACTTCACTAGGAAAGCCACTTCTGTACTGTGTGTGTGCATTTAAAAAAAAATTTCCAGGAGCTTCTGAAATGTGTTATTTATAATATATCCCATCACTGTTTTAACATTTTTATTTATACATAATTTACAAATAATTGGTTTTGTTTGCATTCTTTCCTGAAACACTTCAGAAACTTTAGAATTTGAGGAAGTTTTGAAAGTATTATTGGAAACGTGTGAATGGACATTACTTAACTCTTGATTGAGCAGCAGAAATGTACATTTTAAATTCATTGTTTTAGATCCAGGGGGTTTCTTCTGTAACTGGAAGTGCTCCTTCCACTTGAAGAAAAAGAGTGAAATGAAGTGGAAGTTCCTGTTGGAGGAAGGAGAGGAGGTGATTTCTACCAATTCCCTCTTCTCCATGAAGCCCCACCAATACACCTCCCTTGCTGTACTGGGCAGTTCCTCATTCCTCTGGAGCAGCTTTTTGGTGGCTGCAGTGCAAAGGAGAAATCAGCATAAATTCCTGCCCTTCCTCCAGCATGAATACCTCATAAGCATAATTCCACTCATGGGAACTCTGGATCTAAGCCATTATCTTTCTGTTCTTTCATAAAAATAATCATTTTACCAATAATTTTATTTATTTATTTCAATTATTTTTAGGCCATCTTTAAGGTAAAACCCTTAAAACAAAGTAAAAACAATACATCAATATGCCAAAAACAAATAGGAAAAGAATGAATAAATATTCAGCATAATACTATAAAAATAGGTAATGCCAAGACAAGCACGCCCCACAGATTATGAAAAGGGTAGCAAAAACAAATGAGCCTTCAAAGCCTTCTTGAAGACTTGCAAAGAAGGCGCCTGATGAACCCCTGGTGGAAACAGAATCACTAGAAAGGCCCCCTTCATTATACTCACCAGACTAACTGCCCTTGCAGGCAGGCAGGTGAGAAGGGCCTCTGCTGATAACTTTAGAGAATGTGCTGACTAGTACAGAAGAAGGCACTCTTTCACATAAGTTGGACTGAAACCATTTAAGGCTTTAATGGTGCAATCCTATGGTACTCATAAGCCTCTGAACCTGGAGGCTTATGTGTATCCAATTCAGAACAGGTGGACCCTTATGCTCCTGCTCTGCATTTTAGCTAGATGGGTGATTTTGCCCATGTAGCAGAGGCTTTGGGGAGAGGAAGGGAAGGGGGCTGGGGACAGCTGGGGATACTTCATAGTCCCAAATCCCCAGTCTACTCCCTCTCCACCAGGGAATACCTACTTTTCCCTGTCTTCTATTTTACAAGCCAGGAGAGGTAGCCAGTGTGGTTCTCTTCATGCTGGCTGTGAGGGGGAGAGGGAGGGGAGTGCAGTTTCCTAGCTGCTAGCTCAAAGCCCTGTCTACACACTCGGAGGCAGGAAACAAACAGTCCTATGTCCCCTAGATGCTGCCTTGGGGACTTAGGATTGCTTCCTAAGGGTGCAGGGGACTGCATGTTTATTGTATATACCACCTTGATGGCTTTTTAGAAGGTAAGGTAGTATATAAGTTACAGTGTAGCTTGTAAACCATCCTGAACAACCCCACAACAAATCATGGGTTCTCAAGGTGGCTTGTTCGAGTAAATAACTGCATGGTTAACAAGCCACCCTGTGGATGTTCACACAATACACTAACCCACGATTCAACAAACAACCTATAGTTAGACAACAATCCACACTTCACATGTTGTCTGAATAGTGTCTTTAACTGGCTCAATAGAGATATATGGCTGAGTTCATATGAATTTAAAAAGTACAGATCTACATAGGAAAAACACAAGTGTACTCCAGAACTGATGTTCTATTGACAAGTAAATGGAACATAAATGCATCAGCATTAGCATGCTCCTCATTTTCTCCCATCTAGCAACATGAGCTCACTGAACAGCTGTGACATTTTTGCTGTGAAACTGTTCAGAGAACAAGTGCATATATGTGCTGGATGTCATATGTAAAGGCAGTGTGGCTGTAACGGTAAGAGTGTTGGAGTGGGACTCAGGAGATCTGGTCTGTAGTCTCCACTTGGCCATGAAGCTCACTGGGTGACTTTGGGCTAATCACTGGCTCTCAACCTAAATTATCTCACAGGATAAAATGGAGAAGAGGGGATCACGTATGCCACATTGGCCTCCTTGGAAAAAAGATGGGATATAAATGTACAAATAAAAACAAACAAACAATGGTGACCCTGTTGGGGATGGAGTTTTCCCTGTTGCAGCTCTATATATGAAGAGAACCCAGTCAGGACTGACATTGCAAGAGGCAGCACCAGTGGTACTTACTTCTGCTTATAGCAGCTTCTTCTCTTTGGCCAACTCAAGGAAAATGTCATACATGCCACTAGCAGGTAGATATTCTAATTAAAGCATAAGGTTCTCTATCCTCTCAATGATGGTGGGAAGGCAAAACTTTCTTTAGGTTCAGGGCAATGGGGGATTAGGGCTGATCTCCATTTTTCTAAAACTACCAGAACTCATATATTTCCTTGTTAGCACTCACTGTTTTTTTCTTGGAATATTGAGTTTAGTGTTAGGGGCAAGGTATCTCTGTTTCACCTGGTGGCTTCAGAAGTTCCCCTGGTTGTTGGTGGGTTTTTGCATGTGGCGAGTGTGTGTACCTGTGATAACCATATTGAAAGAACAAGGATAGCCTCAGAATGAATCCAGCTAACCCTACGTGGATCCTAAGTCCTGACACTCATTTATGCATTCATGTAAGGTATTTATATCTTACCTTCAACTCCCAATTTTGGATCCACAAAGTAGCTAGCAACCATAATACATTATACAAACATGTACAAAAAAATAATATCACTATAATAGCAAGTCTTAGGCCTTAGCTAGACCTACCTGATAGTCCGTGACGGAGGAGGGAAGATCTCACGTTGCGTTTAATGCGAGATCCCTCCTCCATTTACATGTGAGGCGCGACAACCTCAGGAAGAGAGGCATCATGCCTGCCATTTTTTAAAGAAAGAGGAGTGCACGAATGGTTGTGCGCAAAGGTAAGTGCACAAGGTTAATTTCCCCACTCCCCCGACCCTACCTCTGATGGGCGCAGCACTCCTGGCTCCACAGCAATGGCCCTCATGTTCCGTGGTCTTGGGCTCAGCCCGAGACCGTGGAAAAAGCAGGCCCAAAGGGGAGGGCGATCTCCCGGGGCAAGGGAGGGATCATCCCTCCCTGATCCCGGGATGCCCTGTGCGTCATGTGGACACACAGGGATGATCCCGGGGTTCACCCTGGGATTTCGCCCGTCTGGCTAAGGCCTTAGAGTGCAATCCCCATTGAATTCTGAGTCCTATAAAATAAATGTGCTATTTAATAAATATAAAACAGCACAAAACTGTTTATGGCCACCAGTGAACTATTAATATATAGGAACTACATTTCCATTTTACAGATGGGAAAGTGAGACAAAGAAACAGAGACAACATGCCAAAGGCCCTTCAGAAAGTTCATGGAAGAATTAGAAATTGTTCTTCTATACGTAAACTGTCTGAGACTGTGGCTTGGACATAATGTGGCTACCATAACATTGGCCATTGTTAAAGCACTGAGTAAGTAGTAAGAGTTAATAGTCTGAATCAGGTTAATAAACTGTTTATTTCATCTCCTATGAACATGTATAAGAACAAATATATAGGAAGTACTATTCAGTTCACAGATGGGAAAATGAGACAAAGAAACAAAGACAAAATGCCAAAGACATTTATGGGAATCCTCCTTCTGCTATTTTAATATACTGCTTTTATTCATTTCAACTTTTTTTTTATTTCTAAAGAAAGATAAGTTCTCATTTCTAGGACAAAGAAAGTTCCCCAACTATGTAACACCACAAACTTCCACAACAATATCTTTTGCAGACGTTAGCTAAAATCAACTTTCATATTTAGAAGAAAGGTCAGTTTTATTGAGACCAAAGGTGTTGCTAGCCACAATAATACCTAAACAATTTCCTTTATCAGCAAATTTATCTGGGACAAATGCAAGGAATGTCTCCATGATGCACACTAATATTGTGAAATTCCTGCCTCAGGGGGAAAATGCTGGTGTTTGGATGAAACATCCTATAAGTGACCTCTTGAGAATTTGTGTGTGTTAAGTGTTTTATAATGTAATTTGCGTTTGTATCCCTGCTTTTATTTAATGGTTCTTTGCTTGGGATGAGATGGTTAGACTAGAGAGAGAGAGAGACAGAGTCTAACCCATCTAAAATCAACATGTGTGCATTGACAAGCAATTACATTCTCCCAAGAGGGGGGGAGGTGTTAAGAGCGTAATCCTATACATATCTACTCAGAAGTAAGTCCCACTGAGTTCAGCAGGACAGGACTTACTCCAAGGTTCAACAGGATTTACTCTTAGGTCGCAATCCTGCATATTTACATTGAACTCAGTGGAGCTGACTTTTGAGTAGAAATGCATAGGATTGCACTGTGTCAGGCTGCAATCCTATGTGCATCTACCCCATAGTAAGGCCAGATCTACACCTTGTGTCACATCATTATGAATGTAGGATAAAAAAGCAGGATATGAAAGCAGGTATATGGAATGTGGATTGTGCCCCAACAGTTAGCAGTGCACTTCAATACCGCTATAAAGCCGTAGTGTAGATCTAGCTTCAGTCCCAGTTAATCCAGACACAGTTCTGAGTACAGATGAGCAGAATTGCACTGTACATGTGGTGTGGGGGAAAGAGATAGTCAGACATGTATAAACACAAACCAAGTTCTGACTGCCATCTCTCTCTCTCTCTCTCTCTCTCTCTCTCTCTCTCTCTCTGTGTGTGTGTGTGTGTGTGTGTGTTTGGTCAATTCGTAAATTGTGTACCAATAAGTGACCATTCCTCTCCCACGCACTCCAACCTCTTCTACCTCCCGCTTCACTCATAACTTCTCAGCAGGTTATCTCGATGCTAATCTCGGTTAGCAAACAAACTTCATCCTCCGCTCTCAGGAGACTTTAAACGGAGCCCTTTTGCCAGCCCCCCGCCGCCTGACTTCTTCCACCACACACGTCTAGCCACACAGCAAGCAAGCGAGGGCACGCAGCTGCGACAACTCCAAAAGCCACTCCGTTCAAAACCAGCCTCCCTCGTCTAGCGTCCCTTTGGTGCCAAAGCAGAAAACGACGAGAAAAGCTGGGCAGAGAGAGGCAGCAAAGCGCCGGCGGCGGCGTGCCTCCTCACAACGGGTGACTCAGAGCCTCCCCGTCCCCCCACTCGCACAATGGCAGCGTCCGCCAGGACTGGCCGCTTGCAGAGGCAAAAGCGACCCCCAGAAGACAAAAGCTTGGCCCGCCGCGGAGCGTTTTGCGCGCGCGTTACCTGAGGGGCGACCGGCTGGGGGGGCTTTCCGGAGCTCGGCTCTGCTCCCCTCGGACTGGTAGCCGGGATGGCGTGTAGGAATGGTAGGCTGTCAGCACCACGCTGCCCGAGTCTTTGATCTCCATTGTCGGAGGCGCATGTCTTCCTCGCCAGGGCCGGGCGACGGAGCCCGGCTTTGGGCTCCTTGGGTCCAACAGGACGCTGCCTGTCACAAAAGCAAAGGCATGGCCTTGCCCTTTAAGAGCCCCCGGCTCTCCCCCCACCCCCGCCGCGCCGCCTCGCCGCCGATTGCTGGGCAGGCCGGCAGGGCTCTTCCTCCAGCCCCAACAGCTGAATTAGCATAGATTCAAAAACGCCGCCCCCCCAGCACACGCCTCGCTCGAAGAAGGACCCGGGCTTCTAGGAAACTGAAAACCTGGAGTAATCCTTCATGGCACAGAAGCCCAGAGAATCCTCCTCTCCCTCCCATCCTCGCCCTCTGGTTTTAGTTTCGTCTCAAAAGACAAACTCGGGAGGATTTCTTGTGCCACAGCAAGGAAGACAAATATGATTTGTCAAGGTCAACAACCGTAATATCAGATAAAAGGCTTAATAATACTCAGGTCAGGTCCAAAGAGAAATTATGACCAGAAACGCTCTCTTAACTGCAAGGTGTGTGGTGGCCACCTCAGCCGATTTTGGGTGCCAGAATTATTTTGCCTTTTCACTTCAGCCAGTGTAGAGGCTATGGCCAGGCCTGAAAACAATAGAGAGGCAGAGCTGAAATGAATTTTATACCACAAGCTCAAAATATGACAACATTTCATAAGCTGAGTTCAGCGTTTTGTATTTGAAAGTAAACTGTAAGTGGTGGGGAACTTGTGGCCCTCCAGATATTTTGGCCTGCAACTTCCTTCACTATTGACAATGTTGGCTACAATGCATAGGAGTTGTAGGCTAAAACATCTGGAAGACCACAACTTGCCCAGTCCTGATAAAAGGATATTGTAAAAATCAAAACACAAAACATCAATCCTCAGATTCCTGAGATTTAAATCTTGATGGTGATGTTTGGTTAAACCAATAATTACTTTCACTTAACTAGTAAATAAAACATAATGCATAACTGGGAATGCTGGGGGTGGAGAGAGAAAGAAATTAGTTTAGGAAGTATGAACAATTTGAAATTAAGAGAATTTGAGAAAACGTTTCTCCAAATTAGAGCCTTGTGTGGCGCAGAGCAGTAAAGCAGCAGTTTCTGCAGGTGAAACTCTCCTCAAGGCCTGAGTTCGATCCCAGCGGAAGCTGGTTCTCAGGCAGCTGGCTCAGGTCGACTCAGCCTTCCATCCTTCCGAGGTAAAATGAGTACCCAGCTAGCTGGGGGAAAGGTAACTGCGACTGGGGAAGGCAATGGCAAACCACCCCACTACAAAGTCTGCCAAGAAAACGTCAGTGAAAGCTGGCGTCCCTCCAAGAGTCAGTAATGACTCAGTGCTTGCAGGAGAGGTTCCTTTCCTTTCCTTTCTCCAAATTAATTTCATTTACATCACTGTTAATTTGCACTTTCTATTCAAATGACCCATGTAATAATAGAAAAAGTTGAAAACTTAACAAAAATGCAGTGGCAGATACTGTGAACAGGAATTTCAACATAGGGGGGATCTACACTACTGCTTTTAAAGCGCTTTAAAGCACTTTGAAAACGTTTTTAAAACTGTATATGCAGTGTGTCCTGGGCCCCAACAGTTGTCAAAACTGTTATAAAGCGCTTTAAAGCAGTAGTGTAGATCCCCCCCTAGAGTGCCTTTCTCAAAGAGGCTGCTACATTTTCCCTAAGCAAGCTCTACATATCAGAGACAATTCATAGCATCTAAGGCCTTAGCTAGACCTAAGGTTTATCCCGGGATCGTCCCGGGCTCATCCCTGTTCATGTAAATGACACACAGGATATCCCGGGAGCAGGCAGGGACGACCCCAGGACGATCCTGGGATAAACCTTAGGTCTAGCTAAGGCCTTAGTCAGCTCAAACGTCACCCGCCCCCCACCCCAGACAACACTTTTAGGAACATAAGACAATAAATATAGGTTTGCTGGATTGGCCAGCCATATGGCTCTGAAACTCACAAACAGGGCCATATGGCTGTCCACTATGAAAACTCACAAACAGTTGTTTGTCTCCAACATCTGCTATTCAAATATACCAGCGGAGGTCTTCAACAAAATGTTATAGCATATCCCTGGTGTGCATGCATTATCTAAGCCTTTGGCTGACATGAACCTTTGCCCATATAATGCCGTTTAAACAAGCTGGAAGAAAAGGTTATTGCAGTGCTCTAGGAATGACAGTAGGAATGACATTTCAGTAATATAACTTGTAACAACAATCCTCAAAGGACCTAATTTAAAAGACTCCAGTTCATGAGGAGCTGGATTTTATTATTTTTTAAACTTCATAAGAACTTTAATTTATCAATTAAATACATCTGCAGCAAAGGCAAAGCATGGTGTAGGATTTCAAAGAACTAACAGCTCTTTCAACAGAATCTTTCAACAATTTATTCATCAATAATTACCTGAGATGTGGATTTCAAAGTAAATATTTTCTTTATCTTATATCTGCATACTTTCATAACTGCCATGATTTTATATAAATGTACTATTAGAAACAATGAACAAAAAAGGAAAAACTTAAAACTTGGCAAACTTTATTCTGCATATGGTGATATCAGAAAACATACTTTTGTAATTGACTGAGGTACTTAGTGCCAATAAAATGGAGATCATGCTCCTTAATGGAGGAACTTGAAGATGTTAGCATGGTTTATCCCAGAGTTTTTCATTTGCTCTTTGCTGCTGAAATTCACAACTTTGGACTAGTTCGGTATTGAAGCATCTCCTAAACATTGCATGGTTGAATGTGCATAGGAAAGCTGATTGGTGGGCGCAGACTGCCATGGTATCATTTGGATATGTGCAGATCCTAAACATCAGAAAGGAGATGTGTCTGTTGTTTCTAGTTAAGAGTTTAGTAAATGTATTGTTGAATTCTGCCACTGCATCATTCCTTTTGATTCCTATGAGTAATTTAATTTCACCTGAACTCTCACGCTACATTTTATTATCAGCAATTGGCTAATTGCTGTGTTTTGTATCTTAATATAGAACACAATGTCAGTTCCAAGTCTTCAAAGAGCAAGTTGCAACATTATAGAAACATTTAATGTTAGTTTTCTATGACTTCTAAAGATACTTCTTTCTTATATTGAGCTTATATGTAACCCATGTTTACATAGGTAAACATGTAACCCATTGTCTACATGTTTACCTATAGGCTTAATTTAAAAGGGATGTTATATTCTGCTATTTATCTAATAGGCTCCTGTTTCTTATATGCAACATTTGATCTGTTTCAGCTCAGAGCTGACATCATCTGTATGATCTTGTTTGCTGAAGCAGGAAATAAACATTAACCAATGAATGGTGCAGTAGTTAGCCTTGAAGCCTTAGAAAAATTTGGTTCTTCTAAACACAAAACAGAATTTGGTGTATGGCAGTGTGGTTGATAGAGGGTGGTACACACACAACACAAGCATAGAAGGCTGTGAAAAAGAAAATAGCAGTGGAGCAGGAATCTGCAAAGAGTAGCAAAAGGCACATCATTAATACATGAATTTTGCCCCACCTTTTCCATTCCTTAGCTTTTTGCACCATTGTAACAACCTCAGATTACAGCAAATGCTTGTGGCATGAGCATTCCAGGGCAACTACCTCAATGTTTTTCCACACCACAAGAGATTTGCCTCCAAGAGGATTTATTTCTAAGCACCAAAACCAAAACTAAAGAAAACCATCATACTGGCATCCCCACTTCTAAAAGAAAAGATAAATTATATGCTTACACAATAAAGCTCAAAGTACAACCCAAAAGACAAAGTAGAGAAAAATGTGGTGTTGAAATGGATGAAAATAAATAAACACAAAATGCACCAGGGATTAATGGCTTTGATTAATATATATTTATAGCTAATAACAGGGTACATGGAAGGTGTTCTGTTGCTGGAGTTTAATTGCTACAAACATTTCCTATACTGCCCACACTTCCATTAGTTCTAGTCCAGCAGGAACGAGTGGTTCCTGAAACAGTCCTGGTAATGAGTGGAAACATTCATTTCCAGAATGGGACAGATCAGTGGAGTTCCCTTGAGTATTGCTTCAAAGTAACCTGAAAACTCTTGCATGAGCAGGGATTTATTCTGTCTGATTCTCAGGTTCTGCTTATTCTTTGTTTTGCTTTCTTCTTAAACTTTATGTCTGCATGCCATCCTTGCTGCTCTTTGACCTCCTATGCTTTGCTTGTCCTTCATTGATATCTTCATTTTGCTACTCAGGCCTTCCCCCTGTCTTTGCTTTCAAAGTTCTGTTACTTGACTTTCTCTTGATTGTGTTCCACTTCTGTGCTTCAGATAGACTCTAGTAGCCCTAGAATATTTTGACTTCTTAATCTAAAAAGTAACCCTTTGTTTGCTGACTTCTACGCCCCACATGTCTCATTTTGTCTTGCTCCCATGACAATAAGTTGTAAGCACACAGAGAGGACACCTATGATGTATCTTATGGTATCTCCATGGAACCAGGGTGTGGATAGTGAGCAGGACTATGAATGGCAACTGGAAAATGTAGGATGGAATGATTGCCAGGACTTGGTAGACACAGATCAAGGGCTGAGACAGTGAAGAAACCAGAATTAAACAGTGCTAAATGAGAACTGACTAGCTTTTAATTAGTGCTGGGCTGAAGAATTAATCCTACAGGTGTTTTTTTTTTTTTAAAAAAAACAAATTAGGGGTTGAGGTTGTGATGAAAAGGATTTCAGAAAAATGTAATGATTTTGTGGGTGGGCAAACAAAACTGATTAATTTTTAGGGTGGATGTGGGTTGGGGGTGGGGTTACCATTATAAGGGGAGATGGTATGTGGGTTTTCCATGTAATTTATAATAATAATAATAATAATAATAATAATAATAATAATAATAATAATAATAGCTTTTGCTGCCATTTCAAGTAGAGATGTTTTTTGTTGTTAAAGGGGGGGGGAGAAAAGAAGAGAAATCCCTCTGCTACCTCTTCCTATAATGGTCCACCCTACCCCAAAATGAACTGAAGCCATTTCTTCCCCTCTCCCTAAATAACCCAGAATATCAATTTGAGTGCACAACAATAAGACATCAAGAATTAAAAGAATGCCTCATGTCAGAAACATTTGAGATGGGTCGGAAAGAGGCCGGCCTAAGATGTTGTCTCCTCCTATTCTATGTCAGTGGTGGTGTCAGAGGGGGGCAAACACCCCCCCCCCCAAACAAGAAGCTTGCCACCCCAGTTGCCGGGATGGGCAGGAAGGCAGCGGCAGTGAGGACGAGGGGTTAATTCGCTTCCGAGCCAGTTCCAGGGTCTTCAAGGCCTTGTTGTCATGGTGATTTATTGTGGCTTGTTGTGGGGCAGGGTGGGAAGGGTGGGGCAGGATGGGAAGGTTAGGATGGAGTGAGTATGCACAAGACTCAGAAGAAGAGAAGAGTGAGCACATGCCAGGCAGGCCAGGCTGAGGCTTCCCAAACAAAGTTTGCAGAGGCCTTTCTTGCTCACTTCTTTTGACATCCCTGCTGGAGCAAGATCCAACTAAAGAGAAAAAAGCAAGCCAAAAGAGGGACCAGGTCGCTGCCTCTGCTTTCCCCTCCACTGCTAACTGCGCCACTTTTAAATTAAGTATGTTTCAAAAGATTCTTCCATCAACCCACTTTTGCCTTTGTGTGAATTGAATATGGTTGGTAGAATATTTCTGTGCTGGTTGCAAAAAACATTTTGAGGTTTTTAATATTCAGCATACATATATATGTGTTGCTTTTTGGTATCAGCCTCTTTTACCCAGTGTATAATAGTTCTGCTAAAGTGTTGCTGTTTGCTGTTTAATCTTTGCTTATCTGACCAGCTCAGTCAATTAATACATTTTATTCTGGCTTTTTGTCACCCAATTTATGATCACATTGTAGTCCACAGAACATATAGCTGGTAGTATTGTTGGGAGAATGAAGTAAGGATTAAGGTTAACTATCTTGAAACAAATACTGTCATTGGATGAAAATCCCCCATACTCCATGCAATGTTCCTAGTTAATTCGAAAACAGTGTCTGTAAAACACCATGAACAGATACATCTTAAAGGAAGACTAACAGTCCTCTCCTAACCACATATATTCAGAAGTCCCCATTTGCTTCTAAGAAGGTCTGTTTAAGATTGTTGCATTTGCTGCAGTGCAAGCTGTTTAACTGCATTGGGGGGGGAGGGGGGAGAATGAAAAACAGAGGGAGAATAGACAGAGATTCCAGGGAATTCAACCATGGCTCACATCTTTGAAAAAGCTTGCAATCAGATGGAAGAGGTCAACCAGAAGCCATCCTGCTGGTGTCAGTGAGTATCAGGATTTGTTTCAAACTTGATGGATGGTTGGATCAGCATTTGGGAGCATTTCACTGTATAAACTGTCTGCTGTGTTGTTTGAATCTTCATAAGAAATTATATTGAGAATTTATACATCATTGTAGAAGTGCAAATCTTTCGATTTCAAAAGGTAACTACAAGAACATCTTTTACTCTGTCCCAAAGGCAGCCAGCAGGTTTTCGCTTTCCCCCTGTCAACCTTACTTTTTTTTTTGCTTTTGCTTTTTCACACATCTGTCTGCAAAATCAGTGATCCAGGATAACTTTTTAAAACTTCACTGGAGCAGAAATAAAGCTACACATGACTGGTTTTTCAAAGCTGTTTAGCACTGGATTCCATTCAATATTTGCAAGTGCCCTGGGATTCTTTAAAAATATATCTCCAGTCTGTTGAGCTGTGCACTTGTGCCTTTTCCTGCTGCTAAACAGATCATCAGCAGGAAACATGGGTGCAGGGGTGCCTGGACTGTGTGCCTCTGCAAAAAGTCTGGTAGAACAGGGGGGCTCTATGAATTGAGCAAGAGGACATAGACAGCATGCCTACACCAGCCTTTTCCCCCAGGGTCATCCCTAGATCATCCCTGTGCATCCAAATTTCCCCCATGGTCCTGGGACCATCCTGAGGACTGCGGGAGATGTGGCGCCCGCTTCGGCTTCTCCCTTCCTCCCCATAAGTAGTGGGACTCTTACAATGGGCATGGAGCTGCGTGGGGATAGTCCGTGCCCATCGGAGGTGGGGGGTGGGGGTGGAACATTTCAAAGGTTTTTTTAAAACCACCACCACCACCACAAAAATGTATATGTGCTGGAGTTCAATTGTGCTCCGTCTCCATTCCGGGGTGGGGGTGGGAGAACAGTGGCCGTGATGTCCCTCTTCCCTTCCGGGGCATCGTGCAGCCATCAAGACACTGGAGGAGGATCGTGGAAGCAGATGAGTCTGTGATCCTCACCCCTCCCTCTACACCCTTAGGCATAGACATACCAAAAGACACTTCATACTTCCTTGTGTAAAAATGGTATTAGTACTCTTATTAATTTCATTTTGATGTATTATAACAACTATAACTAACTACAGTCTTTCTCCTTTCCCCTGTAGCTTGGCTCACATTATTCAATATCTGGAGCTTTCTGCACTGTGGACAGATTAGTGTTCAGCTCACAATATTGCCCCAGTGCCCAAACCAACATGTAAAAAAAGATTTTTTTTCCAGAAAACACTAATTTTCCTTCTGCTCAGGGTTGTTCAGCTTCAGTGACTTCCAGTTCTTAAGCCAGGATGTATGTCCTTATTCTACACAGACCACCAGCAGCCCTATTAAAACTGGTGAGAAACTCCTTATTGGTCAATTTGTAGGGAAGATGTATTAATCAGTCCACCTCCCTTCACAGAAACGTCAACTTGAGATTTACCATTCATTTTATATTCTGGCTCCCAAATGAGGCAATTTTGATGCCTTAGGCTGCAATCCTATACATATTTACCAAGGAATCAGCCCCATGCCTCTCTGTAGAGGTTGGTGCTGTTAAAGGAAATGTAAGAGCGCCTGTTTAGTTAAATCTGACAACATAGTAAACAAATTACACATGGCGAAATGGTTTCTCCTCAGAGGAATTTGAATGCTGGTAAGACAAAAGGAGAAGGGACCAAACAGAACGGAGGATTTCCTTACATATCTCAAAGTAGCGCCTTTGTTCTGCTTCTCTTTTTATCCTGGTACATGATGTGTTCAACCCAGTCCATTGGGTTTTACCATGATACAGGTGATAATATCATAGATAAGTTAGTCCTCTTTGATGTTCATACATTAGTGTAAGCAAGCTCTATGTGGTAATGCAAATTATATCCATTTTTGTCAGTACTGATTTATTATTTGTATAGAAAACCTCCAGAAACAGGGATGGCAATTACTCAGACATGGAACAAATAGCTGGTAGTTTTAAGGTGATCTCTACTGCTAAACACATACTAAAAATAGATGAAGTCATAAGTGCAGAGAAAATTATCTATGAATTGATACATGGATATTCAACAGTTATTTGAATATTTTGTTGTACAAGATATTGTTTGGAAACAGATATTGACTTACTTGCAGAAAGCACATTTGTAATTTTATTGCTACTGTTGCCCTTATTTCTTCTTATGAACAAGTTTAGCTATTGAGATATTTGCATTACAAATATTAAATGTATTACAAGTTGTTGCATATTCTAAAAAGCTTAATCTAGCACAAAAAAAATTCTGCTGTCATAATTACTAAGGAATGCCTTGATTTATTACAATTAGGATTCCAGTTACTAATAGGTCACTCAGGAAACAATCTTTCACCAACAAGGGACCTGAAAATTAAGGGTGTGCACGGACCCCCCGCTCCGCCCCGCTGGCCGATCCAAAAATTTCGGGTCGGCCCACTCCGCTCCGTGCCGCTCCGCCTATACTCTGCTCCTCTTCGCCGTGGAGCTCCGGCTCCGAATCGGAGCTCCGCAGTGGAGGGGAGTGGCGCCAGGTAAGGCCGGGAGAGGAGGGCGGGAGGTTTACTGGGCCCTGCCGCCATCGCCACCCATGCGGCGATGGCGGCAGAGCCCGGTAAGGGACCAAGGGGGAGGGGGAGCCTTACCTGCCTCCGTCCGTGGTCCGTCGGCGTCTTCAATTGAGCCCGCGGTTCAACCAGGAAGTCTGGGCCGCAAGCGGGCTCAATTGAAGATGCTGACGGACCGCGGACGGAGGCAGGTAACGGAGAGGAGGGCGGGGGGGTTACCGGGCCCTGCCACTGTCGCCGCATGGGCAACAGCGACAGCGGCAGGGCCCGGTAAATCCCACTTACCTTTCCGGCGGAGCTCCAGATCGAGGTGAAGGATCCGCCTTCACCTCGATCCTCTTCGCCACGCTCCTCCGGCCCCCCAATCCTCTTCGCCTCTGCCTTAAGGGCAGGCGAAGCCCCCCGCTCCGCTTCTAATTCGCCGGTCTGATTAGAAGCGGAGCACATTCCTACTGAAAATATAAAGAATACATGTTCATTTTCACGTTACTTTTTATGTAAAAGAAAATAAATCCCTTTTTGGAATTGACTATATTTAATATTTTAATGTAACAAAGAAAATCTAAACATACTCTTTTCTTAAGTGACAAAGATATGGAATATTGAAGTTGTAGCTCCATTCTGTGTAGAGGAAATTAACATTTATAATGTTCAGATTTGGAGAGGTAAAAATATTTTAGTTTCCTTTCCTTCAGAAATCACTAACACTTTAGGAAACATTCAAATTGGTTATCATACTCATGGAAATAAAAACAGAGTTAAGTATGTTCTTTTGAAATATGTGATTAGAGAACAGACAGAAATGTTAAGACCAGAGACAGGAAAAGAGTTCTAGCCAATATGACTGTTGCACTGGGTATTTTTAAAAAATCATCTTAAATCTAATTTGTTTTGTCATTACTCACTTTCTGTTCTTTCCTCCTGGAACAAGCTCAAAGCTAAAATTCTATCCACATTTATGTTGGAGTAAGTCCCACTGAACTCAATAGAAATTGCTTCTGAGTAGACATGCATAGGATTGCAATTAATGTCATTTCATATTTCTATTTTTTTTAAAAAAAGGATTTTTTTTACAGTTGTTATGCTGCTTTCTAATGTCGTCCTCTTGCTTAAGCTTATTACCATGAGTATTAGTATGAATTCGTTGCCCAGTAAAGAGAGTTTTCTTTAAAATTAACCGATGCAGCAGCTATTGATGAAGTTTCTTTTCATGGCTCAACCTTAACACATAAGAACAAACGGACAGCCCTGCTGGATCATACTAAAGGCCTGTTTAGTCTGGTGTTCTGTTCCCACAAGGTCAATCACATGCGATGGGAAACCACAAGAAAGATACGAGTGCAGTCATGTTCCCCAACAATTGCAACTCAGAAGCATACTATCTCTGCTACTGGAAGTAATACTGTATATAGCCATCATGACTAGTTGCCAATGATAGCCTTATCTTCCATGAATTTGTCTAATCCCATTTTAAAGCAGTCCAAGTTGGTATCTACCACTACAAATTCCATTCTTTTAACTATGAGCTGTATGAAGAAGTTCTTCCTTTTGTCTGTTCTGAATTTCCCATTATTTAGCTTAATTGGATGACCCTGTGTTCTAGTACTATGAGAGAGGGAGAAAAACTTCTGCCTGTCCATTTTTTTCCATGCTATGCGTAATTTTATACACCTTTGTCATGCATCCTATTCACCATTTTTCTAAGCTAAGACCCAAACTTTGTAGCCTTTCTTCATTGGGGAATTGCTTCATCTCCTTAGTCATATTTGTTACTCCCCCCTCTTTTTTGCACCTTTATCCTCTATCTGATGGACTGGTATAATCATAGTCTGGTATAATCATTAAAAACAACAACAACAAAACACAGCAAAAGGAAGAGCTGTGCCTTGAAGTTGCCCATCAACAGCCCCTGGCACCCAGGTCACCTAGTCAGTCTTCCACACTCTGGTGAGATGCACTGTTTTTCTATATAAATAATAATAACAATTGCTTAATTTGCATCTACACGAATTGTGTGCAAATCAGTATCCTTTTGTCCTTGTTTGGGTAATGCATGTCCTCCTTTTGGCGATTCACAGTTGGCCACCCTAATGCTAATGTGCTGTGCACAGTGAGCGAAGGGTCTTGTCAAGCTGGGTAGGTGGTAGTAATGAATGGTGAGTTGGGCTGGGTAGGGACTGCCCAGCAGACTTTGGAAAAATGGGGTAACTGGGACCTGCCCTTAGCCTTACTGTATGCCAAAACACAAGGCTTCACCATAGGCAGAAGCCTCAAGCATAAGTACACTACCCACAGGAAAGTGACAGCATGAATAGTGAAGTACCTTAGGAGGAGGAGGAGAAGGAGAAGGAGAAGGAGAAGCATTTTTTAGTCGCCTTAATCTATAAAAAGACCTAAGGTAACAAAGTTATTAAAACATACAAAATATAAAATAGTTAAAAACAATTTCCACTAAAAAAATCTCACACCAAAACATAATAAGAGGGACGCTTGACCCTCCCCACCCAGTTCCTTCATCTCAGATGAATGATTTATTGATTTCAGAATCTAAATAAAGCCATGGCTAAACTGTACTTCAGACTAGTGTCTGCCTCCTTCTTGCCATCCACAATTATCTTTGTTATGTCTCTTAGAATGAACCCTACTGGAGCCATTCCTCAAACAACCATTCTCTTGGGGTCTTTTTTCTCAGAACATTGTCTTCTGTCTATATGGAAATGTCCTTAGGCAGATCTTCTTTGTGCTAGAGATAGCTTTGACCATAGTTTATATAATCTGGGCTATTTTTCCCTGGTTGCAGAGGAATGGGTATGTTATGGATCTTTACCCTTGGTGAGGAGACAAAACGTTATTTACATTAATCTGAGGCAAATATATATGACTGCACTGGAATCTACATTTTTATGCTCCTAACTTGGTATCTCTTCAAAAATTTAAATAATAAACTGGTACATAAGTCCCATTGTGACACGACTTTAGTGTGTGTTGCAGGGGGGGGGGACACACTCCATAAAGTTTCTGTGAACTTAATTTTCCATACAAATAAACTCACATTTTGATTTTTTGAATTTAATAAACACAAGCACAGTGTTGAAGACAGTATTAATTTAAATCCACCAAGTTTCTCTTTTTGCTGGAGGAGTAATGCAATTAGAGGATTCTAGTATAACAGTTAAATATGATTCCTCCTTTGCTTGAAGCCACACTGGCTAACTGACTAACAGTAGAAATCTATGGAAGTAAGTCCCATTGAGTTCAGTGGGGTTCTCCTAGTAAGGGTGTAAAAGACAGCCATCTAGAATTACATAATGCTTCACCAAATGTTATCTCAACTGGTGTTTTAAAGCAATCCCCAGTAACCAATTAAACCCGTTTTATTTATACTTAATCTTAAAAAAAACAATGAGCTAAAGTTTCTTCTCTATTTCAAGTCCACACCTGCCTTCATTCTTTCCTTCCTGTATACTTTTTAGATAATGGATAGAATATCTCATCCTCCACGTGAGTGCTCCAATGTCTTAGTTATTTAAGAAACTGTTTTCTTTACTTCAGTCATTTCTTTCTGCTGTTCTCTGTTTTCGTTCACTTCATACCAGGTCAAATGTGCCAATTATATTCTCTAACTTTTTATTTGGACCTAGGCCAGGTGTGTGTGTGTACCTTGTGACCCTGGAAATGCATGTGGCCCTTGCCCACTCCCTGTGCAGCCCTCAAGCTGGTAGGGCTCCACCCATTTTTCTTCACAGCCCAGATGATCAGCTGGATTGCATGGGGTGGGTGGGGGAGGGAGCTGTTTCTGAGATCACTATTTTCCTAGTAGTGGCAGAGAAACAGCCATCTTGGTAGCGATTGCTGGAGGATGGGGGAGGCTTTTACCACCACACATAGGCACCCTAGCAGCCCCTAGACCTCAGCAGATGGGGAAGGGAGATGAATGAGGGTGTGTGCATGTGCGGCCCCTGACCCAGGTATGGCCCACTCAGGGCAAGAAAGTTGCCCTGAGTGGGCACCCCTGAGCTAGGCAATCTGAGTTCTACCATGACAATATATGGCAACTTTCGCCACTAAAATGGTCCATTTCAGTGTCTTCATTCATGCCCTGAAAGCTATGTGATATAGGTATACGTTTGCTTGCAGGTATGTGATATAGGTATGTGATATAGGTATACATTTGCTTCCCGATTCATATCTCTTTCATCTCTCTTCTTCCTATTGCCTATCAGTTGTCTAACTTTACATGGTAAATGGTGGCAAGGGCCGAACATACTGCCGCTAAGTTTTGGTTTCTGGATGACCTCTTGAGCTCACTAGTCTCCCAATGTGTTTGTGTGGGAGAGATAAAGTTAAATCTGCTTTACACATTAAACCGAAAGTGGAAAATGAGAAGCATTAACCAGTTAGTCTTGATGTGCGAAAACATCAACAACTGTCTGACTGAGAAAGATTTCCTTTCTCTTTAGAAAGAACTTTGAAAACAACTTGGCATGATGCAAGGGTTCCTGGGATGGGATGGGCAAAGGAATAGCTTCCTATTGTCAGGGATGGTGTCAAAGTTAAACATGGTTGGGCGCCTGCCAAGGGCCCACACCACAGCAGAGGTCCACTGATAGTTGCTCCTCCTCTTCATCATTCAGGTGGTAAGTTTTTCCTGAAAAAGAGAAAGTGCAGCAATAGCAGCTGATTACAATGGTGGTGAGAAGGTAGACTCATGGAGGGAGGGAATCCACTGAGGATATCTTGCCCAAGAATCCTGCAAAGCCTGGAGCTGGCATGACCTATTGCAAAGGTTTATAAATGTTTACTAATCATCCTTTTCTATGGCCTGCTCTTGGCATCCCACCCCACCCCACCCCACCCCCCTGCAGTCAATCTCTGCTGAAGCAAAATGGAATAAAAATTGCAAATCCCTCTCTCTCTCTCTCTCTCTCTCTCTCTCTCCCCCCCTCTCTGTTGTACAAACTGCCTTGAAGTCAATAGAACTGTGGATATTTACACAGTGATTACAATTATTGGATAAGTGCAGTGCTGTTCACCTCTCATTTTTTGTTTTCACATTTAGTATTGTGTATATATTCACATCTCTTTCAATTTCTGTCCTTTCTCAACCTCTCAACAGACAAACCATAAACATGCCATCCAGCCTACACAATTGGTTTCCACTTCAGTTGTTGTTCTGTAAGTTACACCCCCTCCTTTTTCTCCCACATCTTCTCATATTCTGGTCAAACATTTAGCCTACTCAGCATATTATTCAGCTTAAATACCTTAGTGTACTAGTATTGCACAGAACAAATTCTAACTTTTCATTTCCTCTTTTATGCATTCTATAATCACATTAATTTTCTCATCAGAATGGTTCACTTTAGGCATCACACCAAACTATGGTTTGTGCTATCCATAATTCAGAACCTAAACATGTGTTTGATCTCCAAAATATGGAGGTAATCTAGCTGCAGTGGCCTCTGGAGCAAAGTACTGACTGTAACTTTGATCTGTCAATACAATGCCTAACCATTGTTAGTGCAATTCAAGCCATGTCAATTAATTAATTCAATTCTATACTGTGAAATAGCCAAAGCTCTCTTGGTGGTTCACAACAATTTAAACTAAAAAAATACAGTACAAAATACCAAATAAAATTTAAAGGTTTAAAACTACAGTATAAAAGTAAAACCAAACTAAAACCTAACAGCAATGCAGAGATTTAAAATACAATAACATATTTAAAACAGCAGAACTAAGACACTCAAATGCCTAGGGAAATAATAAAAAAAAGGTCTTCACCTGGTGCTGGACAGACCACAAAGTAGGCACCAGGTGAGGCTCTCTGTGAAGAAAAGGCCCCTTTCTTGGTAGTTACCCAACTCACTACCTTTGGCAGGGGCTCCAGGAAAAGAACTACTGAAGATGATAGGCTCCCGACAGGTACATATGGGAGGAAACAATGCTTCCGATAACTGGGCCCCAAGCCATTTAGGGCTTTGAATCTTAATACCAGCACTTTGAATCCGGCCTGGATATGGACTGGCAGCCAGTGCAGATGGAAAAGTACTGGCGTAATGTGATTATGTTGTCCAGTCCCCATTAACAAACTCACTGCCCTGTTTTGGACCAGCTGAAGTTTCTTGATCATTTTGAAAGGCAATTCCACATATAATACATTGCAGTAATCCAGACGATAACTGTAGCTAAACTATTTGCCCAGATAAGAACTTAGTTGGTATATCAGCCTGAGGTGATAAAAGGTGCTCTGTGCCACAGAGTCCACCTGTGTCTCAAGTGACACATCTGGAGCCAAGAGCAGCACCAAACTATAAACCTTATCCTTTAGGGGGAGTGCAAGTTGAATATCATTTAGCGGGGCAGATGAACCACCCCCTAGAAATATAGTACCTCTGTCTATTGGCCCTTATTCAGTAGTCTCATTTAGACATTTCTGGTTCACTGGATTATTGCAAACTATGGTTTGCCAATTCATCTGCCCCCAAACAAGGGATCAAAACTGCAGCCTGAAGTAGTTCAATATATTATCTCAGTCTTGTAAGGTAGATCAGTGTTATTATTCCCTTATTCTAGATAGTAGCAGGGGCTGAAATAATAGTGACTTGCCAAAGTCTGCATGCTGAATTCATAGCTAGGAATTTTCTTCCTTGCCTCTAACAGAGTTGGCCACCCTCCACTCTGCCACCTTCAGCACATTAAACTTATATTTTCCTTTATCTTATGTGGGCTTATATGACCTTTCATTCCACAATGTGGTTTTTTGCAAAAAGGGTAATGAAATATGTTTTCTGGTTGCAGCATGGTTGCAAGCCCATAATTTGAACATGGATCTTTGCAAGGCTAAGAAAAGCGCCACAAATCTGCATCTGTGACACAAAATTACTGTATGTTAGCTTGCAAAGTTTCATGAATCTGTCCATTCTGTAAAAAATGTTCCATTGCTGTGAAAATGTTTTGTCAAGTAAAATTTCAAACACTTCAAGGCAGTAGATTGAGACATATTCTCCAGCCCATTGGATCAGCTAGAATTTCATCTTATATGATAAGCACACAAATGGGTCACTGAGGAGATAGCACAGAAGAATTGTTAAATTATAACCACTCACTCTGTTAGTCTTGTGATTACAGCAAGCAGGTTTTGTAGCAAGACGTTATTTGACACATACTTGCAAATCTGCCAAAAAGGATTTCCTAGTAAAACAAAGCAGGCTTTAACCAAAAGAGTGGGGGGGGGGGGAGTTCGCTTTCATTCCAGATCCTCTTGAATTTGATTAACATAGTGATTGCTGAATAATACGTATAAAAATTACAAAAGTCACAAGTTGTTGTGGAAGTAGTTGTTAATTAGCATCCTTTACTTAGGGAAAGTCCACCCATTATTATGGGCAAGCATATCATCTAAATGAAAAAGTATATGAATCTGAATACGCATGCTCATAAGTTATGAAGGCAAAATGTACGGGAACACCTATCTATAACAATGTGAGATCATCCCATGCATATTATTAGGATGATTGCAAGGAAGAAGAATTGAATGGTGGCCAATGCAGATCAGCTCTTTTGTCTATCATAATATACCCCTTGATAAAGATATGCTACAGGTGTAGATCACCATTATAAGAACACATCAGAGCTTGCTTCTACACTAGCTATCCCCCTTCTCCATCCAGAATTGCTGCCCTTTCTTTGTTTACTTTTACTGAGAATCCACTCAGTTCTTAAACCCTCACATAACCCACACTCGGGTTCGTATGACGACAACTCCTGAGTGGTAAGCAGGGATGGAGAATGTTATTGGAGTCCAACTCTTATCATCCCTCACCATAGGCTATGCTGGCTAGGGCTGATGGAAGTTGTAGTTCATATGCTGCCCATCATATGTTCCCCACCACAGAGCATGTTTCCTGCAAATATGGTGCAGAAGTTAAGCCGTAATGCCTTAACTTGCCATTTTCATGGATTTTGACACACCCATTTGTCCCTTAGTTAGTCATCTTCTTTTCTCTAAGTAGGAATGAGTGGTTCAACTATTATTATTTTATTATTATTTGTTACATTTCTATACTGCTCCATAACTGAAGATTATGGGCAGTTTACCAAGATTAAAACATTAAAAGCAATATGCAAAATTTAAAAAAACACAACAGACAGTACACATGGAGACAACAGATACCTAAAAACAACTTTAAGCAATCAGCCAAACCATAAAAACAAATCTGAGATAAATTAAAACTCATCACATGCTGTTAATTACTTGTTCCCTTGCATCGTTTCTTCTTTCTTTTTTTACAGAAAAACATACAAGGTTGTATTCAGGATCTGTTGTGAATGACAGGAAGGGATCCACTTGTGGAAGGTCCCTCCACCAGTTTTGGGGATCCCTACCTTCCACACACACACATCACAGATTGCCCCATTTAGTAGGGTCTCCTGACTCTCTGGGTAACAATTTTAGGGGGTTCAAAGGGCTGATGTGGGAAGGAGTGAGTGGGAAATCTACATCTTTCAGTAGTTCATCCATCTTAAATATGGATCCAACCCAAAGAATAAAAATAAATAAAAATGCAACAAAACCAGCCATTCCTTTCCACCCCACCTTGTTACAGGAATCAGACAATCATTCAGGGGCATTTCATCACTCATCCCTGAGCTGGAAGACATAAAATGTGGAAAGAAATGTTTTTAATTAAAGCACAGTAGCCTTTAAAGCATCGCTGGATATGGGCCATGGCTGTATCTTATTGCAACAATAACAAAAACACAAATCAGGTATGAAAAACATGGCAGGACATCACAGAAAATACTGGAAAGTAATCATTTGGCCATGTCCTTGACCCAATTTGCACAATCACCATAGCCCACCATGGCTTGTTTAAACTACAGTGAGCCACAGTGTATGCCAGGTGTTTTTTGAATATTCAAGCCGTGGCTTGTCTTGCTGTCTGAATCCAGGGATCATGGGTTATGCGTGGTTTGTTGTTAGGTTATGTGAGGGTTGTTTAACCCTCACATAATCCATGGTTCCTATTTATTTATTTAGAGTATTTTTATCCTGCACCTCAGCCAAAAGGCTCTCGGAGCGGCTTACAATGTATCAATAAAGAAGACAGTCCCTACCCTCAGGCTTACATTCTAAAAAAAGACATGACACACAAGGAAAAGTGGATGGGGAGGGAAGAGGGAGAAAATAAAAAGAAATTAAGGAGACTGTTTAGGCTGGTGGGAAGGCCCTGCTCCGTCCTCTCATCTCCCAATGGAGGGGCAAACCAACAGCTCCTTCTTCCCCACAAGGTGAAGATGTTAGCCCTGTAGGGGAGGGGTCCAACTGAAGCAGGCTCTGATGGTGCCTGCCTGCTCCAGTCTCCCTCGCCTCTTCTTCCCCACAGGGTGAAGATGGCAGTTAGCCCTGTGGGGGGGGGTGTCCAACTGAAGCAGGCTCTGATGGTCCCTGCCTGCTCCAGTCTCCCTCGCATCTTCTTCCCCACAAGGTGAAGATGTTAGCCCTGGGGGGGGGGGGGGTGTTTCCAACTGAAGCAGGATCTGATGGTCCCTGCCTGCTCCAGTCTCCCTCGCCTCTTCTTCCCCACTGGGTGAAGATGTTAGCCCTGTCGGGGGGGGGTCCATCTGAAGCAGGCTCTGATGGTCCCTGCCTGCTCTAGTCTCCCTCACATCTTCTTCCCTTCTTCCTAGGTTTGGACAACACGATAAGTTGCAGCTGTGGCTTAAATATTCAACTTGGCCATCAGCACACTGTACAGCCCACCATGGCTGAAATAAACCATGGTGGGCTATTTAATTGCACAAACTAGCCCATAACCCTAAAACTGACCATAATTATGAAAGGGTTCTTTAACCCTCGCATAATCCACCCTTGCTGGGTTCTCACAACATGACAGTTCCTGAGCAGGTGTTGCATATTCAAATTGGCAGCTGCACACACCACAGGCTCATCATGGGTTAACTAATCCACAGTGGGCAGTTGTGCCATGTGAACAGCCTCATTGGGCTCATCTATACCTGCAACCCTTTGAGGAGGGATGATCACAGAGTTTTCCTCTTCCCTCAGGGGCTCCATGCCAGCAAGTTGTCCCGGAAGTAAAGAGGGACATTCTGGGGCGCCATTTTTTTCTTTTAAAAAAAGAGGAGACATTTGATCACTTGCACGGGCACGATCCTGTGTGAAGGTGATATATATATAAAACATCAAACTCAGCACTGGAAGATGCCAAGCACCATCCAAAGATGGCAAAAATGCTCTCCCCCTCACCCCCCAATGCCCACGGACTCGCCATGCACAACCCCATGCCCATTGCCTGAGTCCTGCTACTTGTAGGGAAGAGGGAGGACCCCAGGAGGGAGAACCACACCGCTCATAGAACTCAGGATGGTCCTGAGATGGCAGGAAAAAATGGGGAAAAAGCAGTCCCAGCTGTCCCGGGAGAACGGAGAGCTCATCCCCAGTTCACCCTGGGATCAGCTGTGTATCATTTGGACATGCAGGGATGACCTCGTGACCACCCAGGATAAATGGCAGGTGTAGATTAGGCCACAGTGCCTGCTTATAGCCTAGTCTCCATGATCCACCTGCTCCCTTGGTCTTTTTGTCCCAATCCACTTTCTCTGCAAATTGGAGAATTACTAAAGCCTAAGATGATATTCCTTACATACACAGGTCACTTAGCTGTACACTGACCTTCTACATTCCCCATGTGCAGTCGAGAATGTTACTGTCTAGCTAAGACTCTGACACTGGACCTGGCTAGAATTTCTTGAGTGGAAGAAAGGGAAACTTAGGAGAATTTTCTATGTGGCACTGAATGACTGACAAAACAGACCTAACAGAAGAAATAAAAGGCTTACTGCTATACAATTGTTGGAGGGCAGGGTAAGAATGCACATGGGCCAACAGAGCCTAATTTACCATGTATGCATGTTCTTGTTTTGATAATTTCTTACAAAACAGTAAGTGCATGTTAGAGAGGGAGAAGATTTGGATACATAAGAAAAAATGTCTTGACTCTTAAGGCTTTTGTGTATTGAGTTCCTCTTTGGACCTGCAAAGTGAGTTTTCCCTTTATCCATTGATACATACAAAGTTATATTACTTTATATGAATAGAAAATAAAAACATTTTTAATGCTTAGCATCCAAAGATAAAGAAGTTGATTCTAAATTAGTTAAGATTCATGGGGAAATTATTTGCTTCCTTGGTTGCCTATTGATGTAGCAATAACATAAATATTTAACAAAAGATCACAACAAAGAGGAAGAATACAATTTTCCCAGTCCAATTCTTAGTTTGGTCAGTTTTAGTAAATAATTTGCATGTAATGCCTTTAATTTACAGTTGCACAAGAGGCCTAGGATTGGAACAGCAGAGAAAATCAAATAAATAACTAAATATATACATATAAAAAACCAAAGAAATAAAGCAAAATCAACAAAATATAATAATCAGTAAAAAAAAACAACCCAGCCTTTTCAAATGACTACATTTTTATTAACACAAATCCACATGTTCTCAGTAGAAGATTTCTAGGCCTGATATGTTTCATATCTGCGAACTGCAACATCGGTCACAGTTTTTAAATCTTATTTGAAAATATTTCTTTTCTCAAAAGCTTATAATCTGTAGTGTGACGATACTAGTTTTTATTATTTGTTTTATTGTCCCCCATGCTGGTTGGCCTTTCCCCACCCTGTTTGTTTGTTACTGTGATTTTAGAATGTAAGCCATATGGCAGGGTGTTTTTTATTTTGTTCTGTACAGCACCATGAAAATTGTTCTGTACAGCACCCTGATAATTGGAGTGCTACATATTTGGAGTGGCATAAAATTGAAACTTCTTGGCATGATGTCCCATCCCTCAGAGAATCAGTGATGGTGGTGGGACAACAGAGCCTAAAATGTGGGACTTTCCCACTTCTTCAATGCTCCCAGGATTACCAATCAGATGACCCTAAAGGTAATCCACAACCAAGTGGAAAGAAATGAAATTTAGGAAATAGAGCTTCTGTAAGACTATTTTCACAATATGCCAAATAAAACACTTAGCTCTGAAATAGCACCCATCATTTGTTTGGAAATATGGGAAGTGATCATGAGGACAGTGGGAAGAGGGAGGAGGAAGAGGAGAAGGCGAGCTTGGTTAGTGTTGTTGTATGTGCCTAGCATCTGCTTGGCATCATCCATGGCTGCCAACTCCATGTCAGGAAATGTGCATGCAGCCTTCATTGTTAATGCCAAAATCTAGCACCACGCAAAACCAGCATGTACAGCACCCTTCTGTAAGTGTGCCTCCTGTTCCTACAGGGGAAAGGGCATGTTAGAAGTATTTGCAAATGGGTGCAGTACAGTGAGTAGATGTCAGATTGTTCTGCATTTATATTTTAAAAAAAAAGCAGGAGGAGGGAGAGGGGAGAGATAAGCCTGGAATTTGTTTTTGGCACCTCTTTCACAATAGATGATCTAACTACAAGCTGTGTATTTAGGGACGAACATAATCCCTGGCACAGCTCCAGTTTCCCTTCCTCCCTACAGAACAAATTGTTAAAGGAAGTGGTCTTAGGTGAAATGAAGGAATTGGCTGCAGATGGCACAACTAGATTCTAATTCCAGCTTCAGTAATCTAATTTGTAGTGTGGAAAATACAGTGCAGACTCAGAACTGGAGGATGACATGGCCCAGGTCCAAGTGCTAGGCCTGTTAAAAAGTATTGTTAATGGCTGTAATGCCTGTAGACGTTTGCCTGAGTCGCCAAACAGATGTGCCGCATTCACAATCTCCTCTTCCCCCCACGACCCCCATCCCCACCCCAGTATGTTTGCATGTCTACAAGTTGAAATACTCATTGTGGCAGGCATCTGTTTGTGAGCAGCTGCTGACACATCTGCCACATCGGCCCCATTCAGACAACACGCTAAACCATGCTGCTTAACCGCAAAATGGTGAACAGAAGGCATGCATTCCATTAACCATTTTGTGGTTAAGCAGCATGGTTTAGCATGTTGTCTGAATGGGGCCATCATCTACATCAGGCAAAGGCTGGCTGTATCTTGCATAGCTTGCTTCTTCTTTTTCACTAGAATCCCTAAGGTCCACCAATGTGCTTTACATTTACAAAGCAAGCATGCATACTCAAGATCTCTGAACAGTTAAGGCACAGCTAATCTATTTCAGCAACCTGAATTGTGAGCTTCTGCTTAAGTACAGAGGAAGTCATGTTCTGGGTCAGGCAACATCCCACCTAACTCAGCCCTCTTTGCAAGAATCCTACCAACTAGCAGACACAAAGTGGTCCAGTGGAAATTGGCCAGTGGTCCACTGCTGGATTATTGTCTGTCTCCTGCACATCCCTGATACTAGAAGAGGAATTAGTTCATAGGCTAATTCTAGGATAGCATCTTCTTAGCATCTTCTTGGAGGAATAATAAGCAGAGAACCCAGAGGATATGAGCAATATTTTTGAACCATCCCTTCTTAAGTTTTTGGAACCTACATGAATTAAATGTACTTTCCCCCACAAGGTTACCCCATCTCCATATTAATCCTCCTACTTAATGCTTCCGTTTATCCATACATCTGACCATTATGGAGGTGCTTTGGTGCTGTGAGGCGCCTTGCACCTGCACTTGCCTTCCTTCCCGGCATCTGCACAGGAAGGAAGGCAAGTGCGATTTCCAGCCCCATGCCTCTTGAAAAGTAATAAATAAATAAATAAATGGGGCAGCAGAGGAGGATGCTAGAAGGAGTGGAGAACCATGTCTCCTCCCTCTGGCTGCCCATTCCTCCCCCTTTTTTTAATTTTATAATCACTATCTGCGGAGCTCCACAGATACATATAATTAAAAATAAAAACGGGTTGGGGAAAGAACGATGCAGCCAGAGGAGGATGCCAGAGGGACTGGAGACCTGCATGAGCAGTGAGCCACCCTTGTCTCCTCCCTCTGGCTGCCTGTTCTTCCCCACCCACCCCATTTATTTTTATTATATGCATCTGCAGAGCTCCGCAGATAGAGAATATAAAATTAAAAAGGGGGGGAGGTACGGCCGCGTTCCTCTTCCCCTGCATTTTTATTTTTTTACTTTTCTAGAGATGTGGGTCGCCCATGGCAACCAATCAGGGGGCGCCATGGGCTTCGCTGCCAAAAAAGTCAGGGTAAGTGCCCAACTTTTTTGGAGTGGAGTTTCCAGGGTTTGCCCCCAGATGGCTTCACAACGGCCATTGCATCATGTAGATGCCATGCTGCTATTGTGAAGCAACCCTGTGGCAAACCTGTCATGCAGATATGCCCCAAGTCGTTCAGACAAGTGTATCTGCATTGTATATACATATCATTGGCTGAAAGAGGCTACCTTTGTGATACTCCCGGCTTGTTGGATTTAAAATTTCCTATGATTTATATCCATAACATTTTTAAAAGATTCATGAAGAGTACAATAAAGTTAATTTTGAGCACATGTTGCATACTTTTGGGGGAGCATCCCCCCCCAAAATGGTGAGTTGAAATAACAGAATTCTTGTTTGTTTCCATCTTTCTTTCTCTTACTATTTCCCCTCCTTATACTGTTTCCCCCTCTTTCCTATGCATTCAATGAGATAAAGCAGTCCTTTCATTTGAAACACCCCAAACATCCAGAATTATCCCATTACAATTAGTAGTGTTTTTCCACCATGTTTTGCAAGCTGGAGTGTTTTGCAAGCTGGAAATTTCCACCATGGGATACCTATATTCAAAACTTGACCCCTGAGTCAGAGCCCAATGAAAGAAATGTGAAACAAGAGTTGGAAGAGTTTGGAAGCAGTGTATTTATTAGTTATTTATCATTTATTTATTAAATGCCTATCCATCCTTTCCACTACAAATAGTACCCATAGCAGCTAATAACAATACTATGTAAGGTAAAACTCAAAATTATAATTAAAACTTAAATTAAAAACACTTCAGTAAAAAAGAAATAAGGAACATGCTCCAATTAAAATCTATGCCAGTAAATAGCTTAGAAACCTGTATAAATGAAAACTGTCTGATGGTGGAAAGACAACAAAGATGGTGCTACACTAGTTTCTGATCTAGGTGGTTTAGCAGTGTATCTCTTAAAGATAAATGCATTTCCAGATGTATAATGACATGCACCCTGTGCTTAACAGCAGTATGAAAGAGCCAGCTGAGCATAACAAAGAGTATTGTGGCACCCTAAAGAGGAACAAATTTATTATGGCATAATCTTTCATTGGGCTCTGACTCAGGGGTCAAGCTTTGAATACTTTACTGTCCTTTTAAACTGCCAATAATCAACATTCTCTAGGCAGTGTACAATATATTTAAAACATAAAACACAAACATCAAAACAAAGAATAAAGACAGGCAGAATAAAACCAAATTAAAACCAGCGGCAAAGAATGAAGTACTAAAAGCACCAAAAGAAAGAAAAGAAAAGTGTATTAGAGCCCACTTCATCAGATGCATGCAGTGTTTCAGATGGCAGATATATATACACATTGTGTATAGAAAGAGAATAAAGGATAGAATGAAGTCAGATGGAAATGCAATGCAAGATAGACCGCTTGTGCCAACTGCAGCAAAAGTTTAACATATGCAAAAATCAACACCATTATTTTTGCTGCACGAGATTAACATGGCTACCCATCTGGAAATTGTTCCATCTGAGAATGGCTTTTATATAAGAACCTAAGAAGTGCCATGCTGGATCAGACCAAGGGTCCATCTAGTCCAGCACTCTGTTCACACAGTGGCCAACCAGCCATCAGCCAGGAATGAACAAGCAGGACATGGTGCAACAGAACCCTCCCACCCATGTCCCCCAGCAGCTGGTGCTGAAACTGGCTGAAAATGTTTCAGAGGCTCTTGAGGTTATCTTCAATATTTTATCCTTTAATTTTAGATGACAGTGGTTCCCTGCAAGTGGCTTTGCCTGAGTTCTTATATTCATTTATGAGTTCTTACATCCACCCACCCATCCATGATAACATCACTAAAGACAGACTCTGGATGATGATGATGTTGATGATGATGATTCATGGTGGCTATCTTTGTTGAATGTGTACTGTGGACCTATCTCTGACACTGAAGAATCTAGGTTCACCCCTACTCTCACGTATGCACACTGGGGCAGCTTCACCTGGGCAAATGGGCTAAGATCATAGGCTGCCGATGAGTGTGAAAAATACAGTGAAGTGAAAAGTACAGTGGAAACATAATCATCAGGAATCAATCGTCGTATGGAACTAAGTTATGGGGTGGGGCAAGAAAGAAGTGGAGACCAATGCGAAGCATCTCAGTGAACTGAAAGGGATGTCCTTACTTTCCTCCCACTCACTGCATCTATTAATACATGTCAAGAACTGGCATCTGTGAAATAGGGAGGAATACTTGAGAAGGCATTAACAGCTGCTAAGTAAAGAAACGAGGATGGCAACCAGAGGAACAGGAGCATTTAGCCATGACCTTCATGTGCTCTTAAGGAATTTGGAAGGAATTAATTTGGAGTCCACAGCAATTTGGGTGAGGCAGGCTAGTCTCACATGGGAGGGGGGAAAAAACTGTGATGGGCTTGAGACAGCAGCAGCCTCGATATCTACTGCTTGCCGGACAACTACAAATCCAAGTACAATGCCTGGAAAGGAAAGTGAACCTGCTCATGCCCCAAACTCAATTATCCGATGGGTAGTAGAGATTATTTATCCGTAGGGAATAACTTTTCAAGCAGCATTCAGTTTTTAAATTCAAGCATTTTGTTATCAATCATTGTCATGGACAGGACAGTGTGAAGGATTATACAGTTGTCCACAAGGTGACAGGGAACCTATCAGTATCTAAGTGGATGGACGGTCCAACCTTTTGGCCTATGCAGTGGTGGAGTGGTAGATTTTAATGTGTAGGTGCTCATATTGACAGTCTCATAGCCACACTCCTAAGGAGAGTCCAAAAGTTCAGACAGCTGTGTTGATCCACATCTACAAACTAGTTCTAGGAGTTTTTGTCTGCTCCGAGCAGATCTTTTGTTAAGCTAGTGACCTTGTTCAGACAACATGTTAAGCCATGGTGGTTAAGCATTTTGAGCTATACATTATGGCTTAGCATGTCGTGCAAATCATGTCTTAGTGTGTAATGTGAACCATTCCTAATCATGGTGACTACATAATCATGGTTTAAATATGCTCACTAACCATTCGCTGCAAAAGGGTAAATGGCCTAACCATGGCTTAATGTGTTATCTGAACAGGCCCAATAAGTATTAATTGCCTATTCAAGACCAAGCCACCCCAATATACTTTGCACTACAACAAGGAGTGCATTGTTTCTGGGGTCATTCACCACCACCCCACACACCAGGTGCTGTCAGGATTGGCCCAAAGCTCAAAGGGAACAGGGAAGTCTGAGGAATGCAGGCAGTGGCAGATGACATTGTTGTTCTTGTTAATAGGACCCTGTGACCCTGCATCCCTGTGAGTCCTGGCTTCCCTGCACCACAAGGCCTACAGCCAAAGCAGTGAAGAGTTGCTACTCTTCCTCCTGTTGCATTGGGGGTTAGAGTGAATATATGAAGCTGTTTTATACTGGTAGACCATTGTGCATCAAACAGGACAGTCTTATCTACTCTGGGCTGACAGGGAACCAGGAGGATTTCAAGCAGGGGACTTTACACCAGCTTATACTTTAACTGGATATGCCAGGGAATTGAACCAGGAACCTTCCACATGCAAGATGTGTGCTCTGCCTCTGAGGCCATTGCTAGACGAGGCGTTAGCGCGGTGTGAGGCCCGGTCTCCCTCCTGTGCATCCAGATGATGCACAGGGGATTCCGGGGTCAGGCCGGGCTAACGCCTCTCTTAAGCCAGGATAAGTGGATTCGCTTATGGCCCGGCTTTTCCGCAGCCCCGGCCTGAGGCCAGGGCTGCAGAAAGTCTAGCAGGGTCCGTGGCTTTTCCCGGCTGCTCGCTTACTCGTGAGTAGCCGGGAGAAGCCACAGACTGGGCACAGCGCTCATAGGAGTGCTGTGCCCATCGGGCCGGGGGGGGATCATGTGGGGGAGATAGGGGCTGGGGGAAAGGCCAGACCCGGCAGGAGAGGGGGGAAGAAGGACGGGGGACAGGGCACAGACATGGGGGAGGGGGATGGGGGAAGAAGGATGGGGACAGGGCACGAACATGGCGGACGGGGAATGGGGGAAGAAGGATGGGGGACAGGGCATCGGGGAGGGGGGAAGAAGGACAGGGGACAGGGCATCGGGGAGGGGGAGGACGGGCGAGCGAGCGGCCAGGGGGGCCATCAGGCATTGTGTGAGGGAGGGAATCAGGGGCAGGGGGAGCGGGGACCCTATATTTATTTTAAAAAACACTTACCTTCTCCAGCGGTGCGCTCCTGCGCATATGGCCCTTTAATTGTAAACAAAAATGGCGGACTCGACGGGGCTTCCCCTTACCCCGTCGCGTCTTACGTGTGGAAAAGGGCGACGGCGCACGCTAGCTGTAGCCCGACGTCGCCCCGACTCCCGGCCGGATTATCCGGTAGGTCTAGCAAGGCCCTGAGTTTTGGGACCATTCAGGATCTATGTTACAAATTAGGGGTGTGCACGGACCCCCCGCTCCGCCCCACGGGCCGATCTGAAAATTTTGGATTGGCCCGCTCCGCTCTGCGCCGCTCCGCCCATACTCCGCTCCTCTTTGCCGCGGAGCTCCGGCTAAAAATCGGAGCTCCGCAGTGGAGGGGAGTGGCGCCAGGTAAAGCTGGGAGAGGAGGGCGGGAGGTTTACCGGGCCCTGCCGCCATCGCCGCCCGTGCGGCGACGGCGGCAGAGCCCGGTAAGGGACCAAGGGGGAGGGGGGCCTTACCTGCCTCCGTCCGCGGTCCGTCGGCGTCTTCAATTGAGCCCGCGGTTCAACCAGGAAGTCTGGGCTGATGGACGCTGATGGACCATGGACGGAGGCAGGTAAGGGAGAGGAGGGCGGGAGGTGCATACCGGGTCCTGCCACCGTCGCCACCCATGCGGCGACGGTGGCAGAGCCCGGTAAGGGACCAAGGGAGAGGGGGGCCTTACCTGCCTCCGTCTACGGTCCGTCAGCATCTTCAATTGAGGTTCAATTGAAGATGCCGACGGACCGCGGACGGAGGCAGGTAAGGGAGAGGAGGGTGGGGGGGTTACCGGGCCCTGCCGCTGTCGCCGCATGGGCGACTGCGACAGCAGCAGGGCCCGGTAAACCCCACTTACCTTTCCGGCGGAGCTCCAGATCGAGGTGAAGGATCCGCCTTCACCTCGATCCTCTTCGCCACGCTCTGCTGGCCCCCCAATCCTCTTCGCCTCTGCCTTAAGGGCAAGCAAAGCCCCCCGCTCCGCTTCTAATTCACCGGTCCGATTAGAAGCGGAGCACATCCCTATTACAAATATAATACTAATCTATTGCAGAAAAAACAATGAAGAGTCTTGTGGTACCTTAAAGACAAAAAGTTGAGTCAGGTCTAAGCTTTCATGGAGACTGTCCACTTCATCGGACTGAAATAGTTATTCAAATGCCATTCTTTCATAACCGAGGCTGCAATCTTCTGCTGCTAACCTTTCTGGGAGTAAGCCTTATTGAATTAAATGGTGCTTCCTTCTGAGTAGATCTGCACTGTAGGTCTTTTCATGTCTTAAGCTTTTTTAGTACCAGTTTTCCCTATAAAACTTCTGTCTTAACAGCTTGTATGTGGCCATTTTAGTGCTAAATCCTGCAAATATATATGTTCAAGTGTGGCCGCCTTTACTGCCAGCTGGCTGTAAAAAGCCTGCATTTGGTTCCTTCCTAGATTTACTATCTGGCACAAGATGCATGTTTGGCAGAGATCTGGATAGCATGAATATTTGTTCTATACAGCTGGTTCTTTGATGGTATTTTCCATCCTGAATTCTTATTTATATAGCAGCCAAGGATGGTCAACTAGCAGCCTGAGAATAGAATCTGGCTCTGGAGATTATATTGTACACCACACACCCACACACCAATCAACCTACCTGAGTTCTGAGTGAATATAAACTCTATCTGTTATCACATTTGCATCTTCTATTTCTGATAGATCTTTAAAATTACCATTTTAGCTAATTCCTAGGCTATTATTCAGTTTAAAACTCCCTGGGCAGCATAAAATTAATAATAAATTACAAGAAAGAAACACAAAACTCAATAACAAAGACGGAAGCACAGAAACAGACAGCAGCTCTGATACCAGTAAAATCCAGAAGAGATGGCATAAAGCCAGGATTAGTGATAAAATATACTAAAATGCATGGAGGGAGGTTGATGGGTAGGCTTTTCTCTATCCACACCAGTGACTCCTTATGGTAGTTCCAGCTTTGACATGCCAGTTTCTCTGTGTCTGTGCACAAAAGCTCAAATGGCTCAAGACGACCAAACAACCAGGTAACAAAGGAGCATTCCAAGCCAAAGACTGGCAAACAGGGGCAGAAGACATCCTCCCAACTTCCTTCCTTCCAGCATTTTTACTCCAGCTTTCCATTGGCACTATAAAATAACCAGAAATTATTTTTAAAAAAACAAAACAAAACTGGGGGTGGGGGGAGCATTAATTAATTAATTTGTAATGGATAATGGCCGATCAATATTAAATGTCCTTAATAAATGTCATTCATAAATAAATTAGAAGTACAAGCGTTAAATCTGAATACATAAGTACCCTTAGCATAGGATGCAGCAAAAGCATATGTAAAAGAATTATTTATTTATTTATTTATTTATTTATTTATTTATTATTTATTACACTTCTGTACTGCCCCATAGCCAAAGCTGCCCAGGCGGTTTACAAATAACAAATATTGTATTGCAACTTTTAAAAAGGGGGTGATCACAATCAGATCCAGAACAGAATATAAAAGAAATAAAAGAGATAAAGAAACTTTAGATGGGGAAATATTGCAGCCATTGGAACTAAGGCCATAGCAAGATGGGGCCATATCCCGGGGCGATCCCAGGGATTGTCCCTGTGTGTCCACATGATGCACAGGGGATCCTGGGAGCAAGGAGGGATGATCCATCCCTTTCCCTGAGATATCGCCCTACCCTTTCAGCCTGCTTTTTCCACAGTCTTGGGCTGATCCTGGGAATGCGGAACGTGTGGCCGGGTGTCACGGCTTGTCCTGGCTCCTCGTGGTTACTCGCGAGGAGCCAGGAACTGCGCGGTGGGGTGGGGTGGGATGGGCAGGAAAAATGGTTAAAAATGAAAAAACTGTACCTTTTGCGCATGAGTGCTCGTGCGCTCATCTCCTTTAAGAAAAAAAACCCAAAATGGCAAGCATGACGTTCTCTCCCTCCAGGGTTGTTGTGCGCCACGTGTAAACAGAGGGGGAGATCTCACAATAAAAATATCACGAGATCCTCACCTCTCCGTCATGCTAGACCCGTAGGTGTAGCTGAGGCCAAACTAGGTTAGATGCTTCAGGGAGCAATCCTATGCATGTTTAGAGCTTGCTAGTTTTAGGGCTCCCCAACTTTCCCTCATAATTCAAACACTGCTGTCAAGTAACTATAGGAAAATTAATCGCATTTATGATCTTGATGTGGCTTAAGGTTTCTCCTTCCCAAGAAGACCTTATTAAGGAATTGGGTTTTGGCTACTGCCCTCCATCACACTGATATTGCAGTGATTAGTATGACACAGATGAACACTAAGTATCAAGAAGGAAATGGCAGAAGCTCAGGGCCACAGATCTTTCCAGGAAAAACGGAAGGCCACAGCTGGCAGAAGGTAATCTGAGACCTCTCTGCCCCTGAAGGGAGAGCGATCCTTTGCATTGCAAGATGGGAAGATCATTAGTGCCACAGAAGTTCTTGCTTCTTATGAATTTTTTGAATAGTTGACTCATAAGAAAGAACTGCATAGGAATTGCACACTCACCATAAGCAAAGCTGATTTATCCACATCAAAAAGGATCATGAATAGGGAGAAAAATTGGCCCGTGTCTAAAGGTGTTCTAAGATAAGATAGGAAACAATACTTCTGAATCCAAAGTTTTCACTCTCAAGTAGTAGACAAGCCTTTCCCAACCTGGTACCCTCCAGACATTTTTCACTTCAACTTCCATCACTTCCATCTAGCTTGGTCAATGTTCAGGAATGCTAGAGGCCTTAGCTAGACCTAAGGTTTATCCCGGGGTCGCCCCTGCCTGCTTCCTCGATCCCCTGTGTGTCACTTAGATGAACAGGGATGACCCCGGGATGATCCTGGGATAAACCTTAGGTCTAGCTAAGGCCAGAGTTGTCCTCCAAAAGATCTGGAGGGCACCAGGCAGTAGAAGGCTGAAGTAGTCAATTCCTCACAAACTTTGTTGGATCCAAAAGCCAGTAATTGCCAATAATAACAGTAGAGTCAGAAGGAAGAAATCTCAGATATGTATGCTTTCTTTTGTCAGCACTCATCTGGGTTGTGGGGCTAAAGACCCACAATTACGCACCATGCAAGATTCTAGGGGATTATTCTCCAGTCATTCTCATCTAAATTTGCTGAGTATAACAAATACTCTAAACTCTTTCTCCGCGTTGTCTGATTTTGATTTGTGAAAAAGCCCTGTGGGAAGTGAGAGGCAATACGCAGCAGCACCACAGCAGAGGGCAGGAAGGGTAGTAGACATTCCTTCACGAGGGAGAAATAGGACTCTTTTAAAAAAGCAGACCTGTTCTACAATAAACAGAATCAGTGACTCTGTTTATATTAAAAGGGGGGAAATGAAAAAGAAGCTGACAGGTTTTCTCTCTCCTACAAACACTCTAATTATTGTTTTCACATGGAGACTTTGATTTGTACTTCCCCACTTTTTTTATTTGTTCGCTTGCTGGAAACACAGGAAGGTTTAATCAATGCAACTTTATTCTTGCCTCTTCTGAGATGTCTTTTCTTTCTATTGTTCTAATGTAGCAGTACTCATTTATGGCCCACCTGTTTAACTTGCTTCCTTTGCGTAGATGGCTGCTCATGCTGCTTTACCGGAAAAAGGGAGTTCATCACTGTTCACAAGGAAAGCAGAACAAAATCCTGAGGTTTGTTGAAACCATCGCTGTGGTGAGGCATTCACCGGGATGTGTATTTCCACTGAGCGCATTAAATATTAATTGCATGATACATTTTTACCCATTTCTTTGCTTTCATTAAAATGCACCCTTCCCCAACCTGGTGCCTTACAAATGTGTTGGACTTCAACTCCCATCACCCCCAGGCACCATGGTCAATGGCTAATTGGGGCAATGGAGTTGTATTCCAATATATCTGGAGGACTCCAGGCTGGGGAAGGCTGCATAAATGTACGAGTGGCAAGAAAAAAGGCCTCTTTGCTGAGTTAGCTGGGATTCTTCAGCCTCAGATATTAATGCATAATTGACTAGTTGGAGCAAATTATAGATGAGGGAGGTGGAGGTTGACGATCTCTTATGATTGCTAGATCATTGCCCTAGTCTAGACGTGATGCGCAATGTCCCAGGAGGTAGAGCACATTGCGCCCGCCATTTTGTTTATTTTTTTGAATCAGAGAGAAATGCAGGAGTGCTCCTGCACAGAATGTGAGTTTTTAAAGAAAAAAACACCCCTCGCGCTTCCCCCACCCTACCCCCGATGGGCACAGAGCTCCTGAGGAGCTCCATGTCCTGTGCCCAAGTTCCAGCTCCTCACGGTTACTCACAAGGAGCTGAGACAAAACCACGATGTGGGGCCACACGTTCCACAGTCTTGAGATCATTCCAAGGCCGTAGAAAAATCAGAATAAAACTGTAGAGTGATATCCCCGGGCAAGGGAGGGATCATCCCTCCCTGCTCCCGGGATTCCCTGTGTGTCATGTGGATGCACTGGGATGATCCCAGGGCGATCCCTGGAATATTGCCCTGTCTAGCCATGCCCCTAGTCACAGTTATTTGCGAGTTCTTTAGACAACCTTTCTGTGTTTAACCGGCACTTTCATTATTATTTTTACAGTAGTGACAATGTGGCATTTAATTGTGAAAGCAAAAGAAGATGTGAATTCTTCTCATGTATTTGTGCTATTCCACACTGCCACAGTGCCACCTATAGGTTATGCAGGTGGAAAAGCAGGAAGGGGAAATGCTCCTTGTATACTGCTCGGATCTCAATTCTGCGATGAAACTAAAAGTAGATACAGCGGATTAACAGTCTAAAAACCTGTATGTGTGTGTAATGTTAAGATCAAGAGAACTGTTATTTTCTAGGCCTAATCCTGTTGCTATACACAATCCTCCTCCCTTTGCCTGTCAGCAACAATACTGACTCCCTCTTGACCTTTTGTGACTTGATTTACTTACGTAGAATCATAGAATCATAGAATAGCAGAGTTGGAAGGGCCTACAAGGCCATCGAGTCCAACCCCCTGCTCAATGCAGGAATCCACCCTAAAGCATCCCTGACAGTATCCTCTCCCCTTTTCTGCATTCAACCACCTTGTGCACACAGATAGTTTGGCACAGTATTATATTTTCTATTGCACATGCTGAAGAAGAATGAAAGGGAAGTGGAAATGAAAGGGAGCAGGCTGCGCAATATCTTAAAATCACACGGCCTACTCCCTTTCATGTCTGGCGGTGGCATGGGAAGCTGCCAGAAGAAAGATGGCGGTGACAACAGAGGCATCAGGTAAGGAGGCTGGGGCGGGGGGTTGGGGGGGCTGGGGGGGCTGCAAAGCACTGAAGCGGCCCGAAGCATTGGAGCCAATTGGCTTCGGGCTACCCCAGCCTTCACCCGAACCGCCTCGGATCCAGTTCGGAAGGGTCCAGACCACCCAAATCTGCTTTGGATTCAGATCCGAGGTGGTGTAGGCATAGTTGTAGGCATATAAAGGAATGTGGAACATATGACCACAATCCTGCCCTATGCACATGCATTTAAAGTGCAGAGGAGCCCTGAACATTCAGAGAGGGTTATATTAGTTGCCTGCAAAGTAAACCTGCTTCACAGTTAGAGGGCTCCATTCATTGTGGGTCTGGCGAAATCCAAATCTGAGCAACTTCTGGAAACCAGGCAAGGCTTCTGTTTGATGGGGTTGCTTACAATAGAGTCACGGTGGCTTGTTAACCACCGATATGACTGTACACCTGTCAGTCATATCATGGGGGTTTGCTTCATTACCGTCAGCAGCATGGCTTGTCATGTTGTGTTAACCTAGCCAGGATGGCTTTTTGCCATGGATAACAAGCCACCCAGAACCCTACAACAGCCCATGAGTTCTGGGTGGCTTCTTACCCACAGCAACAAGCCACCCTGGCTAGGTTCACATGACATAACAAATCACACTGCTAAGGGCAATTAAGTGAATCCCCTCTCCCTCCTGGCATGTGACCGGCACACGCAGCATAATTAACAAGCCACTGTGGCTTATTAACTGCCTGCCGATCTTGTGAACTGGCTCAGAAAAAGAGAGAGAGAGAGAGAGAAGGCCCTTTCTACACCTAAGGGTTATCCCAGGAAAATGGAGGGATCATCTTTGTCTGCTCCCGGGATCCCCTGTGTGTCATTTGGATACATACGGATGATCCCGGGATGATCCCAGAAAGAAAGGCAGGTTGAGAGAGAGAGAGAGAGACAACAAATGGTGACCCACTATGTTTCAGGTGAGTCCTCAGTTTAAGAAGTTGAAGACTGCTGTCTTGAAGCACTTATATGCAAAGGAAGCAAATTAATGGAATAAGACTTCAGAGAAATTTGATCCTGCTTAGGAAACTAAGTGAAGGTACCCAGTGTTACGGTCATTTCTATTATTAGAATTTTCCAGGAACTATCAACATTCCGTTTTGAAACATTTTAAAAAGAAGTAAGTGATTAAGAAGAGCAAGGCCTGCAGTTTCACTATCAAGAACACACATACGCTCCCCCACCCCATCAATCATTTAGAGATCCATTCCAGTGTTTTCTCTCTCTCTCTCTCTCTCTTTCTCTGAAGCAACATGATTTGGGAAGACAGCAAGAACACCACACAGCCATTGTCATGTTCCTTGCCAGCCCCAGCCCCACACTACCTACCCATTGGGGGAAGGTCAAAGCCTGCCTTGGCTGTCCCTGCAAGCTGCAGCTTTGATTATACTGAGGCCTTAGCTAGACCTAAGGTTTATCCTGGGATCATCCTAGGTTCATCCCTGTTCATGTAAATGACACACAGGATATCCCGGGAGCAGGCAGGGATGACCCCGGGATAAACCTTTGGTCTAGCTAAGGCCTGGGTCACACCTCAAGGGCACAGTTTACAGTGCATTCCCTGCTTCAGGCCTTCGCCCAAGATGTGGACAGTGGTAGGGTCAGGGTTGGCAGGGCAGGGCAGGGCAGGGCTACCATATGTGGCCCACTACCTCTCCACTTGAAATTACCTGAATAAGACTTAACTAATCAAAAACTATACTCGTATAATGCTGGGGTGTTGAACCTCTTTCAGCCCAAGGGCTGAATTCCATCTCAGGGAAGCTCTGAGGGGCCACAGTGATGGGCAGGGCCAAAGGCAAAAGGAGCAGGCCCCACCAGCATATTGTAGCTTAAAGCTCTTACTGACAGTATCTAAGGCCGTTGCTAGATGAGGATTTAGCCCGCTGCGAGGCCCGGGCTCCCTGCTGTGCATGCAGATGACGCACAGGGGATCCCGGGGTCAGGCCGGGCTAAATCCTCCCTTGACCCAGGAAAACCGGATCTGCTTGTGGCCCGGTTTTTCCGCAGCCCCGGGCTGAGCTACTTCTAGTCTAGCTACTTCCGTGGCTTTTTCCGGCTGCTCGCTTACTCGTGAGTAGCCGGGAGAAGCCGCGCACTGGGCACAGCACTCCATAGGAGCACTGTGCCCATCGGGCCAGGGGGGTGGTGTAAAATCATGGGGGGGGGGAGATGGGGGCCGGGGGGGGAAGAGCGGCCCCGGCAGGAGAGATGCGGGGGAAGAGCGGAGCCAGGGTGGGGAGATCACGGATGGGGGGGTGCGGAGGGGGCATCGGACATGGCAGGCGGGTAATCGGGCAGGCATGGTGAGCAGGCTAGCGAGCAGGTAGGGGGGCATCAGACATGGCAGATGGGGGGGAAGAAGAACGGGGCCAGGGCAAGGAGATTGGGGACGGGCAAGTGAGCGGGGGCCAGGGCAAGGAGATTGGGGATGGGCGAGTGAGCGGGGGTGGACATGGTGAGTGGGGGGAGGACGGGAGAGCGAGCAGGGGATGGACATGGCGAGCGGGGGGAGGACGGGAGAGCGAGCAGGGGATGGACATGGCGAGCGGGGGGAGGATGGGAGAGCGGGCAGGGGGGCATCAGACACTGTGGGGAGAAATCGGGGGCAGGGGGAGCGGGGAACCCTTTATTTTTTTTAAAAAAAGCCTTACTTTTCCATTGGTACGCTCCTGCACACATGGCCCCTTTAATTAAAAAAAAATGGCCGACGTGACAGGGCTTTCCCTTACCCCGTCGCGTGTGTTACATCTAGCTGGGGCAATGGCTCGTGCTAGCTGCAGCGCGGCCTTACCCCGGCTCCCCACCGGATTATCAGGTAGGTCTAGCAAGGCCCTAAGCCTTAGGAGAACCATTTCAACCTTTTAAAATGGAGGAAAACACTGCACATAGCAAGGAAACCACCAAGCAACTTGTGGGTGGGGTAAAGTGGGTGCGGCTGGGGGAAAGGACATGCCCATCTGTGGACACTGAGATTAATGAATTTGGTCACCAATCTTGAGTTTCTGCACCCTGGATCTAACATTTGAGAAAAGGTTTCTGCTGAAGAATTAACCACCCTTGTAAGTTAGCTGCATCACAGTTACTTAACTTTCCAAAATGTAAGTGTGGGATTTCTTGTTTTCTTCCAGAAGGCATTGAAGGCATTCAATAGCTCCAGCATGGACATTCTCTGCCTATGGAGTTCATGTCTGTGGGAGCATATTAGATTAGAGTGACTATAACTGCCATTGCCCATGGAACACTGTGTGTGCATTGTCCCCAGCTTCTAACACAGTTGTATTTAATGCATTTATTTTTCATTTTCCAGGTTGATCTTTAGTAGACTTGAAATGACTTCCAGAAATTCAGAACCTGATGATTTATCAAAATGTAAGACATGGAGTGTGATTTGGATTTTCGCAGGGGATTTCCCATCAGGTGGGAATGTTTGTTTCAGCTGGTTGGGATTCTAAAATCTGTAACTATGTATTTTCTTTAATATGCTTATCTGTTGTTGTTTTTAAAAGGTTACTGGGTTTCCTTGAAATTCTCACCCTCCCTGCTCAACTTGTGCAATTTACATATACATGTGTCTGCACAATACAAGCACAGCTTCATTCACTCAAAATGTGAAATGTGTGTCTTGTTTTGTCTTCTGAATACGTAAGCAGTCTAGAGACCAGTTCAAAGTTCCCCATTGTGAGGTTTGGCTACCTGGAGGTTGGGAAATAAGTGGGTTATGCAGCTGGCAGACAGCTCAGACTGAGAACCCAGGACAGAGCAGTGGTGTAGTGAAGGTGGATTTACAAGGGAAGAAGGTTCCAAAACTTTTTTCAATGCAAGCAACGTCACCTTGCCTACTTTGGAACTGTAATGGTAAGTTCTTGCACTTCAAAATTTACCACCATACCACATAAATTTATCTAAAACTATCTCTTTGTGGCATGGACTCCAGCCATTCAGGTATGTGGCTCAGAACAAGTACATTTTGCAGGAGATTAGTGATTTTGCTTACAGGGCCTTTTGAACTATGCTTTTTTCCCCCTGGGGAGTGGGAGAAAATGCTACCCCATAAATGCAAAGAACTCTGGAATTCTTTTAATAAAAGATAACCACATGTATAGAACAATAGAAAATTTCAGGGAAGCAAGCTATTAAATTAATGATGTCATTTGAACCAGGTTATCATTAACAGTACCAATAAAACAGCATTTCCTAAAAAAAAAACCACCAAAAAAACCACGACATAGAGAATGAAACTTCCAAGGTTTGATACATAAAAAAGCACAAAATAAGAAAATCCCCTTAAGAGAAGTTCAGTGCTGAAATAAAAGTTTCTTGGCAGGCAAAATATCCCAGGTACTAAATTATTTCTGAACATGAGAGATGAGATTGTCTGGTTGTTGTTCAAATATGTGGTAAAAACCCCAAAGGGAAACAATAATATCGAAGCTAAAATCAAGATTTGCCATATGTTGGAAGAACATTTAAGGTAATGAGTGATCCAGATCAGTTTGTAAGATAAAAGTCTGTGAAGCAAACCACTTCAGATTGGCACATGTGGCTAAACATTAATTGCAGGACCATGTGCTCTGAATTGGATCCCAGAGAAGAACAAAATCTTATTCCGAGGGAAACATTTAACACAGAAGCTACAAAGACTGAAGAGAATTCTAAAACAAAACTTGTAGTATATTCAGGTCATAAAAGTGGAAGGACATGTGCAATTAAAATACCTGATTTTGCAAAAATAATGATCATTTCTAAATTTAGAAAATGGGGTTCTATGCTCAGACTAGATGTGTGCTGAGTTATGATTACAAAAGAATGCATGCGGTTAATGCCACTGAACATTATGGAGAGTTTGGATTCCAACTTTGGAGGGACCATGCTATGCAAACTACACATATTTTCACGGGATTGGAGTCTGACACAATCAAGCTTAGAACATACCCACTGAAATCAATGGGACAAGTTAAAGTTATGACTAATTTAAGTCCCATTGTTTTCAGTGGGTTTACTCTCAGTATGACTAAGCTTGGATCCAACCTACCATCTCTAGAGTAGACAAAAAGTGAGGGTGAGTAACCATTAATGATAAAATAATTAATTAGAAAGAATGAATGAATGAATTAAAATAGTTTCTAACTAAGGCAAGCTAGTCAATAGAGTTAGTAGCTAAAATACATTGAAGACTATTATTTGAATGGGTATTAATATTAAGGAATCTCCACATATTACCGAGTCTGATGCTTACATAGGTCAAAGTTGCATTGTCGGTTCCCAGATTTTATTTGAGAAATGACCCTTCAATTCTGGCCTATGTGTGTAGGATTTTGCATGAACAGTCTGTAATCTGAAAGTGTCATCCAGAAATACTAAGCAGAGGTGGCGGCATTCACCTTATGACCAGATCAGTACAGTCTATCTAGAACAGGGATGTGAAACTTGCGGTCCTCCAGATGTTTTGGCTCACATTTTCCATCAACATAGCCAATAGTGAGGGATCATGGGAACTGTAGTCCAAAAGACTGGAGGGCCCAAAGGTGTCCATCACTGATCTTGAACTAGCAGACCATTTGCAGATGCCCTAGTTATTTTAGCAAATGCACCATTTCTCTTCAGTATATATGTATGCTTTCATTTTCTTGATCTTAAACTGAGTTTGATTCAGCCTGACATCTTGTCACCTGCCTGTCCACCTAATGAAACTTTCCTGCCCTTGATTCTGTGTGTCCAACATATATCTACTTGTGAGCTGTTAACTTCAACACCACACAAGTCCTTATCAGGGCTGGGCAAAGCTGGTAATAGGCCTGGGCCAGATGGGAAATGTAGACCCATTTCAAACTGCTTATTAATTTTTTTAAAAAAAATCAGTTGTAAATACATATGAACTAGAACAATTATTAAAAAAGGTAATGGCAAGCACTTTTATTCAAGATGTACATAAGACATCACTTCTTCACATTCAGAAATGCTTTACGTGCTTTCCTTTGGTCAAATTCATCATCAACAACAACAGAAAAATCAAGCAGCTTTGCCTTGTCAATGTTAGTACTGCTCACTCACAGGAGAGCTACTTTGTAACAAATCTTTACCAAAGGATCCCCTTTTGCCTCTACCAGAGGGACTCAGAGTAGCCCCCTCAAAAATGTAGGCCCATGCCAACTGGCCCCACTGCCCTCCCCCCCCCCCCCCACCCAGCCCTGGTCCTTATTTTGCTACGGGGAGATTCTTTGAAAATGCATGTATTGATTTGCCAGGCTTACTGCAATAAATAAATAAATAAAAATCCATTATAGAGGGAAAGACAGAATAACTGCATGATGCCTGTTGAAATGACAGTGCTAGGAGCTATCTATCTGCAAACACACCTTGGTGAGTATGTGTGTGTCTCTGTGTCTGTCTTTTTACACTCAGAGCAGCTTGGATAGGCTATATGTTGTTTTTTCATAAAGATACAGGGTCCTTGTAATTCCCTTCCCCCTCCTTTTGTGGTTGAGGGAGGCTATTTCTGGAGCTCAAAAATGACATGAGGAGAAAGGGTTAAGCACCTCTGCCTGCCTGCCCTTCTTTCCTAGGCTTGCTTTGGGTTGAACAAAAAACACCTACTGAGGAAAAGCATTCGAAAGCTTAACCTGCACTTTGATCCTAAACACAGTCTGAGACTTCCTTTCTTTTTCTCTTCCATCATGACAGCTTTTGGGCCCAAATAATCCTGAATCTGGTTTCAGACATTAGAAGTCGTAAAAAGAGAGAGAGAGAGAGGGTGGGGAATTCTCATTCACTTTCCTGTCATCAAAGTAACATTCAGGTTATAATCAGACTACAGTTAATGAAAAACATGCTATGTTAATGTTTGTACAATTTTACTAGAAACACAACAAACTATTCATGTTTTTTTTTAAAAAAAATACATGTCACTTGTATCTTTAAGAACGAATCTTCTTAACATAAGTTGACCTCAGTGTTATTTGCACATCTCCTGATTGTGTACAGGAACACCCAGAATTTGTTGTGACCTGGAGGTGCTTTAGATGTTCTGTCATTGCAATCTGTTCCCTTGAGAGAGCAAGGGAGGCTCTGTTTATCTGACCTCTTGTGGAATGAAGAAATTCTGAATCACAACATAGGCTTTTGCTGTCATTTCACCAGTGACTTTCCTCAATTGCCTACTTAATATCAAGTTGATTTTATTGAGAGCTTCCCTGTATAAATTATGAATAAATATATCCCAGAAAACTGCAGGTGTGTATTGTGTTAATCAAGACACATAATCCCACCTATATCAATAAATGTTTTGGGGGTGACCAACAGCTCTATCATGAAAATTACATACTAAGCTATTTATAGGATCTGTTGTGCAAAATACCAAACAGGGTGCCTTCCCTATCCTGGTGCCTTTCAGATGTGTTGGACTACAACTCCCAGTATCCCCCATCCAGCCTGGATTAGCCTGAACCAGTGTCTTTAACAGCACCTCAGTCTACAAAAATCTGCAGGTAAAGCTTTTCATAGCATGAAGATAAGCTTTCTAACAGCCCACGTGTGCAGATGAATCTGCTGTCAGAAGGAGTAAAAACAAGGAACATAATAGGTTCTAGAAATAGTATTGAATGATAGATGCCAGTTACATCACAAAGGCCCCCAAAAGGGGGAGCAAAAGACCCAGGCCATTTCTTCACAGCCTTTTTCCTGGGATCGTCCTGGGATCATCCCTGTACATGCAAATGACACACAGGGGATCTCAGGAACAGACAGGGACAATCCCTCCATTTTCCTGGGATAATCCTTAGGTGTAGAAAGGGCCCCAGTGATTAATATCTAAATTGATATTATGCCCAATTGCATAATAGAAATGTTCAGATCCAAGGATTCTTGGTAAAGAAGATCTCCAGCAGGCAAGTGACAAAATCCAATGACTGTAAAAGCTTTCAATAAACTACTTTGAAATCTGGATGTGAAATGTCATATTTTTGTGCTTTTTAAAAAATCCATATGCTCAAAAACACTACGCTCACACCGCATTGGAGGCTGGTCATTTGCACATTTTGATGAAAATGATGAATTCATGGGTTTCAAGCATTTAACTGTAACCCTATGCCCACCTCAATCCCATTCAGACTCAGATCTTAAACACACTTACCTGGGAAGAAGTCCAATTGAACTCAATGGAGTAGATCCGCACAGGATTGCATAATCAAAGAGTTATGCCAGACTTCTCTAATCTTCTGCCCTCTGGACTGCACCAGGTGGGGGTGGGGAGGCTGTGCTACACAGTAGCCTTGAAATATTCAGTGCCAGAATTACAGGGGAGAAAAATGAAGGAATGGGGGTGAAATTGAATTCATTTCGCATTTGAATGTGAACTGACCTAATTTGAACTAATAAGCAAACAAAGACCTAGGGCTTTGCTAGACCTAAATGAAAATCCAGGCGAGAGGAGGGGAGATCCTGTGATAGTTGGCTAGACGATAGTTGTCTCGCCATAGGATAGATGTTAGGCGCGACCAGGTCTGGAGGCCCGCCATTTTTTGTTTTGTTTTTCAAGGTAACATATATATATATATATATATATATATATATATATATATATTAGAGACAATAATGTACAAATAGGCATTAATGAAAATTGTTCACAAAATACGTATATATTAGGAACAGTGCATACAAAAATGTTTATAAGAAAAGAAATGCACACAAAAAGGCATATAAATATTTGGGAAGACTTAAAAAAACATGATGCAGAAATAGGATGAAATAAAACTAAGGTTGAGGAAATGAGTGAAACCAAAAATGACAGATCTGTCCATCCCTAAGGGAAATAGAGCCTATCCCTGTTACCTTTTTTCATGACCCCATATCTTTTATTTATAAGGCAAGAAAGGAGGCCTAAATGATTTGCCTAAATAGGGGGGAGTCATGGGGTAAATGTGTAGATTTTATTAAGAACCCACTTTTTCTCTAATAATCAGACACTGAAATACTTCATGTTAGGTGCTTGATTAGAAAAAATGGAGTTTGAAATGAAATACGAGTCATTTACACTTTACTTTACTCAATAAAACTCTCTCTTTATGTTTTACATTTCTCCCTGCAGTCTGGGACTGACAGAATCAAATTTCCATTTCCCCACTAATGTCAAAACGTATCATGCCCTTGACATGTTATGGAAGTGTGAGTAATGTCTTCAGTTTGCTGTTTCATAGGGCTTTCAGTTTTATACATTTTTTAAAGTGTCCCAAATGAAGGGGGGAAATATTTCTTATAAAGCAACAACAACAAGGAATCAACAATCCAACAAACCCTGTTTACGTTTAGGTCTGATAAATGTATATCTGTTCAGATTTTGGGGAAAAGATTTCCACAACGAAGGAAATTAGTATTTAATACCCATCTGGCCAATGAATTATCTTGGTGGTCTGTGCATTAAGCAATGTTTTTCTTTCAGTCAGCACAGATGGATTTATGCTCTCTGGGGGATGGGCTTGTTTTAATGGGTAATACACCCAGTATACTTCAGAACCTTTGTTCCTCCCTGTTTCAGCTAGCAGGAAATCATTATTCCTTGGGGTGAATGGGAAAAGTGTTAAAATTTAATGATAAGAGAACTTCTGGAGCTCTACGCACATCCAACTCTGGAATCCTGTTTAGCATTGCTATCTTCAGTGAAAAGTAAGACATTAGGATAGGACATCACAGAGTATTTGTCACAGTGTTTTTTTTAAATTTTTAAAAATCATTCTCCCTGCCTCCAATCTGCATATTTTCTACAATGCCCCATTTGAAATGTGTATTCATAGAAATATACTACCAAAGGGCTAAAGAAACATTTGGAAATTTGAGAAACTGTCCTTGGCACAACCCTAAAATGGCTGCCATGAGTGGGCATGGCTGGTTACAAAGGACATGTAACTTGCCCAGAAGCATTCATGGGAAATTAAGATTGCAGCCACTAGAGGGTCCCACTTCACTTTGAAGCAATACCAGCTGTGTGTATATATATATATGAGTAGGATTCCTTGGTGGCTACCAAGGAAGATGTCTGGAGGTACATTGGTACTCACAAGAACCATGTTGCCTACCCGTTGTTTAAAATATAGACAGTATCAGTGGCAATCGTTGATATAAATTGGTTCCAGTTGTTCTATTTATGTCTTCTTGTTCACATAACTGCAAAAGACCTTGCTATTGAGTGTGGGTTCTGTGCCCATTTTTGGCATGCCTTAGGGGCTCAATCCTATGCATGTTTAGACAGAAAAAAAATCCTACAATTCCCAGCATTCCGCAACCAGCAATGCATAGGATTGCACCCTAAGTTTATTTCTCTCACTTCCTTTACACAGTTGTCTGAATGATGGAACACTTTAAAAAAATTCTTTGGACATTCTATCTGTTTTTCCAAATATATGCTACATAAGAAGGTTTCTGGATATCGAGATTGTACATTTGGAAATCAGTTTTCTCTTTCCCAAGAACAACACCCTACCCCCATCATGCACACCATAAACTGTGGGAACATAATTCTTAAAAAAGGATTTGAGGGATTACTAGTGAGACCGGAAAATGTGTATACTTAGCAAACAGGTTTGAGTCAACAGAATGTTGAAGGACACAAATATGTTCCCTGGACTATTCTTTTAGTTTTACTCTTGCAGGAAAGGCCAATAAGAGACAAAGTAGGACAAACAAGATGTTAGAGCTGAGTCGCTCAGCTCTCACCTCCCCCACCCCATTTGTCTGATTCCTTGCTAGCTAAGTAACAATTCAGGTGAATTAACGTGTTTTAAAATTCTCCAGACTTAATTCACAGTGGCCATTGCACCTGTACTCCCAGATTAAAGAGACAAGACACATGCTTGTTGGGGTTTAAGACAGCAACAACTTTATTTAACCTATTTAAGTTAATGGGTCTGCAATAGGTGAATAACCTAACATAATTAACTCCTTCCCAGAAGTATGGGTTCCAGGGCGAGTTCCAGGGCAAGTTCTTCAGGCTTGGAATCAATGTTTCACCTACCCAAGTTCTGTCCTGTTTTGAGGATGCATGTGCTCTGGTCAAGGCTCAGATAATCCCAGGTGTAAACAGAGAGAGAGGCCAGGCCAGTCCAAGGTCATACACAGGAATCTGAATAGCATAGTAGGAGAAGGCATGGGTGAGGTCAAAAACAGCCCAGAGGTTGATCCACGGAAGTCAGTTCAGCCAAGCATCAACGCCAGTTAGGGAGTGTCCAGGTGGGTCATCAGGGGTCCAGGAGTCAGCAAGGTCCAGAGAAGCAAGGCGACATGCTGAGGTTAACTCACAGTTGACTGCAGCAGAGATCTGGCTCCAGCTGTGCTGATTTATAGCTGCTCGTTAATCAGCATAGCTGGCTAATTACATCCGTGTTTTGTTTTTAAGGCCTATGCTGTAGCCTGTTCTTGCTTCTCTGCTGCTCATGTCTAATCCTACACCATTCAGAGGGATGAATCATCTCTGAGTCCTGCATTTGGGGGAGTCCATGAATGACACTGGAGTGGACAGGCTGGTCTTCTAATGGTTCCAGGGGAGTGTTGTTAGTCAAAGCCTCCAGCTCACTGTCTGGCTGTGGCTGTGGCTCACTGTGCTAGCTCTCCCTCTCCTCTTCCTAATCTGAAGAATCCTCCTCCAGAGCACTTAATCCTCCTTTTGAGTGCTGGTGAGTGCCTGCCCACTCCACACTCCCAGGCCTTATGGCTTGGATTGGGATAATTAGGCAAACTCCATGTGGAGCTCCTGTCCAAGCCCCTTTGAGGTGCATGGCCTTGAAATGGGCAGGGTTGAGGAAGCTTCCCATCATTTTGAAAGATGCTCACTGAATATTCAATCTGGCTTTCCTTCCACTAAAGCCTGTGCTGTACCTGTGAAGCTAAGCTACACAATGATCTGCCATGCAAGCTGCCTCACCAGCAGGCCAGGGTGGTGTTGACACCACCGCCACCATTATCCCACGCTAGTCACTGACTCAATTTAGACCAGCATCCAGACGGTTTGCCTTTGGATGACCCTGGGCCAGTCACTATTTCTGAGTCTAACCTACCTCACAAAGTTGTTTTGAGGATAAAACATGGTTATCTTTCCATTAATATTCTTCTATTACTGTGGAATAATAATAATAATAGCTGTTAGTTAGCATAAACCTCTATTGGAAATACTTACAGAACAGTCCAACATATCTCTAGTCAAGAAGCAAGCCCCACTGACCACAATAGGATTTACTTCCAGGTAAGTATTTAGAGGATTTCAGTTGTTGTTGTTGTTGTTGTTGTTGTTGTTATTATTATAGGACTAACCCCATAAATGTTGCTTAGCTACTATTTATCAACACTGGATAAATTTTTCTGCTGCAAAACAGGTTTCCATTACATAACACCTGCGCTGAATCATGTCACATTGTGGTGTTTATTTATTGTTCATTTATTATTGAACTTTGATTAATATTTTAAAAAATATATTTAATGAGCTATAACATGGTCCAGATGGAGCCTCAGTGCAGCTTAGAAAATCAACAATGGAAACTACATATTGAAACTACAAACATACATTAGAAACATGTCTTCAGTTTCAATTAAAACAATTAAATAAGTTACTAAAATTATAAGCACAGCAGTATTCCAGGTAACAAATTTTTAGCAAAAGAAATGCTTTATGTTTCTGGGTCATTACAACCACATCCATGCGGAACATGTGCTAGATAAGATACACAATCTTCAGTAGCCGAGATTACGTTTCACAGACTTACTTGTATCCTTTCAGGAAATCATGGAAATTCCTGACATGGGGGAGAGAAAGGGAAGAAAGGGAGAGACATATATTGAGAGCAGGGTGCGGGAGACTTGTATTTTGATGGGACATCTTTTGATATATTTCTGGGGACATCAGAAATGGGACATTTTCAACAACGACCAAAGAATGCCATTAAAATCATCCACTGGAGATTATATTTTTGCTAGCAAAGAAAAGGCAACAAAGCTCTCCATTGAACAAACTCTAAGAAATAACAATGTCCCTCATCCAACAGCATATTCACGCCACAGCAATAATAATTAATAATTACATAAGTTAATAATAGACTGAGGGTCAATGTAGATGTGATGTTAAGGGTGCAATCCAATTGCTGGCTGGGGAATGCTGGGAGCTGTAGGGCTTTTTTTCCTGTCTAAACATCCATAGGATTGCACCCTAACTGTGTGAATAATATCTGACCCAGATTTAGGCATGTGCAACTGGGCTAGCAGAAGTGGGTTTCCCTGCTCCCTAATCTCCACAGCTGTTCTTCTAGAGACCCTGCTGAGTGAGGAGAGTTGGGGAGAAGGCAGAACCCCAATTTCCATGAGATGAACCCATCTGCCAACAGATGGCAGATCCTGGATCCAGTCCATGGACTGCAATCCTGTGCACACCTAGAAATAACATACATTGAATTCATGTAGGCTTACTTCTGAGTAGGCCTGCATAGGATTGTAGTGTTAATGTGTTTGTTTCTACCTTGAAAACAGAAGCTTCCCTCCTGTGGTGAATAGTAGCTTTAGCTAGGCAAATTTTGGGGGCATTTCTACATGAGGCTTCTATCCTGCACCTTTACCAAGGCTTCTGCTTCTAGATTCTTTTTGAAATTTAGACTGATGCCTTTACACGTGCTTTTTTCCAGTTTTTTCCCTTGTCTGCATTTCTATATGTTTCTGTACAATCACTAGATGGCGCTGTAGTATAGCAGAATTGTGCAATGACACAAGACTCTCATCCTGCCATTTCTAAATAACACTAGATTTTCCTTGTTAGGGGAAAAAAAAGTGATGATAGTTGCAAAGCACAGCAGAAGCCCTGAAGGATTGCAATGTCATGTAAAGGACCCATAAACTACCATCAATCACAAGTACAAAATAAAAGCCTCATGTAGAAACGCTTTTAGTGGGACCACTGCACAAGGGGAAAGACTTCAAACAACACTCACCATGCATCATGGTCTTTTTTACCCTACCCTGTGCCTGTTTACCCTACCCTGTGCCTGTTTGCATTCTCTTCCCCTCCTTATTGTTCTACTATGATTTTATTAGATTGTAAGCCTATGCGGCAGGGTTTTGCTATTTACTGTTTTACTCTGTACAGCACCATGTGCATTGATGGTGCTATATAAATTAATAATAATAATAATAATAATAATAATAATTATCCTGTTTACCCCACCTCTTTGCTATTGTTATATGCATTCACATATTTAATGTCACATCTGTTTTAGCCCTAATAGGACTTGGCTGGGGGAGATTGGGCTGAGGAATCACATGTGCAGCATAGCTATGGACAGGATTGCACATCCAGCTTAGAATACATGCACAGATGGCTATTTCTGCTTACTTATGGCCCTGGCTAAATCAGTCTCTTCAGCAGTCTACAGCAGCCTTCCCACACCTGGTGCCCTCCAGATGTTTTGAACTTCAACTCCCATCACCTGCAGCTACCATGGCCAATGGTCAGGAATCCTTGGAGTTGTAGTCCAAAAGATCTGGAGGGCACCAAGTTGGGGAAGGCTAGTCTACAGCTTCTGACATTCCCAGTAACAGATGCAGTGAAGTAAGGGCTTTACTTATATTGTGACCTAAGAATGATTTGAATGTCATGAATAAAGTAAACCCAATTGTGGCTATACAGCTGACACAAAGAATTCTGAGCTTATTTTCATAGTGTGAAAGTTCTCTAGGCTACAAATAAGAACGAGGTCCGATTTAATATTTAGAACCCACAAATAGATGCAGCAGTAGTTGTACAACCCTTAAATGTTCTACTATTTCATGTGATTGCATAAAGAATTAACTGAGTAATACGAACCATTAGGCAATTATTTAGGCTTCTAAACTAAAATTGGTGTTAGCTCTCCAAGTATCTGGGTCCATAAGAGAAGAATAGGAAACTAATTGTGATCTTACTGATGTTGCCTTTTCTCTACAGAGTATATGTTCCCACTTATTAACACATTCAACAATATACAACCTGATTAGCAGAATGCAATTTTCAGGCCGCTAACAAAGCTGTTAGTGTCTCTTAATACATTTGAATTATTCATCCTTTAAAAGCCAAGATGCTGTTCATTAAATATTGAAGAATAAGTTACAATAATGCACTTCATCAAATTGAGAGGGTGTATGGGAGATGAGGCTGCCATATGGGCAATGACATTTATGGCCTTTTATTGTAAAGAGTTCTGCTAAATCCCCTGCCTCTATTCCTTTTAAGAAAGAGACTGGTAAACCAACGTTCCTCCAAGCATGTGGCCTACAGTTTAAAACTCCTAATACTAAATCATCCTGGACACCTTATATAATGTCTTCCTGGATGTTTCTAGTAAGACTTGAATACTGAACAGTATTAGGAGATAACATTTTAACCATGTGGGGTGTTTGTGTTTGTGTGTATCTCTCTGTGTTTGTCTGTGTGTCTGAACACACAGTTGCCTTTCTGGAAATATTTTACTTTCCTGAAAACATCTGTGTTAGGAAGTAGCAAATGTATTTTTTGTCCCATTTCCACAGGCTAAGCAATCTCATGGGGACAAGGAAAAGATCATCAGTGGGCCAGTTTGCCCATCACACGGAGCCGCCCAGCAGAATAAAGCACTGTGGGTTGGTTGTTCACTCACCAACCCACGCTACTCCCAACAGACAATTGGAGTGCAGGGGCCTAGCTTCTTTTCCCCTCAGTCCTCGAGCCCACTCCCTGCATGTAACCCAGTGTCCTTTGTGTGGCAACCTGTTCTGTATTCTCATCGCTACAGCAGGAAACTTTCCCAGCCTCCCTCCCTGCTCCAATCTCTATTCCTTTTCAGAGCATTTACTTCATTCTCCCCCTCCCTCCACCCCACTTGGTGCTTTGGAAGTATGCAAATGGGGTCATATCTTTCTCCCCCCTGGTCTTTTGCCAGTGTGCAAGAGTGCAGATTTGCCTGTCTACAAGGTGTAGTCTTGCCTTGTCAATTTCCTTGTATGTTCCAGCTGTCAAGGGAAGCATGGAAGAGCAGTAGGTAATCTACTAGGAAACTGACAGGGGCTACACTTGTGAAGTACCAGGGAAAAATAACACTAAGGCCAGATCTACACCAAGCAGAATATGACACTTTGAAAATTGTTTGAAAACTGTATATGGAGCGTGTCCCGGGCCCCAAGAGTTGCCACGACTGTTATAAACCATTTTAAAGCCGTAGTGTAGATCCTGCCTAAGAGAAAGTATGATCATAGTTATACAATTCAGAAGCACCAAAAAGGGGGCGGGGAAGGGAAAGGAGATTTGTGCAAATTTAAAAGCTGGGCAGTAAATGGAAGGGAGATTTACGCAAATTTAAAGGCATCCCTGACAGAGGATGGAAGGTGGATGGTGGTGGCAGCTAGCAGAGGAGGGGAGCAACAAGCATAATGAACTGCCTCTCCCTATGTCCTGCTGGACTCACACTGGCAGGGCAGAAAGTGAGGGCAGTGTTTGAACTAGGGCTGGACCTAGTGGCCAAAGTGCAGGGACATGGAGCCTGGGGGGTGGGGATGGGGGTGGCCCAAATGACCGCCTAGAGAGAAGCTGGCGATGAGGGCAACAGAAGCAAGCTCCATTTTATTTCTGCAGTTCTGTCTTCTCCCTTATGCGACGTACCTAAGGGCATCTACACAGTCGAACATTCCACTGAAATCAGTGCATGATATTTTAGCTCAGATATCTCTTTCCCCTTCCCCTCTGTTTAATGAATACTGTCATTTGGGTAATAATTTAAATCTGAAATAATATCCCTTTCACCGACAGTCCCCAAAACATCCTCCTGACCCTTGTTTCCAAAGCATAGACACAACATGAGATATTTCTTGTGTTCCCTTGAAGGGTGAAACGACAGATTTCCTTCCTGACTTTGCTTCGGAAGTGGGCAGTGGCCCCTTGAAATCAAACTGCCTACTAAAAACCCACAGTCAGATTTATAAGGATACAGACATATTTTTTTTAAAAAAAGTATGTTACACGAAATCCTATTGCATTCTACGTATACATGCCTGCACATATTGCTGTTTAGTGCTAACCACTGCACTCCTATAAATCAATGGATGGAGAAATCAGGACTGCTTTATCAAGAAAACAACTTCCAATGGACATTGGTTGTTTGATGAAAACAGAAGTGTTTTTGTCAATGGTCTTTGCCTCTGTGTTGTGTTTTTTAATTGGATGTTTGATTTTGTACTGTATTACGGTTTCATATTGTGGTGAGCCACTCTGATTGGTGCAGGGGCACTAGAAGGGTGAGATATAGTTTTGGAGATAGAAAAAAGAAAGAAAGAATGCACACAAGCCACACACGCTTTGGTACAACTCCACACAAAACAAATCCCAGTGCAATCATGCAAATGATCACATGAAAGCATTTCATTCTCCACAAGAAAGGCCTGTGGTTTCTTTTCCTTTTTCAATCCTTTAGACATAGCAATTATAACCTATGTCACCCAGAAGAAATTAAGTCAGCACTTCATTAACAAAAGAAACGCGAGTGAATCAATACATTGCCTTCCTGGTAAGCAATGGTGACCTTCCTGCATTGAATGTACTACTGTACTTCCCAGTTATGTACGAGCTGCAAAGCTGAGCCCCTTCCTTGTGACCAGTGTTTACTTACATGATGGGCTTTCTACTAAAGGCCACATTAGTGAATAATCAAAACAAACACTTGAGCTGTTTGTACAAGCGATGTGATGTAAAAGGCGGCATTTCTGTTATTCCTGGCTCATGAGCTCAATCAATCTGGTCTCAGCCTTTCCTTTTGGCATAACAAAATAGCTGTGACTCCCGCAGAGCTGTTTTTGTTCCATTAACTGTACGTCAAGTTTACCACTTTTGTTCAGAATGAAGAATCGTTCTGCCTCGGCACTCGCCCCTCCCTGCTTTTTAGTAATGTTTAAAGTATTTAGGAATTTTAAAACAGGTAAATAGGCAAAGGTAAATGTTTACAGTGCTGTCAGGTGCAGTACAGCAGAAACAGAAGAGGGTTTTTTTAAACAACAACAACAACAACTTTTTTTAAAAAAGAGAAATAAAATTACCCAGCCTGGTGCCTTCTAGTTGGACTGTGTCTCCCACCATCCACAGCCAACATGGAGTTGTAGTCCAGCACACCTGGTTGGGGAAGGCTGTATTGTAGCAATGCTCTCCAACTGTCCCCATTTACCAGGGACAGCTCTAATTTTCCAGTATCTGCATCTTAAAAACCACTGCCCTTATTTTTGCCTAGTTAAAATTGTGTTTGAATTGCTTGTGTTGTCATCCTTAAGGATTCATCTTTGTCTCCTGAGTTTCTAGAAGTTAAATCTCTGAATGGCAGGGCTAGATTATGCATCTTGTTTCGTGTGTGGCTACATCTGAACACTACAGCAGTGTATAGTACAGAGCCCACCATCTCACAGACTACAGGTATTGCACTACATTTTGTACAATTGGTAACATAATGAAAATTTATATTTTTATGTTTTTATATTTAATCAAAAGAACAAATCCCCTCTTTGAGTTTAAATTCAAGTAGGTTAGGGCATCTTGTGGCCTTCCAAATGTTTTGAACAACAAGAGCCATAATCATTGCTAGCCAGCATAGTCAATAGTGAGGGATGATGGGAGTTGGAGGGCCGTGAGTTGCCCAAACCTGGATTAGGTCATGACAGAGTAGATGAGTACAATTTATGAGATTCAGAGAAGAACCTTCAGTAAGTTGTTGTTGGAGAGGGAGAGCACAGACAGTGATTCCTGAAGTCAGAATATGCATGCTATGCTGGATCCAGGCTTTTGAGGACCCTTGGGCAAGACACTCCCAATGGGCTCCCTCCCTCAGTGAGTCTACCTACTCACCACCATTGTCACCAGCTTCTATTGCTCTTCATCCTCTTTCTCACCATCTGCTTTCTTGATATGCAAGTGAGCAGGAAGTCACTGGCATCTACTTCTCCTCCTACTCACCATCATTGTTTTCTGGGCCAGAGCAAGAGGCAGGTGAACAAGTAGGTTGTATCGTGAAGAAGACAAGCAACTGCAGGAGGCACTTGTCAGTGGGCCTCTACTGGGTTGTGGGTCCTCAGCAAGAGCCCAACCATGCCTACCCTTGATGCCAGCCCTGTGTGGGTATCACCTGCACATTTTAGTTTACATCTAAAGTGTAAACTTTAGATGTAAACTAAACATCAGAGGATGTGCTTTCCTTTTTTTATGCTACTGAACTGTCCCCTGCAGCACACCTAGGAGGCTTAAATTTTACGTATCATGTGTGCTGCTTCACCATCAGTGTATGTAGTTACAATGTATGTAGGGCTCTTCAAGTTGCACTGGTCTCTCACTAGAACAGCCACCAACACAGAATTCGGCAAGGTTCCTGAGGCTCATTGCAGACCAAACTCAGGCATCTATCTGAATGTGCTTGTGCCTGTGAGGACTAGGGATAAGGAAGAAATTTCTTTGGTTCACATTTTAATATGAATCAACCGAATTTGCATTTTGTTAATAAGCATGTGGATTATCCTTAGGGGGTTGTACTTCTCCAAATTTTGCAGTGCAATATTCCAATTAAAAATTAGTACACAAATGCTCACATTAAGGGAAATCATGTACAAAACTCCATACATTAGGGGAAATTGTATACAAAAGGCATAGGAAAAATGTGCTTGCAAAAATGGGTGAGCATGTATGAAAATGCACATGCAAATGTAGATGAATTTTCAGGCTGTTTTTTTTTTAAATTGCAAACGGATGCAGAAACAGGATGGAAGAAACTTGTACTTGAATAAATGGGAATATTACAGAAAATGAAACAGATAGATTTGTCTGTCTCTAGTGGGGATGTCAAAGAGTAGGACTTGTTATAAAGCAATCTTCTTGAAAGCTTAACAGAAGCATTGCTCCTTTAACCCTATTGTATGAGCAAGGCTTCAGTATATGATGGAAATGTTCAAGAATTGGTACTGGTTAGGACTCATCTTGAGTATTGCGTCCAGTATTGCGGCTGGGCACCACACTTCAAGAAGGATGCAGACAAAGTGGTGGAGGTTCAGAGGAGGGCAATGAGGATGATCAGGGGTCTAGAAACAAAGCCATATGAGGAGAGACTGAAAGAAATGGGCATGTTTAGCCTTGAGAAGAGAAGACTGAGGGGAGACATGATTCAAATATCTTCAAATATTTGAAAGATTGTCACACAGAGGAGGGCCAGGATCTCTTCTTGATCATCCCAGAGTTCAGGACATGGAATAATGGGCTCAAGTTATAGGAAGCCAGATTCTGGCTGGACATCAGGAAAAACTTTGTGACTGTTAGAGCAGTACAACAATGGAGCCAATTACCTAGGGAGGTTGTGGGCTCTCCCACACTAGAGACCTTCAAGAGGCAGCTGGACAGCCATCTGTCAGGGATGCTTTAAGGTGGATTCCTGCATTGAGCAGGGGGTTGGACTTGATGGCCTTGTAGGCTCCTTCCAACTCTACAATGCTATGATTCTATGTTAAATACAGTCTTCCTTAGTTAGTTTCTTGTAAAGGTTGCTTCTCATCTTCTGTTTTCTTTGAGGGTATCCACATGAATAGGACAATTGTTCATATGTATAAAAGGGAAGGCAGCTGACCCTTAAGTAAGTCCCCTACCACATGTCTACATATATTTCCTTTCCTGTTGGAATTTGCTTGAGAAATTCCCACCTACCAATTTTGTTTCAGTAATGCAATCTACACTTTGGGTTAAATCCAGATTCTGTCCTATGCGACCGGAAGACATGTTGAGCAAGTGCAACAACCTTTTTTTCCTCCTGTTGTGTGATGCCATCCTGCTAACGTTAGGATCCATAGCCTGCATAGTGGGTTCTGTGAGCGCTAGGTGCTTGTGCAATGTTGCGCAACGTATTGTGCATTCTTACTTACGGCCAGATCATTGCGCTACTGGTTGGACAACATTTTTTGTAGAACTGCCCCACAATTAAAACTCTTCCACAAGTGCGCATCTGGATCTAACCCACCATATAGAACAATATTATGTTCCCTTTGATTTATGTACATCTGGAAGTAGAGAGAGAATATATTCAAGGTGCTGGTTTTAACCTATAAAGCCTTATACGGCTTGGAACCACAATACCTGATGGAACCTACCTGTACACTACGCTCAACATCTAAGGTCCTCCTCCGAGTGCCTACTCCGAGGGAATCTCAGAGGATGGCAACAAGGGAGAGGGCCTTTTCAGTGGTGCCCCCCCAATTATGGAATGATCTCCCCAACAAGGCTCGCCTGGCGCCAACATTGTTATCTTTTCAGTGCCAGTTCAAGACTTTTCTCTTCTCCCAGGCAGATAACTGACCCTAGAATAGTTGTTTTAATTGGATATAGTTGTTTTTATGCTTTTGATGGTTTTAAAATTTTGTATATTTGTTTTTAATGTTCACTGTTTTTAACCTTTGTAAAACGCCCAGAGAGCTTCAGCTATGGGGCAGTATATTAATGTAATACATAAAGAAATATAGCAATGCTGAACAATAGGAGTGCTGCAAATTCTCATGAATGTTGATGGAGTTTTACACCTCAAGGAGAGTTTCGTCTTCATGAATGTCATCGTCTTCCTTTCAATTAAAAAGACCTCCAAGTGTAATTCTGATGTTATCTTCCTACAACAACATTGAACTGAGTTGTTCTCTATACTCCAGTAGAAACAATGTCTGAAATTAATATACATTGCCCAGAAGTAAAATACTATCTGCTGAAAGAGTTATAAAGGTTGGTTTTTTAAACCAAAAAATGCCCTACATATGCTCAATCAATGCCATCTAGTGGTAGTTGCACTTGCCATGCATTAACACAATAGTTACCATATTTGATATCATTTCATTATCATTGTTCTCGAGAAAAAGCAGGGTAGTGAATCAAGCCTACATAATTTTAAAGAAATGCCACAGATTGTACAAATTAAAGGAGACAGTGCACCTTAAAAGAGAAAAAAATAATCAAGGAAAAAGTTAATGTGTTCTAGGATCTAGAAGGGAACATTACTCAGAGTAACAGTCTGCAGGATAATCTAGTGCATATGTTACGGAGTTGCCCAATAGTGATAGATTCCAGGCAACTGGGACTTGGCAGAGGGTCACGCTGTATGGTTTGGTAAGGTCGCATTAAGGGCTAAGAGTGCAATTCTATGCATGTTCTATGCATAGTGATGGTAGGGAAAAGCAATAATCCACCTGATGATGCTCATACTGCATTTCTGTTTTAATTATAATAATCTGTGCTAAATCTGCATATAAATTAGCATATGCAAATTATTATTCTTTTTTGGCGATCCTAGATACTTCTGTTTTGTCCTTCAGGGCAGAAAGGAGCAGAAACCTCACAGAAAGTCCTCCTTGTTATTGCTTTTACCACCAGGTAAGTTCTGGAGAAAGGAAGAGGATACTTGTGGTAGCAAGGAATAAAGGTGCCTGGGCTCATTTTGGTATGGGCTCAATCATGGTTGCAATGGGACCATTTTCAGGGGCTGTGATGCCACAAAAGTAATGTGGAAGTTGGACCTCAACTAGCCCACCTCACAGGACTGTTATGGGAATATGTAACATAAAACATGTCATGGGGATATGTAACATTATATACCATGGAAGTAATTGTGCTCAGATCTTTTCGACTTGCACAAAATGCTTTCCTTCTGATATAAATAACATGTGTTTGAGTGGAAGAGGCACGATGCTTTTACAGAATTCTCCAGTGGGTCCTGAAGTCATTTGAACTGCATAACTGCATTCACCATCATTTTAATGTTGAAATTCAAAACCAGAGTGGAACATCAGCTCAAGATAGCACTAGATAGATTTCATCTATTCATGACACAGGATGAGTTAAGTCAAATCTTTTTTACTGCCCAAGTGAATGTTCTTTCTGCATTTTTGAGCAGCGCTGATACAATTACATTTCTCACCAGACTAAACAGGGAAACCAGAGAGCATATTTCTCTGAAATACTGCTGAGTATGAATATATAAAACTTTATTATTCTCATATGATGTCTTATGAAAAGTAGAAGTTATCTTGTTGGCTCTCAACATTTTACATTTGCATTAAGGATGTCTACAATTATTCTAGTGTACTGAGAAACAGGCTTAAATCATAATAAGAAAGTGTTATACATTTTATTCAGGTTAATATAAATGCTCAGGCTGACAGCATCTTAGAGTGATTCATTGATGTCTACAAATACAAAGAGCACGATCCACCATAGTTAAGCTCTTTTCAAATCCAATTGATTTCAGTACAAGTGTTAATCACATGCTTAAATATCTCCCACTGAAATCAATGGGAGTTGCAGTGTTATATTATGTACGTCTGCGATGGATTAAGTTCTCTTGAGTTCATTGGACTTTACTCTCCGGTAAGTGTGTATGGGATTGCAGCCTATGTGTCATTACTCAGACATAAGCCCTACTTCATGGGATGCTGAATTCCTCCTTAACGGGGAGCAATAAATTATGGCGGCAAGCAGGCCGGTAATGAAGGGAGAAAGTCTGGTAAAGAGTGGCTGCACAGCCGCTGCAGAATCTCCTTCCAAGGAGGGGACTGCTGAGCCAATCAGCACAATGATGGGGGTGGGACCAAAGAGGCGGACCCAGCAGACTCTCCTTAGTTCTACCTCCAGTTCAAGCTGAGGCTCCTGAAGGTGGGCCTCCCATGCGGCTCCAGGATTGCAGTTGCTGACTTTCCCAACCACTTACTCCTGGTACTAAGATGTCTTGCAGTAGCAGAAGTAGTCACCAGTTAATGGGGCTGGGAAGGAATTCGACCTGCACACCAATTGGCAAAGACTAATTCCATGGTAAATAAGTTGATCTGGACTATCAGTAAATTCTTTGTGGGGATGCTTCATTTGTCACATTTTATGTAGGCATTGGGCTGGATCCATTAGTGAGGGGGAGCGGGATTCCATAAGGAATCTCGGGTATGTGGCACCAAGACCAGATCAGCATGGGGGCTGCGAGCTGGCCACATCTGTGGTGGTGGAAAGGGGTTCACATTAGCTGTCTGTGCTGTGGTGTGCCCCTGGCCTTTCCATCTACTACCATTGCTCCTGGCATACAGGCCAGAAAGGGGAATTGGTTAGTAGGTGGGCTGGCCAATTATAGGATCCATGCCCTATGCCACCAACAAGCCTATTCAAGTGAGTCAATAAAGTCGGGGCCAATTTATTATTCCATCTATGCCTATGTGTCTTATTTGTTCTCGTCCCTTCACCAACTGGACCCAATTAAGCACTGCCCACACGATTATTCCCTAGTAAATATGCATCTTGTCAGAGGAGGCATTTCATCTTATATTTTGTCATTTTGTAGGTGGACATACTTGGTCAATTTAGTATCAATACTAAATACAAGACTTTGAGATATATTCCTTAAGCATTTATGGTTTAAGGTCAAATTTGGTCAGCTGTTAATAGGTTCAGCCACCTACTAAGGTTGTGGCAGTGGTAAGATTAAGGTGGTTACTTGTGAATTGCCAAAAAAGATGACAAAAGTAGACATCCTTTTACATAAAAATGCATATGCTAATTTATGCCAAGTGATTTATTTATTTGATTTGTGTCTCATCTTTCCACCATGTTGATTAAGGCAGCTAACAATCATAGGAACTAAACATTTTAAAATAACAAATTTATTAGAACAATAAGATACATTTAAAGCACAGTTAAAAAGCACAACAATAACAGAAAAAAACAGTACCCTGCCCAAGAGATGGATAGGATAGCAGAGATGGGGTCAACTTAGCCTCCGTCAGCACGGGGTTCCACAGCTGGGAGCAGCCACCAAGAAGGCCCTCTCTCACATTTCCATTAGGCTGTTTGGTGTCTTCCCTCTCACCCGATTATGTAGAGAGAGAAAGTGATTTCTGTACCAGAAAAATGGTGCAGGGGAACAAAAGCTACTTCGCCGCCCCACTGCATCATGGTCCCAATCCAAATTTGCCCCTCCCTCTCACAACTGCTTTTAAGGCTAAAGAAAGTTGCCAGGAGATTTGAACATAGACCTCCCGTGTTTCATGTAATTGGCTATTATCCATTACCATACAAATCAGAAAGGTGACAATGTTACTTATGATTCTTGGATCTCAACAAGCTTATGGCAACTTTATGAGTACACGAGACAAAAGCTCATGACACAAAACCGCCCAGAGAGCTTCAGCTATTGGGCGGTATAGAAATGTAATAAATAAATAAATAAATAAATAAAACCTGGTATCAGGACACTTACTTTTATTCTTTATTATTCCAGCTGGGTTTCTCCCCGCCGCCCCCCCTCTATTACAACTTTAAACAATATATATATATATATATCTTTTTTATGTGATGGAATGAAATCATTTTAAGAATTCAGATTGTATCTGATATTTTAAAAGAAAAGTTTTGGAGTTGTTGCTTTACAATCAAACTGAAAAATAGATGGGAGGGAAAGAAAGAAAAAAAATCTTATGTTTTTAACTTGCAAAAAAAAAAAAAGGCCCATGTACAGTGAAATTCTTCTAAAGAAATCTGCTTGTCATATAAAAGATGCAACACATTCGGTTCTGCATTTTTAAAATTCTCTTTCATAAGTAGTTTCTGAGCTATTTGCATCAACTAGCAATACCGCAAGCGTCAGTAAATCTACTGGAGCACTGTGCTTGATGTGAAATAATGCTATGGTTGCAAATACTATACAGAATTACAAAAAGTTCATCTTTTCAAGAAGTTATCGTTCAGTTGAACCTGAATGAAGCAAACAAATAACTAGGAAAAAATCTCTACTGCAGCCTCCCCCAAGGTGGTGCCTGCCCAGATGTTTTGGAATATAACTCCAAGCAGCGCTGAAAGTTGTATTTAAAATGATTGGAGGGCATCAGGTTGTTGAAGCTTGCTCTAACAGATATTGGATAAGCAAATGCACAGAGAGAGGGATAGAAAGAGGCTGTTCAAAGATGGCTGTAGTAGCTATCAGAGTTTCTAGTGGAAGGTTTCACTGATTCATGGGCTCCTATGTGAGCTGGGCCTTAGAGGGATCTTCATAAAAAGCAGGTTTCATTGTGATATTAGCTTTCCTGTACTGGACTCCACTTGGTCAGATGCATTAGGTATTACTTTCAGTTTGCAGTCGCAGAGGAAGGAAACCATTGGATACAAACCTATGTACCTATAAACCTATGAGCGCCATCGGTCAGGGGGAAATCACGCTTGCCTACTGCCGCTTCTCTGCCCCCACTTTTGCTGCTCGATACTTCCTCTTTCTCTCACGGAGAGGGAAGAAGAAGTAAAAAATTGTACGTGGCCCATTCAGGGGCCGATTTTATTGCACCGCTTCTCCTGCACAGAGCAGGAGGTAGTGAGAACTTCTGTCTTTAAAAATATTTTGGACTTACCAGGGGCTTTTTTTGTCATGTGAAGAAGGCTAGAAGGGGTGGGAGGTGCACGGGAGGCAGACGAGATCGTGAGAGGGACCTGTGAAAATCCATGAGTGCCCAGTAATAAGCGTGCAATAAAACACTCGTCTGGTGATGCCCTATGTGTTCCAAGATGTTTTCCTGTAAAGAATGGAATGGAAACGGAATGCCTGGGGCTGTGAAAATATGCTTTGAGGTAGATTCCTGCATTGAGCAGGGGGTTGGACTTGATGGCTTTATAGGCCCCTTCCAACTCTACTGTTCTATGATGCTATGATTTCCATGCAGAGCCCAAATAGATACAAGAAGAGGACAGAGTGAACCACTCACAACAGGAATTACTAGCAACAATATTATCTTTCTAGCTGCTGATTTAATAATGGAAAAGAAGCCCAAAATTTCATTTATAAATGAATTAAACCAAAGCAAAATAACCTGAGTCTTTATTACATCCAAATTTAATAGAAATAGGTTTTTTTTGATAAATGATAGCTCAACAATTTCATGCTGGCACCTCCCTTTGATTTTTTGTTGTTGAAGTATGGTGATCTTCCTCTTCCTCAGTAGTCTCTTCATATATTCCTTCCACTCAATGCATGGGGAAAGTGGGTGGGAATCTTGCCCACTGGACTCACCCCTGACTCTACAGGTAGAACACCATTTAGCACCCTGAAATAATAGTGAGGCTTAAATGAGCATCCCCTCAATGCACCCCAAGGCAGGATCTACACTACTGCTTTGAAGCACTTTAAAGTGCTTTATAACAGTTTTGACAACTGTTGGAGCCCAGGACACACTGCATATACAGTTTTCAAAACATTTTCAAAGTGCTTTAAAGTGCTTTAAAGTCAATAGTGTAGATCCCCAGAATATTTCCTAAAAAACTGGACAGTGAACATATTAAAAATAAATTAATGCAGCAAGTGCATGCCTTAAAACTTGCAGTTGCCAATATATACACAGTTCTTCAGACAGATGGCACTGTTTCCTTTTTAGTAAAGAAACCTGATTTTTCCATTCATCAATAATAGGATGTTAGAATCCTTTGGCTTAAATAGATTAAAGCAAGACCATTTGCTGAAAAAGAGCTTGAAAGCCTGTTTATATCTTAAAAGATGTAACAATTCATTACAGAGGAAAATTTATTCTTACTAGTGTATTCTCTCAAGGTGTCTATGCTTATGGGACCTGTTTCTGATGATGAAGCTGGGAAGATTAGTTTCTTAAGATGAACATCCAGTCTACTTCACCTTTAACTAAATGAAGATATAAAACAGTCCAGTTCATTGTACTTTAGGACCTCAGCATCATTAATGTAGGCTAGACCTCTGGAGTAATGATATCATATACCACCGTTTGACTTAACTCATTTACAACACTGAATTCAGAAAATGAGCTACAAGAAAAGGGATAGAAGTTTATGATTGTAAGCTTCAATATTAGGCCCATGCAAATGCTTTCAGGTTATCTCTGTTGTTTGTCCTGGGCAGGATCTACACTACTGCTTATAACGGTTTATAATGGTTATGACAACTGTTCAGGCCCAAGCCACATTACATATACAGTTTTCATACCGTTTTAAAACTGTTATATCCTGCTTGGTTTTATTTCGGCCCCTGGAGCTTCATTGAAAAAGTTCTGCTCCACAAGATGGCTTCCCAGTATATCTCCCAACAAATAAGTGGAACAATAAGTCAAAGATTATTACACATGAATATGAGCAAAGAATCTGCCATGTCTACAAGAACAAATTTGTATAAAGAAAGTAATTCAGGACAGGATGTTAGTTTTTGGAACTATTTTAATAATTGTGGACAACCTTACACAAAGGTATAAAAGCAATTATTTATTTCCCTTTCTCCTTTGCATAAAATGTGCTAATGACTGTTTGATACATGGACAGGAACTTCTGTCTTTCTCTTTCCAGAAAGGATGTAATCCTCAACCATTACAGTTCAATGAGACATTAACCCTTGACATTCATGGAATGCAGTTTACACCAAATAACAGCGGGCTTTACTATTCTTTTGCTATTCCTTTTATTCTTTTGTACATTTCATCTCAAATGCTAAGGCGTGTGGCTGATGCAAATAAAGGAATCCATTCATTCTTTTGCTATTCCTTAAGAACAGTGCACCTGTACAGATAACAAAGCCAGGGGTAGTCAGACTTTAGGCTTGCAGAATCTACCAGGTGTTCAATAGGTGTGTACAGAACTAAGGAACAAAGTGCTTCTGAGCACAAGCTCAGCCCAGGAATTTGTTCAGTACGAGTACTGGAGCGCATACACAGATCCTTTTAATATAAAAATCTATTCCTGTTTTCCTCCAAGCTTCCCTGATTTTAGTGGCTGAATTTAGGAAGGTCAGGGAGAGGCTTTTTGTTTTGCTATTGTTTAGCTATTATGAATTAGAAATCCTTATTGATCCTTACTGCAAATATGTCTATCAGTATATTCCAATCTAACCTTTGATAAGTTCATCTATATCAATCTACCAAGAGAATTTTACTACCCATTCAACTACCAATTTTTGATAGAATGTGTGATTTACTCCTGCGCTCATGATCCAAATCATTTTATAATGCACGTCAATAAACACATCATTGGCAAGTTTCTTGTGCCTGCCTATTTAATCTCCTGAGCAAACGTGGTTAGTTGAGCTGTGACTGAAAAAAATAATTAGTTACCGTAGCTATATAATTCATCTGTACTGGTATGTGTAGATGTTGGTTGTTTCTTCTGTTGGTATAGTTTTGATAACATTCTATGATTTACAGTCATCTTTGGTATCACTGGAGAGGTTATTAATTTGAATCAATTTAAATACATCATAAATTACGATGTAGCACTTGAGATTCCTGCAAGTCAGACATCTTTTTCAACCAGGGAAATAGCTTGTGTAAAAGACCTGATAGAACCTTCCCCTGCGTTTTCTGTAATTTATTCAGTTTCAGGGAAGTCAACTGCACAAAATGATCCTTAAAGGCCAGGGGCTGATCACATCAGCATGAAAAAGAAAGCTGTTGACATTTTCATTTTAAGTCAAATAGATTATTTACAGGACCAAGGGGAGCCTGGGAGTTGATGCTGCAACTCACTACAGCAAAGCAGAGCAAAGAATCCTTCCAGGTATTTGACAGAGCCACAGAAGTGAGTAACAATAGTGTTAGAAGAGTGAATAGTTTGCCCCCCAGTAGTCCATCCCACCCTTTCAATTTCTCTCAATGGAAACTGCCTGGACTACTGGGTTTTTGTAGTGGGCTAGTAAAACTGTATTACACACAGATACCTCAGTCTAGAAATTTATGGGTTATGCTCATGTGGATTTATTGCATACACAAGGTTCTCTATTCATTTCTATGGACCTGATCTGAAAACTGCATCACACACATAATACACAGTATATAGTCTGTAGACAACTGGCTTCCTTAATGGTTACATAGACATGGTGTTAAGTTACTTCTTGGGAAGTTGTCACGTCTCTTAACTTTCATTCTCCTCCAAATAATTCTGAGAGTCTCAGCTTGCCTTCCTATGCTGCTTAGGATTCAATAGCATGAAGGCTTGGGTGGGGCTGGGGGCTAAAATCAGAATAATCCACAGACTATTGGAGTTTAGTAGACCATACTATGAATTTAAATATTAAATATATATTTTATTAAAAATATACAAATATAAAATTTAAGCCAAATAGATAACACAAATAACATTGGAGCTCTCTGAAATTGTCTCTCTGGCAATAAGATGTTTAAGATAGGCATGTATAAGAATTTAGTTTCAGATACAAATCACTCAAAAATGCCCCATTCACAATGCTGAATGTAAATGCGAACTGGAGCGCATTTTCGCCAAGAAAGTTTGCAAATTCCCAAATTTTCTTTCAAATTTGAAAAACGCTCAACTTTTCCAAAATGCATAGATTTCTCAATATACATTTTAAATCACCCACACTTCATTCTATGGGGGAAATTTGCACAATTTTGGAAATTTGCAGAAAGCTTTCATGTTCAATTGTTCATTTTACGCAATTTTCCCATTTGTGCATAATGAACAGTGATCACAAACACAAGCACAAATCAAAGATAAAAGAGTAGTAAGCTGATGTTTGCAGAATGTTGCTTGTTCACCCCTCCACAGACACCAATGGAATGCACCCCCTGAGTGCTTCTTCAAAATGGAATCCTGCCCTCGGGTACAAAGGGGTTTGACGCCCCTGACCTGAAGGCACAAATAAGGCCTTTTCTTTAAGTAGCACCACTTCTGGAGTGCGCCTCGGGGGTTAGGGGATCTGCCACTGAATGAAATACTACCTGCCAAAGTAAGACTGGGGTGGGGTGGGGGAAATCAATGAACAATAAATCACCTTAGAACGACTTATGTAAAATACTTGAATAAAATATCTTTTCCTTTGCCTATCTTTGCTGTTATTCTTTTTGACAGGATTATTTTAAAACCAAAGGTGATGTCCTTCACATAAGGGCAGTCAAATACTACTACTACTACTACTACTACTACTACTACTACTACACCCAACAGATAAAAATTAACGTTTCTTGAGAAAAGATGGGTTATATTGTTCCTAATTATGTGAGTCCATTAGGAGAGAATTTTGCTATATTGATTTAATATACCTGTGACTTATTTAGACTCATTTTGGTTTAAGCAGTGTTTTTTGCCTAAGGAATTCCCGCAAGCTGTTATTTTGAAGTCAGGATAGCTTCCAAGTTTGACTTAATTTTATGCATTTCATCAATATGACACAAGAGAAGTTATAAATATATTCATCCACAGTGCCAAACAATTCACTGCGAACTTGCATGTAGTTAGCAGCCTAGAATCTGTTTATGAGATCTGAAGTCCAGCCTTATGGTTCTGTACATTTTAATTTCTCCAGAGTGTTCAGAAAAAACATAGTATAGTCAGCCATTCCTTATGTTTGTCCAATGTTTATGTTTACTAATGAATTTTGGTTCATTTCACTTTAGAATTCTTAGTGATGTTTCATTGGAAGAAAATGTGTTGACGTAAAAAAAAAAAAAAAAAAAAAAAGGGGAGCAAATTAATACCCTAATCAGGCTTATTTAGGAATCCAGTTGATAACCTCCAAAAATATCAGGTGGGGAGATCATGAAAGGTCTTCGCTAAACATGAGTTTGCATGAAAAATACATGCATTCCTGTACTTGGTATTCCTGTAGTTATCTGAGACCAACTTTCCAAATAAATGTTGGGCTGCAACAAGATTCCCAGATGGAATAAATCCCCTTCTCTCTCTCTCTCTCTCTCTTTGCAGCATAGTAAAGTTTTATACAGTGAAGTTGTGTGTATCTGATGTTATAGCACTACTCCCCTGGCTAGCAACATTATAAGGCATTATGTACTCATATACTTTTTTTAGAGCATTATCCAACAGTGTCATTCTGCAAACTCAAATAGTGCTGGCAGATCTCCACCAAATCTTTCCATTATGCAAACAGTTGTGCAAGCAGTTGCCCTACCAGTTGTACAGTGGGTTGCACAAGGATAATGCACATCCAGTTGCACAACAGGTTGCAAAGTGTAATGTGTAACTGGTTGCACAAGCATAATGCAAAACCAGTTGTGCAACCACACTTGTGCAAAAGTAACTTTAGTTGAAATCTCCTGTTGTGCATAGTTTGGAGCTACTTTCCACTAGCATGGGGAAATGGCCAGAATCCAACTGCATCAATCCGTTAGCAGAAATGACATTGTGCACCTGGAAAGTAGTTTCAGAACTATCCACAAGAGGAGAATTGCACAAGCCCAGTTGCACAACTGATTCGGCGTTACATGTGTGCAAACCATTGTTCAACTAGTTGTGCAACCAGTTGTGCTAGCATAGTGCACAAATGCGTGCATAATGGAAAGATTCAGTGAAGCTCTGCTACCTCTGTTTGAGTTTGGGGAATGACAGCATTGGATACTGCCCAATGACTGGCAGTGGCTTTGCAAGTTTTCAGACGGCAGTCTTTCTCAACCCTACCTCCAGTTGCCAAGGATTGAACCTGTGACCTCCTGCGTGCAAAACATATAACTGAGTGGCAGCCCTTCCCTCAATGGATTATGTTCAATGTGTTTCATTATAAAATGACAACTTACATCACGCAGGCAGTATAAATCCAATCAGTGTAGGCCCAGTCAGTGCTCCTTCCTTCAACCTTTTTGATGTTTGTTTTCCAAATCTTACATCTTCCAGCAAGCAAAACTCTCAGCTCAGTGAATTACAGGCAACGCTGTAACACTGCAGGCTTCCTAGGGAGAAGGGGGTCCCATTGAATTTGGTGGGAATGGGATTCCCTACTGACTAAACATTCTTCAGATTGCACACCATGTTGTAATAATTTACTAACATCACAATAAGATATTATCCAAAGGCAGGGTAAGCTGGTAGTTCCAGTTTTGGTGGGTTGGAGATTCCATTCTGGGATTTAGTTACAACCAGACAGAACACTAAAGGAGCTATCCAAGGTGCTGAACCCTATCTCCAAAATGGGTCCAGCACCTTGGATAGTTCCCTTAGCCTTTATACCTATCTTTGATCATTCTTGGATTTATAGTAACTATTTATTAATTTATTTATTTTATTTTATTTTATTTATTGCATTTCTATACCACCCAATAGCCGGAGCTCTCTGGGCAGTTCACAAAAATTAAAAACATTCAAAGTATAAAACAACAGTATAAAGCCATAATATAAAATACAATATAAAAGCTCAACCAGATAAAAACAGCAGCAATGCAAAATTACAAATTTAAAACACCAGTTAAAAATTATTTATAGACTGTTAAAATGCTGGGAGAACTAGCATTGGGATACATCTGACTTAAACGTTTGTAACATACCAGCACAGATGTATGTAGAGTATCTGGAAGGATGGTTTTCTCTGAACTGCTGAATTGTTAGTGGAATTTTTCATCAAGAGGTTTTAGCAATTGGAAAATGTTTATTTTTTTTTAACTTTTTCTTTTCACTCTTTAGCAGCTGTTTGCCCAGATGCAATTTATCTGCAATCACATACTGCTTTTTTAATGAAACAAAAAATTGCAGACAGTAAAACACACTCATACACAGAGACACAACTAACTATAGTGGTTAGATATGATATGCATCATTTTTAAACATCTGCACAAGTTTGTTTAGCAAGCTTTCTTTTTAAATAAATATCACGCAGAAATGTGCATATGTCTTAATTGTATTTATTCATTAAACAAAAACCTATGGTTTACAAACAATGTTAAGACTACAGTTTTCAACCAAGCACCAAAAAGCAGGGAAATTGGGAGTTAAGGCTCACAAGCCTTAACGCCACGTCCTCCCTAAGGAGGCAGAAAGTGCAAGTGAAATTCTCATTCTCCCAAAGCAGATAAACCATGAGGACAGGATGGAGAATAGGATATGCAGAGGTGACTGTGGGGTTGTGGAAAACTGATGACAAACAACTTAGGGGCCCCTACTTCTCTTTTTTTGTTTAGAGCAGCCCTTCCCCAACCTGGTGCCCTCCAAAGGTGATGGACTACAACTCCCATCATTGCAAGTCAGTATGTCCCAAACCCATGTTCAGGAATGCTGGGACTTGTAATCTCAAACATCTGGAGGGCAGCAGGATGGGGAATGCTGTTCTATAGCCTTATGAAATGCAGGGTCTGCATAATATTTTTATCTCACACACATCTTGCATGTAGCAGCAAAATTGCTAACACAGGGGGCACTATTTGTTGCAGATGTAGAACCAGAGCATGTGCTGGCACTTTCAACTTTTGGTCAATATCCTGCCCTTCAAAAACCAATGGGTTTTTTTTTCTTAAGATGTGTTTATACAAAATATACTGTTCACTCCCCACACTCCCTCCACAATACATCATCTCATGAGAGTGACAGAGGAACAGAAAAGGATTAGTTTGGGTGTCTTGAATTCCTTTCAGATGAGATTAGTTTGCAATCCTATACCACTTGGGCGGAAGCCCTAGAGAACTCAACGGCACTGACTTCTGAGAAGACATGTGTAGGATCCAAGTGTAAACCAACCTTCTCCAGCCTGGTGCTCTCCAGATGTGTTGCACTGCAACTCCCATGTTATGTGTTATGGGGAATGTAGAGGATGTCAGGGTCCACCTGACAGCCCTGCAAAGTAGGCTCCTGGACTAAACGTCCTGAACTCCCAGGCAACCTGCCTCCCTAGCCCTGTCCACAACCGGGACGAGCCAGATGTTCAAGGAATAACACACAGACACACATTTAGGGACCAAAGCAATTTTATTGCCAACACTAAAGCTAACACGTAGGGCCTTGGTCAGTTAAAAAGCCTTTAAAAGGGAAAGGGGAGAAGGGAAGGGGAATTCGGAAAAGGGAGTGAGGTAGAAAGGTGAGGAAAAGTTCTATCAACTAGCCATTACCCCAATAAACAGTCAAACGTCCCACACCCAGCCACAGCTGTGGCTGGCCTTCTCCAAGATACCCACACACTTTAAAACATAAAAAACCTCTCTAACTCCGAGCAATCCCCCCCTGGTTGCCTCGGACCTGATCTTCCCACTTGCCATACGCACGCACCTCCAAGGAAGATGGAGGCTCTTCTTCTTGGGGCTTTTTATCTCTTCTTTGGCCCTCCAGCCCCATGACCCTTGTTAACCAGCTGGTGCCCTTCCCGGGCTTCTGTCAACTCCTCCCCACAGGGACGGGACCCACCTTCTTTCCCCACAGCTGAAGCGAGTTAGCTTCCCAACCACCCTGATAACCTGCAGGTGCTGTGGTGGGAGTTACGCAGGCTCTAGCCAAGAACGACCTTGGCCAGCACCAGCTCTCTTCCTCCCACCCGAGCCTGGCACAGCACATTTGAAACACAATAGAGCATACATAGAAGGAAGACATCAAGATCACATAGCAACAACTCAGAGGTTTGCACCCCTGTCCTTCACAGGGAAGACAAAAATCGTTTTCATCAATAGTTTTAAAGTAATCCTTACGCATGGGAGTATTAGGTGCTAGCTTTGCCTTTGATCTCACACTGCTGAACACATAAGAAAAATCCTCTATGTTAGTCCCCCAACACCATATATCTGATATTCAATAAGCAGACAAGCTATGGCATGTGCTGAAAATTAATGTTGATGTCTGAAGAACTATCTGGATTAGGTATTCAAGATTCATTCATTGTTGCTTCATTTGGTTTAAGAAAGTTTATGTAAAGTGACGCAGCTCTTTTGGAGTTCCTTAATGTGGGAAAACATCATACTTTAGAACAGATGTGGGCAGAAAATAGATATATCCTGATGTTTTGGACATGATATCAGGATGGGGAATGGCTACTCCCTGCCAATCCTGTAGAAAAAGCCTAAGTTCCCTATTAACATTTTAAACTGCCCTGTTTAAACTACGGCCATCCCATCCTTCACGCCACTGGTGTCTAGGTAGCATGTTAGACCACATTATCCAAGTGTATGTCGTCAAAGGGCCTGCTTGAGAAACAATTTATTCTTTAAAGGCAAGGAGGGAAGAAATGCTGTCGCTACGCAATCAATGGGAGCACAGGGCTGGGTCGATATATTTCCCCCTGCAGAACGTTGCTCAACAAGGCTATTCTTCCATCCCTCGGGATGCACTTGAGAGAGGCAAATTCTTTCCAATAAAAGACTGGCTTGAAACAATTTTCAGGATAAATGAGACAGCCTAAAAATTAATCAAGCAAATGGGACATTATCAGGTTGTCAATTCTCATTAATTAGTCAGTGGACTTGGTAACATAGGTTCGCTTGGCACCTACATTATATGCTTTTAGACGCCAGGTGAAGTCTCCCAGCATTTTAACAGTCTATAAATAAATTTTAACTTGGTGTTTTAAATTTGTAATTTTGCATTGCTGCTGTTTTTATCTGGTTGAGCTTTTATATTGTATTTTATATTATGGTTTTATACTGTTGTTTTATACGTTGAATGTTTTTAATTTTTGTGAACTGCCCAGAGAGCTCCGGCTATTGGGCGGTATAGAAATGTAATAAATAAACAAACAAACAAACAGGTGACTGAGATATGCAGGCATCTGCTTCTTTTTGGGAAAAAAGAAGAAGCACAGGCCCGATTCTGATCAAATGTCAAGCAAGAGCTAGACATTATGGTCTTCACACTTTTGAGTGGTGGAAGATATTCCAGGGCAGGGGTAGGAAACATGTGGTACCAACGTGTTCCTTGACCCCTTTCTTGGTGACTGCCAAGGTGCCCTAACCCTTCCCATTTTTAAAAAAAATAGTCAACACATTTTGCTCTGAAATAGGTTTCTATTGTTGCTCAAAACTGGGTTCAACAGCATTGTTTAGTGTGTTGGGGTTCAGACCTCCACCTCTGCCTTGTCCTTTGCAGCCACACTTCCCATGGCAGCCATTTTGTGGTGGTGCACAGGACAGTTTCTCAAATTGCCAAATCTGCCCCCAGCCCATGAAGTTCTACGGAGCTAATGCCATAGGTTGACTTTCCTCTGGTGTCTTTGTGTTATTTGCTTTAGTTACAATTTTACAAGCATACTTGCAGGAATGCAGCGCTAGCAGTTTTTATTAGCAGGGATGCTGACATCATCTGCCACCCCCCCCCCCCCACCCCCTCAGAATTCCCTGTTCCCTCTGACCCTAGCTGCTATTCTCACAGTAGCTGGGGAAAATGAATTTTCCCAGCGACAATATATTGTTCCCTGTTGTTATGCAATGTATTTTGGGTGGCTTGGTCTTGAATGGGCAATTTAGATGGATTTGCTTTACAAAGCTGATATTGCATGCCATGGAATCCCTTTTGATGATGGCCAGAACACGTAGTGCAGCTTTACCCAACTTGGTGCCCCCCCGGTGTTTCAGACTACAACTCCCATCTTCCCTGTCCATGACTATGGTGGGAGTTATAGTTCCAAAAAATCTGGAGGGGACAAGGTTGTGGAAATCTGACCTAGTGCCTGATACCTGGAGGGGGTGGTATTGCCACCACTTCAGCAGGACAGGAGCCTCTCTTCAGCATCGCTGAGAAGTGGAACCCTCATCAAAGATCCTAGGCTACAAAGCTGATGGAGATGCATGCTAAATTGCCTTTGATGCATGAAACAGATATAGTTGATACTCTATAAGAGCATGCTTTCTCTTGAAAATGTTTCCCAACACAACCAATTATTTGCTGATTCAATAATGAGCTAGCATCTTTTTTCATTAGCCAGGCTCAAAGTGATGGGGGGCTTGCCTTAAGGCCTCAGTTTGGATTTGGGACCACTGGCATTCTCCCAATTAAAACAGCCTCTGCTTCTGCACATTGTTTATGCAGGAAATTAAATGAAATTGGAAATTGCTTTGCTTTAGTTGGAACCTGGCAACAAACAAACAAACAACAGCAACCACCACCCTATTTTTCCATTTGCTAACACAGCTTTGCAGTTGTTTTGCATATAGCAAGCTGCATAATTACAGACAAACCGTCTGCATTTATAATCTTGCAGCAACCTGTGAGTCATAACGACTAAAGTGATATATTATCTGCCAAGGAGCTTTTGGTGCTTTGCAGTAATTTTGCTATGGTTGCGGTTTTGTTTAGACTTCGTGGACCAGAAATTTCACTGAAAACCACAAGAACAAATTAAAAGTAGTTTTGGCTGACAGTTCCTAATTGTATGTGAATGATAATAAAAGATTCCCACTAAAGCAATGATGCGGCAGGACAGTATTAGGGGAAAAAATGTAAGGGTGAATTGAATGTTACTCATAACAGTAAACATTTTGATGGTACTGTGTTATGGTAATTAATCTATACTTACACAAATAATAATTCCCCACAGAGTATTGGAGCCATTGGGTTGTATCCAATGGTATCAGCATGCCAATGGAAGGAAAGCACTGTTGGAATGGACTTCCTTTCTCCCCCCATGACTCCCTAAATTTGGCAGGTATTTGAAGGGGAGCCTAGGGAAGTACAACGAGTTCTGTAATGCTGGATGCAAATTTAAGCTGGATCAACTGAGTGGTTGAGGTGGCGGACCCTCCAGAATCTTAGAAATGCTACACCGAGAGTCAGGAGACCCTGCGCAATAGGGTGAGCTGTAGTATATGGTGGGAGGGAAGCTCCCCCACAAACCATTCTGCATTCTGCCCCCTCCCCCCTGCTGTGGGGCTGCCCTCCTCAGAGCAATGGAGGAGACAGACCCTCCCTCAGGTCACGCCTTGGGGGTTCTAGTAGGCTTCACTGTGTCACACAAAGAGCTATTCCAACTTGTGTGAAGCGGGGTCTACTATGAGGGTCAAAATTAACTTGCTAAAAAAACTAATTTTGACCCTTTTGGTCCATAGCTGCTACAGATGCCCTTCCCCTCCCCATTTTTTAAAACTGAATGTGGATGCTGCAGAGGGGACCACATTAGCCCTGGCTTAAACAGATACCCAAAATCTACTGCTCTGCATCAGATCTTTAGTGAGACAAAGACCAGAGCCCCAAAACAGTTCTCTGTCCCCCTTTTCTTAGCCGAAATTGAATCCAACTGCAGCTTGTCTTCACACACATACAGCTTGATGGTCTTATTTCCAGCCAAGGGAACAGGGAAGGTAAACCATCCAGACTTCAACCTTAGAATCACCAATACCTTCTTCATGCACCCTCTTGAACATATGGGGACTAATTTGAGGATAGGGCCACGCACACTGGATCTGCCCCCAATGTCCCACTGCACACTGCCCCATACGCTCCAATTCCCAACTTTGCCATCCATGTTGAGTAGCAAGGTCTGTGGGGTAGCGTTACTGAGACACGCTTAGCTGTGAGTCAAATTCTCCACACCATCATCTATTCCCCTCCCTTTGCTTTTGCTTCATTCTGAACAATTTCCATCCCATTCCCATGGGAGGGAAATCATTTATGCCAATTTCAGACTCTGTGCTGGGTGGGGGCCTGGGGCCTGGGAGGTTTTTAAATCCTGTGGATTTGCATCTTCTAATTGTTTTTGCTTCTAAACTCTCTCTCTCTCTCTTTTACTATATATTTTAAGTTTGACTTGTATTTTAATCATGTTGGCCATTGTATTTACACCCCTAGTTTTGTTACATTCGTTTTGTATTCTTGTGTTTTCAGATCTTTGTATTTTATTGCATTATTGTTCTATTTTAAAAGAATTGTACAATACCTAGAGAACTTGTAAGATACTTATATATACAAAGACACTATTTTTAGGGGTGTAGCAGGCCTGCTTCTCACCAAAATTTGGGGCTGAGTTCTGATGAGGCGACAGCTCAGTCTCCACTCACCATCAGATTACTTGGTGGAAAACTACTCCATTTTTGGAGAACTGCTCTATTATCGACAATGGGAATGAACAAAAATGTTTACATTGCCATCATTTTTAAAGCAAAAGAGATGAAACTTAGCTCTTAAGTAGGGCTTTAGCCATGCCAAGTTAGATGCAGATACTTTCATCTCTTGATTGTTATGTGTGTGTGTGTGTTTTTTAAAAATCCCCCTCCAACTATTCTCCACCCCATACACACACACACACACACACACTTACTTCAGATTATCTTCTCTCAAGAGAGCTTGCAGAAGTTTCAGAAACTAGAACCCCCCCCTACAAAAATAGAAGCCCCCTATATCCACATGTGGAACAAGATCACTCACACACACACACACACTTACTCAATAACACCCAAAGGGGAGCATGGGGTGGTGCTACAAGAAGCAAATAAAAGCAGACACACACACACAGGCCACAGCTAGACCTAAGGTTTATCCTGGGATCATCCAGGGTTCACCCCTGCCTGAGCACTGGATCCCCTGTGTGTCACCTAGATGAACAGGTTTGACCCCTGGACGATCCAGGGATAAACCTTAGGTCTAGCTAAGTTTATCCCTGGATAAACTTTGGTCTGGGGGTTCTCCTAGAACCATCTTTGTCACTTGAGGATCAGGTGGCCTCGGTGGCACGGAATGCTTTCTACCAACTTCGGTTGGTGGCCCAGCTACGCCCCTATCTGGACAGGGATAACCTAGCTTCAGTTGTCCATACTTTGGTAACTTCCAAATTAGATTACTGCAATGCCCTCTACATGGGACAGCCTTTGAAGATGGTCTGGAAGCTGCAGCTTGTGCAAAATGCGGCGGACAGATTGATAGCTGGAACAGGGAGATTTGAGCATATAACACCGATTCTGGCCCGCTTGCATTGGCTGCCTATATGTTTCCGAGCCCAATTCAAGGTGCTGGTCTTAACCTATAAAGCCCTACATGGCTTGGGACCACAATACCTGATGGAACGCCTCTCCTGACATGAACCTACCCGTACACTGTGCTCAACATCTAAGGTCCTTCTCTGAGTGCCTACTCCGAGGGAAGCTCGGAGGATGGCAACAAGGGAGAGGGCCTTCTCAGTGGTTGCCCCCTGACTGTGGAATGATCTTCCTGATGAGGCTCGCCTGGCGCCAACATTGTTATCTTTTCGGCACCAGATCAAGACTTTTCTCTTCTCTCAGGCATTTTAACAGCATTTAACAACGTTAAGTTTGTTTTTAATGGACCCCACAATTGTTGTTTTTAAATGGATACTGTTGTTTTTATACTGTTTTTATGTTTTTAATTTTTGTATACTTTTAATGTTTACTATTTTTAATTGTTGTAAACTGCCCAGAGAGCTTCAGCTGTGGGGCGGTATATAAATGTAATAAAATAAATAAATAAATAAATAGCTATGGCTACAGAGAAAAGAAAACTCAGAAAAGAAAGCTGGCTCTGGGCGAGACAGAGGGTGAGGTGTTTCTTCTAGTTCTCCTCGCCCAAAATTAGGCACACCCTTTCCCCTGCTGCTGGTGGTCCTTCTGAAGTGCAGGAGAAGAACTCAGGTGTGGGTGGTCTTGAGGCTCCACCCGCACCCTCTCCTTCAAAATGCAAGTCTATCACCTGGGATCATTTTTCTTTGGTGGTGGAGGTCCCAGGGATGCTTAAGAGGCTGCATCCCCTTCAAGCCAATGGTCAGTCTTAGGCTGGCAGCAGCAGCAGCAGTGCTGTGTGCAAAGCTCCCATCCCCTCACTCAGAGGCAGGCCATTGGCCCGTTGGACCAGTGGGGCAAGGGCAGAGGGGGCTTCAAAATGCCTCCAGTTAGGAAGGTGCTAGGGAAAGCTGGTGGATCTTTCCCATTTCCAGGACGTTCAGCCAGCCTCAGACACATTGTGAAAGAGCAGTGCTATGGGCTCTTTCTTTTATAATTTGCCCTCCCTTCCCCTAAGCAACGTGATTGGAGGGTGGACAGTCTCCTGACTGTGGCTATTTATTAGCCACAGATGTCAATCTCAAAACTACCCCTCCCTCCCCTCAGCATCTTCCTAATATGGAAGTATTCAGTTAGCCATCCATGAACATGAAATGAGCCCTACGGATCTATTCGGGGCTCCAAACATTCTTCTAACTGTGCTGCAGGTGTCCAACCATTTTGAAACCGCCCCCTAACTGCACCGCGATTTCGGAGGTCGGATTTTCTTTGCAGAGTGCACCACCTACTATTTATACTACCAAATGCTAATAAACTCATGAGACATGTGTGTACAAGATGGCATCTTTTACACTATTTGGTTTCCCCCCCCCCCCCCCCCCGAAGTCAACAATAAACAACTCAAAAATGCAGAATTAGCCATTAGGTGATATATGTTTTGTTTTGTTTTGTTTAAAAGGAGAAGAAGCATACCTTTTTCCTCCCATAAGGTGGCAGCATATTTTATAGGTCTCTTTTTGAATTGGAAAGAAAAATGAATAATAAAAGACTCTTGCTGTGTATCATGTAGCCTCAAGGAAAAATCATTTGTAAAGAACAAAATAAGATTCAGTTATTTAATGTTCTGAGATTTTATAAAAGTAATTTGTTTGTAAACAATGGAAGGTCAGCAAAATTTTGGAATATTCCCAGAGGGGAGGGATGATAGCATAGTCTGTATGTATACAAGGTTTGTGTATACAAGGTCTTTAAATACAATGTTTTGGCTTACTTATCAGTGTTTCTGTTGCATCATTCAAGATCCCAGAGTTCCTATCAATGTAATGTGGCAAAAGAGTTATTTGTTAGTTTGTTAGTATGTTAGTATGTTTAAATGTAATAAACTCTGCTGTTTCAGTACTGTAAGCACATTTTTCAGAAGTACGTCATGTTAATTTCAGTTAATGTGCTAGGACCACACTTACGTACACTAGGCAGAAGGGAAATTTTAAATAACCATTCTATGGAAGAAAAGCTCTGATATTATATAAATTTCAGGCACAATTGCCAGAATTATTTTTTGATCCTTTCTTTGAGTGTGTATGGAAAACAAAATAAGAAGCTTTGTTATTCAGATGAAAAAAATATTTTTGACAATATTTGGTGCCAGCCTTTCTCAACATCATTTGCCTTCCAGATAAATTGGGGCAGTATCCAACTGTTTCATCTAGTGCAAATGATGTTGTGCTTGTGGAAACTAGGTTTTGAACTATGAGCAAAAGAAGAATACAACTAAAGTTATGTTTTTGAAAGCACAATTGTGCAACCGATTGTGCATTACATGTGTGCAATGCGTCATACAACCTGTTGTGCAGCCCATTGTGCAATGCATTGTGCAACCCATTGTGCAACTGTTTACACAACTGCTTTCACAACTGCTTGTGCAATTGCTTTCATAATTGATTGTGCAAGCATAAAGAGCAACTACTTGCACAATGGAAAATTTCAGCAGAACTCCTTTATCATTGAGTTTGTGGAATGACTCCGTTGGATACTGCCCATAGGTTACAACTTTAATCATTCCTATTGGCCAATGGCCATCCTGACTGAGGATGATGGGAGCTGTAGTCCAACACATCTAAATGCCATCATGTTGGTGGAGGCGGTTTATGCTTCTTGGAACTCAACAATTTCTGCAGCTCGGCCATGATATGGTCTCTCTGCACAAATTAGTGCCAAAGATATTTCACACTAGATGAAAGTTACCAAAGCACTTGTTCTCATTATATGAAGTGCCATGAAATTAAGGGGTATTTCAGGATTCTTTCATAGTAGCCTTAGCAGGTTGTCTTCTGTGGTTAAGCCAAATCACATTTCCCCCCTTTAATCCCCCCCAAAACCCACTATATCTTTCTTAAAAGAACACAAGAACTCATTTACTCAGTCGGATCTCTTCCCGCAATGCTTTTAAAATTCTCCACTTAAAATGCTCCGCCACTAGAATTCATTGGGCAGATGGAGCTACTTGTTTCATTGTTATTTTAACTCTTGAGCAGAAACACAGTAATGCACCACTCAGGTGGTAGGTCTGCAGGACTTTAATATTTAAATCACTCCTTGGTGACCAACAGTGATGCCACTGATATGAAGAGGCTGTAAGTGTATGTGTAGGGATCATGGGCAATGGGTAGGAGACACATCATAGATCCTTTATGTAGAAAGTTATTGCATTCAATTCCTGACTGGGCTTGAATTACGGGGAAAGTAGAGGTAGAATCCCATCTCAGCACTAGGGCTAATGACTTCACACTAGAATAAACTATCAGTTGCACAGTATAGCTCGCAGAATGGGGGAAAGCAGTGACTTGCTGCCAAAATTTGATCCTGCCAATGAATTCTGGTAGCAAATCATTGCCTTCCCCATTGCATTACCTACATTGAGGAAACATTGGTTCACACTATTGTGATGTCAGTAGTGCTGGGTCACCCTTAAGGGCCTAGGAAGGCCCTTAATGAAATCCACAAGTCCTTGGAATTTTCAGTCAAAAAGATCTTACTTAGCAAAACCTGGGGGCTATCTATATGTGATGAAAGCCCCAGGGTGGGTGCGCGATGGCACGGCATCGATTATATGATACAGAAGCCAATGTGCAGGCATCCTGGGGCTTCCCACAAAGCTCTGAAGCAAAAAAGTCAGTTATTTACCCTGACTTTTTTGTCCAGAGCATAGCGAGGATGGTGTATCCACCATCTGTCACTGCTCGGGGTCACAGCAGAGGTGTGAACGGGTGGATGGTGAGCCCCGATTGGTCACCGTCTTCCCAGGGTGGGGCGGGTGGGCTGGCAAGCCAAATGGCCACTGGAATGCCCCTGTGTTGCCTCTGGTGTGGGGAGAAGAGACTTGTTTTTGCTGGTGGAAAAGTTCTCTGTTCCCTTGGCTTCAATCCCTGCAAGGTAAGAGGGAAAAGTCAGGGAGGGATGAGCAATGGCAGCGGCTCCCCACCCCATGATCCATACCCCATGCTCCTTGGTGTGGGGTAACCCCCCCTCCTTGGCATGGGGATAACATGGTGCAACCCCACAGGAGTGAAACTGTGGGTTTTTTGGGGTGGGGGCAATGCAACACCATCAGGACAGCCCCCTGGAAATGCTTCTGCTTCGGATCTTGGAAACTCATTACTAGATAGTACTGGGCAGGATCTACACTACTGCTTTATAATGGTTTATAACAGTAGTGACAACTTTTGAGGCCCAGGACACATTCCATATACAGTCTTCAAAATGTTTTCAAAGTGTTATATCCTGCTTGGTGTAGATCTGGCACATGACTAGATAAACCAATGGCTTGACTTGGGCAGGATCTACACAACTGCTTTATAACAGTACTGAAGTGCACTGATAACTGTTGGTGCACAATCCACATTCCATATATTGTTTTCAAACCAGTTTCATAGCATAATACCCTGCTTCATGTAGATCTGGCCTTTTTGGGCTTGAGTTGCATAATTCTTTCCCCTTGACAATTTGATTTGTACGTTGAAAGCAGGCTACAAGAGTGGTGGGCAAAGGGACTTCTTCCTTTGCTGTCATTTGTCTTCTTACGCCTGCCCTCCAAATTCCAGGCTGCTTTTCCACTGGTGAGGAAAAGTTACAATCACTTTTCATTCTTGATTGCAGCTTCCAAGGTTGTGAATTATTACACCATGAGGGACAGGAGAAAGAATCATACAACCAAACATCAGTGCAATTTGAGCCTGAAGAAGTTAGAGTAGGACAGCTGAGGTGAGTTTCTAGCGGATACAGTATGTAAGGCTGAGTTAGTTTTCAGCATCCGTTTACATTGGCCAGAGCAGAGCAGTTCTTTTGTATCAAGCTCCTAGACAGATGCCTTTATCTAAGTCAGGAGCAATATCTTAGAGTGAGTTTTTCCCCAGGTCAGGTTAAATAGATTGGGGTTGCTTGGATTCAGGGCTGCCTCTTCAGATAAGCTAGGGTGACCATATTTTGGAAACCAAAAAGGAGGACAAAATGGCCGCCCTCAGGAGGCGTGGCCACCCCAACATGCCCACCCCCAAGGCGGAGCCAACTCAACATGTCCGGCCCCCAAGGGGGTGTGGCCTCGATCACATTTATTTATTTATTACATTTTTATATGCATTATTATTATCATGTGCATTAATTAGTTCAATGCTCTCCCACAGACACCCACCCACCTGCCATTCCTCTCCTTTTAAAAATTAATTAGATTAGTGCAATGCTCTCCCAGACACCCACCCACCTGCCCTTCCCCTCCTTTTAAAAATTAATTAGATTAGTGCAATGCTCTCCCACAGACCCGCACCCACCTGCCCTTCCCCTCCTTTTAAAAATTAATTAGATTAGTGCAATGCTCTCCAACAGACCCACACCCACCTGCCCTTCCCCTCCTTAAAAAAATTAATTAGATTAGTGCAATGCTCTCCCACAGACCCACACCCACCTGCCCTTCCCCTCCTTAAAAAAATTAATTAGATTAGTGCAATGCTCTCCCACAGACCCACACCCACACCCACCTGACCTTCCTCTCCTTTAAAAAAATAATTAGATTAGTGCAGTGCTCTCCCACAGACCCACACCCACCTGCCCTTCCCCTCCTTTTAAAAATTAATTAGATTAGTGCAATGCTCTCCCACAGACCCACACCCACCTGCCCTTTCCCTCCTTTAAAAAATTAATTAGTTTAGTGCAATGTTCTCCCACAGACCCACACCCACCTGCCCTTCCTCTCCTTTAAAAAATAATTAGATTAGTGCAATGCTCTCCCACAGACCCAGACCCACACCCACCTGCCCTTCCTCTCCTTTAAAAAATTAATTAGATTAGTGCAATGCTCTCCCACAGACCCACACCCACACCCACCTGCCCTTCCTCTCCTTTAAAAAAATAATTAGATTAGTGCAGTGCTCTCCCACAGACCCACACCCACCTGCCCTTCCCCTCCTTTTAAAAATTAATTAGATTAGTGCAATGCTCTCCCACAGACCCACACCCACCTGCCCTTTCCCTCCTTTAAAAAATTAATTAGTTTAGTGCAATGTTCTCCCACAGACCCACACCCACCTGCCCTTCCTCTCCTTTAAAAAATAATTAGATTAGTGCAATGCTCTCCCACAGACCCAGACCCACACCCACCTGCCCTTCCTCTCCTTTAAAAAATTAATTAGATTAGTGCAATGCTCTCCCACAGACCCACACCCACCTGCCCTTCCTCTCCTTTAAAAAAATAATTAGATTAGTGCAATGTTCTCCCACAGACCCACACCCACCTGCCCTTCCTCTCCTTTAAAAAAATAATTAGATTAGTGCAATGCTCTCCCACAGACCCACACCCACCTGCCCTTCCTCTCCTTTAAAAAATTAATTAATTAGTGCAATGCTCTCCCACAGACCCACACCCACCTGCCCTTCCTCTCCTTTAAAAAATTAATTAGATTAGTGCAATGCTCTCCCACAGACCCACACCTACCTGCCCTTCCTCTCCTTTAAAAAAATAATTAGATTAGTGCAATGTTCTCCCACAGACCCACACCCACCTGCCCTTCCTCTCCTTTTAAAATGCTCTCCCAGACACCCACTCACCTGCCCTTCCCCGGCGTCTCCATGGAGGAGACGCTCCAATCGATTGAAGGCCCCAGCGCCGCGTGTTTCCCAAACGCGGATACACCCGGCTTTAAGACCTGCCCACCTCGGGTCTCTCCGATGACGTCATCGGAGAGACCCGAGGTGGGCGGGTCTTAAAGCCGCGTGTTTCCGCGTTTGGGAAACACGCGGCGCTGGGGGCCTTCTATCGATTGGAGCGTCCCCTCCATGGAGACGCCGGCGTCTCTATGGAGGGGACGCTCCAATCGATAGAAGGCCCCAGCGCCGCGTGTTTCCCAAACGCGGAAACACGCGGCTTTAAGACCCGCCCACCTCGGGTCTCTCCAGGTGGGTGGGTCTTAAAGCCGGGTGTTTCCGCGTTTGGGAAACACGCGGCACTGGGGCCTTCTATCGATTGGAGCGTCCCCTCCATGGAGACGCCGGCGTCTCTATGGAGGGGACGCTCCAATCGATAGAAGGCCCCAGCGCCGCGTGTTAAGGCTCCCCCGGCTTCTGTTGGGGCCTCTCCTTGGTCGCCATGGTGACGACGACCAAGGAGAGGCCCCGATAGAAACTGGGGGAGCCTTTTTTCCCGGGCAAAAGGGGGGGGGGAGGTCATTTCTGGCCGGACGGTGTTCCCCCCCAATTTCCTGTCATGTCCGGCCAAATCCGGACGATTGGTCACCGTAAATAAGCCTCACAGGTTGGGAGCCCTATATGTGAATTGTCTATGGTTGGTATGACCATATGAAAAGGAGGACAGGGCTCCTGTATCTTTAACAGTTGTATAGAAAAGGGAATTTCAGCAGGTGCCATCTGTATGCATGCAGCACCCGGTGAAATTCCCCCTTCATCACAACAGTTAAAGCTGCAGGAGCCCTGCCCTCTTTTGTATCTGGTCACGCTAGGCAGGGCATGTCCTCCTTTTCATATGGTCATCCTATCTATGCTAGGCTAGTAATTTTGTAGGTTGTTTTGTTTTAGTGCTAGGGTTGGAGGTGGTTTCTGTTGTCTTGTAATCTAAAGATTTGAAAGAGGAAGAGTACTAGATACACTCAAAACACCACCCCACAAGCCAAGGGAAGGCAACATAGTAGCCTCCAGATGTTTTGTTCTACAACTTCCATGATTCCTAGACAGCATGGCCAATGCTCAGGAATTATAGACATGCCCTAAACATCTCACCTACAAGGTGCTGGGTCGTCTACCCATGCTGGAAGCCAAAGTTCTTTTGTTGCAGCCAGTGAGGCACTAGTTAAGAAATTCGTCTTGCTGATGGTTGCTGAAACCTACAAGATGATAATCATACCTTTTCTTGTTTCTAATTGACTGGTGCCATCTTTCCTAGTAGAGAAGTGAAAAGGCTGCTGAACTAGTTAGGAGATAAGCTGTTGCTACACACTGAGGCCTAAAGAAACTACCTTGCAGTAGTTATTATCGGTCTTTTGTAGTGTCATCAGTCAACGACACCGAGGGTAGTGTGGATTTATTTCCTGTTTTAAATTAAACCCTCTGGGGTTCCCAAAGTCTTCAAAGCATGTCCTTAACAACTTGGAAAAATTGAGAGATGAAAACTGATAAAATCTGAGCAGAAAAGATGTTTTTTTTTTTACGCCAGCAAGTTGTGAGGCACTACCAAGAATTAAATGCAAGGCAGGCATCGAGACTGCACTTGTGATACATAGTCCAGTGCTGGTAATTATATGCCATGGGCAGAGATTTCAAATAGCTCATTTGCGCAGAAAGCCTGGTTCCCCCCCTTCCTTTTCTCCATATGCTAATGAATATATATATGAATAGTTTATCCCTTTAGTGAATTTATTCAGATCATTTTTATGAAGCACCCACTCCTGCTATGTAAACAATGGTTTCAGAGTAAATAAATAGAAAGAAAGAAAAGTTGACTATGTACTTCCATGGTTTTCATGAAGCTATAGATTATCCATTCATTTAAAAGCCCATGAATTAGCAATGATTATGGGGGTCGCTTGGTCAAAGAACAGGACATGCATCCCCAAAAAAAGAAGACAAAAAAGGATACTTATTTGCATAACATTTGCATATGTTAATTCATATATCTAGACACAAATTTAGAAATAATTATTATAATATAACACCCCTCCTGGGTTTTTTTTTTAATCTTTGAACTGAACTTGGACTATGAATAAAGAATGCTTTCAAAATGGAAGATAGTCCTCTGGTAGCCCTTCAAATACAGTATTGTCCACCTGATTGATTAAATTGTTAAAATAATTCTTAGAAAACTGTGACAGAGCACATAGGGGGTGTTGTTGTTGTTGTTGTTACCATCAGTATATATGGAGTCCATCACATCAAATATTCAGATTTTCTGGAATCTGATAGGGTCTGAACATTTCCCTGCAATCCCCATGGGCCCTAAAATCTGCCCTGCTATCCATTCCCTACTGGTGGTGATGGGGCAGTAACAGCAGTGACTGAGAGGCCACACTGGATATCTGGGTGTGAGATCTCCCTCCTTCCCTCCCTCCTTCCAGAGGGGATACTTCATTTTCATGGAGCAATTGGAATCCTTTGTATGGAGTCAGGGACCCTCTATCACTACTTTTCCCAGGCTGCCTGGCATGTGGGACACTGCTGTCAGAGGAGCACTCTAGGCACCAGGGATGAAAGGCACCACAGGGCTCCAGCAAGGGCATGTCTAAACCTCCCGGCTTTCTGGGAAGGAGGGGAGAGGATCTCACGGTATTCTGCTCACGAGATCCTCCCCTTTGGACAGACACCGTTCATGACATCCTGGGAGGAACAAGGGATGTCGTGCCCTACATTTAGGGTTTTTTTTTTTATTGAAGATGAGTGCAGGAGTGCTCCAACGATAACGTTAGTTTAAAAAAATAATGAATCCCAACCCACACCACCCCCAATGGGTATGAAGCACCTAAAGAGCTCCGTGCCCCATGCCCGGTTCCTGGATCCTCGAGTTTATCGGGATGGCTGCCCACACCCCCTGCGGTCTCGGGACATTCCTGAAACCATAGGAAAAGTTGGGATTAAAGCCATCCCGGTTATCCCAGGGAAATGGAGGGATCATCCCTCCCTGCTCCGGGGATCCCCTGTGTGTCATGTGGATGCACAGGGATGATCCTGGGGTGATTCCCCAGATAAGACATGGTGCAGACATGCCCCAAGACTCACCAGTTCTGAGGCTGCCAGGGACAGGAGCAGCTGCAAAGGGGGTTAGCAGGGTGAAGGTGCCAAGTTAGCAGGCTTAATTTTCAATTCATAAAAGGCTCAGGTGGGGAGAGCTGCCATTTTGGCATTATGCAGCCCCCCATCCCCTTTTAAATGTTCACTAGTGTCAATGGTGATTATGTCAAACGTTTCATGAAGTTCCTAACTCGGCAAGGAAGCTGTCTGCAAAAGCCAACACTTGCCTTGCTGGATTGAGGAAACATGACCAATTTTGAATGTTCATTTGATCATATATTTTTTTAAAATCCTTGGCCAGAGCCAATGCAAGTACAATAAAAGATCAGACTTAGATGTCATCTATCGTCCAGCAGTAGTTGAATCAACACCTAAAATAGTCTTAGTGCAACTTACCTTGTTAAAAGTGACCTACAAATCTTTAGATAAGCTTTTCTGCAAGTAAGGCTAAAAAAGAGGCTACAGACTGTGATAATTTATGCTTGTCTACTGCAACAGATACAGAATTTTATCAAAGGCATTTTTAAAATTGTGTAATCTTGTGTTTCCAGAAAAAGAAGAAGCTCTTCAGTCATTACATCAAATAAATGGTAATATTTTATGCTGTATTATTCTGAATTAAGGGGAAAAAGGATTAAGAAAAAATGCAATTACATAATTTGTCACCAGCATTGGAACTGGAATGCTGCATTCCAGCACTGGAATGCAGCAACAAATTCAGTCTTCTGAATTTCATAACAAAAGAAAAACAAAACCTATGAATGATATAATATAATTAATCATTCCCACGCCTTTCCCCCTTGGCTGTCTGCTGAGACACTAGAAGTAGCCCAAGAAAGAAGGAAAGCAAAAGGCAACAGTGATAGGGGGAGATATGCCCAATTAAATGCAAAATTCCAGAGGTTAGCCAGAAGAGATAAGGAATTATTTTTAAACAAGCAATGCACGGAAGTGGAAGAAGACAATAGAATAGGAAGGACAAGAGACCTCTTCCAGAAAATTAGAAACATCGGAGGTAAATTCCAGGCAAAAATGGGTATGATCAAAAACAAAGATGGCAAGGACCTAACAGAAACAGAAGAGATCAAGAAAAGGTGGCAAGAATATACGGAAGATCTGTATAGGAAGGATAATAATATCGGGGATAGCTCAGACGGTGTGGTCAGTGAGTTAGAGCCAGACATCCTGAAGAGTGAGGTTGAATGGGCCTTAAGAAGCATTGCTAATAACAAGGCAGCAGGAGACGATGGAGCTGAACTGTTTAAAATATTGCAAGATGATGCTGTCAAGGTGATGCATGCCTTATGCCAGCAAATTTGGAAAACACAAGAATGGCCATCAGACTGGAAAAAATCAAAAAATCCCCATACCAAAAAAGGGAAACACTAAAGAATGTTCCAACTATCGGACAGTGGCACTTATTTCACATGCCAGCAAGGTAATGCTCAAGATCCTGCAAGGTAGACTCCAGCAATTCATGGAGCGAGAATTGCCAGATGTACAAGCTGGGTTTAGAAAAGGCAGAGGAACAAGAGACCAAATTGCCAATAGCCGCTGGATAATGGAGAAAGCCAGGGAGTTCCAGAAAAACATCTATTTCTGTTTTATTGACTATTCTAAAGCCTTTGACTGTGTGGATCATAACAAACTGTGGCAAGTTCTTGGTGGTATGGGGATACCAAGTCATCTTGTCTGCCTCCTGAGGAATCTGTATAACGAACAAGTAGCAACGGTAAGAACAGACCACGGAACAACAGACTGGTTTAAGATTGAGAAAGGAGTACGGCAGGGTTGTATACTCTGACCTTACCTATTCAACGTATGCAGAACACATCATGCGACGTGCTGGGCTTGACGAATCCAAGGCTGGAGTTAAAATTGCAGGAAGAAACATTAACAATCTCAGATACGCAGATGACACCACTTTGATGGCTGAAAGGAGGAGGAGCTGAGGAGCCTTATGACGAAGGTGAAAGAAGAAAGTGCAAAAGCTGGGTTGCAGTTAAACCTCAAAAAAACCAAGATTATGGCAACCAGCTTGATTGGTAACTGGCAAATAGAGGGAGAAAACGTGGAGGCAGTGACAGACTTTGTATTTCTGGGCGCAAAGATTACTGCAGACGCTGACTGCAGCCAGGAAATCAGAAGATTTGGGAGGAGAGCAATGACAAATCTTGATAAAATAGTTAAGAGCAGAGACACCACACTGACAACAAAGGTCCGCATAGTTAAAGCAATGGTATTCCCCGTAGTAACCTATGGCTGCGAGAGCTGGACCATAAGGAAAGCTGAGCGAAGGAAGATAGATGCTTTTGAACTGTGGTGTTGGAGGAAAATTCTGAGAGTGCCTTGGACTGCAAGAAGATCCAACCAGTCCATACTCCAGGAAATAAAGCCAGACTGCTCACTTGAGGGAATGGTATTAAAGGCAAAACTGAAGTACTTTGGCCACATAATGAGAAGACAGGATACCCTGGAGAAGAGGCTGATGCTAGGGAAAGTGGAAGGCAAGAGGAAGAGGGGCCGACCAAGGGCAAGATGGATGGATGATATTGTGGAGGTGACAGACTTGACCTTGGGGGAGCCAGGGGTGGCAACGGCCGACAGAAAGCTCTGGCGTGGGCTGGTCCATGAAGTCACGAAGAGTCGGAAATGACTGAACGAATAAACAACAACAAAAATGTAACACTGGTTGCTTCTAGATAACTTCTTGACTGCGACCGGAATAGATAGTAAGTTTTTCTAGCCCTGTACTGAATTTTCATGAGATTCAGTTTTCGCTGTGAAAGGTGCTAGCAGTGGGGCTGGTGAACATTTTAAAAAATGCCTTTCTTCCACTCTTTTACACATTTTGCCATTGTTTATTTATTTTATTTATTTATTTATTACATTTTTATACCACCCAATAGCCGAAGCTCTCTGGTCGGTCCACAGCCCTAGTGAGCAGGAAGGGGAAGGGACCAGCTAGCTCATGGGATATTGGCCTCTCCCCATGTCACTCACCGGTACACTCCCTTTTCGTTTTCTCTGGCTTCTCTTAGGAGGTTTCAGTTGCTTTCCGCAGCAGGAGGGTGGGGAAGGGACAATTCATGATCGCCTCCTCAGTGCTCATAGCTCTGTCTATGAGTGCAGGGGAGGTGAACTTCCTATGGGGCCCCAGGCGGTGACTAAGGACATAGGGTTGCGCTCTTATTTTCCCATTGTAGAATGTGGAGGACCATCTGCTGCTCATTTTTTCTTAAATACCTTTATAAGAAGTAAATAAGTGCTCGTCTACACTTTCTGGCTTTATGTAGATAATAATGTTTCTTAGGGAGTTAAAGAACAGCTTGCAAACAGATGCTTTTGCCTCTCTTGTAGATTAGCTTCTGTGGAGGAATAGGCTTCTCCTAGTAAATGAGCAGTAATGTAAATTGGGATGCAGATTTAAGGAAATATGCTTTAAATCTGTTCATAAGTTTCAACAGTAGCTTCTAGCTATTGGATAGGATTGGATTTGCCTTCTGCTGCTGCTTTCTGTTGGTCGGCCTCTCAGCCCCTTCTTCTTGAACTTCCAAACTAGGTCATGGGCCTTTGGTGCCAAGGCACCCAGCAGGTCTCGCCTCTGGATGGAGCCCACCTATCCTGCAAACACATGCTGAATTCACCAACATGTACTGTTTAGTTAGCAATATGTAACGTACCATCATTAGGAGCAGATCATAAAGAACAACCGAATTTCCCCACTGAAAACTGGCTTTCATTTATTTATTTATTCAGATAAAAGAAAACCCCACAGAGAGCTCACATACAATGAAAAAGCACAAGACCACCCCTGCCCACAGGTTCACAATCTAAAAAGACACAACACACAAGGAAAGAGGAGGGGGAAGGAAGAGGAAAAAAGCAAGTAGTCTTTCAGTAGAGATGGTGGAATGACCCCGCTTCCTGTCTCTGTTGCAGCCTGCTGGAATGGCTGCGGGTGGTGAGAGTTGAGGGAGATGCTTGAAGAGGTGGTCTTTCAGCAAGACTGGTGGGATAGCCCTGCATCTCAACTCCTTCTGCTGCCTAATACTTCTAATAGAACGATCCTATACATGTCTACTCAGAGGAAGGTTTCATGACTTAGGTCCTGACTATCTGAGGAACACCTAACTCTGTATGAACCTGGCTGCTCAGTTATTAAGTTCAGCAGAAGAAGGCCTTTGGAAGATGCCCTCACTTGTTGGCACACAGCAGGGGGCTTTCTCCTGTGCTGATTCCAAACTAAGGAACACACTCACTAAAAAGTTATGAGTGGTCCCTCCCCACTCATTCTGCATTCAGGAAGGGGGTCAAGGCTTTATAACTTGGCTTTTTAAATCACTCTTATGGTTTTTAATGTTGTTTTCATTCTGTTACATTGTATTTGATTATGGTTTTCTTGTGTTGAACTTTTGTAACCTGCCTTGGTGAATTCCAGAAAGGCAGTATAGAAATAACATAAATAAGTTTGTACGGTGGTGATATTTACACTGCGTGGTATAAATAATCCCTTATTTGTTAGAATGAATTACTTCACATCTTTTTTATTACAGATGCTGTGATGGTTTAGGAAATGCGCAACTAAGAGTGCAATCCTATGCATGTTAGACAGAAAAAAAGTCCTACAATTCCTAGGCTGGCTGGGGAATGCTGAGAGTTGCAGGACTTGGTTCTATCTAAAAAATGGATGGAATGGCACCTTAACTGGGGGTCAGGGGGAAACCTCACACCTTGTTTTAGGCCTTAGCTAAACCTAAGGTTTATCCCGGGGTCGTCCCTGCCTGCTCCTGGGATATCCTGTGTGTCATTTACATGAACAGGGATGACCCCGGGACGATCCCAGGATAAACCTTAGGTCTAGCTAAGGTCTTAGTCGCTGGCTAACCAGTTCATGAAAACTAGTGAACTCTACCGATCATCTGATGGCTTGAAGAAAAGATTCATTCCCTCCTAGCATCAGCAGACACACATGAAGGGAGGGGAGGGTTCTTGCTAGCATTTCTACAACCATAAAGTGCTGCCAATGCAAAAACTGCCCAGCAATTCCCTCTATCAGAGCATAATGCTTGGGGAAGGCTAAGCAGATGTGCTTCATAAAACAAATCCAAATTAAGGGTCCTATATTTTGCAACTAATTTCTGCAGAGAAGGAGGAACATCTCAAAGAGGAAGGTTAGGGTGGAAGGGGGGGGTTAAGACAACAGCTGCATAGGAACACACAATCCTTCAGTAATGAAGCAGAGGGAGCAGGGAAAGACACATTCCAATGTAGTTTTCTGCCACAGGAAAATGGCAGGAAGGAAGCACAGACAACATGATAACCCACAATCAAGGTTGAGTATGGATTGAGTGTGGACTGTTATTATTAATTTATTACATTTGTATACTGCCCCATAGCCGAAGCTCTCTGGGCAGTTTACAAAGATTAAAACATTAAACATTAAAAATAGATATACAAAATTTTAAACCATAAAAGGATAAAAACAGACAAAATACGAAGACAATATACATTTAAAAACAACTTTGAACACTCTCAGCCAGGGGTCAATCAAAAACTCAACATGTGCTATTAAATGCCTGGGAGAAGAGAAAAGTCTTGACCTGATGCTGAAAATGTTGGCACCAGGTGGGCCTCGTCAGGGGGATCTTTCAATAATTGGGGGGCACCACTGAGAAGGCCCTCTCCCTTGTTGCCATCCTCTGAGCTTCCCTTGGAATAGGCACCTGGAGGAGGACCTTAGATGTTGAACGTAGTGTATGGGTAGATTCATGTTGGGAGAGGTGTTCCATCATGTATTGTGGTCCCAAGCCGTGTAAGGCTTTATAGTGTAAAACCAGCACCTGAATCAGGCTTGGAAACATACAGGCAGCCAATGCAAGTGGGCCAGAGTTGGTCCTCATTATTAATCTGGCTGCCGCATTTTGCACAAGCTGCAGCTTCTGAACCACCTTCAAAGGCAGCCCCATGTAGAGTGCATTGCAGTAATCTAACTTGGAGGTTACCAGAGCACAGACAACTGAAGCCAGGTTACCCCATCCCAATAGGGGCCTAGCTGGGCCACCAACCAAATTTGATAAAATACACTCTGTGCCGCTGAGGTCACCTGAGACTCAAGTGATGGAGATGGTTCTAGGAGAACCTCCAAGCTACGAACTTGCTCCTTCAGGGGGAGTGCAACCCCATCCAGAACAGGTTGAACACCCTCCATCCAGTCAGAAGAACCACCCACTAACAGCATCTCAGTTCTGTGGATTGAGTTTCAATTTATTAGCCCTCATCCAGTCCAGTTCAGAATATCCACAGCCTAACCTGATGAAGATGAGAAGGAGAAATAGAGCTGTGTGTCATCAGCGTACTGATGACAATGCACTCCAAAACTCCGGATGACTACATCTCAATGGTTTCATGTAGATGTTGAACAGCATGGGAGACAAAACTGACCCCTGCAGAACCCCATACTGGAGAATCCATGGGGCTGAGCAATGCTCCCCAAGCACCATCTTCTGGAACCGACCCACCAACTAGGAGCGGAAACACTGCAATGCAGTACCTCCCACTCTAAACTCAGACAGTCATCCCAGAAGGATACCATGGTTGATGGGATTGAAAGCCACTGAGAGATCATGGAGAATCAACAGAGTCACACTGCCCCAGTCTTTCTCCTGACATATGTCATCATACAGGGTGACCAAGGCTGTTTCCATGCCAAAACCAAGCCTGAAACCTGACTGAAAATAATCAGTCACATCCAAGAGTGTCTGGAACTGGCCCGCAACCACCCGCTCAAGAACCTTGCCCAGGAATGGAACATTTGCCACTAGCCTAAAATTTTTAAGGTTTTGTGGGTCCAGAGAAGATATCTTCAGGAGTGGTCTCACTACTGCTTCTTTCAGATGGCCTGGGATCACTCCCTCTCACAGAGAGACATTAATCACTTCCTTGGCCCAGCTGGCTATTCCATCCCTGCTAGCTTTTATTAGTCAAGAGGGGCAAGGATCCAATAAAGAGGTGGTTGCACAAACCTGTCCAATCATGAATTACTGCTGAAATGTGGGTTATCATGTTGTCTGAACCCAGCTGCAACAACAAGCCATTGTTTATTAACAGCATTTAACAACGTTAAGTTTGTTTTTAATGGACCCCAGAATTGTTGTTTTTAAATGGATACTGTTGTTTTTATACTGTTTTTATGTTTTTTAAATTTTGTATACTTTTAATGTTTACTATTCTTAATTGTTGTAAACCACCCAGAGAGCTTCGGCTGTGGGGCGGTATATAAATGTAATAAAATAAATAAATAAATGATCACCCCACAGTTCACAACCCAACAATAACTCATGGGTTCTATTCATAGTTATTTCTGTTAAACAGATAATAAGATAACCCAACTCACACTCAATGACAACCCCCACTCAATCCATACTCAACCTATGAGTGTGGGTTATCATGTTGTGTGAACCTACTCAATGGCTATCAATGGCTGCTAGTCCTGATGGATATATGCTACTTCCAGTATCAAAGGCAGTATGCTTATGTACACCAGTTGCTGGGAAACATGGGAAGGAGGGTGCTGTTGCCCTCATGTCCTACTTGTGAGCATCCCACAGGCAGTTCGTTGGCCACTGTGTGAACAGAATGCTGGACAAGACAGACCTTGGCTTGGCCTGATCCAGTAGGGCTCCTATTATGTTCTCAACTGCACTCCACAAAAGATAGTATTAGTAGGGTGTCCATATGAAAAGGAGGACAGGGCTCCTGTATCTTTAACAGTTGTATTGAAAAGGGAATTTCAGCAGGTGTCACTTGTATATGTGGAGAACTTGGTGAAATTTCCTCTTCATCACAACAGTTAAAGCTGCAGGTGCCCTGCCCTCTTTTAAATCTGGTCACTCTAGTATAGCTCCTGCACTTGAACTTGTGATGAAGAGGGAATTTCACCAGGTTCTCCATGTATATATAAATGACACCTGCTGAAATTCCCTTTTCTATGCAACTGTTAAAGATACAGGATCCCTGTCCTCCGTTTCAAATGGTCACCCTAGTATTAGGTTCCTCCATGCTACCCTGCAGATGCCATCTCCTATCCTAGCTTTCCCCAACCTGGTGCCCTCCACATGTTTTGGACTACAACTCCCAGCCAGCATGCATCTGTGCATGTGCTGAAGACCAAACCATGCATATATTTAATACTTTATAATTCACTTTTTCAAATATTACTTACAACAAGGTCCAATTTTGGAATACATTTTGAAACCAATGAGACATTCATAGTCTGCCTAATGAAACCTGTTAGTCACTGACACTGCAATCTGAAGCATGTTGTCTCAGAGAACTGTTTTCAGTTGTTCCTGTACTGCAGCTTTAATTCAGACAATTGGACCTTTTTAGCCCCAGGATGAGACAGAGCCTGGATCCAGCTGATGGCGGCAAATGATGCAGGCCTCATGATGCAGGCTTGATTCACTCAGTAGGCTGGATAATCATTTATAACGGTCAATGCTGTAATAGTTCACTTTTCTTTTCTTTTTTTGCTTAGATGATTAATCAATATATGTAGTTAACCTAAGATATTTGCAATATTGAAAGCCAAAAGCACCATCTGTTTTTTTTAATATGACTTTTTAATAAATGAAAACTACATAACAAAGTTTGGAAGAGGACTGCATAAAGAATTTACTGAACTGAAAACAGAATGATAAGTCTATGTAATTTTGCTTATGCCAACAGTAGCCTGTAGAAGCTACTTAAAAAAAATATCAATGTATTCTACCTTTGCAGGGAGAATAAAAATCAAGATTCATCTCTAGTTTTGATACATGGCATTGGTGGTGGATTCCCAATAACATTAAAGTCAGAGCTGATTTAAACCAGCCTTCCCAACCTGGTACCCTCCAGATGTGTTAAACATCAACTCTTGGACATGCTGGATGGGAATGATGGGAGCTGTAGTCCAACACATCTGGAGGCCACCACACTGGGAAAGGCTGATTTAAACCCAAACGTATGATTGTTACTGAAAACATAATGCTGCACCCATGACTAGATTGTGAATTTCAGGGCTTCCTTGTATCATGTGGGAACAGAGCTGTGTGGCTTTGTCTGGGTTCTGTGGATTAGATACCACTTGAGCTGCAGCAATGATACACCTCTATTATGACTTCTTGTACTCACCTTTTTCCTAAGCTAAACAGGGTCTTGGACATTGCAACCTTTCCTCCCAGAGGAGTTGCTCCTTGATCATTTTGGTTGCCCTTTTTTTGCCCAGGCTAAGCTCAACACCTTACCCCGTGCTCTCAAGAGCATGGCCACAAACCTGGCTTAGGATGGTCTAGCTATGTCCTTCACCATGACAGGAAAATGAATCTAATACAGCTGAAGAGAAGAGCAGCCCATGGCCTAATAACCAACTCCAGTGAGGAGTGATTTGTGGGCTCCGTGAAGGTCTGAAGTAAGTAAGTTTTTTATAGGTTTAAGGTGGTAGCACTACAAATATTGACAGGGAGGTTTTCTTATGAAGAGTGAGATACTAAGTGGAGATTGTATGACAGTGGAGAGGGCTGATATACAATGTGACATCTTTTCTCATTTTAAATGGAGCAAGATATGATCAAAGGAAGAAACGTTGCTCTCTGGCTACACAGAGAAAGAAAAATTCAATAGGAAATGTCATGCGTCTCCTGTTGAAAAAATTTCAAACCAGTCCTGGCAATTAGACAGCATTTGGGGCTGAGGCTTTGATTCAGCTAGATTCAGGGTTCCTCCCACCCCCACCACCCACTCCCATTTTCTGTGCAGAAAGGACACTGCAGTTTCAGTGGGAACATGTGCGGAAAACTCCTGCAGGATTTTCAATAGGAGCAGGAATTGAGGACATGAACCCAGACTGGTAGTCACTGAGAGAGGAAGTCACTTTTATCTGCACTTTCATACCCCTGCCAACAAACCTATATAGCAAATTTTTATTGGACGTGCTGGCTGGGGATTATGGGAGTTGTAGTCCAGCACATCCGGAGGACACCAGGTTTGGGAAGGCTTCTATAGCGTAACAGAGGCAATATGATTCTAAAGCTATTTCTTTCTCTCTCTTTTTTAAAAATACGTATTAAAATATTAATTCAAGTATTAATTAACACCTAACCTCTCCTCCCAGGCAGAATATTTAGCTAGAAAGATGCCTTTACTATCCTTCCTTTCAAATGTAAGGTACAAACAACCCCATGGCTCCTGGGATATCCACTCAGGGAGGATAGAATTGCAGCCAAACGACACACTCCTACACACAGCTACTCAAACATAAGCTCCATTACGTTCAATGACGCTCAGTCCCAGGTAAATGTTTATAGAATTACTGCCAAAGAAAAGAGATAACTACAAACACTACAGAAATAACACAGTGTTTACCCACAAGTTATGATGTCAAGTTGCAACTACAAAAATAGTCCAAATCCCTTGATGTTTAACATTTTCTTTTATCTTAAAATGTCATGGTTTTGACAGATAACCTAATAAGAATAGGTTCCCTTCTTAATAAGATTTAAGTATGTATTATCAACTATAAGCCAATAATTACACTCTATAATTTGCAGACAAATGATTTGCATGGGAGTTGCTTTTTTTTTGCCTTGGCTCATGCGAACAATTAAGTAGTATTTTATTGGCATTACAGAGCCTTTTTCAGTGCTCAGCTTTTCCCTGATGGCAGGGCATGGAGAAGAAGCTAGCAGGCTCCATGGGGAACCCCCACAAGCCATATCTGGCTCTCTGGCCGGAGAGTCCCCCTGCCTGGCATAGTTAATGCTCTCTGGTAATGCACAGCTTTAAACATTACTTATCCTTTTTATACTGGATATCCCTCCCCTAAATCCCGGTGTTCAGCTTTGTGTATTATAACCCTAATTCTGCAAAGTATTTGCGGTTAACTATGTACACAGAAGTGCCAGGTCCTGGACCTATATGGATGGGGAGATGGTAGGTCACGCTTCCCCAACCTGATGCCCTGCAGATGTTTTGGATTACAACTCTCAGGATTCCTGACCATTGACCATGCTGGCCATAGCTGAGATGGGAGTTGAAATCCACAACATCTGCAAGGCATCAGACTGGGACAGACTGTGGTATGTGTACACAGGCCTTGCTTTCCTTGTGATGGTCTTGCGACCAAGGACAAACAAGGCTCAATATATTGAGCCCTCTGAGTACTCTGGCTATGTGATGGATTTGTGCTCTTCAGAAAAGGAAACTTCTCAGAATACTGTCTTGAAAGCATCTGAATAGTCCGAAGTGGCCTATATACCTCTCATTGCCCATCCTTATAAGATGGTGCCATTGGACCAACATATAAAAGGTCAAAGCAGCATATGATTGAACCAGCTGGGTCTGTCCATAGATCAATATCTCCAGGAAGAAATGTCAGTGTTCTTAATATTTGTTGATTCCACATCGCATTCGCATGCAAGTGTTCAATTGACAAAATAGTATTTCTGCAACATGCAGGCTCTACATTTCATTTCTGCAACATGAAGGCTCTACAGTTTTCAACCAAGCACCAACCAAGTCAGTATGTCCCATGGTCAGAGCGGGCTAGCCGGGCTGTAAGAATAACCTGAAGGGGTGTGGCCTGATTGCTCTCAGCAGCTAAGTGGACAGGGAGTCTCATTCTGATTCCTGACTGCAAGCTGAGCAGAAGCAGAGAAGAGGAGCTGCCCCAGCTGGACTAGAACCTAGAAAAGGAAGCCAGCCCCCAGAGTGCAAGGGTTCAGAGGGTACCAATGACCGACCTGGCTGCCCTTAGATGTTTATTTCCATTTGATATTCATAAGAATTATTGTCACGTGGGCTCTTTACGGAAAGTGCTGGAAATGGTGAATTATTAATGTATGGAAAGAAAATGGAAAACAGGAAGGAGGAAGGCTTTTATCTATATGACAGGCTTCTAGAAACTCAAGGATAACAATAGTCTGTGGTGAACCACTAATACTTATCTGCAGTCCTGTCTTTATCCACGTATCTAAAATTTCCAGGCTTTTAAAGTCTATAAGCCATAAATGTTCTGTTCTGTATTAGCTCTAAGGAGCTAATTGAACAGCATCCAGCTTTATGTGTAATAGCTCTTTATGTGAAATACTTATGATTTACACAATCAGCATTTAGCGGATAAGGTAGTTATTCTGAGACAGTGTCATAGGGGTCTGAATGATTTTTTCCAAGAGAGGGCAAAACTGCAATGATATATGGTTGTAATCTGAAGACATAGCACATGCTGCTAAAAATCCTTGGGTATGTATTTGGTATGTTCAGTCAGAATTTGACAGCACCAATGCAGAACAATGTTATATTCAAACTTCGTACAAGAACTCTAGCAAAACGTTAGATGGAGTGAGAGAGATTTTCTTTAAAACTATGATCAGGTGTGGGGGAAAGGGATTCAGGAAACACAATACAGCAATCTGAAGAATGTTTGGGATAGTTTTTCGCATCTCCACCCTTATCCTAACATTGACATCTTCATGTGACCCATCAGGAAAATGTTCCCCATGATTTCCTTTGTCTTGGAAACACTGGTGAATAACACCCTCTAGAGCAGGGGTGGGCAACATGTGGCCTGTAGCAGCAGCAAAAAATGGGTGGTTTGCTGCCAACTTTTTGTGGAAGCTTAAAAAGGACAAAAACAAGCTAGATTTGCCCTTTTTAAAGCTACCCTGGTGGTTTGCTGCTGAAATTCCAAGTTGTTTTTCTATTGCTGTGCCACCACATTTTGAACTGCACAAATGCTCTTTTGGAACTGCACATTTTGTATCAGCTGCACATTTTTTAAAAAGCCCTGATAGTAACAGAAAACAGGTCTACAATTTTTGGTAAATCTTGCGACTGAGGATATAACACTTTAAAAATGGTTTGAAGATGGTATATGGAAGGTGTCATGCATGGGCCCAAACAGTTGTCAGTGCACTTCAATACCATTATAAAGCAGTAGTGTAGATCCTGACAAGGGCCTCAGCTAGGCCTAAGGTTTATCCCGGGATCGTCCCGTGGTCATCCCTGTTCATGTAAATGACACACAGGATAGGGTTGGGTTTGCATTGGAGGAGACCTGTGGGTGTTTGCTGTTGCCCTCCCTTCCAAGCAGCTGCAAGCAACCTGTGCTCTTTCCCCAGGTATTTAAAATGAGGCTACTAGAGGCACCTTGGCCAGGAGAGGGTTGGGTTTGCATTGGAGGAGACCTGTGGGTGTTTGCTGTTGCCCTCCCTTGATCCTGGGATAAACCTTAGGTCTAGCTAAGGCCAAGGTCTACTGAGATATTTTACCTTTGTTCTGTCCTGTGGGGAACTAGGAAGGAAAAGTTAATCACCAAATTCCCAGCAGTGAGACTTCAGACATGACTACACCTAAGGGTGTAGAGGGAGGGAGGGGGGAGGATCATTGCTTCTGCAATCCTCCCCCAGCATCTTGGGTGCTACTCAATGTCCGGAAGGGAAGAGGGATGTCGTGGCCACCATCCACCCGCCCCCCAGAACAGAGACAGAGTGCAATTACACTCCAGCACATGTAAGGTTTTTTTTTTAATAACCCCCCCCTTGCAACTGCTCCCCACCCCAATGGGCACAGACTGCTCCCATGCAGCTCCATGCCCATTTCCAGAATGCTGCTACTATTGGGGAAGAACGGACAATCCAGGAGCAGTGGCCACACCTCCCATGCTCCTCAGGATGGTCCCAAGACTGTGGATATATAGGGAAATCTGCAGTCCCAGATATCCCAGGGAAAGTCCCTAATCATCCCAGGTTGCACTCGGAATCCCCTGTGTGTCATGTGAATGCGCAGGGACAACCTGGGGACAACCCCAGGATATAGGCATCATCATCATGATCATCATCGTCATAGAATATATTTATTTATTTATTTCTTACCCGCCTCTCCCTTTGGATTGAGGTGGAGTACAACACAAATACAAAACACCACAAAACACATATAATTGATTAAAAACATATACAACTAATACATTATTAAAAGGCATCTTAAAATTTAACTGGGTAGGCCTGCCGGAAGAGATCAATCTTTATGGCTTTCTTAAATTCCGGAAGACTGTTAAGTTGACGAATCTCTTCCGGCAGGCCATTCCACAGTCTGGGAGCAGCAGAAGAGAACGTCCTTTGGGTAACGGTTGTCAGCCTAGTTTTTTCTGACTGGAGTAAATTCTTCCCAGAGGACCTGAGTGTGCAGGGCGGATTGTATGGGAGAAGGCGATCCCTCAGGTAACTTGGACCCAAACCATTTAAGGCTTTAAAGGTAATAACCAACACTTTATACTCTGCCCAGAAACTAATTGGCAGCCAGTGTCATGATTTTAAAGCTGGTGTGATATGGTCACCCCTAGATGTACTGGTGACCAACCTGGCTGCCATATTTTGCACTAGTTGAAGTTTCTGGACTAAGCACAAAGGTAGCCCTATGTACAGCACATTGCAGAAGTCAAGCCTTGAAGTTACCAGTACGTGCACTACCATCTTTAGGTGTTCCTACTCTAGGAAGGGGTGCAGCTGGCATATCAGCTGAAGCTGATAGTAGGCACTCCTGGCTGTCACATTTATCTGAGCTGTCATTTGGAGCGACGGATCCAGGATTACCCTCAACACAGCTATGAACAGTCTTTCAGGGGGAGTGTAACCCCATCCAGAACTGTTTGACACACCTCCAAACCCAGGTTGGTGTTTTTTTTTCCCGTAAGCACCTCCATCTTGTCTGGATTCAGCTTCAGTTTGTTTTTCCTCATCCAACCCATTACCGCCTCCAAGCATTCATTCAGAGGAGACACACTATCCTTAGCTGATGCTGTTATTGAAGGCATAGAGAAATATATTTGGGTGTCATCGGCATACGGATAGCACCCTGCTCCATATCTCTGGATGATCTCTCCCAGTGGTTTCATGTAGATGTTAAACAGCATTGGGGATAGGATGGTGCCTTGTGGTACACCGTACTGCTTTGAGGCTCTGCTATCCCTGAGCATGACCATCTGGAACCTGCCCGAGAGGTAGGACAACTGATAAGACCACTGAAGCACAGTGCCCCAAATTCCCAATCCCCTCAGGCATTCCAGAAGGATACCGTGGTTGATAGTATCGAAAGCTGCTGAGATATCCCAAAATACACATTCCCCCTGTCAATACTCAGGAATAGATCATCCACTAAGGCGACCATAGCACTCTCAACTCCATATCCTGCTCTGAAGCCAGTTTGAAATGGGTCTAGAAAATCTGTATCATCCCAAACTGCTTGGAGTTGGGAGGCAACTGCCTCAAAATGCAAGGTTTGATACTGGTCTGTAGTTATTAAGGTCCAGGGGATCCAAAGAGGGCCTTTTTAGAAGCGGCCATACCACTACTTCTTTTAAACTTGTTGGAAAACTCTCCTCCCTAAGATATGCATTGATAATATGTTGTAACTGCATTTCCTCCCTGGGCAACCAGCCAAGAAACACAGGGATTGAGACGGCAAGTTGTCCTCACTCGTCCAAGCAGCTTGTCCAAATTGCTTGAATTTGGGCTTTGTTTTTTTTTTTTTTGTTTGTTTGTTTTAAATAAACACACACACACACAAAACCCAACACAATGGACCTTATCTGGATTGAGACTCTGATGTAGGGGTAAGGGTTTTTTATCCCTCTCAGCCAAGATCACGCCCCTTATTTATTTATTTACAATATTTATATACCACTCCCCATTGAAAATTTCAGGGCGGTGTACAAGATAAAATAAAATAAAAACAGAATAAGACACTTTCAAAATAGATTTTAAAAGAAGCATCCATTTACACCAGTGGAAGTGTTTCTTCCAATTTCAATCATGAGTGTAGATAAAATCTAGATCAAGACCACAGCAGGGAGCAAAAGGCTAAAAAAACCACCCCTACCCCACCACAGGGTCCCTACCCTCCAGTGCATGCTATTTACTTTTGGTAGTTACTGTTTAATCATCTACTTCGGGCCAAGTTTCTTTCGAATTGCAGAAGACTTATTAATATTATATTCAGTTTTTAGACTCACCAAATGCATATTTTCGTCAAGTGTCAGTTAAAATATGTTGGACCAATGAAATATATTATTTGAGCCACTTTCTCTGCATCTCATAAGCTGGTACTAACCCCTGCCAGGAAAAAATGTATTAGTCATCAGACCATTAGACATGATGACTCATTCCATTTGTGAAAGCCAGAGTTTTTGAAGGTTATCTGTCTATAATGGATTGTGCTTGTAACAAAGATGTCTTGCAACCAATAGCACAAGTTCATTGGTGGTCTGGGTTTGGACTAGCTGTTCGATGGTACAGCCCATCTTCTAAGAGCAGTGCTGCTGAAATGGGTAAGCACAGAAGTTCTGATGGCAGATCCCACACATACAGATCCTCTGTCAGTCCATTTGCACTGGAAGAATAAAGGGGAAATTAGTCTTACTTTGCTGTCATTCTTTAACCACTTTGTTAATAAGCATGAATGAGCACATAAGGTAAGTTCAAGGATAACTCATTTGTTGCCTCACTGGAGCGATTCCTTGCTGATAGGAAATCTCCAGAGCACAAGCAGATTTCTTCAGATATCAAAGATTTTAAAACAGACTGATTCAAATTATACATATACACACACACACACACACACACACACACACACACACAGGGTTGGAGCTATTTAAATCTATGGGACAAGTTAGTCATGATTAAGTTCAGTAAAATAGATTAAAGCAAACAAATGTAAAAATGTAAAACAAATGTAAAAATTCCCAGCCCCAGAAAATACGAAATCACCTACATCCTCACCCCCCAAGCACCAGTGAAATAGCTGTTTCCATTGCACAGAGAATGCCTGTGAGCAGCAAAGTGGCAGCGATCTAAACCGTTCTTGACACACAACTTTGTAGGTGGTCAAAATAACCCACAGTGACTGCCAGATGACACAATGATCCACAATGAGTTAAATAACCCCTACTGCAGACTGTGGGTTATTTGGGCCAAATAAGCCATCATGGATTAAAAAATACCTGACAGATGACACAATAACCCACGATGGGTTAAATAAACCACCGTAGGTTATTTAATCCATTGTGGATTATTGTGTCATCCGAACCTAGTCAGTGATTTATAGTTTCAATTTCTTTGACTTTCATTAGTTATTAATGGAAACATTCACTGTCTTTTCAGCTAAATTAAAAAATGACTCTATTTTATATAGTATCATCATGCTGGGATCATGCTGTCTGTCACAGACTTAGCAGCAGCAGGAAGAATCAAATAGAGGCAGAAGAATCTCTACAATTTAAATCCATTAATATGTCATCAGAATTACAGATCTATAAGAAGCTGAGTAACTGTAATTCCCTCAGTTTTTTAAAACTACTTTGAAACAACAGACTTTATAATGTGGACAAGAAACTGAGCAAATTAATTTTACACTGTTTTACATACACACAACAAAGTTTTGTTTTTGTAATTGCAAAGGGCTAAACAAAATTTAAAGTTTGTTATTTATAATTTAAATTCATGAAAGACAGTAGGGTTCTCCTTCCTCTATTCCATTTTGGTAGTATCTGTCAACTGCTACTGTGAAGTATTCTCTGCCTGGCAGGGAAGCTCATTTTCATTTATTTGAAACATATGCTTTTAAAGTATCTTAAGGAAAAAATGCCACTCTGAATTTCCCATTTACGTCCAGACTCAACATCACTTAGAGCAGATTTCAGAAAACTTATTTTAAGAGTTGTCTAAAACCTGCAAGAAGAAGACAAATTTGGTGCCTATTAAGAACAGTCATGTGAACTTTTTTTGGACATAGGCTGTTGTGGGCCAAAAAGGCAAGTCAATCTTATGAAAGGCGGCTATGTGGCCAAGCAGGTATTTGATTCTTTGCAGTTGCCACTCACCCAACTTGCCAGTCATCTCATGAAATATTCTTCTTTCACTCTTGTGTCCATGTACTCCCCAATCAAATTGCACAGCCAGCTACAATAATGATAAACTTTACCCAGATTTCAGAGGCTGAGGGAATTGGCTTTTCATTGAATGACAGATAGGCAAATTGGATGGTACAGAAGGCAAGAAACAGATAAGCAACAAGCGAAGTGTCCCAGAAGCACTGGGAAGCATACTGGGTACATTATGAACGCGGCATAAATCACATACACTCATGCACATTTTGCTGCTGCATTCACAGGTGGCAAACAGCACAGGCCTATGCCTGTTTCTCAGAAGTAAGTCCTGTAAAGGAGAGCAGACCGACTGCGCTGGGTAGAGGACAAATGGGTGATGTAGTTGGGAAAGGGTAGTTTTAGCTTGACATTACTATGCACAAAGTTATCATGACAAAGAGCCTTGGTGGACCACCTAGAGGGGGGAGGAAAGACAGATAGCCAGGCCTCTGCACCAGGAAGATGCTTCTTATCTCCCAAAAGGCCTTGAGTCATGGCAGAGGCAGAGGGAGGTGTGAAACGGAGGTAACTGGCTGGAGCCGAGGGAGGAGGGGGTCAAGATGCAACAGGAGGGAAAGGTATATAGTTGGGGGCCCACCCCGAACTCCTTGTCTTGACTTTGCCAAAAGGATGTGGAAAGAGCTACGGGGGTGGAGGGGGGGGCAAGGCCCTGCTTGAGTAAGTAGTCACAGTTAAGTTTTTATCATTTTAGACGTTACTGGGTTTTATGCTATGAATGCTTTTATGATATTTTTTAGTTATTCTCCCCATGTACCAACCCTACCCTTAGTCTTAATAAAGTCTTCTACCTCACAAAGTGAGCTTCCTTTGTCTTGGTTTGGGTCTGTGCTAAATCCAGTGGTGGCAGGTCACAGAAGGGCTTGTTCTACCTTTACAAGTCCTATTATATTCAATGGGTTACTTCCCGGGCAAGTATCAGAGGAATTCACATGAGGAATTTTAGCCTTTTTTCAGGGGTGGCGTGATGGAGGGAGGGAAATCTGGGAGTAAAGTGGAAAAAACTCATTGTCACTGCGAAGAGTGACAGCTTCAGCTGTCACCAGCTGCCATTTGCCCTCTAAAAACCCCTGGAAAGTTGCTACATAATAACGTAGCATTGCTCTGGTGGGAGTGTCTGCAAAACAAAACAGCAGACACTCTGGTGGGAGGTCTTGTGGGAGGTCACAAAAAGAAAGAATAATCTCAGGATGCTATAAAACCTCTTTTTTAAAAAAAAATGAAAAGGGAGATGTCATTTTTGCCCAGAAGGTCCTTCAGTGTAATGCTATGGCATCATATAGTGTTGAAATGACAGCTGCCAATCACTGGAGCTTCTCTGCCATGATGGCAGTGAATTTTTAGCCTTGCAAATTTCAGCCCCTATCCACAAATCTTCTCCCCTTCATTCTGGTCCTGCAGACTAAATTTAAGTCAAATGCTCTCTATTTATTTAAAAATATTTAAATCGAGTTCTAAAAGTGGTTGCAAACCAATAAAACAAAACAAACATCACAATATGAATACAAATTAAACATCAAGCCTCTTGAAATCAAAGTAATAAGATTCAGCATTTAGTGATTGGGAAATGCCTGAGAAAAATGTCACACATCTAATAGGTGCCTTCCGTAAAACAGGGGAAGGCATTCTAAAACGCAGGTGCCGCCACAAAGAAAGGCCACCTTTTCTACATTTCTGCTAGATGACAATCAAAGAGTTGAGCCATGGCCAACAGGGCCACCTCCAATCCTTGTAGTAATCTAATAGCTTTATGCAGAAGACAAGTCTTTCAAGTGGTCTATTGAGAACATTTGGCTCAGCAGTGAAATTTCACCTAGGATCATAACAACTTAGTGCAATATGGAATTAATAAGGGAAATAAGGATCATAACAACTTAGTGCAATATGGAATTAATAAGGGAAAGAAAGTCATCGTCCCCCTGCATGGGCTGTGGTTCTGCATCTACAGGAGGTTGGAGAGGATGCTCTTGGTGCTCTTTCCAATTCTATGATTTTACAATTCTATGAAATAAATAGAGTTGGATACCTTTCCAATGGTGAACAAAAAAATGTGGGACTACAACTCCCATAATCTCCCAGCTAAGACATCAAGGATGTTAAATTGAGGAAAGCTGCCCTAGAGCAGAATGCAGGTCACATCCAGCTTCTTCATTACAAAGCCATTATTCTCCTTAGAATGGGGAGTTATTTCACTCTTGATTATATGGATTGTTGGCTGATATGGCTTTGAATAGGAAGCAGCCTGGGCAGTGATATCTGTTTTTATTGATGGTTGCTCTACACTCTGTATAAAAGCACAAAGTACAAATTAGCAATCTGTGGCTTGAAAGCAGTCAAAGGTAAGATAGTAATTTGCATTTATTTTCTGCAATTTATATTTATTTTGCTCCAGGCAAACACATAAAATTTTAACATTGTTTATGTATGATTCAATTATGTATGTGGTCTGAGCCTACTTTTAAATTGCTTTCAAATGCAATTGATGCTGATTAGATTACTCTTAAACTGAGCCATGATTGCTCATCTGGCAAAAGGCACACCTTTTCATTTACTCTCCATGCAGCAGCTGAAATTTACTGAGAAGCTTTTAATAATCCAAAACTATATTGACAGGGATGAGATGCAAGTTCTTTACCTTTGGGGATTTTTTCCTCCTCGCATTTAGTTTTCATGTTTTGCAAAGGTAGCCATGAATAAGGAGATGCTAAAATTTCAATGGGATTTTAATGTGGGCTGACACCTTTACTAGTAATGAACTAAGGCCTCATCTACACCAAGCAGGATATTGCACTATGAAAGCGGTATGAAAGCTACATATAAGAGGCAGGAGCCATACTACTGGTTTATAGCGGTATTGAAGTGCAGTGACAACTGCTGGGACCCATTGACACAGACCATATTCTGCTTTCATATCCTGCTTGCTGTGGCTCCTGCCTTTTATATGCCACTTTCATAGCACAATATCCTGCTTGGTGTAGATGAGCCCTTAGCCAATCTAAGTATTCGGTGGGTCAGATCTAACCGCATGTTGCATTGATGCAATTCCATCATGGTGACTCTATGAGCATTTCTACATGAGTGATTTATTGCTCGCTCGTGACTGGTGACTCAATAATTGGATCCTTTAGATGACATTGTGAACCTCCAGGATATTTCCTGCCCTTCCCACTCTTAACCTGCTTTAAAGTAACACAGAAATAATCAGCTATTTTTTAAAAAAAAATCAGCTATTTTTTGCACAAAATCAGCCCTGAGAAAAGTTGGCAGTGCGCTATGATTCTGCCACTAGATGGCACTGTTTCATTGAAGAGACTGTAGCACATAGAGAGAGAAAGTATTCCACCATGTGGCTAACTGCAAAATGGCACCGATCATAATCCCGGAAAGAAAATGGAAACAGAAAGACCTGGGCAGGATCTACACTCCTGCTTTAAAGCCCTTTATAACAGTTTTGACAACTGTTGGGGCCCAGGGCACACTCCATGTACATTTGTCAAAACTGATATAAAGAGCTTTAAAGCAGTAGTGTAGGTCCGGCCCTGGAAAGGTATTATTATTATTATTATTATTATTATTATTATTATTATTATTTATATAGCACCATCAGTGTACATGGTGCTGTACAGAGTAAAACAGTAAATAGCAAGACCCTGCCGCATAGGCTTACAATCTAATAAAATCATAGTAAAACAATAAGGAGGGGAAGAGAATGCAAACAGGTACAGGGTAGGGTAAGCAGGCACAGGGTAGGGTAAAACTAACAGTAGAAAGTAACAGTAGAAGTCTGCACAACATCAAGTTTTAAAAGCTTTAGGAAAAAGAAAAGTTTTTAGTTGAGCTTTAAAAGCTGCGGTTGAACTTGTAGTTCTCAAATGTTCTGGAAGAGCGTTCCAGGCGTAAGGGGCAGCAGAAGAGAATGGACGAAGCCGAGCAAGGGAAGTAGAGACCCTTGGGCAGGCGAGAAACATGGCATCAGAGGAGCGAAGAGCACGAGCGGGGCAATAGTGTGAGATGAGAGAGGAGAGATAGGAAGGAGCTAGACCGTGAAAAGCTTTGAAGGTTAACAGGAGAAGTTTATATTGGATTCTGTAGTGAATTGGAAGCCAATGAAGAGATTTCAGAAGCGGAGTAACATGGTCGGAGCGGCGAGCCAAGAAGATGATCTTTGCGGCAGAGTGGTGAACAGAAACCAACGGACTGATGTGAGAAGAAGGAAGGCCAGAGAGAAGAAGGTTGCAGTAGTCCAACCGTGAAATAACCAGCGCATGAACAAGCGTTTTGGCAGAAGAGACAGACAAAAATGATCGAATCCTGGCAATATTATACAGGAAAAATCGACAAGATTTAGCTACTGCCTCAATATGAGGAATAAAGGAGAGCGAGGAGTCGAATATAAAGCCAAGGCTACGAGCTTCCTTGACCGGAGTAAGCGTAACATCATTGACAGTAAGAGAGAATGAGAGATGAGGAGAAGGTTTAGGAGGAAAAACAAGCAATTCAGTCTTTGCCATGTTAAGTTTCAAGCGACGATGAAGCAGCCAAGCTGAGATATCTGAAAGACATGCCAAGATACGATCGTGAACATCAGGAGAAAGTTCCGGAGATGACAGATATAGTTGTGTATCATCGGCGTACAGATGATATTGGAGGCCATGAGATTGAATAAGCTTGCCCAAGGGCAACATGTATAAGGAAAACAACAACGGGCCAAGCACCGAGCCTTGCGGAACCCCTACTGAAAGGGGAAAGGAGGAAGACGAGCTGCCATTAGTCAACACGCTGAAAGAGCGACCCGCTAGATAGGAGGCAAACCAGTTATAGACAGAGCCACAAAATCCAAGGTCATGAAGGGAATCTAAGAGAAGATCATGATCAACCGTGTCAAAGGCTGCAGTTAGATCAAGGAGAATAAGGAGAAAGGTAGCAGTGTTCTGTTTTGTTTTTTAATGTAGAGATGCTTTATATCCCTCTTGCGCATTAATACCTTGTAGCACACATAAAGACATCAGTTGCGGTATTTGAGATAATGGGGGGGGGGAAGAGAAATAATGCTAGAAAAGCAGTACACAGAACGTTCCCAATACTTTCAGTGCATTTCAAAACTGATTAAAAAAAGTGTAGTTCTAGCCTAGGGGTGAGTAGACTTCAACCTTATGCAATCTATGTGTTTTTCCCCTCTAGAACCTACCAACTGAAGCCACATGCAAAGTAGTGGCTCAGAAAGAGGGAAAGGACATAGAATTATGGAATAGAACACCTATGAGCACATCTTCACTCAGGTATTTGTTTTAGTTGCAGAACTGTGCTAACAGTCCTTACACAGAAAAAAAAATCTATTCCTGGTTCCCTACCCCCATGGGAAGCAGGGCAGGGGGGTGTTACTATTGTTAAACAACTGGGAATCTACCGCAAATCACCCCGAGATCAAGATATACTTTCTGTCCACTCCTTCTCAGGCAACAAATTTGAGGCACAACTTAGGAGCAGCACTTTGGGGACAAATGTTGTTTCAGCATTTGCCCCCTGGGTTCCCTTGTGGCGGCTGAAAGACTTCGAAGATTGTGGTGGCTGTGAAAGGGCTTCCAAGGTGGTGGCAGGCACATCCAGTTGGCATATGGTGCAGAAGCTTCCCAGGTGAAAAAACCCCTCTGAGTCAGCTTCCTCCTGGTACCTTCAACAACAACTCTGTGGGAAGGACTCCAGGAGGAAGGCGGAGGTAGATGAGGATAACACCAGAACACCTGCTCTTATTGTAACTGGACTCTCCCTCCCTTCCCCCCACCCCGCCCCCGGCCATCTTCCACCTAATGCCCTCTTGCATTTTGATCATGCTTTTTTAATGTTAAAATTGTTTTTTGCGATGTTATTAATTTTATGTGACTTGTAATCTACCTCGGTAGGCTTTGTAATCTAAAAGGCAGCATATAAATAATGCTAATAAAGAAATTAGGTCAGCAGCCCATGCCAGGGATATCTAGCCTGTTAGTTACTGTGCATTTTCACAGGGGTGGCTGCGGTGCCCCTTAGCCCTGAATTGCCCTGACTATTCCGGCAAAGAGTGGGAATTCCTTTCTTCCTTCCTCAGTCGCTCCACGGTGTTCGCCAACAATATCTCCTCTTAGTGAACCACTTCACTAGTCACCACTGCAAAATCCACCAAGCTGACGCCATACTTGAATGTTGCTTGCTGCCTTTCTAGAACAGTTGCTGTAGGATAGTGTCATCTTGGAGGGTGCTTCCTTTCTGCCAAGGCCAAAAGAAGCTAAGCAAGTGCAGGTGCATGGAGGAGATGGGAAGGATTTCAACTTTTTCCCCTGGCGAGGAAAAGGCAAATGGGCTTGATGAATTAAACACACCCTAGGCCAGTTCAGCTGTTCAATAATTGAAATGGGCTTTGCAATTCTATGTATTCTTTTCATTATCTATGTAGTATAATGCCTTTATTCGGAAATACATTATTTATTGTTACTTGATTTATTTAGCATTAACAGCCTGCTTGGCACACAAGTAAACACAATGACTGCATTATGTTTCTATAGCTGGTTGAAAATGGGAGCAAAAGTTTCCGAACTGAGGCTTAATGAGCACTTCACGAACCAGGCCAGCAGCTTCCCAGCAGGCTTAACTGACTGAGGTTTAATTTTCCTGCCACTTTTATTTTCGGCAGGAAATCTAAGGACTTAGAAGTCATCTGGATGAAAGGAGAAATGGGAACGATGTGTTTATAAAGTTGGATACTTGATAGGTAAGATGGTTTGACCTTGAAAACAGAAAATCAGGAGTCCAAATGGGGGGTTCTCTTCAACACTGTCTATGCCAGTCTTCCTCAACCTGTTCCAGTCCAGATGTTTTGGGGGAAACTCCCAGCAGGTCATTAGTCATTGTGTCTGGAGCTGATGGGAGTTGAAGTCTAAAACATCTGGAGGGTACCATGTTAATTCAGTGGTCTAATCTGAGTTTGAATTTACACTGTTGCAATCCAGTAGTTCAGTATAAAAGAAAAGGCTACAGACTCAAGACTATAATTGAAACAAATCAATTAGTTTATTGATATACAATGCCTGAAAAATAATGTGATCTTCATGAAGAGGATAATGTTAACTTGAAGAGAGACGTAGTAACATTAGTATTTGGAAAATACTATAAATGCTCAAAGAAGGTCATTAAAAAAAAGAAATCAATAATAGCAAAACAATATAAATGGTTTAATAATGGTGCAGGAATGGTATTAAAATATCATTAACAAAACAGTCAAAGCAATGTAAATAGTAATCCTTGGCCTATGTCTCCCTCCAGTCCATAACTTGAATATTATTAGACTATTCTGGATTGATAAGCAACATTCATATCTGCAGAGGGTTAAGGATGCTTCTGCTTCCATCAGTGCACTGAGGTAAAGATTCCAATTGTCTCCTATCAAGCTGTACAAAAAGGGAAAATGTACAAAAGTATCCCAGAAAAGAAGGGGGAAGTAGTAGCAATAGTAGCAGAAGAAGACATTGTATATGCCCAAATCATGGTTTTATAACCATCAGAGAGGGGCATATTTCCCGCTCCATCTTTTAGATTAATTTTCTCACTTATGTGAATTTGCACAAGGCCTATCTAGAGAGAAGTGTTTTTTGCACAGGTCAGTTCGACATATGACACATCAGCATATATTTTTAGGACATTCTCCCAATAATGTTATGATTCCATGTTCTCTGTGAGCCTCTTGTGGTGTTTACTGTAAGCCTCTTATTATATATCATGTTTTCTCCTTATCAGGTGTTTATCATCAGCAAAGATGCTAAGGTCTCAAACTGATTTTCAGTAAGATTCAGCCAAACTCCAAGTTGCTTACAGAGCTGGATTTTTCCACTGTGCGCATCCATCTTAATCCATCACGCTGCTCTAGAACCTCCAGAATCCAATGTTAGGCCTAAAAGAGCCAAAGCAATACACCAGGTTGGAGAAGGCTGGCCTAGACTCAGACTTTTGGCTTGCTTAAAAAAAAAAATCACATTTTTCCTGATTAGTCAGTTTACTGAGAAATCTGAACATTTGTAATCTCTTTAGAATCAACTTTACAACTCTAAAAGCTATGTATAAATTCTGTTCCACACATGCCAAGGAAGGAAGATAATTAAGAAACTGGAGGGGGCATATATCTTGCCCTTAATTAATTTTCTGTTTTGAAAAGCATACCTATACAAATTCAGCTTCCACATATTCTAACTTCATCCTATCCATATACCAATGTGCTTTTGGGCCATTGGAGCAAAGAGGACCAAAAATACTTTTGCACTGGACTGCATTCATATGATCAAATGGCAACTAGGGAAATTATCTAATTTCAGTACTAGGAGTACACAGGAATTTCAAGAGGTTTTTGTGTGGGTTTTTTGTTTGTTTATTGTTTATTGTTTGTCTATTAACATTATTTTTAGGTTGCCCTATTACAGGTTTTCTCTGGATGGCTCACAAACAATAAATCTTTAAAAATTCAATCACAAAAAACAAATAACAATAAAAGCATAATGCAGCATTAAAAACAGATTACAGTTAAGGCAGACCAAAAAGCCTGGCACACTAAGAAGGTCTCTGTTGCCCAAATGACGATGAAGTGGGTGCCAAGTGAGCATCTTTGGGCTCTACATATATTCTAATAATTTAAGAAATATGGGACCCACAGAACTGCAGGTGAGACAACAAGCATATAACTGTTTGTCCTCAAACCACCACCATACGAATTGCCTCATGCGTTCAATGAATGTGTGAGTGGGGACTAGGATCATGTAGATGGGTACTTATTTCAATATTTAGTCTGCTTTTGCTGAAGTTTATGTATAGATCTTAGAAATCTGCATTTTCATACACAGACACACACACACACACACACACACACACACACACACACACACTTCATATGTATGCCTTGAAATTGATATATTCAAATCTATGTAGCCAATTTTTCTCCCCCTTTTTTCTTTTCTTTTCTTGAAATATTATAATAAGAATAAGTTGCAAAAAATGACTGTGCAAAGATTGGTGTATGTTCCTCCTCCTCATGGACTACCATTGATCTTCACCCTGACAGACAACTGGCCAACTCTATGGGCATTCAATTTAGGACTCCTGAGAACTTTGCTATGCTCTGCATATCTGGGGAAAAAGAGCTAAGCATTTAAGAAGAGTTGGGTTTGGTATGGCTTCCTTTACTTAGAGCTCCATCACACCGGGGGTTAACATGCTCCCTACCTCGCTTCTCTGCCCGTATTTTCCTTCCTCAAGTTACTTCCTCTTTCAAGAAGAGGAAGTACACAATTGTGTCCACTGTTCTAATGGTGCTGCTTCTCCTGCACACAGCAAGAAAGAGCAGCAATTCCGAGTTTAAAAAACCATCAGACTTAACGAGGGTTTGTTGTTGTTGTGTGAGGAAGGCCAGAAGGGGCGGAAGGCGCATGGGAGGCAGACGACATCATGTGAGGGACCTGAGCAAACTCTGTGAGTGCCCGGTAACAAGCATGTAATAAAACGCTCATCGGATGGAGCTTTTAGTGTGAGAAGTGATATGTTTTTTATGATTAAAGTGGCAAAACTTTAGTACACTGGCTTGTGTGACTGCAAATATACCCACTCTACTAAATGGGGATAGGTGTGTGGCCAGCAGGGAAAGGACCTTTTCAGTTCTGGACTGCTCTGACCAGAGAGGTTTGCCTGGCAGCTACGTTGTAGAAGTATTGCCTCCAATTTATTCTAAAGGCTTCAGCACCTCCATAGCCCTGATGGTGCAAGAATGCACTGTTTGATGTTTGTTTGTTTTCTTCTGATTAAACAGAAAGACATCTTGCAATTCCTAAGGATTTTACAAAATCATACCATCCCTAGAAAAGCAGGTAGTATTCTCCTCCACTGCTCCATTTTCAAATTATTATAACAAGATCTGATTCCTTTACTCAGTTTTTGTATTTTCTTATTACTTCATTTAATCTGTCAACCAGCACACAAATTTGACTCATCAGCAGGGCTGGGTACCCAAAAGGATGCATCCTCTATTTAGACATATACATCCTATACATTTTCCATCACAGGCTGATTTGCATATTTTTACAACAAGAAAATGGCCCATTTCTTTGTAAATGATCATCTATTCATTTATGAATTGTTGCAGCGATGCTCATTGATCACTTGAGAACACTGCAGATTTCAAATACTCAAAGTCCCCTTTCATACAAGGAAATGCATTTAGTACACAGTGTCCCTGGCAGCTAATGCCTTTGGTCCTTTCTCCACATCTGAGCTGTCAAGTAGCACATTAAACAGTTCCTCTTGGGAGATGAAAATGATTTTGTTGACTTTTGGTCTCCACAAACCCCAATTCCCTGGTCTGTCTTTACTTCCCTTCTCCCCTAACACAGACATGGACCATGCAACTACCAGGGCATTTCTACATCTGACATCCAAAATGGAGCTGTCCACAAGGAAGAAGCTAATAGCTTCTGACTGGAACAACTTTATATTTCTTCTGACATTCGGTCTGCTGGGGAATTAGTTCATCCTGTGATCAAATACTGATTGAATTCTTAAGAAAAATCCTTGTCATACACACATATATAACATGCATCCTCTTTTCAGTAAAGAATGTTCTCAGAAATGCTCCCTACATGATTAAGGGCTCAACATTCTGGACCAGGACTGAAGACTGTTTGAGTACTGTCTTGTTCATGTTTAGCAGGCCTACAAAGGACATTTGGGGTAGGGTAGGGTGGGGATGGAATGTGAAACAATTCAATGTTAAGCAATCTTCTTTAAATCATCCCAACACTCTCTAAGCAGGAAGACTGCTTAGTATGTATACCTCCACATGGTATACATACTTTGTGAAACATTCCACAAGCTTGTTCTCTTTACAGTACCTCTTGCTCTGCTCTGGAGGGCAGATCTGAGAGCACATGGGGGGGCTGCAGGGGGACAAGAGCAAGAAAAAGTCCTGTTACATGGGTGGATGTCTGCTCATACAATGTTGGATTTAACCCCTTATCTTTTGAGCAGAGCTCATATCTCTTGTTGATACTATAGGTATTGCAACATTTTGCAAGTCTTCAGAAAATGGACAAATAACTTATGCATTTTATTGTTGTAAGCTGCCTTGTGAGGACTTCTGCCCAGAAAGGCAGCCAAGAAATGTTTTGAATACATAAATAAATAAATAAATAAATAAATAAATAAATAACCAAATTCTAATAAGCCACCAACATGCACACACACAAACAGTGTGACCTAAGTGTAGATTTGACCTAAGGCAAATCTACACATGTGCTCCTAACAATCTGCTCCTTATGATGTTTTTTTCTCAATCCCTTTTTTATTCACTCATCCTTTATAGCGATACTTTCCTTCCTTATGCCCGTTAAAACACCAGTTAAAGAGGACACACACTATCTTACAGCATTAGCGGGGCATTTCTTTAACCATTACCCTTGCTTAACATATCACATAAGTGTAGACTCCCACCTAGTTTGCATAATTGCAAGGTGGTTAATAAGCCATGGGGGCTTCTTAATCTTTGTCTGCATGTGCCAGTCACATGCCGGGTGTGTAGGTCTGCATAGTTACCCTTGGCAGCACATGTTGTGCAAACCAAGACAGGTTAACAAGCCACCTGGAACCCATGGGTTTTTGGGTGCCTTGTTGCCCACAGCAACAAACCACCCTGACGAAGTTCACACACCATGACAAGCTGGTAATTATGCTAATGCCCCCAGCACGTGAATGGCTGGTGCGGCGAGTGAAATCTGTCTCCATGGCTTATTGCCCTGGCTGCAGTCATATGAACTGGCCCCTTGTAGCTTCCAACTCCTGTGCAAATATCTTTTCTCAACGTTTCATGGCCAAGGATACTGCAGTTTTAAAATGGAGTTCACTCCTTTCCTGCTGCTTCCATCCTCCCCAGTCAAATACCCATTTGTAAGGAAGGCCATGACATTGCAAGGCTCATTATTTTTAATTGCCTCTGCTCAGCAAGTACATCTGACCCACCCCTCCCCCACAAGTCTGCAAATGCATCAGGCTGCACTGATTCCTGGTCCACCAACAAGGCTGATGAGAGTACAGATAAATCTAGGACCACTGGCATCTGTGCTGCTTGTATGACAAGCTGGCCAATACTGGTGCAGGGCGGGGAGGCGTTCCTGGAGGAAGGGTGACTTGGCTTTTCCGTGGACACTTCCCACACTTCTGGTGACATGACTGCCTTGAACAGGATCACTAACAGCCCCTGGGTGGGCTTTTTCTGAAAACGCTTTAACTATCAGCTCTCTCATTGGAGTAAAGGCAATCTGTGTTGTGTATGTGCTGCTTAATTCAGAGATGCTGCCAAATGTATTATCTGTTTTTTTAATTTAAAATATTTATATACCACCTTGCATTATCACAGGGTGACCATATGAAAAGGAGGACAGGGCTCCTGTATCTTTAACAGTTGCATAGAAAAGGGAATTTCAGCATGTGTCATTTGTATATATGGAGAACCTGGTGAAATTCCCTCTTCATCACAACAGTTAAAGCTGCAGGAGCTATACTAGAGTGACCAGATTTAAAAGAGGGCAGGGCACTTGCAGCTTTAACTGTTGTGATGAAGAGGAAATTTCACCAGGTTCTCCATATATACAAATGACACCTGCTGAAATTCCCTTTTCAATACAACTGTTAAAGTTACAGGAGCCCTGTCCTCCTTTTCATATGGTCACCCTAATTATCAAATTCATCAGGGTTGCACTGAATTTGCATGACTTGGCAAGACTGGTGCCAAAATAGTACCTAGGATGCAAGAGTCAGGCAGAAACAGGGAACGTCTTTACATTAAGGGAAATCACATTGTTTACCTGGGGTTGTTGCGTTTCCTGGTTCTTGGCATGATTGATATGAGCTGATTACATGGGAGGAGAGGGGTGACAATGCAGAAGATTCTGCTGTTTCACTGGGGCTCCTTTAAAGGTTTGAACTGAAGGAGCACCTCCCCCCGCTCATATGTGTGCAAAGGAGGGGAGGGGAAGTCTTGTTTTCCTAGGTTAATTTGTGTTGTACTGTTTCCTCACAGCCCCCAGGAAAGCCAGGACTTACTTCTGTGTAGATATAAGATTGTGCTTTAAGTCTGAGTAAGCCTCATTGACCTTAAAGGTATGCTCTTGGTGAGGTGGGGTGGTGTGAATGGGGATCAGATCTGCCTACCTTTGTTGCAGGGAGACATTTTACCCTTTTCTCCCTCATTCGCAGACATGGGAAAGTTCTTAGCACAACCCCACATTGCTGTTTCCATGCCATTAGGGTTTATTCCAGTAATCTCTGTTCTATTTTAAAATGGAATAAGGAGGGGACAGACCACAGGAGATGTCCTGGCTGTTGCCAACGTCATCAAAAGGACCCGCGGACTTCTGTGAGCGGTCAGTCACGAGCGTGCTTTATTTTGCTTGTTTGAAGAAGCCCAGGATGTGTTAGAACTAAAAGAGACTCTGGGCTCATCTACACCAATCAGTGTATTCCACTATGAAAGCGGTATAAAAGGCAGGAGCCACACTACCACTTAATAGTAGTATTGAAGTGCACTGACCTCTGTTGGGGCCCATTGAGACATACTATATACCGCTCTCATACTGCTATATGCTGCTTGGTGTGGCTCCTGCCTTTTCTATACTGCTTTCATAGTAAAATATCCTGCTTGGTGTAGATGAGCCCATAGTAAGCATGCTGCAGCTAGAGAAATACAGCTTTTGTTACATCTATTCTGTTTGTGTTTCATGGATTGTCAGGCATCTTTCATTCCACCATCTGCTCATTGATGGAACTGGGTTTTTTTTTTAACCAGAATTTAATTCTACTTGTGCTAATTTGCATTAGTGCTAATGCACACTACCTAATGCACATTAGCACATGTGTGCAAATGCACATTAGTGCAAATTGAATTATTTATTTATTTATTTATTTATTAAACTTATATACCGCTCCCATAGCCAGGGCTCTCTGGGCGGTTTACAGAAATTCTAAAATTGAGGTAAAAACAAGTGTACAAAATTTAAAACTCTAAAACACAGAACATACACACATAAAACATTAAAAACCGATTTAAAAACTAAACATGTGGGCAATTAGGATGTGCCGCCATATGCCTGGGCAAAGAGGAAAGTCTTTACCTGGCATTGGAAAGATAGCAGCGTTGGCGCCAGGCGAGCCTTATCAGGGAGATCATTCCACAGTCTAGGGGCCACCACCGAAAAGGCCCTATCCCTCGTTGCCACACTCCGAGCCTCTCTCGGAGTAGGCACCCGGAGGAGGACCTTAGATGTTGAATGTAGTGACCGGGTATATTCACGTCGGGAGAGGCGTTCCGTCAGGTATTGTGGTCCCAAGCCGTGTAAGGCTTTATAGGTCAAAACCAGCACCTTGAATTGGGCTCGGAAACATACAGGCAGCCAGTGCAAGCGGACCAGAGCAGGTGTTATATGGTCAAACCTTCTGGTTCCCGAAATCAATCTGGCCGCTGCATTTTGCACGAGCTGCAGCTTCCGAACCATCTTCAAAGGCAGCCCTACGTAGAGCGCATTGCAGTAATCTAACTTGGAGGTTACCAGAGCATGGACAACTGAAGCCAGGTTATCCCTGTCTAGATAGGGGCGTAGCTGGGCCACCAACTGGAGTTTGTCGAAGGCACTCCGTGCCACTGAGGTCACCTGAGCCTCAAGTGACAATGATGGGTCTAAAAGAACCCCCAAGCTACGAACCTGCTCCTTCAGGGTGAGTGCAATCCCATCCAGAACCGGTAGAACACCCCCCATCCTGTCAGCGGAATCACCTACTAACAGCATCTCAGTCTTGTCTGGATTGAGTCTCAGTTTATTAGTCCTCATCCAGTCCATTGTCGCAGCCAGGCACCGATTCAACACATCCACAGCCTCTCCTGCTGAAGATGAAAAGGAGAAATAGAGCTGCGTGTCGTCAGCATACTGATGGCAGCACACTCCAAAGCTCCAGATGACCGCCCCCAGCGGCTTCATGTAAATGTTAAACAACATGGGGGACAAAATCGACCCCTGCGGGACCCCATACTTGAGAGTCCACGGGGCTTATAAATTATAAACACACACACCACATACACAGTGAAAAACAGGTCTGGAAGTCCGTGGAATTTGCATGACTCGGAAAAAGCCAGTGTGCTGCAGAATCCTCAGGTTGGACTCAGAGAAATCCAAACCCTTTGGAATCCATTGAGGATTTCTCTGATATCCCTGGTTGCAACACAAGACTCAGTGTCTTGACTCTTTTCTGTGATGCAACTTTGTGCAGTTGTGACTAATCACATGGGTCCTTCCTACATGATTGGCAACTTTGCCCAGTGGTTGTCCCATTCCCTCTCTTCTCTCTCACCCAGCAAGGAATTGGCAACTTTGCCCAAAGGAATTCATGTAGGTCTAAACTTCAGCAGTTAATATCTGAATCTCCCTTGAAGAGGCATGACTTGGAGTTTGCCAAGTTTCCAAGGATCACATTTTTCATGGCATCCACTTTCATTTCATTTATTTATTTATTGCATTTTTATACTGCCCAATAGCCAAAGCTCTCTGGGCAGTTCACTTAAAGCACAATCTTTCTTGTTTTATTGATGTGTTGTTAATTGTTTTTTTAGCTGGTGGGTTTTTAATAGATTTGTTTTTCTATGTTTGCATTATAATGTTGTATTTCATCTGCATTTTATTATTGTTAGCCTCCTTGAGCTCTGTTTTAGTGGAAAGGAAGGATATAAATTTAACAAACAATGATAAGCTAATATCTAAACATGATTGGATACATTTGTATGTAGAACTGCCCAGAGAACTTCGGCTATGGGGCGGTATACAAATTCAATAATAATAATAATAATAATAATAATAATAATAATAATAATAATAATAATAATGTATCTACATATGCAGCAAGATTGATACATTAGAAAGAGAGCAAAATGCTCTTTAATTTTTAATTACAAGTAGATCAGATATAGCTTATTATTAGCTCTTTGAAAAGTTTGCAAGGAACATTGAAATGTACCAATGAAAGAACATATGGGAGATTGAAATTGATGATGTCCCTAACACAGCAAATAGCAATTTAAGGAGGAAGCTCAAAGCAATTAGTCCTTCTTCTTTGCTTCCGTTGCTCGGAGTCTCTCTGGCTCCAAGCACAGGGAAAAATAAGGATACCACTGGAAGCTACAATGCACTACAAGATTATTTTTTGGCAAGTTATTTTAAATGCTTTGCACTAAGATCCCTCCTTTCCCCCATAGTTCAAATCTGAGTATATATTAAAAGCATCCAACAACTTCCCTCTGTGCATCAGTCTGAGAAAATAAATTAATACGTTGCAGCTCAAGTACCAACATCATCAACAAACAGAAATCTCTCCTTATGCTTGTTTGTGGATGTTGTACAAATTGTCATGGAAATTTAAAGCAAAAGGTGCAATGGCCATACAGCAGTGGAAAGAGGTGGAACCTCACTGGCTAGAAGTGAGAGTGACTTGGGCCTTTGCTAGATGATGGGTTAGCCCAGTGCGAGCCCCGGGCTCACCCCTGTGCATCCAGATGATGCACAGGGGATCCCAAGCTCAGGCAGGAATAACTGGCACCGGTTTTGGCCCAGTATTTCCCACGGTCTCGAGCTGAGCCCAAGACAGTTGGCATGTAGACCGGTCCGCTGCTTTTCCTGGCTACCACATTTACTCACAAGTAGCTGGGAAAAGGGCAGGGTGGGGAGATCGGGGAGAATTGGAACCAGTTGGGGGAAGTCTGTGCTATATGAGGAAACAGTGCTTGTCAACATAGTCAGATGATCATGGTCATTCCCCCACATGCCTGCAACCCAAGTGGAGTGCATCAGTGTCTGAAAACACTGTATTTCGTAGTGTAGAATAAAAGGAAGCCATCATGGCTCATATACCGGGGTGGTGCTTTTAGGGGAAATCTTTTGCACTACCTGAATTGCACAGATACATTTTAACACTGAGTCCCTGAAAGCAAAATGTAGATATCTGTGGTAAATGATGTATATTCCAGAATCAATATAAGCAACAGTGAGGTGAAAAACATACTGCACTTACTGTCTCTCTGAGCATAGCTATTGGGAAAGGAAGGGAAGATGGATATTTCTATAATTTATTGGCTTAAAGAAATCAATCAAATTTCCAGGAATAATTTTTAATTTTCTCTGTCAGCTGGGAATACATTAATATTGAGAAGACAAAAGGCATACGCTTCTTGTTTATATGTTAGAAATGCATTTTAAATTAAAGCTTTCAGAAATCAATAGGCATCCCTCCCATTAATTTAGATTTTTTTCACGGTACCCTCTATAACAAAATATGTACATTTTTACCTGTGACAAAATATGTACGTATTATTTTTGAAATGCCACACTTAACATTAGTTAAATGTGTAGGATAGTATGCAACACTAGAATTATCTCTAATGAAATGGGAACTCTACTGCAAAGGGTGACCCACTAACTTCTCCCATTCTGAATGCTCTAATTTGAGCTAGTTTCTGGGGTTGCACTATGAAGCACTAGCTTCCTGTTGTGCTAGCAGTCATTCCTGTCAGCTCAACAGGATTGGCACTGGCAGATTGTCATCATTGGGTTCTGTTCATAAACAGTGCATTCCTATCAATGTCTATGCAGAAGTAAGCCCCACTGAGTTCAATGGGACTTACTCTCAGGTACTTGTGAATAGGATTGCAGCTTTGATGTGGCTAGATGTTTACCAGAGTTTTGGAATACTGATTAAGGAGATGGAATATGAAAAGATACCCACCTTCTTTAAATAGAGAGAATTGCATATTTAAAATCCAATACTTTACCTGTTAATTTGTATATTAATGAACACAGAATGAGGTCAGGAAAGTAGTGTGGCATGACCAATTATGCATAGGTCAACAGGAAGACTGTGATGGTGTTGGAAAGATTTCTTAAAAGCTATGAGCAAAGAGAAAAAGCAGTGCTCTGACCTCCACGTCCAAGTCCATCATATGAAGGCAGGTGCCCAGAAGCTGCGCATATTTTTCTGGCATCTCTCAAGAAGGATAGATGCTCATCTTTTAAATTATTACTTGAGTTCCCACAGATGAACTTTCCTCTCTGCTCTAGTAGCTCATTATTTTATTCATATGCACCCAATAATACACCTTAAGCATACTAAGCTCTCTTTGTAAGCATACTGTTGCTATGCTTGCGTGGGACAAATGTATCTAACATAGACAAGGAGCATGTCTACACCAGAGGATGTAGAGAGAGGGAGGGGGAGGATCACAGACCTATCTGCTTCCATGATCCTCCCCCAGCGTCTTGATGGCCGCGCAACATCCTGGAAAGAAAGAGGGTTGTCATGGCTGCCATTTCCCCCCTGGGAACGGAGATGGAACGCAATTGCACTTGCATGTAAGGTTTTTTTTTTTTTAAAAAAAACCCTTTGAACTGTTCCTCCCACCCACCCCTGATGGGCACAGACTGTCCCTGTGCAGCTCTGTGCCCATTTTAAGAGCCTTGCTATTTGCAGGAAGGAAGGGAGAAGCCGGGAGCAGGTGCCATACCTCCCGTGGTCCTTGGGATGGTCCTGGGATCACAGGGAAAATTGGGATAACTGGGCAACACTACTAAATGCATAACACTATTCCCATAGGACTGACTGAGATTTGGAAGAAAATAGCATTGAAATCAGTGGATTCAGATTAAGTAACTGTTTAATATCAAACTGTAAGACTCTGGTTGTAAGCACATTTCATTAAAAGAAGGTTCCATTGAAATCAATGACCTACTTAAAAATCTGGGCTGCACAACCCTTTCAGACTTGAGGGCTGCACTGGGTGTCTGCTGGGGACCGCACATGCATGCACACTCATTCACACACATACACATTCATTCGTACACACAGACTCATTCACATGCATACACAGGTGGGACTGCTGCAGCGGGCTGGCTGGTACCCAGCCCAGTTGCTGCTTCACCATTGCTAGATTCTAAATAAATAACTATCTAAAAGGGGAAGGATGGCCTCAATTGTCCATTGGCTATGGAGAGCAAATGTTTCTTGTGTTCATGCACAGATTTATAGATTCCATAATTGCAGTAGAAACTTTTGAATGGGCCCAAACATCATAGGTAGAACTGCTTATCAGGCCTGAGTTCTCATCACACCAAACCCATCATTCTTATTGAGGGCAGTAATGGAATACCCATTAACATACTGTAGATCCAAATAGCATACTCAGTGTGAAAAGATCCAGTGGTAGCATGCGTTGGCATGCGTATGGATAATCACCACAGACTGCAATAATGTTTGAATAAAGTTAGTTCAGGACCACAGCTTTGAAGTTTGTCTTTAACATAACTCTATCTACTGTAGGCGGTGTCTCCCTCATTTTGCTTTTAATCCCATTTGCACATATATGCTGAGAACCTTTTCAACAACACATGAAGTAATTTCACCATACAATACCAGAAAAGTATATTTACTAACAAATTATTAGGAGAAGAACACAATTAAGATAATGCAATACAGGTAAACACAGGCCCATTTTCTGTTGCAGATATAAGCTAGCCAATGTTTTATGAAAGAAACATCTACGATGCACAGGGCTTCACACATTTTCAATTCAAGTCACCTATTCATATGAATGAGGAATGATAGTACCACTGGCAGTCACCTACCAACATTTTATATTTCATTGAAGTTAAAAACACACACCCAACTTTGGTATGTGTTGGTTTGCTAGATAGCCAACTGCTCTTAGAAACAAACAAGTCTTGTTTGTAAAATCTCTCATTATGACATTCAGAAATAAAACTGTCATTATTCTTCAGCTAGAACAAAAAGATGCAGAGCCAGTGGGGAAGCTCTGTGTGTGTTGCTCTTGTCTCAGTGAATAAAACATGACCTACATTACATAACTCGATTACACTACTAGAAACATGTATTCCTTCCTAGTTACTATGGTGATGTGCATAATAGAAATACATACAGATGCATGACGAAGTCAGCCGTGTAATTTTATTCACAGTCAGATATACGAGAGATAACAATACTATCAACTTTGGGTGTCGTGGCTTTGGGCATCTTAATCATAGAACACTGTCTGAATTCCTCCAGATAATAGGTCCTTTTCTGAATTCTCTGGCTCTTTTGTTTTGTTTTAGTTCCCTCAAGTAACTTTGTGTATTTTTACTCTGTAGTTCCTATTGTGCCACTGGTTGAGGATAGCCCATTCTGACACATTGGCTGGGTTCACACAACACAGTAGCCTCCAGGGGTTATTGTGTTATCTGGATTCAGTGTGTTTTCTGCAATGTGGGTAATTGTGTTGTCTGAATGCAGCGTGTTTTACTCAGGTTTGCTTGTTAATCATGCAGTGTGGTTTATTTTTCTTCAACAAGCCATCTTGAGAAGCCATGGCTTATTGTTGAGTTATTCAGCAAAAAAAAAAAAAAAAATGTTTTGAGTTTATTGGATTCCACAATGCCTTTTTAATAAGGGTTTGTCTAACTTGCACAATTGTTGGAGATGTAATGCATCTAATGCTTCTTTAATTCATATGTTTCGGCAATTGCCCCATAGTTGCTCCTTTTTGGGATGAGGTAACAATAAGGATGAACTTTGTACTGAAACAGTCTATAATATGGAACAATGTCCATGTCCTCCAAAATTACCTACTGGCTTCTTGGAAGTTAGCACATGGTCAGCACATATGGATCTTCAGAGCCCTTATGACAGCCAAAAGATGTGTACGGTCACATTAGAAGGACAAATCAACACCTCCCATAACGCAATGGATTGAGGACTTAATAATATTATCAACTTTTGAATGGGTGTTATAGAGACACAACTTGCAAGTGGATAAATACACAGATATCTGGTCTGAGTTTCTTGAAACCTTTGTATAACTTTCTTTTTATTTTTTAATGAACAGTATACATGATGGAAATTGATGATAGTTCTATATATGTTATATATGGGTTTTTTCCATTTTCACAATATATTTTCTGTTCTATTTTGTTAATATTCTCAACAAAAAAGGGGAAAAAATTGTTGAGTTATTCAGGTTGGTTAACAAGCCACACTGCATGGTTAATGAGCAACCCTTTAGAATAATGTGCTACATTCAGAAAACATGGTAACCCACCCTGCTGAAAAAGCACTGTGTTCAGACAACATGTTAACCCACTTTAAAGAAAATGTGCTGTGTTCAGGCAATAAGATAACTCATGGTTCAATAACTCACATGGGTGGGTTAGTGTGTTGTATGAACCCAGCCATTTCCTTTAGCTGTAACAAGTCAAACAGTGAAACACTGATGGTTGTGATTATTGTGATAATTTATGGAAATCTGTACAGCACCATGTACATTGATGGTGCTATATAAATAAATAATAATAATAATAATAACATTCTTAAAGGCTCAGACAAGAGTTTCAAGTGAGGAGAAAAATTAGGTCTAGATTAGAGACTACAGGCACCATTCTGAAAAAAAAAATGTTGTGCATCTTATCCCCACTGGAATCAGTACTTCATAAGGGTTTGCAAGGATGGCCCTGTCATACAGAACGGTGATACAGGACGGTGAAGCAATCTGCTTCAGGTAGCGGCATGAAAAGGGAAGGCGTGGTGAAGAAAAGGAATTGGTATCTGAATGGTGCAGCAACACTTTTCAAAGTATTGGTCCTACTGGGGTGCCATTTGTTGCTTCAAGCAAGAAAGTACCTTGAGCCAGCATTGAGAGCATCATCAGATGGAGGGAAAATCACATTTCTCTACCATCGCTTCCCTCCAACTTCTGTCCCCCTATACTTTTTCTTTCTTCACACAGGGAAGAATGAGGAAGTAAACAATGACCATGTGGCACATCCAGTGGGCATTTTTATCGTGCTGCTTTTCCTGCCCACAGCATAAAATGGCAGCATGTTTCACTTCCACCCAGTTTAGGTCTTAACATTTTTATGTTGAAGATTATTATGCCGATAGCCTACTTGCCCTTCAACTGACTGTAGTTCCCCAAGATGTCAGGAAATGACCTCTTTCAGCCTGGAGATGCCTGGAATTGATTCTGGAACTTATACATGCAAAGCTAGCATACTTCTAAAAAAATATTAGGTTTCCCCACTAAATTCTGGAGAATTTTATTTATTTATTTATTTATTTATTGCATTTCTATACTGCCCAATAGCCGGAGCTCTCTGGGCGGTTCACAAAAACGCTCTGGGAAACAGCTATAGTATTTGGTGTGGGCTCCACACAAACAAATCACCATTTGATGATGCAGAGAAAACCATGGCTTGAATTCTAACTTGGCTTCTGCAAATGGAATGGCCTCCTGCCATTCATAGCTAGGACTGAGATCTAGCACAGGCCCCTGTTGGTGGAAGGAGGGGGGGGGAAATCAATTTTCAATTCCCCACCCTGTGAAGCCCACCACCACCCAACCACATGTAATTCTTCTAGACTGCTTTCCAACTCATCCACCTCTGAGTGCATTTTTTGGAAGCATAAGGAGCTGCAGGAGGAAGGGAGAGTCACTTCCCCCCCTCTTCCACTGGCGGGAGCATCTCCATGAGCAGAAAACTGGTCAGGGAATGTTCCTCCTAGCAGAAGCAAACTCAGAGTCCTAGCCTATGTGTGTGACTTAAGCCTTTAACAGAGACTCATTAAATCAATGCAAAGATGGATATTGGTTTGATTTAGAAGGTAGGAATGTGAGTAGCGTTTGATTGTGACCAAGTTCTCCAACGACACTAGAAATAATATTTATATGATGACTTGTTTGGTTTTCTCCTAAACTGGAACTTGCTAGATTCACGTTGTAGCTGTGGGAAATAAGCATACAACACCACAAAATCCTCCTTTTTCTATTTCTACTCTAGGGATATAATTATGCATCAGGTTAATTTGACTCTTGCCTGAGATTGAAGAGCGGTGGTGGTGAGGGAAATGGCTGTGGAGTTCAACATCTTCTTGCGGTGTTTCTCTATCTAGAGAGCATTTTTGTCACATTTTACACAGAAACATTATCACACCAGTGATTGGATGGTTTCATTTCAGTAATTGTTTGTTGCCTTCCTGCTGACCACATGTGTCAAAATGCATTTGTATTTTGAGAGCTTTCATGTTGTCCTAACTGATGTAAAATCATGATGCTGTGCTCTGTCGTGAACAATTTAAAACCTCTTAGACTCACTAGGGTTGTCAACTTAGCTTTAGTCAATTAATTGATATAATTTGACTGACAAATTGATTAATTAATTGGTCAAAGAAAAAAAAGAGGCTTTCATTTACACTACAGCTCACCCAGGGAAATTATCACTGGATGTGTCTAGCCAGTTTCACAGCAGAGAAGCAGAAGAGGTATATGGAGTTGGTTGGACTGTTAGTCCTGAGACTGCCACTGAACACCAAGGAGTGAAGAAAATTTGGAAGGAAAGAGAAAAAAGTTATGCCTGGTAAAAGTCTAAGGAATGCTCTAATTTGCCGCAAGGAAGCTACTTTTCTTTCTTGGTATGCTACACCTGTTTAGCAGATTTGGGGGAAAAACAAAGTACTTTCCAGGTGTTCTTTTATAACAAGATTCCTATTCAACACACCCAGCAATTTTCATAGCTTCAAAATGTGTCAGCATTTATTTAGTTCCTTTCTTTGAAAGAAGAGTACACTCAGTTCTCAAGGACTGAGGCAGGTAACAAAATACTTCAACACAAGTATAAATATCTCATTACAATTAAACTCAAGTCTATTTGAAAGTAACCAAAGCTTCCACCACATCCTTCCACTGATATAAGTCCAAACCAATCCAAAATAAACAAGTCTTCACCCATTTGGGGGTGAGTTTCAAAATCAAGGAGGCAAGCCAACAAGAATGCCTCTGTATTGGACCTGTAACAAATATTTGGGAATATTCAATGTGAGCCATCCCCCCCCCCCAGTTTTCCAGCCATATACTTAATTTAAAATGTCAGCACATTAGACCTGTTGGCATCTTGTGATTGTTTTGATTTTAACAGGATTTAAATAAAAACAATCTTTCAGAGACAGCTTGAACACCACTACTGAGCTTCCTTCTTATTGGGGACAGGCACAAAAACACACTTTCAGTTAACAAAAAATGACAGTGAGGATGAGCTAGGGTGACCATATGGAAAGGAGGACAGGGCTCCTGTATCTTTAACAGTTGTATTGAAAAGGGAATTTCAGCAGCTGTCCTTTGTATGTATGCAGCACCTGGTGAAATTCACACTTTATCACAACAGTTAAAGCTGCAGGAGCTATACTAGAGTGAGCAGATACAAAGGAGGGCAGGGCTCCTGCAGCTTTAAGTGTTGTGATGAAGAAGGAATTTCACCAGGTTCTGCATATATGCAAATGACACCTGCTGAAATTCCCTTTCCTATGCAACTGTTAAAGATACAGGAGCCCTCCTTTTCATATGGTCACCCTAGATGAGCAGTTCTTTCTGTGAACGGAGTGTGCTTCCTCGAGCACCCCTGAGATTTTGTGGCAGCGCATATAGGTTGCTCGGCAAATGTAAATGTACAAATAGTTCCTTCCACGTGGAATATTTGAAAACACATGTGATATACCACGTTGGGAGTTGTATAATACCTTTATACAAATCTATGGCATGGCCACACTTAGAATACCGTGTATAGTTCTAGTCACTGCACTGGTTTTGTTTTAAAAGATGAGTAAGGGGAAACCATGTTAGAGGTGCATAAAATTATGTATAGTTTGTAGAAAATGGAAAGGGAACAGTTTTCTCCCATTCTCAAAACACTAGAACCTTCCCAAGACCATCCAATGAAGCTGAGTGGTGGCAGATAAAAGGAAGTACTTCTTCCCACAGTGCACAGCTAAACTGTGGCATTCACTAACACAGACAGAGTTTTAAAAGATTAGACAAATTCATGAAGGATAACACTACCAATTATGTTCACAGTATATTGACTCCAGTTGCCTGGGAATATGAGCTGGAAGGTTCTGTTGCAATTGTGTCTTGCTTGTGGGCTTTCTAGATTGGCCACTCTTTGAACAGAATGCTGGACTAGATTGGCTTTTGGTCTAATTCAGCACAGTGCTTCTGCCCTTTGTCTCTGCAGAAGCACTCCCAAAAGGCATGGGAACATAGTCAAAGTCAAATGAGGAAGAGGATGAAGGAGTGATGAGGCTATCAAAGTCGCAGGAGACAGGGCAGAGCAGCAGTGGCAGAGAGGAGCCTTTCCAGATGCTAGCTGATCGGTTAGATCAAAGCCAGCCAGAGACCTCTCCATCCGTGGGAATGCCAGATCTTATGGTGGGAGAGGAGTTGGGAGTTACAGTCGGGTGAGCAGGGAGGAGCAACTTCAGGATATGAGGCATTCTAAAAGATTGGCCACTCAAAAGAAGTCTCTAGTGAAAGGCCCTCCCTGAAGATGGGATTAAAGGAGCTAGTCAGGTTTTATACTGTCAGCTGCACCAGTTTTCGTTGCAACACCTATCATAGTGTATTCATCAAAAGTAGCCTTTCATAGTCTAATTAGCATTATGCAAAGCTGGCTGGAGAACTTAGATCTATGTTGCAGTGTGCAAATTATGTCTGTAACCTGAAGTGTGGCTGATCAGGCTCTGCTCTGCATAATAAAAGCTAATTATGAAGAAATTATCTTCATTGTGTGACTGCAAAGATGACCGGAGGCTTGGCTCTTGACACTTGCAGATGATCACAGAAACTGAAATGAGATGGCAGGGAGGAGGCTGACTCTTAAGTATTTGGAACCCAAGACATTTCATATCAACAAAACAAAAGATAATCAAGTCCTTAGCTATATTTTCTATATAAGTTTTTCTGATCAGACTTTCTGTTGGTGAATGGACTATAAATTATGATTTAATTTGACCTGTTTGCTCCCTTTCATCTTGCCCCCCCATACAATTTTTCTTCTTATGCATTTTTATGGGCAAATGAGTTGTAAATTTAATTATTCAACTTGCAAACACTTGCAGTTTGGAAAGAGGGAGAGGGAGAGGGAGAGGGAGAAGGAGAGGGGGAGAGAGAGAGAGATGGAGAGAGAGAGAGAGAGATATCATTGGGACAATCTAGGAAGAAACCAAGATGAAAAACAAGGGACATTCCAATATCACCCTTGCCATTTGAGACTTTCCTTGGTAGCATTTCATGTATAGTTAACACCAAGGGTGAATCAATATTTTACTAAATTCATTATTTAGGTGGAACATACACCTTGAGAGTCTGTCAAATGAATTACAGTTACTGGAATTCTAGCTTTAAATATTGGTTTAGACATTGAGACCAGGATTGAGATTGATTGATTGATATTGCGGTTGGATAATAACAATATGGTTCTATGTGCACTGGAACAATTTATGTGTAATTGGATTCTGTCCATGAATCTCTTGGACATACTTCTGGAATTCAAAGCAATTAATCAAACATGGGGGAAATGAGCATCATCATCAAATGTATTGGATGTCTAAGATGTAACTAGTAAATTATGTTAAGTCCTAATAGAGCATGGAAGAGCACTAAATTCAGTCAAATCTTTAAACATTATTGCTGGCATTAAATAAATCACATGAAAATATGTTATTGCATGTTTTGCAGATGGAAGACTGCCCAATTTGGTATATTAGTCCTACACACTCAATAGTAATACTTATATACCACTATAATAAAATCTCTAAGTGGTTTACCTACAGATATTAAAAATCCTGTTTAAATATACTATTAAAAACAATTCCAACTACAATAACAAGACAAAACAAGAACTGTAAGAAGGAGCAGCACAGGATTAATTGCAATTAATTACAAGCCAGAGAAAGCCTGGGTAGCAATAGTTAAAGGCACAAACAATATAGCCAAGGCTAAAAGTCCAGCATAAGCAATTCACATAGATTCACATGATCGAAGGTGTCTGGGGAGAGACAGTAACCCTATGCAGCATGATGTCATCATGTGATTACCATAGTGTGAGCAGAAGAGCAGCGACCCATGTCCCTGCTGCCCGGTCCCCTCACCTTCTTCCATGTAACGGGGGAGAAGATCAGCAGGAAGGATTCTACACTTGCTGTGTAGCCCCCCCGCCCCTGCCCCATGACTCAGAGCCCCGACCACTCACCCTCTGTCCCACATGCTTTATCAGTAAATTTGTGTTTCTGGTAAATTTGTATTTCTATGACTGATGTGCCAGGGGAGCCCAAACATGTGTTTATGACACATAAATAAAAGTCGTTTATGTGTCATAAAGCAGGAAATCTTGTTTCTGTACTTGTCAGGAAAGAAATTTAGCAACGTTTATTTTATTTTATTTTAAAAAAAACTTACATAAGAATACAGCAGTGTAAGGCTCATTACTCGAGATCTACCACACCGATTTTGCTCATTAAAAACAAAACAAAACTAAAGCTTGAGCAGTGTAGATATGCAGAAAAGATTGAAACTTCAGAAAAGTTCAAAGCACAAGCTTTAATAGCAATTAATTTCCTCTGCAGAAAACAGCCAGGGCTGCCCCTTCACCAGCAGGATGATAGATAGCCCTGCTCAGCCAATCAGTATGACACAGAAACAGGGTCCGGGCGCAGCTGCACAGGTAGGCTGTCAACACCAGTGGGGAGGCGGAAGGGGACATAGGCGGCCAATCAGGATGCTTGGGGGAGGGGGAGAAGCCATGTTGCATGCAGATTTCAGAGGGGAGATTCAATATGCCCGAGCCACATTTGCATTATTCATGAGCCTCTCTGTATATGGCAAAAAAGTGGGAGAGGAGCAGGACTACCAGCATCCATGAACACATGGGGTTTACACTAGTATTGAAGACTGTTCTACAGGTCTACTAGTTTTCTTTTGCCTGGAATATATACCTTCCCCATCAATTGTAGAACCAGAGAGAACACATACTTTCTCAAAATCTCACATAGACCAACATCATACTGAGGGACAAACAACCGACTTCCTTAGATACACAGCTGCTGCTGGAAACAGCACTCACGCTCCTAAATCTCTTTTCTCCCTCATAATGGGTTAACATAATAATCTGTACTCTTCTGTCTGCTATAATTGGCACTCCTGATATGGATTGCAATGATATCACAAAGTAAATTTGACTACAAGTTACAGAGGGGCAATCGTTTAGGATAATATCTAGTTGGATCCTGACATTGCAACTTGACCAGGTGATGAACAAATCTACTTATCTATGGTTGGAGCCATACTCTATCTTGGGGCCAGAACATCTAAAGAAATGTCTCCTTCTGTATGTATCTGCCCAAACCCTTTGGTCATCTTTGGAGGCCCTCCTCTGGGTGCCTCTGCTAGAGGAGGTTAGGTTGGTGGTTACTGGAGACAGAGCCTTCTCGCTTGTGGCACCCCATTTATGGAATACCCTCTCCAAAGAGGCTCGCCCTACATTGTTATCTTTTGATACAGGCGAAGACCTTTCTTTTCTCTCAGAAATGGTTGAGTTTAGTTTTTTAGAATTTACAGCCTTTTCTTATATATTTTATATTTATTCCTGTGCTGCTTGCTGTTTTGTATTTGTACTTTATCCTTTTAGATTTTATGATTTGATATTTTATTTTATTATTTTATTTTATTTTTGTAATCCACCCAGACAACATCTATTATGCAGCAGATTAAAAATGAAATAAATAAATGAAATAATAGTCTTCTATTTTCAATCTGACTTTCTCCGTTCAGTCTGAACCTAACCTTCATATAACCGTCTCACCTGGATCCCACAGAGTCACTAAGGTTCAGATAATCCTTTGCAGCTTGAAGGTTTCATACAAGTCCTGCAATGGTTTCAAATGAATTTGGATTTCTATGAATCTGACCTGCAGATTCGACAGCAGGAGGATCTAGGAGTAAGCCCCATTCGACATATAATGTCGGTGGATTGAGTGCTGGCTAGAGTGAAGTAAGAATGATATAAAGTTACTGTATTGAGGGAACTAACTAGTAAGAACAGCTAGCCTATATGTCTGACATGAAGAATGCCTTAAATGTATTATGGCCTTGTATGTTCTGTATATGTGTTTTTACAAGTAGTATTGTTTTGTTTGTTAAGTTTTGTCTTTTAGTGTAGAAAACAATAAAATTGTTGAACCATAGGAGTAAGCCCCATTCAACACAGAGGAATTTACATCTGAATAAACATGTATTGGATGGTGTTGATCATCTTAATTCTGCCCTCCATTTCCTAGATTGTTTATTTTAAAGAAAAATACCCCACGCACTCAACCCTGCTTTGCAGTTAGCAGTATGCTTTTCCTACACCTGATCTAGAGTCAGGGAAGGAGTAAGACTTACTAGTTTAGATTCAGGCTATGGAATGTATATTTCCTACCCTTCTTTTGCTATGTATTAATGGGTCTCAATAAATTACTTTAAATTAGTAAATTTATTTAAATCATATCTAAAGATATAATTTAAATAGATATATCTAACAATATAGTTAGATAAAAAGAATTATTTTCTTACTTTGGAATATGGCATGTTCATAGAGACAGTGGAATTTGGTAAGTGGTTCTTTTAGATTCCATTAAATATTCAGAGAAATGAACTTATCTTTGGCTGCTAATGGAGTCTGTATTCACCCATTCGTAATAGTCCTTTTAATGGGACAAAAAGATTTGTATTACTTAGAACCATTTGATCACGAGAAGAACACTCACATTTGAATGGCCACATATTCTCTTGATTATCAAAAAAATGTTCTTTGAATGTAATGAAAATTAATTGCCTTTGACATATAATGCGTGTGAGAAATAGCATTGTCTTCCTCTGATATGTCCTGCCTTGAATTTCTAATATGACAGTGGCAGCATCCTAATTTTTATTGAACACTATACCAAAGGGGCAGGGTGCCAAATACCAAGTTAACGTAATTCACATTGCATGAAAAGGAACATTTTTCAAAAAGTGACAAATGTGGCCCGCAAGAAAGCCATAGCAAAGGCATTACAAGGATAAAAGTATATACCAGAATGTTTTGAACCCTTGAACAGACCCAGTTTGCTCTGACAAGGCAGATGTTGGCTTGTTCAAATGACACTTGAAGAAGAGTGGTTAGGTTAACACTATGGTGGTTAACACTAATCACTATGTGCGCTGCTGCCAGATGACCACTTAACCACCCTTTGCAGCATGGTTAACCTAATCACACCATAACCACCTATTGTCAGGCAGATTCCTGCAGTCCTCTCTGGCCATTCCCTCATGCATCCCAGAATCCTCAATGGCTCAGTCTACTGGTGGCAGCCATTGTAGACCAATGCTACTTACAGACTCGGGCGTCCATTATAGGGCCAGGACTGCAACAGCTGCTTTCTAACCTTTTAAACTTGGGGGAGGGGGACAGACAAAAATGCTTATTTTAAAATCATTCATTTTTGGTCATTTTTAAATTTTTGCGTTCTTCCTGAACTAAGACAATCCGATTCTGTTAATAGGGACAGTGCTGCTAATGGTCAAGGGTGGATCACCTATTTAGATCATAGAGATCTGACAGGAGCGGCAGGGCCATTTTTGGCCACTCTTGCCAATGAACTCTGTGGTAATACTTGGTTAAACATGGTTAACCATGGGCTTCTGTTCCAAAGACACTCTAAGCCACAATTAGGGCCACTTAGCCATGCTGCAGCGCATGGTTAATGAGGGTGTTAAACCATGGTTTAGAAAGTGTTATTCAGATGACACGCTAAGCCATTAGTTCAAAATACTTAACCATCATAGCTTAGCATGTCATCTGAACAGGGCTGTAGTTGGAATGCTGACTAAGGGCCCAATTTTATGCATGTTTATGCAGGAAAAAAATGTCCTACAACTTCCAGCATTTGCCAGCCAGCCATGCTGGCTGAGGAAAGCTAAGAGTTGTAGGACTTTTTTTCTATCTAAACATGCATAGGATTGCATCCTAAGACTGTAATCCAGTGCACACTTACTCAGAAGTATGTGCCATTGAACTCTGTGGGACTTACGTCTTAAGCCTAAGCAGGGTTGCTCTGCAAATCCCTTTCTTTAAGGGTCAAAACAGGCATGCTGTTAATTGTGTGTATACAGTTAGCATGTCCAGTTTTTCAACTGATGCCAACTGGAAAGCTTCCTTCCTGGGATAAAAAGAGTTTTGGTGGTGATTTTGATTGGGATCATGGCTTGGTGGGAAAGGGCTGCTTGGGCCCCTGCACAACTACCATTTACACTGTAAAAACTTGGTATATTGACTGCATTCATGCAATTAATGTCACATCTAGTTTGGCCCTAAGGTTTGGACACACCCTGCTTTCCTAAGAAACCTTGGCATTTCATAATATACTTTTTTGTGGTGGCAACTCCTTTTTCCCCCCTTCTTCCTTTACTTGTAATTTGGCTTAATGAGCTAGCATGATGAAGCACCCTTCTCCTTCTTTTCTGATCCCAATAAGCGACTATTCCATGTTCCAGGCTCTAGTCTGTATCACAACCACCCTCCATGTCTGACCTTCTCCAACTAGTGGATGAACACTGGTTGTTTAGTCTCACAGTTGACATTTACATTTAAATGTAAATTGTAAGCTTTTAAGGGCAGTGACTATTTCTTTCTCTTTTTCACTTTCTTTCTTTTGGATACTTACATTCTTTTTTTTCCAAATAAATGAATATATAATTATTCATTATAAAATTGCAATCCTACAGCTATTTACTACTAAAGATGAAGATTGTTGTATACACAGAATAGCAATTTTGCTTTGGAAGAACCTATGAGAGGTTTGTTATTGAATCATTTAAAATAGTTCTATACTTGCTCATTGTATACAGCATTCTAACAAAAGTTAGAGCAGTGCTTACAAAAAGAGGTGGTGGTGATGATTTATTAACTGAACAAGAAAATCGGTACCTAGTAGACCAGTCAATAAAGATACTGGAATGACCAGTCTTTAAATTATTCTCAATAGATGCCGTAAAATATTCTCTGGAGCAATCCCCAGTGCAATGTGACTTTCAAATCAGATGAGGTTTTCTTAATAGTTTCTGATGTGCACACACTGCACAAGATGCTCAAGAGAAACAGAGACACAACTCTCTAGGCCTAGCGATATTTCCAGAGAAAGTCATAGTTTCTGTGAATCCTGCTACAAATACAGCAAAACCTATCAGCTGCTGGGAATCAAATGGAAAAAATGCTCAACTAACCATGGAAAGAATCCATTATCTGCTCTAATAGTTGCTCCAATAATTCATCAGATATCAATCTCTGAAACTCAGTAAGGCAGAAAAATCACTTCTTTGACAATTTGCCTGTGTGCTGAAATATAAAAAATACTTTGTTAAGCTTTAAAGCAGTCTTCATGAAGTTAGAAGATTATTGCTTCCTAGGAGAAGGTGGCTTGTCTTCCAGCTATTTATAATGAAACAATTAGCATATATTCTATAGTTATTATAATTACTAATGGAGGTAAAATAGAGGTACGGTGTACAAAGATTATAAAGCAACTCAGCCCCTGCCCATGGGGCTGCAACATATTAGACATGATAGAAAAGGGTGGGGAAGGATGCAGAGTGAACAGTGAAATTATTATTTTCAGACACTAAAGGTGCAATCCTATGCATGTTCAGATAGAACAAAGTCCTATAATTCATAGCATGGCTGGCTGGGCAGTGCTAGGATTTTTTTTCTATCTAAACATGCATAGGATTGTACTCTAAGGCTGCAATCCTGTTCCCACTCTTCTAGGGATGTATGAGATTTCCATTTTGGGGGTGAAATCTCGATGGATTTTTCTAATTTGGCCCTGGCGAATTTCGTTCTGTCCGCACCCCCTTTGCTGGCATTGACTTGATCTGTAGTGAGTCTGTTAGATTTTTTGTTGAGTCTGTTGTGCAAATTGGATCTTTGGAGGGGGGGTGTCTTGAAATTTGTGCAAATGGTCATAACGTTTTAGAATAATTTTATTGCCAGTCTTGTCCAAGTATGCATGGTTACAAGGCCAGATCTACACCAAGCAGGATATAACACTTCGAAAGCAGTTTGAAAACAGTATATGGAATGTCTCATAGCCCCCAACAGTTGTCAGTGCACTTCAATATCCTTATAAAGCAATATTGTAGATCCTGCCCCAGTTTGCTTGTCTGCTATCTAGCTCTGCAGAGAGATATCCCCCTCTTGTAAATATCCTTGTCAGTTCCATTTTCTCCACCCATTACTTTGTTTAGCTAGCAGAGCCATATTCCTTACTTGTCAAAGAACTTGTCAATTCCCCACCCCAGTCCTTCTCTTGGGAAGGAACCAAATGGCCATTGGCCCCAGCTGAAGCAATGACATGGACCTGGCCTTGCTGTCCAAATTCTCCTACTGCTGCATCCTTTAGAATTGCTTATTAAATAATTAGTCCATCTGCTATTGTCCAGCCTCTGCTTGAATACCTCCAATGATGGAAAGCCCACCACCTCCCTAGGCTGGTGGTTCCGTTGTCTGACTGATTTGACGGTTAGGGAGTTTTTGCTGATGTTCAACCCTAATGCCTTCCTTTATCTCTGCCCCCAACCCAATATCTTGATGTTCAGGTGTTTGGGCTTGAGAAATTTTGCAACAGACATTTTGGACTTGAACTTCCAGCACTCATGGCCATTGGCTATGCTGGTTGGGGCTGATGGGCGCCAAAGGCAAAAACATCTGGATGGTGCAAGGTTGTGGAAGGCTGGTCTAAAGAAATTTCAGGTCCTCCAAAGTATTATTAAATACTGAAAGTCTTGGCCAATTCATTATGTCCCAAAACACATAATTGCAATCAAAATCGTATCACAAAGAAATCTTCAATATGAGACTTAACTAGTTGAAATGGCAACAATTGAAACTGCAGGTTTAGAAGTCCCTAAGTACTCATTACCTTAATAGGCAATTACATTGTTAATTTCCCCCTCCCCCACAAAAAAATCAGTTTTGAAAAAGTCCCTAACCACCAATTTACATCATAGACCTTTCAACTCAGTAATTGGGTATTAAAGTATTTCAGTGTACATCAATTGACAACTCACCTAAGGTTTTTTTTTTTTTTTAATATATCCCATTTCATTAAAAGAATCAACGATTGGTACAGTAGTCTACATTTAGGACTATTTCTTATGATTCATATAAGAATATTCTTGACGATGGTTGGAACTGCTTGCGTGTGTTGTGTGAATTAGCCCTTAGAAATTCTAAGTTGCACATGTCTATGTCCTCATGATTATAATGAGGCACAGGAGACAAATAAAAAGAAGAAATCAGGAATGCTTATGGCCTGCTAGCCAGAACTATGTGGAAATAGCTGGGCTTTTCTGTTTTGGTTTGCTTTGTTTTCCGTAGCTGACTCCTGCCCTGGCTCTTTTTTTTTTTTAAACCCAGGAGAGTTTAGAAAGTGCTGTAGGAAATTGCCGAACATGATTGAGACAACATGATTGAGAAGTAGCCATGTTAATCTATAGCAGGAAAAACAACAAAGAGGCCCAGGGCACCTTAAAAACTAGAAGATAAAAATCCATGCCTTAATTAGTGTGTGAGGCTTTAAGGTGCTATGAGCCTCTTTATTATGAATGACTGAAATACATTTTTTAAAAAGTGTGCTATTTCTTGGAGGGTGTTAGTTACATCTCTGCCTTGTGGTGTGTGTGTGTGTGTGCGCGCATATAATTTCAATCTCTCTCTCTCTCTCTCTGTCGTACACACACATATACCTAACAGTAGACATGAGGAAAAAATCATCACTTTGTGGCAAGCGTGGTGCTAGGGGAATACATACCCCCTAAGGCCACATATGGAAATAAGCATTTTTTGTCATTCCCAATTATTCTTATCCAATAATCTGGGATCAGATTAAAATGTTGTTTTTTAATATGCTTGCCCTCTCCTGTTCTAAATCCCATATAAATGCTTATATTAGACTTCTATATTAGAAAAAAGGACTGATTATTTGCTTCCTGAGGTTTGCCTCTAGGGTCTGACTCTACATTTTCAAGGGACAGGCCACAGAGTCAGAGGAGATATTGGCCCTCATAACTGGCCCTAGATGCCCCCAAATATCTTCAAAATGTCAAAGGTGCCAAAATCTGGCCCAAGGAGCTTATGCTGTGCTTCATCTCATGTGAGGCTGCTGTCAACAAGGAGGCCTGCCTGGTAACCTGGCTGATGTCTTTTAGGCAGTAGGCAAACACATTTTTATTCTCTCAGACATTTTAAAATCTGACAGCTGATATACTATTAGAATGTGTTCATATTTATCTGCTACGTTTACTCTGTTCTTTGTTGGGTTTATTGTATTACTGAATTATGTGTTACTGAATATATATATTTTTAGCAGCAAATACATTTTGCAATGTTACATCAGTGTAATTCTCCTAAACCCACTTACCTGGGAATGCAACGGAACATGCTATATGGAATGAAAATGCTAAAAAACCAAAATAGAACATAGATTTATGAAATGTTCCATTGCAAAGGAATTGTGTGAGTTCTTATTTGTTCTTACAAATTGGGTCATTCAGATAAAATACATTTATATACTTTACATCTTAACTGAATATATTTACTTAGTAATAAAATTTAAATAACTGTACTCATTAATGCCTGCCAGAAGTATAAAATATGAAAGTATAAGACTTTATGTTGAATTTTGTAGAACTAAATTAAATTAATAGGCCAATATTAATAGTCACAAAGACCCTTCTATAGTTTTTTAGAGTTTTCTCAGCTATATAGAAAAACAAAACAAACAAATAGGTTAGGTAATTGGATATTCTTGATTTTTTGATGACTGATAGGTTCTGACATAATGTTATTAGATCAATGCTCACCTAGTCCTTGTCTTTTTTCAAGGCAAAGTGTTACAGCATGATAATTAAATCATAAGAACATAAGAAGAGCCATGCTGGATCAGATCAAGGGTCCATCTAGTCCAGCATTCTGTTCACACGGTGGCCAACCAGTTGTGGACAGAAATCCAAAAGCAGGACACAATTGCAACAGCACCCTCCTTCCACAGGAACTGGTATAAATAGGCATACTGCCTCTTATACTGGAAGTATAACATAGCCATCATGACTAGAAGCCATTGATAGCTTCCTCCTCCAGGAATTTGTCTAACCCCCTTTTATAGCCATCCAAATTGGTGACCATCACTACATCTTGTGGTAGCATTTTCCATAGTTTAACTATGTGCTGTATGAAGAAGTACTTCCTTTTATATTATTATTATTATTATTATTATTATTATTATTATTATTATTATTTATTGCATTTTTATACCACCCAACAGCCGAAGCTCCCTGGGCGGTTCCTGAATCTCCCACCAATCAGCTTCATGGGATGACCACGGGGTTCTAATATTATGAGAGTAGGAGAAAATGTCTCCCTATCCACATTCTCTACACCACACATAAGTTTGTACACCTCTATCATGTCTCCCCTTAGCTGAAATTAAAGCCCCATGTCTCCTCTTTTTCCAAGCTAAACAATCCCAGCTGTTATTTATTTATTTTATTACATTTATATACCGTCCCACAGCCAAAGCTCTCTGGGCTGTTTACAACAATTAAAAATAGTAAACATTAAAAGTATACAAAATTTAAAAAACATAAAAAACAGTATAAAAACAACGGTATTGTAGCCTTCTCTGGGCTACTTTATCATAGGATTCAGAGAAAAGGCCAAAACCACCCCATTGCCCTGCACTGGTGCTAGGACCTGATCCTAGGATTCACTAATGGCAATTGCTGCACTCCACTCTCTCCTTTCCCTCCAGCCTCTGAAGTTATTCTTTGGTAGGTTTTTACATAGTTAACAATGCTTGGGGTGAGGAATTGCCATTTACATGATTTTATTTAATTATATATTTAAGTGAAATATGTGCATCACATTCTTACAATAAAATCATGTGCAAATCTAGTATCAGGAATAGATACGATAGTGCTCATATGGTCCCATGATGACTGAGCCAACAATTCCTGCCCTTGTCCTTGTTATCTTCATGGTTATCATTTAGCCACTGGGTATTAGGCAGCAATTCCCACCAAGGACCCAAGGAATGGGGCTGAGCAGCCAGAACTAGGGATGTACGAACATTTTTGGTTTTGCTTGCAAAACATTCAAACCAGCCCTGTTCCCAACCCCAAATGCAATTGCTTGCGCATTTCTGAACTTCTGAGCCCATTGTTACATTTTCCACATTGTGCTGAAAGGGGAAAGTGCACATTTTGGATGTGCACTTTTAAAATGATGCACTTTTTTTTTAAAGGTGCCCATTTTTCAGATCAAATGGGGGAAGGAATTTGCGTTCAGGAATGTGACCAAGGCAAACCGAGCTTCTAAAAGGAATTCAGAGAACCTCAACAAGCTGGAACATTGCATATTCACCCATCACTAGTTGGAACTAGTTCATTTGACTATAGTAGTGCTTAAGCTAAGGCACTGGTATGTTTTACACAGTAGACTTGGCATTCAACAATTGGGTATATTTATATTTATTTATCAAATGTTTTCTCTTCATAAATAAATAAAAAATCCCCTGTATTTTCAGAGTTTTGGATACAAAGGCATGCAATGTTTACAGTTGACGGTGTGTCTTATTTAAGCACCACTGTATTTGAGAAGGTTATAGCTTGCTGTGTCAAGGTTGTTTCTGCATCTGCAGTATGGAATTGTTAAAAGGAATGTCAGTGCTGCAGTCCTGGAAGGTTCTTGAGACTGTTCCAGCTTGTGCTGCCACCGCAGGGCTTGTGCATCAACTGAGGAGGATGCGAAAAGGTCACTCCTGGTAAGTGCTGGGAACAGAGGAGTTTAGCAGGCCTGCAGTTTAGGTGCTTCTTATTTAAAGTTGAGCAAAGACATAAAATTTTGTGTCAACACAGCTTTCTTTGATGGTAGCACTCAAAACAAAGCCATTCAATATTTATTATTAAAGGCTTCTTTCAGCTCAGCTGTTTTAAGGTTTTCAGGCACAATAAAGATAATGATTCAGAAGGCCGCCTGTAGAACAGGTCAGCTTGTCCGACCTGATCAAAACAATACTTTCCTACAGCGAGAGAAAAATAATAATGAAAAAGACATTACTTCTGATATATGGAAATATATACTGGAAATCATCTGTATAAATGATACAAGCAGAACATTATATATAACCTCTACTTGTGTGGGTCCTATGAGGCTTTATCAGAATAAAACTTGGAAAGATATAACTGAACAAAGATGTACTTAGTAAGAATTAAATTATTCAAAACATACAACAGTTTCCCAAAGCCAATAAATGCATAATTAGTACCTCTGAGCCCAAACAAAAATATCGATTTCTTGTTTGCAACTTTACAATAGGCCAGTCCCAAAGTGAATTTGGTTTCCTCAAAGGGCTGAATATTTCAATAATCTCTTTGGTCAATTCCTTAACTTCAGTAATTCAAACATTGTAGTTAAAGGTATTAGCCCTGTAATAATAATATAATTATTAGACATGTGCACAAGTGGCCTATTTGTGGGTGGAGAAATTGGCAGGGCAATTTCACCAAATTTTTCCAGAGGGAGGAGAAATTCTCCAACTATTTCTCACAGGTAGGTATCACCATTGGAAAGAGTTGTAGAACAGCTCTTTTCTTTTCTTTTTTTCCTAAGGGTTTTTGGGTTTTTTGCATTGCATCAACAGCAGCCTGGGCCCCATTTTGCATCCTCCACAATGCCCCATCACTCCAGGGCATTGAGGGGAGGGAATGCAGCCACCACCACCACCACCCACATACAAAAATAAAAGGTGAAGTAAATGTGGTGAAAACGTTCTTGAAAGTTTTCTTTCCCCCATGAAAGGGACTTCAATTTTTTCTGCTTCATTCTCAGGGCATTTTATAATTTATTTTGAATGTGCATTGGTGGTATTTTTGAACTTACCTAATCACTGTGAGGTGGCTGAGGGTACTATCTATATTTTTCTTTCTGTTACACACCCACCATTGCTCTACAGTCTCCAGGCCGCCTGCACTTCCCAATCTGAAAAGGCCCTACGGGAGGAATAAATTTATGATGTCCCCTGGATGGGAAGTGCACAAAGCCAAGGAGGCTGCAGGCTGTCAGAGAAATGATTGTACAATGAAAGACAGGATGTTCTCACACACCCCTCAATCATCTGATAAGTAGTGCTGGGCCAATCTTGCCCCCAATTTCCAGGAAAAAATTCTCTCCCTTTGAAAGAGGCATTTTTTTTTCTGCCTCTTTTGTAGGGAGGGGGAATTTTGGAGAATTTTTGAGTGGGAATGGGGAGGCAGGGTTTCCATCTCTTTATTCCATGTATGAGACTTCTACCTATCTTCTTAAAAAAAAAAAACTTTTAAAATGTCTCTCGTGCACTCAAAACATAACTGCTCTCCTGGGCAGGATCTACACTACTGCTTAAAAACAGTTTATAACAGTAGTGACAACTGTTGAGGCATCCTGCTTTAATTGTGCTTTAAAGGGAAAAGAATCGAGGTATTTAGCTACTAGTTTTCAAACAAATCATTTGTTGTTTTTCGAGAGGCCACTGGGGGCGCAGGATCATGTTTTAAGAAAAAATAAACAAATGCTTACATCTGCGTTTTAAAGAGAAAGACATCAAAATTGGCACAGTAATAGATATTAAGGAGAGCTTTAAGCATACCAAATTTGAAGTGAAGACACTTTCTCTCTCTCTCTCTCTCTCTCTCTCTCACACACACACACACACACACACACACACATCACACTCCTCCTCCAAGCTCAAGTTATAAACTATCCTGAGGAGAGGAGCAGCGGCAGCAGCTATCTCCCTGCTAGAGTAGGGAGAACAAGGCAATCAACAGTGACTATCTATAGCCAACGTCAAAATGATGAGGGGGGGGGGGAACACTACATGAAACCAAAAAAAGGGAAAAAAAGAAAGAAAGAAAGAAGAAAGAAAAGAAAAGGAAGAGATAGTCTCTAGTGTTAAAAAGTAGAAAAGTTTTTTGCCTGTTGTATCTCAGGCAAAAAGAATGCAAGGAAGTCTTTTGACTGCTTCATTTGGACTTTTTGGTAGTTCATGTTATTCTGTTATATCAGCTCCTGAAGAAGGATTGGTAGATCCAAAACATCGAGCTTTTATTCAAAAAGTCTTGTAACAACAATACATTTGTAAACGTTTGAGACATCTGTACAAAGAGATTAGAACTTTTCTACTTTTTAACACTAGAGACTATCTCTTCCTTTTTTTTCTTTTTTTCTTTTTTTGGGTATTTTTAGCCAACATCATTTGTTCTTGTAGAACAACACCCCTCAACCAAGCAGTGAGGTGGTTGCAGTTGCTCTCCTCCCACCAGGGAGAGAGCAAAACCTTTGCAAACACAGGGGCACCAGCCACTAGCTAGTACTGCTGCACTTGCACAGGACTCTTCCTGCTCGGAGGGAAGCAGAGACAGCCGCCTCCCTGCCTGATAGAGAAAGCAGAGCATTTGCAAGCACCGGGAATACAGTGGTAGAATGGAATAGAAAGAAAAATGCACACACACACACGTCAGCGGTCTTGTAGTAATGGAAGTGTCAAAGGCCAATACTCAAAACATTTCTCCAAGAGTTCCCACATTTCCCCAGAATTTTCGTATGTGGTTTCTTTTCGACCCTCCCCCCATTTGCATGGTCGAAAACCAAGAGATTGAAAATTTTGGAACAGTAAGGTAAGCACAAGAACCGCTAACCAAGGCCATGAGAATTTCCCCGAGATTTCTTCTCCTTTGAATTCCTTTTCAAAAGCAATTTCTTTTCTATCAAATTGAATGAGAATGGTCAAAATTCTCATGGGCGAAATTTTCGGCAAATCACTAATAATTCTAACAAATATCAATGATGGTATATTTGTTATGATTCCCCATCCCCTTGAAATTCTACTCTAGACAAGTATCACTTTCAGTTTACCTTATCTCACCTATTATTATGGTTTATGTTTATGCCCGTGAGCAAGCCTGTTAGTTGTTTATTTTCTTTAGACCCCACCTTTCGAAGAGGGACTGGCGCTTAAGGCAGCTATAGCCTATGCATGCACTTTCGCATGCACATGGGGAGTTTAATAATCCCCGCTGCCAATTGCAGCCCCTCATGCTGAATTGAATAGTGTTCTGGAGAGTCCCTTGACCTTCGTAAGCATCCGGTGCATTGAGCAGAGTCCCATGCACAGCCCTTCACATCCATTGCATTGTCCTTTGTTTTGGATGACTGCGGTAATCATTTCAATACTGCATCTTTCTTTCAGCAATATAGTTCAAATTTTGTTTGTTTATAAATGACAACATTTTATTCCATACACAATGCACTGTGTTCTTTGTAAACAGAAGAGGAAATAAAACAATCCATTCCTATCGTACAAATACATTATCCTTTTGAAATTCTAAGCAGCTAACACTGATACCGTCCTAAGTGAAATGGTTTTTAATCAAGGTTTTTTCTTTAATGTGGCACGCTGCCTTTTGTTATCTTATCTGTATATCCAATGCTGTATTTTCTCATTTCTCAGTACATTCTCTTCTTTACCGCTTATGAAATTGGGTTTTTAAAAATAACACTGTTGATGTAAAAATTTGCAACATTAAAATACAGTTAAATGAGATAAGCATTCAGAATGCAGTGGAAGACAAGACATAGGAGTCCGTGGGTGCTGCCAGCCAAAGTACTTCTATTGTAACAATAAAAATGCGTTGAGCAGCTATTCCGTCTGTTTTGCCTTAACTTTTTTTTTCTAGTAAAAACAAAGATGAAAGAAATGGTGGGGAAAGACTGGAGGGCAACAAACTAGAGAAAACATCATCTGGACCCACCATAAAATTCAATGAATGAGCCTTTGCACAATAAAAGCACCCTGTATGGTTACTTATTGACAAGTTCATCAGAGTAAGAACCCAAGGCAAGATCTACACTACTGCTTTATAATAGCATATAATGGTATTGAGAACTGTTGGGGCCCAGGACACATTCCACAAACCATTTTCAAACCACTTTCAAAGTGTTATTTCCTGCTTTGTGTTGTTCTGGCCCATGTCTGAAGCAACTGTCTTTTTATATATGATCAGTCATATATATATATATATTATATGGTAGGGTGACCAACTGTCAGGATTTCCCGGATTTGTCCTGGTTTTTGTTCTTTCCATGGTGTCGGGGGGATTTTCTATAATTTTCAATAATGTCCTGGAATGACACACCTTCCCCTTTAAGGCTGCCATTAGCATGGCAGGAGGGAATGACATGCTTTCGTGAGGCACGTCATTCCCCCACCCCGAGCTCCAATTGAGGTCTTAAAGGGGAAAGTGGGTCATTCGTGGACATTATAGAAAAGGCCCCAATTGGAGTCGGTGGTGGTGAAGAATGAAATCCTTTCCCCTCCTCCACTCCAATCGGGTTCTTTAAGGTGGCGGGGGAATAACGTACTTTCTGCAGGACTCAGAAAGCTGCTTCCCCACACACACACTAGGTGTCCTCTTTTTTGGTTTCCCAAATATGGTCACCCTATTATATGGCTCCCCAGGTCATATGGTTCAACTAGGTTGATGAGCTGCAGTAGCTGTCTCTGACAATTATCTGGGTGGCACAGCAGCACAGAAAAGATCAGCCTTAAAGACCTGGTGGGTCAGGGAGTAACAGGCCTGGTCCTCATTTCTGAAGTCACTGGTTTGATTTCCCTGGTGTCTTACACAATGAGAGCATATTGTACAATATCAACATTTCACTTGGCTCCTTGCAACTTTCCAGATATTATTCCAGAAGCTGTGTTTGACCTATAAAGCCCCAAAATGATTTGGTTGCAATGTAGAATGCAAGCTTCAATCTGATTTACCCCAGCATGGAAAGCCAAACCTTTCAAGAAATCTTACAGCGCTTTCAGAAAATGCTGAGATTTATTAATAGTTCACATTAGACACCAACAGTCTGGAAACATACAGAAGACTAATAATGGACTCATGGCTAGAGATAACTCAGGTGGAGGGACATTGCAACTTATGGGCATGCCAGTAAGCAGTGGGATCTTAGTGTTTAAGATGGTTATATTTGATCATATATTTATAACTGGCCTTAGGACGCCGCAAGTTAAAAATTCAAGTATTTACATGTTGTTTAGCTTTGTGTGTGTGTGTGTGTGTGTGTGTGTACGTTTTCCATCCAAAACTGGAAAACGTAAGTGTGAAGATCATTATTTAAATAAATAAGGTAATTGTAAATTGGTTTTACCTCAGGATGTAGTTCATTTAAAAAACGTTTATTAGTAAATGTAAGTAAAGGCAGGATATTTTGCTAGGTTGATTTAATCCCTATATTTTTCATTATAATGCTGTTATTTCAAGGCTTCAAAGGAAAAATGTAAAACCAGATTAAAGTTTCTGGCTAAGTCAGAAACAGCTTTAAATAACAGATGAGCAGTTACAGGATCCCTATTAATACAAAACTATCCAGTTTACCGTATACCAAAGCAAATACAATATTTTTACTTCAGTTGTTTGTTTCTAATATAAGCTGGTGTTGATAGTTGTTATGACTGACAGTACGTTCTGTATTTAAGAAGTTCTCTTTACTATTTCATGTCACACAGGCTGAGGTAATCCAGTGCAATTGTTTAAAATGTATATGTACATATATGTGTGAGAGTGTGGGTGCAGGGAAGGGCAAACAAGAATGAGGCACTTCATTTAGCCTGATCTCTTTTCCAGACATGGGTCAGGTCATAGCTAGTCATAGTTGGACCTGTTCCCAGAGCCTAAATCAGATGAGACTTTGGTCAGATCTACACCTTGTGTCAAATCATTACGAATGTAGAAAAAAAGCAGGATATAACATTATGAAAGTGTCCCAACAGCTAACAGTGCACTTCAATACCGATATAAAGCAGAAGTGTAGATCTATCCTTCCTCAGAAAAGGAAGGAGAGCCCCTGGGGAGAAGGAGAAGTTAGCTAGCCCTAGTGGGGACTGTGAGACAGCCAATTTAATGAATGCACCACCTATGGACCCTGCTGAATCCCACATTCAGACTATACTCCTTACAAAATGCCTAGCCTGCCCCAATGACAGAGGGGCCACTTCATCGGTTAACTGATCCGATTCCCTCTCGCGTCTTTATAAATCTTATTCCCACTATCCTCCCTTCCTTGCTTCATATTATTAATTTTTCTCTGTCCTTTGGCTCATTTCCTTCTGCTTTTAAACATGCTACAGTCTCTCCCATTCTCAAGAAACCTACTCTTGATAGGCTATCTCTGTCTAACTACCGACCTGTTTCTTTGTTGCCTTTTGTTTCAAAGATCCTGGAGCGTGTGGTCTACTCTCGCTGTCTTGACTTTCTTACTAGTAACTCTGCTCTAGATCCTTTTCAATCCGGATTCCGTCCTTTGCATTCCACTGAAACTGCCCTTACTAAGATCACCACTGATCTTCTTACTGCCAAGTCTAAAGGCCTTTATTCCATTCTTATTCTCCTTGATCTAACTGCAGCTTTTGACACGGTTGATCATGATCTTCTCTTAGATTCCCTTCATGACCTTGGACTCCGTGGCTCTGTCTATAACTGGTTTGTCTCCTATCTAGTGGGTCGCTCTTTCAGCGTGTTGGCTAATGGCAGCTCGTCTTCCTCTTTTCCCCTGTCAGTAGGGGTTCCACAAGGCTTGGCGCTTGGCCCGTTGCTGTTTTCTTTATACGTGTTGCCCTTGGGTAAGCTTATTCAATCTCATGGCCTCCAATATAATCTGTATGCCGATGATACACAATTATATCTTTCATCTCCGGAACTTTCTCCTGATGTTCACGATCGTATCTCGGCATGTCTCTCAGATATCTCAGCCTGGCTGCTTCATCGTCGTCTGAAACTTAATATGGCAAAGACTGAATTGCTTGTTTTTCCGCCTAAACCTTCTCCTCATCTTTCATTCTCTCTCACTGTCAATGATGTTACGCTTACTCCAGTCAAGGAAGCTCGTAGTCTTGGCTTCATATTTGACTCATCGCTCTCCTTTATTCCTCATATTGAGGCAGTAGCTAAATCCTGTCGTTTTTTCCTGTATAATATTGCCAGGATTCGATCATTTCTGTCTATCTCGTCTGCCAAGATGCTTGTTCATGCACTGGTTATTTCTCGGTTGGACTACTGCAACCTTCTTCTCTCTGGCCTTCCTTCGTCTCACATCAGTCCACTGGTTTCTGTCCACCACTCTGCCGCTAAGATCATCTTCCTGGCTCGCCGCTCTGACCATGTTACTCCACTTCTGAACTCTCTTCATTGGCTTCCAATTCACTTCAGAATCCAATATAAACTTCTCCTGTCGACCTTCAAAGCTTTTCACGGTCTAGCTCCTGCCTATCTCTCCTCTCTCATCTCACACTATTGCCCCACTCGTGCTCATCGCTCCTCTGATGCCATGTTTCTCGCCTGCCCAAGGGTCTCTACTTCCCTTGCTCGGCTTCGTCCATTTTCCTCTGCTGCCCCTTACGCCTGGAACGCTCTTCCAGAACATCTGAGATCCACAAGTTCAATCGCAGCTTTTAAAGCTCAGCTAAAAACTTTTCTTTTTCCTAAAGCTTTTAAAACTTGATGTTGCTTGGACTTTACACTGTTAGTTTTACCCTACCCTGTGCCTGTTTACCCTACCCAGTGCCTGTTTACATTCTCTTCCCCTCCTTATTGCTTTACTATGATTTATTAGATTGTAAGCCTATGCAGCAGGGTCTTGCGATTTACTGTTTCACTCTGTACAGCACCATGTACATTGATGGTGCTATATAAATAAATAATAATAATAATAATCATAAATAATAATAAGTCTACCTTCTCACTGCCATTGTCACCAGATGCTATTGCCCCTGCTCTTCTTTCTCATCTCTGCTATCACATGCTTGCTCAGAAAACAGAGAGCCAGTGAGTAAGTAGACAGTGGCAAGTAGTGCTCCTTCAACCTACCATCTACATTGTCTGGGTCAGAGCAAGAGGTAGGTGAATCAGGAGGTTACAATGTTGAAGACAAGAAGCCACTCCAACCGGCTCTTGTCAGTTGGCCCCTGCTGGGCTGCAAGCCTATAACAGGTGCACTACTCTTGATGGTGAGCCCCTGTAGCACCTCCCTAATATCCAATGAAATGAAATGATACTGAATATAGACCATCATCATCATCATTAAAAAATTGCAGAATGATGGTCTAAATGTATGTATGCACAGAATGTATGCTCTATTCGCCTGATGAAGATGTTTGCCCTGTCCTGGACGGGGTTGCACCCTCCCTAAAGGATTGGGTCTGTAGTCTGGGGGTGCTCATGGATCCAGAACTGTCACTTGAGGCACAGGTGAACTCAGTGGCAAAGAGCACCTTTTATCAGCTTAGGCTGATATACCAACTGCACCCTTATCTGGACAGAGATAGCCTAGCTACAGTTATCCATGCTCTGATAACCTCTCGTTTGGATTACTGCAATGCGTTATACGTGGGGCTGCCTTTGAAAACGGTCCGGAAACTTCAACTGGTACAAAACAGGGCAGCACAGTTATTAAGAGGGACTGGCCGATGAGACCACATCACGCCAGTCTTTTTCCAGCTTCATTGGCTGCCAGTCCAGGTCCGGGCCCGATTCAAAGTGCTAGTATTAACATTTAAAGCCCTAAACGGCTTGGGGCCAGGCTATCTGAAGGAACGCCTCCTCCCATATGTACCTGCCCGGACCCCAAGGTCATCCTCAGGGGTCCTTCTCCGTGAGCTCCTCCCAAAGGAAGTGAGGCAGGTGGCTACCAGGAGGAGGGCCTTCTCTGCTGTGGCACCCTGGCTGTGGAATGAGCTCCCTAAGGAGATTCGCTTGGCACCTACATTATATGCTTTTAGACGCCAAGTGAAGACCTTTTTATTTTCCCAGCATTTTAACAGTCTATAAATAAATTTTAACTCGGTGTTTTAAATTTGTAATTTTGCATTGCTGCTGTTTTATCTTGTTGAGCTTTTATATTGTATTTTATATTATGGTTTTATACTGTTGTTTTGTGCTTTGAATGGTTTTAATTTTTGTGAACTGCCCAGACAGCTCCGGCTATTGGGCGGTATAGAAATGTAATAAATAAATAAATTCTTGCATAAAAATTGTATTTTTAGCCAAAAACCTCCACCTGCCACATACTTCCTGATAATGAGGAAAAATCTAATTAGGGCCATGCACGGACCCCCCGATTCGCTTCAGATCCCAATTTGGACTTTCCGAACCGAGCCAGAGTTGCTTCGGGTTGATTCAGACCTCCTCTGATTCACTACGGATCTGTTTTAGGGAGGTCCAAATCACCCCGATTCACTTCAGATAAAGGATTCGGATCCAAAGCGGTGCACAGCCCTAATACACACACACACACACACACACACACACACACACACACACTTGCTTTAAAAAATCACTCTCAAGGCCTTGCTAGACCTACCAGAAAATCTGTGTGGGAGGAGGGGCTAGGCCGTGCTAGAAGTAGCGTGGCCTGTAGGCCCCGTCCACACGCAAGAAGCGACTGGGCCGAGGGAAGCCCCGTCGCATCCTCCATTTTTTTCCTCCCTTAAAGGGCCATGTGCGCAGGAGCGCACCCACGGAACCGTAAGTATTTTTTTTAAAAGGGTTCCCCGCTCCCCCTGCCCGTCCCCCGTCGCCATGCCCGTCCCCATCCCCCGTTGCCAAGCCCATCCCCCATCCGCCAGAGGAGGGCCTTCTCTGCTGTGGCACCCCGGCTGTGGAATGAGCTCCCTAAGGAGGTTCGCTTGGCACCTACATTATATGCTTTTAGACGCCGGGTGAAGACCTTTTTATTCTCCCAGCATTTTAAAAGTCTATAAATAAATTTTAACTTGGTGTTTTAAATTTGTAATTTTGCACTGCTGCTGTTTTTATCTGGTTGAGCTTTTATATTGTATTTTATATTATGGTTTTATACTGTTGTTTTATACTTTGAATGTTTTTAATTTTTGTGAACCGCCCAGAGAGCTCCGGCTATTGGGCGGTATAGAAATGTAATAAATAAATAAATAAATAAATAATGCCTGTCCCCCATCCCCGCTCACCATGCCCATCCCCCATCTGCCATGCCTGTCCCCGTTTCCGCTCGCCATGCCTGTCCCCCGTCCGCCATGCCTGTCCCCGTCCCCGCTCGCCATGCCTGTCCCCCGTCGCCATGCCCGTCCCCGTTCTTCTCCCCCCATCTCTCCTGCCGGGTCCGTTCTTTCCCCCAGCCCCCATCTCCCCCCGTGATTTTCCCCTCCCTGGCCCGATGGGCACAGCGCTCCTATGGAATGCTGTGCCCAGTCCATGGCTTCTCCCAGCTACTCGCAAGTAAGTGAGCAGCTGGGAAAAGTCACGGAACTAGCTAGACTTTCCGCAGCCCCGGCCTCAGCCCGGGGCTGTGGAAAAGCCGGGCCATAAGCGGATCTGTTTATCCCGGTTCAAGGGAGGACTTAGCCTGGCCTGACCCCAGGATCCCCTGTGCGTCATCTGGATGCACAGGAGGGAGACCGGGCCTCACACCAGGCTAACTCCTCGTCTAGCAATGGCCTCATTCTTTCTACTGTATATGTTCTGTTTTTAGAAAACTCTTTGTTATATAACAAGTCAAATTTAAAATTTCCTCCTGAAAGCACTTTGGTAAAATGTTGTGTTTACCATCAGCTGGAGTCACATGAATGACCTTTTATACAAAGAACTCTCTGCATGGCTGAATCACCCACATGATTCTCTTCCTAGTGGCAACTACGACTACATGGACTAAATGACCTATGGATGGCCTAAATTTCCATTGAGGATGATTTTTTGAAATGCACATTTAAATTTTGTTTAAAAAAGCATGTTAGGCTACAGTTCCTAAACAAAGCTTTGAGAAAATGTTTTCTCTTTACTTAAACTTGTATTGATATTTAAAAACTGTACAAAATGAAATCAGTTTGAACACTAACGTTAAAATGATAGTTATATTTAAGTCTTACTCCACCATTCATCTTCCATGAATTGCCCAGTGATCTGTCTGTTCATTACAGGACAAATATCTTAAAATGCAATCCTATACAAGTCTACTCAGAAGTAAGACCCACTGAGATAAGTGAGCCGGAGGAGGAACATATAGGTTTATGGGTGGATAATAACCTTTACTTAAAGGAACTACTTAAGTACTTGTTTAGATCGACCTGCCAAGAGGTAAGAAGAATTTTACCACATACCTTATTCAGATAGTGGATAAAATGGTTGTCTGTATCTGTATCATATACTAATGATATTATGGGCAATTGATTTTCTTCCAATAGCTTTATGTTCAGTTACCCCTTCAAGAAGTAAATGAAGGAACTTAAATGAAGGAGCCAAATGTGGGCCTAATTTAAATCGAAACTGTATGTATGCTTCCAACATATTACTAGAATTGCTATTGTTCCCCCACCCTATTGAAGGTGAAGGGAACACTATTTCTGCTGACTGGTTCAGACTAAATCAGGATAATTAAGTCTGAAGTAAAGCCCTGTTTGTGTTTCAGACCTCATCTACACCAAGCAGGATATTGCACTATGAAAGTGGTATGAAAGCAGTATATAAATGGCAGGAGCGACACTACTGCTTTATAGTGGTATTGAAGTGCACTGACAACTTTTGGGGTATATGGTATGTGTCAACCATTGACACATACCATATACTACTTTGGTAGTGCTATATCCTGCTTGGTATAGCTCCTGCCTTTTATATATCACTTCCATACCACTTTCATAGTGCAATATCCTGCTTGATGTAGATGAGGCCAATGACTCTCACAAAACTTAATTCTACACCAATTTAAATAAATGCTGTACTACTGTACTACTGAGAGGCCGCTTTAAAATAAATAGATCTTGAAGTCTCCTTTTTCAACAAGTTCCTCTTGGGATTCTTCTAGGATTATTATAGTGATGAAGAAAGGGCGGCCCATGCCGATTTTAAACTGATAAAAAGCTTGCTTTTACACTGCTCCTCTCAATGAATGCATTCCCACGTACCTTCTTCATTGCAAATGATTAATGAGCCATCAGCTAGTGCTCTTGTGTTCAAATGATGCTCATCCTCCATCTTCTCCTCATAGTCATTGCTGCATTAATCTGCAATTGAAGAAGGAGACAGTAATTTTGGATTCCTTAAGTTTCTATTTAATGCCTCTTGGTATTGATTAGGTAATTTTAGGCAGAGACTGGGGAAGGGGGAATAACAGTAACAGATAGAAATGAAGACACATGAAGCTGTCTTTTTACTGAATCACATCTAGTAAAAGCCTAATATTCTCTGTTCTGTCTGACAGCAACTCTCCAGGCAGACATTTTCCTAGGTCTGCTACCTGAGATCTGATCAACTGGAGTTGTCAGGTCCTAAACTTGGCACCATCTGCATTCAAAAGATGTATTGTACCTAGGGATGGGTGAATATGTCAAACTCAGTTTTCAGGTTTTCCTTTCCCCATGTTAAATTTCTTCTGTCCTGCTTCCACATAGTATTGTGATTTATTTATTTTTTAGTCTATTCAAAATATCGTATATATTTTTTCTGCACATTGTTCAAAATATATGCATTTTGTACACATTTTCGTGCTCATTTTTTTCAAACGAACAAACACTTTTTGCAAGACATTTTCCCATTGCATAAAGTATTTTTGTGTGCATTTTCCAAATATGTGGGGTGGGTGGGTTTGTACACACAGTTTCAAAATTCCTCATTTTTGTGCACACGTTTGCAAATGTACATGTGTTTTGTATTCACATGTTTGCTTATTACTTGTGGCACACTTCAGAAAAATATGGATTTTGACCTCTAACTGTGCTTCATGTTTAGTTCAGGAAGTACACATTTGGTAAGTCCACATTGAAATGCAAACCAAACAAATTTCTCACACATTCATATTTCTTCCATATATTTATTATCACGCACTGCACAAGTTATTTCTTCATACTGGGGCTGAGAAACCAGGGTGGATAAAAATAACGACTTTAAAAAAAACCCAGATTTTTAAAAAATTTAAATTGGGTTTTTTTAAATTTAAATTTGATTTTTTTAATAAAATGCTTTTTGAGGACAAATCTATCTAAACATAGTTTTCTATTTAAGATACATTATAGTCCAAAGGTAAATTCATCATGAAATAAGGATTAGTTTTTAACTATGTAGTATGAGGCTGTTTAAATGTTTTGGTAAATGAATTCCATTAATCCATTCACAATGTCATGCTCTTCCAGAAGTTTCTGTAAGATTATTTTTCTCCTTCCAATAAAGTACAGTAGAAAAGTTGTCCAAATATGAATTTTGATATAACTGTAAAACTAATCTGAAAATTTGCTATTCTAAAATTGAAACCTTCATCTGGTTGTAAATATTAAGATTATACCAGAAAGATGGTAACTCTGAGTTGTGTAAAATATAGCGAGCAAAAGCACACTTTTTTTGGGAGGGGAGTCTAATGATTAAATCAAGTCTTTCTGAGTAGTGATTTAAATCGTGATTTAAATCATGATTTAAATCAAATTTATTTAAATCAAATCCACCCTGTGAGAAACCAAGTCAACGACATTGCTTCAGAGCTGCTGCCTTGGCACACACTTTATACACATGGAGCTATGGCAACAATATTTCTTTGGAATCTATTCCATCTATGCTAAACCAGAATAAAATAGCAGACTATCCAAGATCAAGGGTTCAGTTCCCTTCCTCCTGTATAAGCCCAGCTGACTGAGTAATCATTCCTAGAGGCATTCACATTCATATTTCAGTTTTTAAACTCAGAGTAATTTATTAAAGCATTTTCTAATCTTCATCCTGTCCTTCAAGTTGAATACCATGGATGGGAATTATTGCCCCACGAGATTGCATGCCTTGAAAGACTAAGAGGTTCATCAGATGAGCATTTTATTGCACACTTGCTACTGCCCACTTACGGATGTGTGCACGTCCTTTAGACAATGTTGTCCACATCCTGCATGCCTCCTGCTCCTCCTGCTCGTTTTTCTGTTGCAAAATAGACCCCTTTTAATGTGACTTAAAAAAAACCCAACCCAGAATGTGCCACGATCTCCTGCTGTGTGCAGGAAAAGTAGTCTTTGTTTACTTCCTCTTTCCCCTCCAGGCAGAAGAAGGAAGTAATGAGGATCAAAAGTGGGGTCAGAGAAGCGATGGTAAGGAAATGTGATTTCCCCACATGTGATAATGCTCTAAAGTACACCATCCCATTTTATCCTTCCCCCATCTGGTACATTATGCAAAGATGACAGCAAGAAAAATCTCAACATTTGGAACAATTTTTATTTTTATAATATGAATTTTATTTACAGGCATTAGATTGCTACAATATATCTATTTTCTCATTTCAGCATTTAAACATTTATAAGGGTCCAAGGACATGAGTAAAAGAATGATGTGTTTCTTGTAAGGAGAACAAGCAAACTTTATGGGCCATGCAGGAGACTCATGTTTCACTGGGGCAATCCTGCTGGTACTAACACCAAAATGTGGAGGACCGTATGTATATTATCCCATCATGCAATACTACAGCCATCATGAATCTACATGCCTTTATTTTATTTATTTTATTATTTCTTTACTGTAGGTTTAAACCATTCACTATCCAAAGGTTTCTGGGCGGTGTACAAAGGTGTATATAAACCTAAGATCATTAGGCATGAGACAAACAGATCAGAGGTACAGGTATTGATTTATTAGAAAATGAATAAAGACACTGAAACTTTAGAACTTATTACTATTACTTTAAAAACAGGGTTTTTATGTTGTTACTCTTATCACCAATCAAGCTATAGAAGCTACAGTTCCTAACCAAACTCAAGCCAATTCCCCTATCATGCTGCACCCCAGTTAATACACAAGCCTGGCAATGGGGGCTTGATTTATAGTCTTCCATCTGGTAAGGTTTCTGTCAGGTCCAGAAGCTGCAATGACTTCGGCCCTCCATTACCAGGCCTGGAGTCTTCCTCTCTGCATTTGTTGGCCTTCTTCTGCCTTGGCTGCTCTTCCAGATAGGTTTCCCAGTCCATCTGTTGATACTGCTGAGCTGCTGTGTTCTTCAGACTGTCAGTCTCTTCTGAAGATGCTCCTCCTCTACTGGTGACACTCTCCCAGACAAATTCTCCTCAGCTGCCTCTCACCAGCTCTTTATATAAGCACCTATAAAAATATGAATACATGTATAAGTATATAAATATAACCTACTGATATTTATTGAGAGCTTCGGCTATTGGGCGGTATAAAAATGTAATAAATAGATAAATAAATAAATAAATATTATTTTGCATTATACTGTATTTTATTCTTTTAAATGTTTGTATTGCATTTTATACTTTTAACTGTGTTTTAAAATGGCATTTTAGTTTTTTCACTGGTTGTAATCCACCCAGAGAACATTAGTTATTGGGTGGATTAGATATGCACTAAACACAACAAAGAAATAAAATTTAATTTTTTTTATTAAAGTGGCATATATGCTTTTATATATATTTATATTTTTCAGTAAAAGTATATATGTGAAATGCATCTATTTCAATATAAATTCTAATATCTATTGGCAAATACATACAAATTATAACAACCCAAATGCCATGTTTAACTGCATAACATTAGTTTGGAAATAACCTAAATCAAGTATAGTTGTAAAAAATGTAGAAACAGGGTGGACACCAAGTTTGAGAGAATAATAACAGCTAATTCACAGCTACTTTAGGAGAATTTGATGTCATGCAAGCCCTAAATTCAGCCAACACAATATCATTCATAATGCACCTACTTAGTAACAAATTTAATTTAAAATGCAGTGTCTTCTTCTCCAAATAATAGCTGGTGATATTATATTTTCCTATTGTTTAGTGATTCTTCTTTCTGTTACTGATCATTATTTTATTGGAGGAATTATCTGAATCTCCAATTGTGTTGTAAAGATGGCCTGGCTTGGATATCTTGTAGTGATTTAATAGTGTTCATTTCCCTTTGCATTGCAATACCTTATTTTATTTAAAAAGGATCTAGTATTGTACTATCTTGTTTTCTCATTATCCTTTCATGTCCATAATAGTTGAAGCAATAAATATATTTCTAAACTGGGGGGAAATGTTGTCCTTTTCTATAAAAGATTTGTTGGCACATAAAGCTTCATTGATTCACACTCCTCTTAGTCCCATGGACTTAATTTAGATTAGTTTTACTATAGTGGTTTAGTTCCACTTCACAAAGTAATGAAACTAGGGCCTTCTCCTATTTCCCCCCCCAGGCTTCCCCTCCCCTCTGTTTCCCCCCACTCTGCTATGTTGTTTCCCAAAATTTGCAGTCCAAGACAACCGTTTGGGGGTGTAGGATCAGCAAAGGTATTACTTTAGAAAAATGCATGAAGACCTAGCCGTTTCCAGCATATGGCTTGCAAAGAAAGGCTGTTTTGCTTTCTCTTGAGAAGCAAACAAAGTTTGTACCTAGTTTCACTATATCTTAGAATTATTTTATACAGCAAGCTATGGCTTGTAAAGCCCTAGTTCTCTTTGCTTTGATCATGAGATACGGGACATACTAAACTGAAGGACACTGAATGGCCATTGAAATGCATTGGTTTATTCCGAATGGCCATAGGAAATCATTGGAGGAGTTTACGGAGTTTACAAATCAAAATACCTAAAGGAGTTAAACATTTAGTTTTCATAGAAAACCACACAGAATCAAAATACAAACTAACAGAGCGGTTTTAGGGAACAACTACTATGACCCCCCAATACTATGGTTCTAGGGATCATCCCCACATTCAAGAAGAAATCAGAATGCAATAAAAAGAGGGTAATAACAGTTTTATACACTGCTTTATAAGCACCAGTTAAAAAACACTCAAATATGAGAAAGGAATTTTGTCGCAACATGCCAAGCATTATTTAAATGTTTATATATGCCCTGCCACAGTGCCCACACCTTACAACAGGCCGGTTTCAAAATGGCCATAGGAAAACATCGAGCTGTCAGGCAGCCCCACAAAAAAGAGGGGGAGCCCCCAAAATGGGGGAGGTTGGTAATAAGACTGTAAGCACCATAAGGGTCCCTGTTATTATTATTATTATTATTATTATTATTATTTATTTATTTATTTATTTATATAGCACCATCAATGTACATGGTGCTGTACAGAGTAAAACAGTAAATAGCAAGGCCCTGCCGCATAGGCTTACAATTGGAGGCATGCTCCATTGGAATGGTCCCCACATTGTGCATGGCCACATTAGGTTCCTTCAGAATGGCCATAGGAAAGCACTGGGCGGTCAGGCAGCCCCCCCCCCAAAAAAAGGGGGGAGCCCCAAAATTGTTGTGGAGGTTTGAACTGAGACCTTAAGCATACTAAGAGTTTTTGCTGGAGGCATGCTCCCTTGGAATGTTCCCCACTTTGCCCATGGTCACATTAGGTTCCTTCAGAATGGCCATAGGAAAGCATGGACTGCAATATCTGTTATTTTATTATGATTAATAAGGACTAAGCTTTATTGTGATTAATATGTCCACACATTTTTATCTGCTTAAAGTCATTGACTATTCATTTCTGAAACTGGGTTTTTATTTTAAGGTCTTTTTAAAAATATATATTTTGGTTTAGCTGTAGTTTTTTCAAAAGTTGTTTAAGTAGATGATAACACCTGAACTTTCTAATTATTACAGCCTCAGAACTACATGCCCCCCACTTTATGAAATCCTTCACAGTATTTTTTTATGAGGACAGCCTTTGAACTTATCTAAAGGAATAGAATGGAATGGAGTCAGTAGTAGGGTGACCATATGAAAAGGAAGACAGGGCTCCTGTATCTTTAACAGTTGCATAGAAAAGGAAATTTTAGCAGGTGTCATTTGTATATATGGAGAACCTGTGAAATTTCTTCTTCATCACACCAGTTAAAGCTGCAGCAGCCCTGCCCTCTTTTAAATCTGGCCACTCTAGTATAGCTCCTGCAGCTTTAACTGTGGTGATGAAGAGGGAATTTCACCAGGTTCCCCAAATGACACCTGCTGAAATTCCCTTTTCTATGCAACTGTTAAAGATACAGGAGCCCTGTCCTCCTTTCCATATGATCACCCTAAATAAGAGGCATTTGCCGTGAATAAGAACCCCCAGTGCTGAGGAGTGAAAAAGTCCCCTCAGAAGGAAAAACTAACAGAGCAGTTTATAAATAAATCAGAATGCAAGTAATAACAGCTGGCTGCAGTCTCACAAACGCTGGGAGCCAGAGGAAGACGAGGTGGACCTGGGTGAGGGTGAATGAAGGTTTAGGGAATATGGTGTTAGGTTAAAAAAAGAAAGAAAAAAGTATTAAGAGGATTGTAGGGTCGATTTGATTTAAATCTCAATTTAAGTCACTACTCAGAAAGACTCGAGATGTGACTTCCACCCCCGAAAAGTCAATCTTCCTCGCTATATTTTACACATCTCAGGGTTACCAAAGACTCATTCTTGCTGGTATAATCTTAATATTTACAACCAGATGAAGGTTTCAGTTTTAGAATAGCAACTTTTCAGATTAGTTTTAGTTGTATAAAAAATACTGATTTGGTTATACTATTAGAAACACATCATAGATAATTATGAAATTATTGTGAGGCGAGGTGAACTGTCTCCAGTTTAATAGGTTAATCATTCATATTTGGACAGTGGTGTACTTTATTGGAAGGAGAAAAATAATCTTACAGAAACCTCTGGAAGAGCATGACATTGTGAATGGATTAATGGAATTCATTTACCAAAAAATTTAAACAGCCTCATGCTACATAGTTAAAAACTAATCCTTATTTCATGAGGAATAACCTTTGGGAATAACATTTGGGCTATAATGTATTTTAAATAGAAAACTATCTTTAGAAAGATTTTTCCTCAAGCATTTTATCAAAAAAAATCTAATTTTTTGGAATGTTTTTTTAAAAAAATCAGTGAATTTTATCCACCCTGTTTGTAGCAGCAACAGTGTTTCTTGAGTCCTTCAGAGTTGCCACCAAGCAATCTTGAAAACCCCAAAGTAAATGTTAGGGTCCCCTCAGGTATGGAGTTCTTGCAGTCTCCCTCCCACCCCATTCTTCAGTCCTTAATCTCTTTCAGGGACCCCCCAAACCACCCCCCAAAACTTCCATGTCCCCTTTTAAGACAAATCACCCATTCAAAATCAAACACTTCAGAGTAAAGTTTTTTTTTAAAAAAAAAAAAAACTTTTGGTGGTTTTAAATTTTGTATATCTGTTTTTAATGTTTATCGTGTTTAACTTTTGTAAGCCGCCCAGAGAGCTTTGGCTATGGGGCGGTATGGAAATGAAATGAAATAATAAAGTTAACAGAAAAGAAGCACAAGTCCTGGGTTCCGTCAGTCTAGAGCCTTCAGCTACAGAAGGGGCCCAATTTCCCCCCCCCCAAACACAGAGGTAAAGGGGTTTAGGGACCAGGGGCATTGCTTCAGTAGTAAAAGCGCCTAGTTTGTGTGAGAAAATCAGCTTTGGCAGAACCAGTTCCCCACAAATATATAATATATATAGCATTACAGACCACACAAAGGCTCAAGGCTGAAAATTTCTACTCAGGAGCAAGCGCCTCATGAGGAGAAAGAACCAGTCCTTTTAAAGTTTATTTTCCCCTTCTTTTTTAAATAGCTGCTTTCAGTGCTGCAAAGCATCCAACGGGTGGAGACTGGAGGGGTCTACTCAAGAGAAGGAAGGACCAGCTGTGAATACTAACGAGCCAGACTCCGTTCAGCTGCAGCAACAGAGCCAGAGCACGCATAATCTCTCCGTCTTCCCCAGGACCTCAGTTAGGAGGAGAGTTTGCGCAGGGGAGAGACTCAAATGAAGAACCAGCCCTGCCGTGGCCTGCCTTCCAAAGAGCAGCACAAAGGCCCAACTGGCCCTGTGGGGCTGACTGGGCTACAGGAAACACCCAGCCCTGGGCCTCATCTGCATTTTACCTGCCTTCTCATTCGGCCTGCCTTCTGACCTGGACTGTTTCAATCTGCAGCTTTGCTAGTAAAGGTTTTCTGTTAGGAACTGTGCGGTGGCTGGATTGGGCCAGAGCCTCACCTGGAAGTGGCTCATTTTTAAAAAACAACTATCCCTGTGTTCTGAGCAGAGCTGCCTTGTGGGGGCACAGCCGGGCATAGCCGCCTCGTGGGGGCATAGCTGCCTCATAGGGACATAGCTGCCTTGTGGGGGGCATAGCCGGGCATAGCTGCCTCGTAGGAGCATAGCCGGGCACAGCTGCCACGTTGCCATGAGGGGGCACAGCTGGGCACAGTCGCCATGAGGGGGCACAGTCGCCACGAGGGGGCATAGCCAAGCACAGTCATCACTAGGGGGCATAGCCGGGCACAGCTGCTACTTGGGGGCATAGCGCCTTCTCACTTGGCCTGCCTGCTTACCAGGACTGTTTCAACCTGGAGCTGGCCACTAAGGGTTTGCTGTTGGGGTCTCCCACCGCCTCAGCTGCGTTTTACCTGCTAGCAAGAGTGCCTTCTCGCTTGGCCTGCCTGCTGACCTAGACTGCTTCAATCTGCAGCTTTGCTGGTAAGGGTTTGCCTCTGGGGACTGTGGTGGTGGGATTGGGACGGAGCCTCACCTGGAAGAGGCTCATTCAAAAACAACAGCAACAACTAGCCTTGCCTTGGGGACAAGCTGCCACTTGGGGGCAAGCCTCAACACACCGGCAACATTTACGATCATCAGAGGAGGCCCCTGCTTGTTGTTCCAAGATGAATGAACTGTCGTCACAAAGATCCTCGACGGCAGGGCCTTTTCTGTAGCAGCACCCACCCTCTGGAAAACTCTCCCTTGTGCTGTTTGGGAGGTGGAAAATGTAACATCTTTCAAACGCTTCTTCAAGACATACCTGTTTTAGACAAGCTTTCTCTGGACTATAACTTACTTTGGTTTTATATGACATTTTTAAATTGTTCTTGACTTTTGTGTATTATGATTTTAATTGTGAGCTGCCCAGAGAGCCTTGGCAGTTGGGTAGTATAAATATATAATAAATGAATAAAATAGGGTTCTTCTTTCTTGGTTAGTCTGCTGTAGTTATGGCTGGGGTGGTCAAAGAGTTACTTGAGCCACTGGCTTTACTCCCCTTCTCCTCCTGGTTGTACTGAACAGCAAATGAGCCAACAAACCCTATTGAAATGCAGCTTCTGTTTGAGGGACATCTGAAAACTAAAGGTGTCTCTTTAGATATTGCAATTAGTAAGTTTTAGTTTGTATTAGTCTTAAGTGTTTTATTTGTTCTTGTGTGTAATTGTACGTTTTCACTTCTCTTCTCAGCTTGTCTGTCTGCTTGATCTACTTGCGTCAAAGAAAGGTAAGTGCCTGGGATTTCATTTTATTACGTTTCTTGTGTTTTGCATTGTTGTGGGTTGCGTTTTATTTTCTGATGCATTTGGGGTTGGAATGGTTATTATTGTGAGAGTTGGGTTGTGTAACTTTTTTAGCGTTCATCACACAATCCTATGTGTGTTTAATCAGAAGTAAACCCCAATGACTCTGTTCAGGAGGCGCCTTAAACTACGGTCGTTCAGCCTTTTTTGTTAACAAAAAAGGCTGAACCACTGTGGTTTAAGGAGCCTTCTGAACAGGGCCAAGGTCTTCAACTGTGCCATGGGAGGGCACCAGGTTGGGGAAGGGTGGTTTAGAGGAAGAATGATTGGTAGTAATAGGGTTAAACTTAAACCCCTTACCAAGATTTCTTCCTGGCTTCCTAAATGTGCTTTCACATTTTATATTGTATTTTATTTGATATGTTCTGTGGTTTGAATCGTTGTGTATTTCATTTTATTTAATGATGCATTTTGTAGTTTGAATTGTTGTGAATTGCCCACAGAGCTCAATTGTAAGAGTTGGTTAGTGCCATTTTTAGGATTTATCACAAAATCCTACGTGTGTTTAATTAGAAGTAAATCCCAATGAGTTTAACTGTGAAATGGAGGAGCACCAGGGCAAGGGTGGTTTAGAGGAGCAATGGTGTGGTTGGCAGTGATAGGATTAAACACCGCTTAACAAGATTCCTTCCTAGCTTCCTCACTTGTAGACTAGGCCCGCTTCCATCATGTCTGACAAGGTAAGACATTGTGGGTTCTCTTACTTCTTTACTAGCAATTGTTTCATTACCTAGTCATGTTTTATTGGGTTGTGTGGGGTGGCACAGTTTTGGGGATTGCTTCAGGCAGCAAAACACCTTGGGTCAGACCTGGACTTAGAACTGTGTTAGACACAGCCTGCATCCCCTTTATGGAGATGTCTCAGGTTAGCTATGGTGCCCTTCCAAGCACGGCCGGCCCCTCCTTTATGAAGAACGTTATGGTCTAAGTGCTGTAACTTAGCGGACTTCTTTGCCTCCTTTTCACAAGGACCGCTGACTTGGGACTGTGTTACACACACAGGCAGCGTTCCCTTCATGGGAATGTCTCAGGTTAGTGAAGATGCCCTAGCAGGCATGGCCAGCTCCTACTTCATGCATTTTGTGGTTTTAATTGTTGTGAATTGCCCAAAGTGCTTCACTTTAAAGAGTTGGTTTGTGCCCTTTTTTAGGGTTTATCACACAATCCTATGTGTGTTTCATTAGAAGTAAATCCCAATGTGTTTAACACGGGAGAGCACCAGGTTGGGGAAGGGTGGTTTAGCGGAACAATGGTTGGCAGTGATAGGGTTAAACACCCCTTACCAAGATTCCTTCTTAGCTTCCTAATTACAATATAAAATGTAAAAGCACATTTTATTTCATAAAGCATTTTGTGGTTTTTATTGTTGCATTGTTTTGTTACGGATTTTGTGGTTTTAACTGTATATTGCATGTTATTTCATCATGCATTTTGGAGGTTCAGTTGTTTTGTGGTTTTGATTGTTGTGAATTCCTCAATGGGCTTCATTGGCAGTGACAGGGCTGGACACCACTTACCAAGATTGGTTCCTAATTGCAATATAATATGTAAAAGCACATTTTATTACATATTTTGTGGTTTTAATTGTTGTGTATTGTTTTTTTATGCATTTTGGTGGTTTAATAGTTGTGTACTGTGTTTGATTTTACTATGCAATTTGAGGGGTTAATTGTTGTGTATTGTGTTTGATTTTACTATGCAATTTGGGGGTTTAATTGTTGTGTATTGTGTTTGATTTTACTATGCAATTTGGGGGGCAGTTAATTTTTGTGTGTTGCATTTTATTGTATTTTATTTCATTTCTTAAATTTCTATACTGTCCCATAGCTGGGGCTCTCTGGGCAGTTCACAGGCTCAATTCAATTATTATTATTATTATTATTATTATTATTTATTTATATAGCACCATCAATGTACATGGTGCTGTACAGAGTAAAACAGTAAATAGCAAGACCCTGCCACATAGGCTTACAATCTAATAAAATCATAGTAAAACAATAAGGAGGGGAAGAGAATGCAAACAGGTACAGGGTAGGGTAAGCAGGCACAGGGTAGAGAAAAACTAACAGTAGAAAGTAACAGTACAAGCTAATAATAATAATAATAATAATAATTTTATTAACCGCCTCTCCCTCTGGATCGAGGCGGGGAACAACATACAACAATACAGATAGTAGTATAATTTTAAACAGTGAGGTCAAAATAAAATTAACTGCAAAAAGCTGCAACTGCATTATTATCAGTGATCAGTAAACAAGGTAAATGATAACACCGTGGCCCTGACACCAGGATACAGTCAGACAGCTGGTGTTAATTGGCTTAATTGCCAGAGGTGTCAATGTATTTTGACATAATTATGCATGGGGTTAATTGTTGTGAATTGCCCAAAGACCTTGGTTTTAAGAGTTTGTTCCCACAGGTTTTCTGCAAGGTAAGTGTGCATAGGAATGACGCATCTCATCAGGATCATTAACATCGGTTGAAGACTTTGAGGACTTCTGACAAGGTGAGTGCAAGATTTGTACATGTGTGAGAGCAGAATTATAAAAACTCAGCTTAGCTTAGTCCTATGTACATCTTTTCTCAGACACTGTTAGTTCTGTTGATTCTTTACTAGTAATTGTTTAAATATCTAGTCATGTTTTATTGGGTTGTGTGGGGTGACACAGTTTTTGGGATTGCTTCAGGCAGCAAAATACCTTGGGCCAGACCTGGAATTAGGACTGTGTTACACACAGGTAGCATCCCCTTTATGGGGATGTCTCAGGTTAGCAATGGTCGCTTGCAAGCATGGCCAGCCCTCCTCCATGGAGAATGTTATGTGCTTAGTGCAGGGACTTAGCAGTCTGCTTGCCTCCTCTTCATGGGTTGGCTGACTAAGTGCTGTGTTAGGTAGTGTCCCCTTTATGGGGATGTGTCAGGTTAGCAATGGGTGCTTGCAAGTATGGCTGGCCCTCCTCCATGGAGAACGTTATGCGCTAAGCTCAATGATTAGCAGTCTGCTTGCCTCCTCTTCATGGGTTGGCTGACTAAGTGCTGTGTTACACCCAGGTAGTGTCCCCTTTTATGGGGATGTTCCAGGTTAGCAATGGTCTTCATGGATTTTGGAGGTTTTAATTGTTGTGTATTGCATTTACTGTACACATTTAACATTAGTCATTAGGCAGATTTAAAATATAATAAATTAATGTGAGAATATTAAATCAAAAGAAATGTTTTTATTATGAATTTTAATTTTTTTTCTCCTGAGAAATTAATGTAACCATAAGCTAATAAAGGCATCTGAAACCTGAGTTGGTATATTTATTTTGTCTATGTGCATTTATTTTGCTTGTGTGTATGTAATAAAAGTATTCTGTTGCAAAGTGTCATTTTTCTTTTGTTGTCTTAATGCTCTAAAAAGTTTATTAAGTTTCTCTGAAAGTGTCATTTCTCATGCTATAATGTATCTTATGTTGAAATGTTTTGCATCCTTCCAAAATTTGTTTATGTGCATTTGGCTATCTGCATTTTATTTTACAAAGTATTTTGTGGTTTTAATTGTTGTGTACTGCCCAAAGAGATTAGTTGTAAGAGTTGGTTTGTGTCATTTTTTTAGGGTTTATCGCAAAGTCATATTTGTATTTATTCAGTGGTAAATCCCAATGCATTTAACTGTGAAATGCAAGGACTCCAGATTGGTGAAGGTTGGTTTAGAGGTTGAATGGTTGTCAGTGATAGGGTTACACACCTCTTACCAGGACTTCTTCCTTGCTTCCTAACTGCGCTTTTACATTTTATATTGCAAAACATTTTGTGGGTTTAATTCTTGTGTATTGGATTTTATTTTGCAATGTATTTTGAGGGTTTTAATTGTTGTAAATTGCCCAAAGAACATTGTTGTAAGAGTTAGTTTGTCATTTTTTTTAGAGTTTATTGCAAAGTCAACAGAAGTAAATTGCAATGTGTTTAACTGTGAAATGGCAGGGGGGGGGGAACACCAGCTTGGGGAAAGGTGACTTAGTGGAAGAACTGTTGACAGTGATTGGGTTAAATGCACCTTACCAAGATTACTTCCTTGTTTCCTAATTGCACGTTTTCATTTCGTGGTTTTAATTGTCGTGTATTGAATTTTATTATTTTATTATAAAACTTAAATATCACCATAATACAGAAACCTTAAAAGCAAGGAATAAGTAATAAATTGCTATATATATATTAAAAAGAGTCCGACACTATAAATACACACTAGGAATTTAACATTAGTCATTAGGCAGTTTTAAAATAAGATAAATTAATGGGAGGATATTTATCAAATAGAAAGGAAGACTGTTTTTATTATTATGTACTTTAATTTTTCTCTCCTGAGAAACTATTGAAACCATAACCTAATAAAGGCATCTGAAACCTGTGTTGGTACTTTTATTTTGTTTGTGTGTATGTACTAAAACACCGGCATTCTGTTGCAAAATTGTCTCCTTCTTTTGCTTTCTTAATAGTCAAAAATGTTGAGTATGTTTCTCTGTAAGTGCTATTTCCCATACTGTATTGTACCGTCGTCATAGGTTTAAACCCTTTTGCATCCTTCCAATAATTGGCAAATGCTATTTCCCATACCGTATTGTACCGTCGTCCTTAGTTTAAAACTTTTGCGCCCTTCCAACATTTGGCTATCTGCATTTTATTTCAAAATGCATTTTGTGCTTTTAATTGTTGTCAGTAGACCAAAGAGCTTGATTGTAAAGAGTTTGTGCCCACTTCATGATAAATTCTAAAGTGTTCAGTTCCCAATCAGGCTTTCTGCAGGTTAAGTATGCAATGGAATGACACATCCCATTACTTCTGTCAAGGTAAGTGTATAACATGTGTGAGAGCAGAATTATTTAAAAAAAGTCAGTCCTATGTATATCTTTTCTCAGAGACATTGTTAGTTCTCTTGCTGCTTTACTGGTAATTGTTTCATTACCTAGTCATGTTTTATTGGGTTGTGTGGGGTGGCACAGTTTTTGGGATTGCTTCAGGCAGCAAAATACCTTGGGCCAGACCTGGATTTAGAACTGGGTTACACACAGCCTGCTTCCCCTACATGGGATATCTCAGGTTAGCAATCCTGACTTGCAAGCATGGCTGACCCTCCTCCACGGAGGAAGTTATTGTTGAAGTTCTGAGACATAGAGGCCTAAGAACTTGGTTGTAGGAGTTTGTTTATGCTAACTTTGTGATAAATTTTATCAGTGTTCAGTTCCCAATCAGGCTTTCTGCAAGGTAATTGTGCATAGGAATGACGCATCCCAACAGTATCATTAGCATCAGTTGAAGACTTTGAGGACCAGGCCCACTCCTATGTCTTCTGACAAGGTAAGTTTATGATGTGGACATGTGTGAGAGCAGAATCATAAAAACTCAACTTACCAGAGACACTGTTTTGTTGCTTCTTTACTCATAATAGTTATATTGCCTAGTCATATTTTATTGGGTTGTGCAATTTTTTGTATTGCTTCAGGCAGCAAAATACCTTGGGCCAGACCTGGACTTAGAACTGTGTTACACACAGCCTGCATCCCCTACACGGGGATATCCCAGCTCAGTGAAGGTGCCCTAGAAAGCAGAGCAAGCCCCTCTTTCATGTGTTTTGAGGGTTTTAGTTGTGTATTGCATTTTATTTCATGGCTCACTGTGAGGAATACTAAGAGTGGTATTCTTGCGTGAAACTACATGTGAGCACAGTTGTGATCTTGATTACACTTGATTCCTGTACTGAGGATGTGCTCAGGGATGCCCTATTCCTAAATTCTTAGTGTATGTCCAGGATTCCTATTGGAAATCCCACGAGCCCTTAAAGGACTGGATTTCCTGATAACGCACATCCCTAGCCAAGAAGCGTACATCTAACAAGAGGATGTACGGCTGGGTCCAGGTGTTCAAAAATTCCTGTTTGAGAGAAGAGTGGGTCACTCTTGAATCAACCTGTGCCTTGAGAAGGACAGAAGACCTGCAACCCTGTGGACTCCCTTGGACCTCTCATGCCATCCTTCTGGGAAGGCTGTCTTGAGTTGGGATGTGAAGTCATTATTGTGATGGTCCCGCTCCTGCCAAGAAATTTGAAGGTGGTGGTAGGGGATGGTGGATCTGTCCTACGGCAGTCTTACTACAGAGTGTCTCAGGGCTTTATTTGACCCCCAAGCTTTTTAACATCTACACAAAACCACCAGGGGGATCTACACTACTGCTTTTAAAGAGCTTTAAAGCACTTTGAAAACATTTTGAAAACTGTATATGCAGTGTGTCCTGGGCCCAAACAGTTCTCAAAACTGTTATAAAGCGCTTTAAAGCAGTAGTGTAGATCCCCCCAGGAGACGTTTCCAGGGGTGCGGGCTGAGGCATCATGAATGGCACTTAGCTTTGCGTCTCCTTCTCAGCTTAACAGAGGTGGGGCAGTTGGAGCCCTGAACCAGCACACAGGCAGGAGAATGGACTGGATGAGGGCCAATAAACTGTGATTCAATCCAGCCAAGACAGACAAACTGTTTGCGGGTGGTTCATCATTCCGGCTTAGAGACATTGACCCTGTTCTGTCGGGGGGTTTCAAACTTCCCAATCGGTGATGTCTGTAGTTTGGGGATGGTCATAGAGGCACAGGCTCCCTCAGTGGCTCAGAACAGCTTTCCATTAGCTTAGGCCAGGGAGGAGCAGCTCCAGTTGTTTTGGCCTAAAACTCCCATGATCCCCTGCCATTGGCTATGCTGGCTGGAGCTGATGAGGATTGTAGTCCAAAACAACTGAGGTCACCGGGGTTTTTTGTTTCCATTTGTATTTTAGTTGTGTTTTACTTTATTTTAGTTCATTTTTTTCTTTTTATTTACTACACCCAATCCCAAAGTTCTTCAAGCATTTAAAATAATAAGAAATTAAAACAGAATAAAACTAGCCAAGATTCAAACAATAGAAATAAATATACTAAACTAAAACCAGCAGGAGAGAAAATCACTAAAATCATTATGTGTCTAATAATATTTAAAATAACTAAAAAGAAGTAAAAACATCCCTTTAACAGGTGGTGCTCTGAGCCACCGAGGGAGCCTGTGCCTCTGTGGATGATGACGGATCCATCATCGTCCCCAACCTGCAGACCTCACCCTTTAGGAAGTCTGAAACCCCCTTCCAGAACAGGGTGACTGTCACTTAACCGGATAGATGAACCACCCACAAACAGTATTTCTGTCTTGTCTCGATTGAATCTCAGTTTATTGGGCCCTCATCCAGCCCACTCCTCTGCCCATGCACTGGTTCAGAGCTTCAACTGCCTCACCTCTGTTTAGTTGAGAAGAAGAGGTGGAGCTACGTGTCATTGGTGATGCCTCAGCCTGCACCCCTGTTTAATGTCTCGTGGTGGTTTCATGTAAATGTTGGAAAGCATGGGGGTCAACTACAGCCCTGAGGCACCCTGTAGCAAGACTACCATAGGACAGACCCATTATCCCCTTGCCATCATCTTCTCTGAGGGGCATTCTAGGCAGGAGCGGAACGGTTGCAATATGTGACTTCACATCCCCACCCAGGACAGCCTTCCCAGAAGGATAGCCTAAGAGGTCCAAGGGAGTCCACAGGGTTGCAGGTTCATCTCCTGGCAAAGGACACAAGCAGGCTTGCATGTCCCTCACCTGGCTCAGGTCGACCTAAGCGTTTCATGACCTAGTCATGTTTTATTGGGTTGTGTGGGGTGGCACAGTTTTGGGGATTGCTTCAGGCAGCAAAACACCTTGGGCTAGACCTGGACTTAGAACTGTGTTAGACACAGCCTGCATCCCCTTTATGGGATGTCTCAGGTTAGCCATGGTGCCCTTCCAAGCATGGGCATCCCCTCCTTTATGGAGAACGTTATGGTCTAAATGCTGTAACTTAGCAGACTTCTTTGCCTCCTCTTCATGAGGACCGCTGACTTGGGACTGTGTTACACACAGCCAGGATTCCCTTCATGGGAATGTCTTAGGTTAGTGAAGATGCCCTAGGAAGCATGGCCAGCTCCTCCTTCATGGAGAATGCTATGCTTGAAGTTCAGGGATTTAGCAGTCTGGCCTACCTCTTCATGGGGATGGCTAACTTAACTGACAATGTTCACAAACATGTTATTTGGAATTAACAGAACACAAGCTTCTAATATGGAAGGCTGAGTTCAGAATGTATTTAAGTAGTTCTCACAGAAAAGAGAAATTTGCACTGAGATTCTTTACTTGGCGGTATAAAAAGGCTGCTGTAACTGTTCCCTGGGAATTCCCTCTCCTGTTGGGGTTCAGCCTACTGCTGTGCTAACTCTCTTTTGCTGTGGGAAATAATTCTGTTACTAGTGTCTCACAGGTCTCTTTGTGTTTTGGAAATCCACAATACCTGGGGGGGGGGGCTTGTCTGGGATTTGACAGCGCTCGTCAGAACCACACTGGCAGAAGCTCTCTGGGGACCGCCATTCCAGCTCTCATCCAAGGTAAGAGACCTTTTGAAATCCCTATTGGCTTAGCCTCCTGTTTCAGGTGACACCATGGGTCTGGATCACACTATCCAACGTTAAATGTCCACAGACTCTATTGGCTATGTGGACCATGGGCATATAAGATCCTGCCATAGAACTATTGCCTGGTCTCAGTTCACACACCAGTTTAACAGCAGACATTATTTGCAACCATAAGGTCAAAAGGGCTGTTAATAATCCTCTGGAAACGGGATACACTAGATCCCATCAATTCATGAGGATCTTGCTTCCAGTAAACCTCTGACACAACAGAGGCCAATCAAAACTGCCACAATTGATGCCATTTCTTCCCTTTAAGCCGAAACATAAGAGATTTCACAAGTCACATTATGAAACTGCATGACCCTTGATGTCTTACTTGCAGCACAAAGAAGAGTCTGTGCCATGATTAATACTTCTTGCTGCACATACATAAGCCAGAACTATGGAATAGGAACTGATTAGATAATGTATTTTAGCTAGTTCCCATGGGAAAAAGACACACACTGAGGTTGTTTACTCAGCAATACAAAAAGCCTGCCATAGCTATTCTCTGGGCCTCTCCTCTCTTATTGGGGTTCAGCCCACATAGGTGTGCTATTTTGCTGCCGAAAATAAAGCTGTTGCTAGTGTCTCACTGGTCTCTTTGTCAGTTTCTTGGAAAGCCAGAACAATACATATTATTGTGAAGCTGGTAACAAGTGTGAACTGGAAAGAGGGACATACTAAACCTAAGGACACTGAATGGCTGTTGAAATGCATTGGTTCATTCCAAATGGCCATAGGAAGTCATTGGAGGAGTTTAGGGATTATCTACAAATGGAGTTAAACATTTAGTTTTCATAGAAAACCACACAGACTCAAAATACAAACTAACAGTGGTTTTACAGAAGAACTACTATGACCCCCAACACTGTGATTCTAGGGATTATCCCCAAATTCTAAGAAGAAATCAGAATGCAATAAAAAGAGGGTAATAGTTTTATACACTGCTTTATAAGCACCAGTTCTAAAACACCAAATATGAGAAAGGAATTTTGTCGCAACATGCCAAACGTTATTTCAATGTTTATATATGCCCCGCCACAGCGCCCACAACTTACAACAGGCCAGTTTCAAAATGGCCATAGGAAAACATTGGGCTGTCAGGCAGCCCCAGAAAAAAGGGGAGCCCCAAAATTCTCGTGGAGATTTGTAATAAGACCCTAAGCATCCTAAGAGTTTTTGCTGGAGGCGTGCTCCATTGGAATGGTCCGCACTTTGCGCATGGCCGCATTAGGTTCCTTCAGAATGGCCATAGGAAGCACTGGGCTGTGGAACCTAATGTACCCAGGCACAATGTGGGGACAATTCCAATGGAGAACGCCTCCAGCAAAAACTCTTAGGATGCTTAGGGTCTTATTACAAACCTTCATTAGAATTTGGGGGCTCCCCTTTTTTTTCTGGGGCTTCCTGACAGCCCAGTGTTTTCCTATGGCCACTCTGAAGGAACCTAAAGTGCCTATGTGCAATGTGGGGGCCGTTTCAATGGAGCATGCCTTCAACAGGGACTCTTATGGTGCTTACAGTCTTATTACCAACCTCCCTGAACATTTTGGGGGCTCCCCCTCTTTTTTGTGGGGCTGCCTGACAGCCCAGTGTTTTCCTATGGCCATTTTGAAACCAGCCTGTTGTAAGGTGTGGGTGCTGGGAGGGGGGCATATATAAACATTTAAATACTTTTTGGCATGTTGCGACAAAATTCCTTTCTCATATTTGGGTGTTTTAGAACTGGTGCTTATAAAGCAGTGTATAAAAATGTCATTACCCTCTTTTTATTGCTTTCTCCTTGAAGTTGGAGATGATCCCTAGAACCACAGTGTTGGGGGGGGGGGTCATAGTAGTTGTTCCCTAAAACCACTCTGTTAGTTTGTATTTTGATTCTATGTGGTTTTCTATGAAAACTGAATGTTTAACTTCTTTAGGTATTTTGATTTGTAGATGATCCCTAAACTCCTCCAATGATTTCCTATGGCCATTTGGAATGAACCAATGCCTTTAAATGGCCATTCGGTGTCCTTCGGTTTAGTATGTCCCATGAGATACATCACTCAATTAAGCCAGACTCCCAGCCTGGTATACTCCAGATGTTTTGGACTACAATTCCCATCAGCTGCAGCCAGTGTAGCCATTGGTCAGAGAACTTGGGAGATGGTAAACATTTAAGTCTGATTCACAGAGCAGCGTCTAAAAGAAGTTGGTTCTAACAGCTGCTACAGAAATTGCATAGGCCGACAGCTCCCAAGAAAAGAGCCAGTGCTTCTGTTGTTCACTTAGATTCCAGCAGTGGGGCACTTTTACTTCAACAGCAAGAGCAGAACAGGCTTTTCTGCTGCCCTGTTGTGTCCTCTTTAGCTGTGGGCACAGAGAAGACCAGAAGGTGGCTCTTCAGCTGTTGGGAATGAGGGCTGCGGCAGAAGAACAGTCGTCTGGAGACACATGCTGCCTCAATTAGTCTACAGTGTGAACCAGACCTTTCTCAATTAATCTCTGAGGGCCAATTTTAGTTAGTGGAGCTATGAATTAAACACACAATTGTTTTATTTCTAAAGCAATTTTGGTTTTTGCGTGTTATTGTTGTACAGAATCAAAAAGACAATATTAAATCTGGACTTTCTAAAATCAATGTTAGTTGCCTTAGATATCATTCAACAATTCATTGTTAAGTTGCCTTCAATATTTCCATAATTCAAAAACAAACCTGCACGGATATACTGTTAATATGCAAATGTATTGCGATCTGATTAATGGATTGTATGCAGTGTTAGTTCTTAGACCAGAGACTATGAAATGAAATGGACCTATGTAAGTCAGAATTAATTAAAGGCCCATTAATTTCAATAGCTCTACTCTAAGCATGATTAACATTGGAGACAAGCCAAAATATTGAAAGGAAGGCAATCAACTAAAAACCTTTAATCAACAGCCATCCTGGGCTTTCTGCTCATTCTTGGTATCCTTTATGCTTCTGGTTTTGCTGCCTTTACCGGAACAAAATGGATTCTTTGCAAAGGTATCAGGATGATGACAATAAAAGTAACAAGCAAAACCCACACTTGTACAGAGAGCCAATATATCTGATCTCTGTAACATGCTGCTGAAGAGGAGAAGCAGTCTAGGACCTGGAAGGAACAATTTCATTTAATTACTAAGGGCTCATCTACATCAAGCAGGATATTATTGCACTATGAAAGCAGTATGAAAGCTGTATATAAAAGGCAGGAGCCACACTCCTGCTTTATAGCGGTATTGAAGTGCACTGACCACAGTTGGGGCCCTTTGACACATACCATATACTATCCTGCTTGGTGTGGCTCCTGCCTTTTATATACTGCTTTCATAGTGGAATATCAGGCTTGGTGTAGCTGAGCCCATTGTGTAATATCTAGCAGTGTCAGCCCAGAAACCAAATAGCACTAGAAGAGCTCTGCTGAATCTTTCTGCTGTTCAACTAATTGCACATTACACTTGAACCAACTGGTTGCACAATGGGTTGCACAATGGATCGAACCATTATGCACAACAGTTTGGGCAATTGCTTATGCAACCATGCTTGCGCAAATGTAACTTCTCTTACACATAATTCAGAATCTAGTTTCCACTAGCGCAAAGTCATTTGCACTGGAGGAGTGACACAGTTTGATACTGCCCTTAGCTTGGGAGCCCCTTGGAAACACAAATGCTTGGGTTCAGAAAAGTGGATGAAAACCACTATGAGCCTGTGGAATGTAAATCTAATAAAACAAATAAGTTGTTAGTTTAGGGGAAAAACAGTTTTATTCCAGGCTGGCCTGATATGTAGACAAAAGCTTTAACTAAGGAGTCATATGTGATCTTTTTCCTCAGCCTATGTGCTTGACATACTGCAGTGTAGAAGATGAAAACGTATCCCAAAACATCATGAAAATTTAAAACTGTGAACTAAGTTTAAGAGTTTACAGAAAATTACTGACATAAACTGCTTGAAGAACTAGCTGCAGCACTAATTGCTGGGTGGCTTTCTTTACATGCATCAACTATTTGAGTCCAGTTTTATTAGGCAGGCCTTCAAGTCATGTAACAGCCTTTGTTCTAGTCTTTATTATGACTTAAATAAACAAGGAAGTGACTGCCTACTATTTTGGGCTTATATGACTGAGAGCAAATGGACTCTCATTCTCTGTCATAATGATAACTCACATTCCACAGCCATCATTTATCATAATGAAAAGTCACACCTTTTTTCTCTTTAACACAAATAGGCTTATAACTCTGTAAGAATCCCCCAGGAATGTTATGGCCGTTTCTACACCTAAGGATTATCCCAGGCAACTGGAGGGATCATCCCTGCCTGCTCCCGGGATCCCCTGTGGATGATCCCAGGATGATCCCAAGATAAATGGCTGGTGTAGACATGCCCCTAGAGTATATGCAATAAAAGCAATGCAGGGTTTGAAACCAATAGCTAATGGTCTCATAAAATGTACAGACCTCAGAAGGAGAAAAGTTCCTTGATATAAAAGCCAGGTGGCATTTCACTAGAAATCTGATATGACTAAGCAATTCTGAAAAAATGCATGTATTTGAATTCTAGCAAACCATTAAAATTCAAAAGGCGTGCAGCTTTCCAGGTATTCAATACATTTCATATTTTAGGAGTTGATGATAATTTGTCCTCTCTCCCCACTTCTATTCATTTAATCTTGTGTGAGAAGAAATGTTCCAGCTGACTGGAAAGTAGCCAATGTAACATGAATTTTAAGAAAGGGATCCTGGAAATTACAGGTTGGATAGGTTGACATCTGTTCCAGGTAAATTGGTGGGAAGAATGATTAAATATAAAATTACCAATCAGATAAAAGAACAAGTCTTGCTGAAGAAGACTTAACCTTAAGTAGGGGGTTCGACTCAATGGCCTACTTGGATGGCCGTTTTCAGAAGGTGGTGCTGGGGGATTATTGCACCTAAGCCATGGGGTTCCACAGGGCTCTATTTTATCCCCTATGCTGTTTAACATATACAGTACATGAAGCCGCTGGGGGAGGTTATCCAGAGATGTGAACTGAGGTGTCATCAATATGCGGATGATACCCAGCTCTACCTTTCCTTTTCATCAAACCCAGGTGAGGCAGTGGCTGTTCTGAACCAGTGCCTGGGCACGGTAATGGACTGGATGAGGGCTAACAAACAGACTCAATCCAGACAAGACGGAGGTACTGTTAGCGGGTGGTTCATCTGTTCGGCGAGGTGATGTTTGCCCTGTCCTAGAAAAGGTTGCACTCTCCCTAAAGGATCGGGTCTGTAGTTTGGGGGTGCTCTTGGATCCAGAACTGTCACTTGAGGCACAGGTGAACTCAGTGGCAAAGAGCACCTTTTATCAGCTTAGGCTGATATACCAACTACGCCCTTATCTGGACGGAGATAGCCTAGCTACAGTTATCCATGCTCTGATAACCTCTCGTTTCGATTACTGCAATGCATTATACGTGGGACTGCCTTTGAAAACAGTCCGGAAACTTCAACTGGTTCAAAACAGGGCAGCCCGTTTACTAACAGGGACTGGCCGGCGAGATCATATCACGCCAGTCCTTCTACAACTTCATTGGCTGCCAGTCCAGGTCCAGGCTGGATTCAAACTGCTGGTATTAACATTCAAAGCTCTAAACGGTTTGGGGCCAGGTTATTTGAAGAAACACCTCCTCCCATATGTGCCTGCCCGGACCTTAAGATCATCCACAGGGGTCCTTCTCCATGAGCCCCTGCCGAAGGAAGTGAGGCAGGTGGCTACTAGGAGGAGGGCTTTCTCTGCTTCGGCACCCCGGTTGTGGAATAAGCTCCCTAAGGAGGTTCGCTTGGCACCTACATTATTTTCTTTCCGTCGCCAGCTGAATGCCTTTTTATTTTCTCAGTATTTTAACACCTAATTTAACTTAAATTTAAACATTGCTGTTTTAATCTCATACTTTAACGTATATTAATTTTTGCTGTGTGGTTTTATTCTGGTTGTGCTTTTTATATTGTATTTTGTATGTGTGTTTTAAATTTGTTGGTTGTTTTTATGCTCTTCATGGTTTTAATTTTTATGAACCACCCAGAAAGCTTCAGCTATTGGGTGGTATAAAAATGTAATAAATAAATAAATAAATAAATAAATAAATAAATAAATAAATAAATTCTATGATTCTATGATAATATTTACTTAGGGCAGTATTCAACAGTGTCATTTCAGAAACACAAACAGCACTAACAGAGCTCCACCAAATCTCTCTGTTGCGCAAATGGCTGCCCATTATGGTTTATTTATTTATTTATTACATTTATATACTGCCCCATAGCCAAAGTTGTCTGGGCTGTTTACAACATAATGGGTTAGAATCATAGAATAGTAGAGTTGGAAGGAGCCTATAAGGCCATTGATTCCAACCCCCCGCTCAATGCAGGAATCCAACCTAAAGCATCCCCGACAGATGGTTGCCCAGCTGCCTCTTGAATGCCTCCAGTTTGGGAGAGCCCACAACCTCCCTAGGTAACTGGTTGGGCAAGCAGGATACACAATCAGATGCCCAAAAGATATGCACAACCAGTTTCACAATTGGTTGTGCAAGTGTAATGCACAACCGCTTGCGCGACTACTTTCACAACCACACGTGCAACCACACTTCTCCTTCGAGCATAGTTCGGAACCTGATTTTCACTACTGGAATGTCATTCATGCTATCAGAATGACACAGTTGGATACTTCCTTTGGACTTTGAAAAAGCTTTCGACAAAGTCCTTCACCAAGACTCATGAGCAAGCATAACATTCATGAGATAAGAGGGGAAGTCCTCTTATGCTTGCTTACTGGTTAAAAAACAGAAAGCAGAGAGGGTAGTGGTTGTTATTTACATCTCTATACCCATAGCCAAAGCTCTCTGGTTAGTTTGCGAAGATTAAAACATTAAAAACAATATGCAAAATTTAAAAACACACAACAGATAGTACACACAAAGACAACATACATCTAAAAACAACTTTGAGGAATGAGCCAAGACATAAAAATGAATTTGGATGGACATTTCTTGCAATGGAGGGATGTAAACAGTGAGGTCTCCCCAAGGATCTGTATTAGGAATAGTGCTTTTTAGCTTCTTTATAAATGATGAGGAGTTAGGGGTAAGCAGTAAGGTGGCCACGTTTGCTAATGACACCAAATTATTTCAAGAGGGAAAAACAACAAAGGGAAAATAAAGAACTCTAAACTGGAGGAATGGGCATTAAAATGACAAATGCAAATGTAAAGTGATACACATTGCGGGGGGAAATTCCTAATTTCACATCTAACGTCATGGGGTCTGAGCAGGTGATAATCGACCCAGAAAGGAACCTTGGTGTTGTGTTGGATAATTTGTGAGCAGCCAGTGAGCAGCCACTGTGTAAAAGTCAAATTCCATGTTGGCAATCATTAAGAATAAAAAAATAAACTATCAATATCATAATGCCATTGTGCAGCCACATTTGGAGGAATATCTATACTATGCCCGACCTATCCTGGCCAGAATGACTCTTCAGATGGTGAAGAAGGTATTGTAGACACAAACAACCCCATGGGACTTCCTGATGTCCCAGCACCTCCAAAGAAGCTACATTGGGACCTCCAGTACAGGTACACTTTTGGGAACTCTTGGAAGGGCCCCTTGCAGGCTGTAGCTCCCTGTTATAGTCTAAGGAAGAGGCTAAGCATTTGCTCAGCCCTGGACCATACCAACACCAGAATATGGGGGGACAGGCCACCACTTGAAGGTGAAGCACGCACCTCAAGAACAGGACTCAAAACCCAAATAGTGAATTTAAAAAGCATATTTTTGAATTACAACAGTCTGATTGTGGCATGATCCAGCTAAAATAGTAAATTGATTGACTTTAGTAATCCCATGGATTACTAATAGAAAAACTTTGGTTGGGTTTTAAGATGTGGATTTCTGGAGTTCATTTTACAATTTATAAAAGTTATATTCATGTATTAATGAACAGTTCCTATCAGCTGATAGACATTAAACAACTTACATTTAACAATATTTCCTGCTTTATGTGCAAGTCAACACTATCCTTTCTTGTTGCTTTCTGTGAAACACCCACTTAAAAGAAGAGACTTATATATAACAGTAGCATTCAGTGAATTGAAGCTTTTCCTTCCATAATAAAATCTTTATCCTTGATCATTTTTGTTCTCCACCTTGTCAAACGAAATCTTTTCTTTTCAGAGAACATGACCCTTAAGTATAGGCTTCATCTATTTCTATCATCCTTCAATAGATTGTAAATTTTCCTTCTCAAAAAGGGAGGAATCTGGCCAGAGCCTGTACTCAAGAAATGGATAGCCTATTGATAATACTGAACAAATTCAAAATCAATATCTGTGTTAGCTTTTCCAACTCAGGACCTTGCTAGACCAGGCCTTAGCGCGCCTTCCAACCCGGTTTCTTGTGAGCGGCGGCGCACGGCGGTCCCTCTGTCACCCGCCACCCCCCTTGCCACCCACCCTGCCATCCTTCCCCCCCCAGTTTTTTAAAAAAACCTTACCTTCCCGGAGTCTTCGGGCCACCCGCGGCCCCTTTAAACAAAACAAAAAAAAAATGGCGGACGCCGCAGGGCTTGTGTCCTCCCTGCAGCTCCGCTGTCTGGAAGCATGGGGGAGGCGCGCTAACGTTAGCGGAAGGCCCTCAATGTTCTTTTACAAAACCTCAGATCACAACATAAAAAGTATTGTGCACATTATTTATTCAAGATAAGACCAGGAAAGCATTCAAGTGGAGAATAAGTTACAGATATGAAAACCCTAGTGAGAAATGTTGCTAATTGTATGAACATGTTTTTTGTTGGCTTCAAAATTCCTGCAGATGAATTATGGCTTCTGTATTCAAATTATTTTTATACTTATTTATCAGCATCTTCAGAATCCTCAGCTACAACTGGTGTTCTCTTCAAAGCACCATCAACACTGACTTTCTAGCCAAAGTGGTTTACTTTATTTCTTACTGCAGAAGGTTGTAAAAAATTTTGTCCACTGGAATTTTAGAAGGTAGTATTAGATCTGAGGTTTCCATGTTTTATAAAGACTTCATACCTCGAAACATGAGTACTCACTTCACTGCTCAGTGGAAGCAGAAGATCACATACAATCACAACCTTGTGCCAAACTGATTTGCTTTTAAAAGGCATTTTAACAAGGGATATTCTGCTCTTAAGAAGTATTCGCAGAAGAGGCAGAAATGTTCTATCAGGCATAGCTGAAAAACAACTGGATATATTTACAATCCTAGGCTAAAATGATGAAATGTTTTGTACCACTGGATCTGGTGACTATGTACTGATACATTATCACATAATCCCCTCCCTTTTAAACTCAGTATCCTCCCTTACAGCCCCAACCTATTTAATTATCTAGTACTTCGAGAAGTTCCTGGTACAAAAAGCCAATTAATTTGTTACATTCCAATCCATTCTAGTGGTGGGATGGAGCACATTGTTTATAAACTGTATCAAGATCCCCCCCCCCCGCAAATGTGACACAGAGTGCTGATCATAAAACCAATAAAGGATTTTTGAGGAATTTGATCTAGAGGAATTTTAATGCAAACCAATCTGATCTGATGTACCTCCTGGGTGAATCTGCAGATTGAAATGGAATTATCCTTTGGATTCTGTGCAACTCTTAATTTTGCGACATACTGTAGGTCACAGTTCAAAAAATGAAGCAAAAATGTATTTTAAATTGTGGATTTTGGGATACAGTACATTTACAAGTGCATACTTTGGGATAAAATACATTCTAAATGCATGTTCTATTAGAAAATATCCTTAAAGTATTTCTAGAAAAGTAGCCATGTCAGTCTGTTGCAGTCAAAACTGCTAAGTGTCTTGTGGCACCTAACAGATTTATTCTGGCAAAAGTGTTTGTGGACTACTGTCCATTTCACCAGATGCATGAAGTGTTATCCTGAGTCCCAAGCATATATATATATATGTGTGTATATTAGTTTATTAATGCTTAGGCCATAGGCCATTCGCATACAGAATAAATACACTATGTAGAATCAACAATATAAAAATACTACATATAATCATACACAGATCATACATAATAAAAGGATAAAATTCAGTACAGTTAAAAGCATAATTTTTAAAAAAATATATGACATTAAACAAAGAGAACTAACAACCTCGCAATTTACAGCCTTATGTATTATCATACATAATAAAAGGATAAAATTCAGTACAATTAAAAGCATAATTTAAATATAAAATTTGTAGTTAAATAAGAGCATCTCCAGCACAGTCAACTGCAATCTCAGTAATAAATCTTGCCCGAATTTTCATTGCTGCCAGGGCAAAAAGAGCTACTTTGTGCGTTACCCTAGAGTCAGTGTCAGACAGGAGATAGAAAATCTTTTCTGAAGTGGTATTGAAGTGTACTTGATATAGAATAGATACCAAAAATTTGGTTCTTGGTTCGGAGTATAAAGAACAGAAGAACAAATAATGAGGCAGGACCTCAATTTCTGGGGCCCCACAAATACACAGACGGAGGGCCAAAGGGGTGCGCTGATATCTGCCATCCGTCACAGCTGTGGGCATAGTTTGAAAACGGAGGGCTGTAAATGCTTGCCTAAGCTTTGGGGATGTAAGCTTTACCAGGTAAACAGCCCTTTGATGGTCAAATTTATAAAGCCTATACCATTTTGAAAATTTGGAATTGTTAATAGCTTGTCTGTCCAGCTGAGCACCATAGTTAAAGGAGGAGAGGGTTGGGTTTGCATTGGAGGAGTCCTGTGTGTGTGTTTGCTGTTGCCCTCCCTCCCCAGCAGCTGCAAGCAACCTGTTCTCTTTCCCCAGGTATTTAAAACGAGGCTACTAGAGATACCTTGGCCAGGAGAGGGTTGGGTTTGCATTGGAGGAGTCCTGTGTGTGTGTATGTATGTGTGTGTGTATATATATACACACACACACACACACACACGGTTGTGGGGTGAGAATTAGGGGTGTGCACGGACCCCTGCTCCGCTTCTCTTCCAGATCTGCGATTTGCGGATCAGGCCACTTCACTCCGCCCCCGCTCTGCCCATGTCCGCTCCACTCCGCTGTGGAGCTCCGGATCCGGATCGGAGCTCCGTTCCCCCCCCCCATAGGCTTGCATTAAGCTAAAAAAGTATACAACTTTTTTTCTGTTAAAGTTAGAAACCTCAAGTTTGGCACCATGACACCTCATGGAGGTATACACACGCACGCCAAGACTCAAGGCAATCCCATCATCCCCTGATTTTTGGGGAATTTATGAAAATCGGGCACCCCATTCACACCCCTTTCGATAGCTCCGTCAATTTGCACGTTAGAAACCTCAAACTCGCCACCATGACAGCTTATCCAGGAATACACATGCACACCAAGACTCAAGGCAGTCCCATCATCCCCTGATTTTTGGGGAATTTATGAAAATCGGGCACCCCATTCACACCCCTTTCGATAGCTCCGTCAATGTGCACGTTAAAAACCTCAAACTCGCCACCATGATAGCTTATCCAGGGATACACACACGCGCCGAGACCCAAGGCAGTCCCATCATCCCTTGATTTTTGGGGAATTTATGAAAATCGGGCACCCCATTTGCAGACGTGGACTGTTCTCTGACATTTGGACAGATAAAAAAAGGGAAGTGAGCACACTCACAGATGCCATCTAGACCCACAATCATGCCAAGGTACAAGGCAATCCCATCATCCCCTGTTTTTTGACGGGGCTTAAACCTGCAGACATCTCAATGGGGCCATTTCAAAGGAAATCCCAACATGCCATGAATTGGGGAGTAGAGATAAACCTATGAATCTTCTTCCACACTTGAAAAATGGATTTGGAACTTCCAAAAGTCTAATTGAGCGCAGGAAGGACTTCTCCCCTGAGTCAAAGCCAGACACGCACAACATCCCTGCGAGCAGGGGAGGAGGGAGGGAAGGCAGACATTTCTGGGGGCATAAGGAAGTGAGCCAAGGATAAGCCAGTAATGCATATAAAATGAAATAAATAAATAAATAAATAAACAAAGGAGGGGTGGAATTAAAAGCAGCAGTGTTGCTGAATAAACAACAAGAAGAACTTTTTTAAAAAGGCTATATCTGTCTTTTACCAGTCATAGGGGGACGTGCGCAGGGGAGGGGGAAGCAGCTGCCAATTTGACTGGTTCTAGTGACCAGTCTTTTAAGAAGCAAGGCTGTCAGTTCAACTCATGAAAGCCATTGCTCCACCAAGAGAGCTCTACTAAGAAGTAAAGCTCTCACTTCAACTCATGATAGGCATTGCTCCACCGGGTAACTCTCTTTGGAGGGCTCTGATAGCCCTCCAAGTACAGGAGAGAGTGGGGGCACGTCCACATGGCATGCCCTAGGGGAGCTCATCCCCTTGCACCACATCTTTTCAGTTGTTCCCCAAAGTTAGGGTGGGTAGCAGTGCTCTCTTATTATTGGCTTAGTATATGATTTCAGGTTGTGTTTGTGCATTTGGTGGGGCTACTGTTTTAAAAAACACTGGGAAAAGTCCGTTCAGACTAAGAAAGAGAAGTTCCCAGAATCCCAAGTTACCCATTTTGCCTATCCCCTCCTCCAACTTTGGGATCATGTGATCATGACCAGGAGTTGACTCTGCCCCTCAGCAATCGAAACAGGTAACCTTTTCCCCGCTTTTACCCTACTTTTTAAAAAATTCTAGCACACTAACCGCACCACGCAGAGAGCTGAGAGTATGCTCAAAATGACCCCTATCCACGACTCTCTAAGCACAAGAATTTTCAAAAGCAACACAGTTATCCCCCTTTCTTTTCCGCAATGCAATCCTATGGGCGAAATGTTTCAAGATGGCGATCGGAGCGGACCGCGGAAACAGGAGCGCTCCGAAAATGGGTGCTTCTCTTCACCTTGCTTCTAGGGGTCCGCGGTCCGCTTCTACTCCGCCTCTGGGCAAGGCGGAGCAGGCCAATTCGCTCCTGCTTCTACACTTCTAATTGGAGCGGAGCACATGCCTAGTGAGAATTGTAAATACAGATCTCATAAGGAATTGAAATGCAAACATACAGACAATGATAATTACCTTATTTATAGAGGCCATTCACAATAAGACATGTAATGTGATTTTAAACAACAACAACACACACACATGCACGCACGCACGCATGCACACACACGCACACCTCTATTCCTATATAAGCCAGAGAAAATAGAGCTGAACCACTTGATGAAATGTAGGTCAGTTGTTTCAAATTGAAATCTGTCTTTAAGTTGCTTTGTTCAAGAATGGCCACTTTAAGGTCAATGAAGTGTCCTGGGAAATAGAAATGTTCCTCCACTGGTTTATGAATATTGCAATTTCTGATATCAGATATGTGTCCATTTATTCTTTTGCATAGAAACTGGCATGTTTGAGCTGAACATGCCAGTAGGGAAATGAAGTAGGGAATTGCTCATCTTCCAATATATATTCCATAGTTTGCTGACAACAGAGTCATCTAACTGCTGAAGGCAGAAGCATTTGGCAAAGGGTCTCAGAAGATGGATTTAGCATTAAGGCTGGTTCATGGGAGAGTAGGGAGTTCTTTAGACCTGAGCCCAAGGTATTTATTTTTGAAATGTTTTAGGAGTCCATTTAGTGTACTCTATCAAAGAGGCTGATTAAAAAGAAAAAAATCAATAACATCCCAAACATACTAAAACCAAAAACCATATGGAGCTTTAAAGGTAACTGCCAGCACTTTAAATTGTGCTTGAAAATGGACCAACAGACCATGACCTTGTTTCAAAGCCAGCAATATTTGTTTCATTTGGCTGGTTCTGGTCTTCAAAGGCAAGTGATTGCCTATTATTTGGGGCGTATATAAAAGTTTCACCAATAGCTGTCTGCAGCTGCTTGGGCTTCTGGGTAATCTGTCATGGAGGGTTGGAGGACCCTCCAAAATAGCAAAAAAGGGGGGAGTAGAGGGCAGCAGGGGAAAGAATCAGCAAAAATCACCATTCAGGCCCTTCCTCCAAGCGGAGCCCTCCACTGGATCCCAGGTCCCTTCACAAATGGAAGGAGCATTCATGGCAAGGGTGGGGAATCTGGTACACTCCACTGTTTCTTCAGCAAAGGCCAAGAACCTAAAAGCTATTATAGGCAGTCAGGGTCCTGAGAATTCAATGATAACATATGGTACAGCCAAGCAGAATACATATTGGATATTGGCTGCAGGTGCTGCAGTAAGTCAGAGAGTTTTCCAGCTTGGGACCACATCAGGATTGAGCTGACACTTCAGTCTCCTGGACCAGATAAAAATAACAGAATGTATCATTTTAAAGCTACATTTTTCAGGGCCGGCTCTCATTAGGGTTTATTACTGTTAAGATTATTATATGGTGAAGCAGTACTTTCACACTTCAATTTACCTATTATGTACAACCCAATGAACATCTCTAGGGGCATTCACTAGGCTGTTGCACCTGGGGATGATGCTACAGGAATGTTTTTCCTTCACAGAAAAATGTGGAGAATGTGCCACTGAAAAGAGAAAGCATAGATTTAATAAGAAAGATTAATGTAATGAGTAGAAACTAGCCAAATCAACATGGATTTTCCATTCCAGTATGTCAAGGAAATACATTAAATCAAAGCCAGCCCCTAAACCCTTTTGTGGAAAATAATCTTGACTATGAGAGTCTAAAAATATTTTTTATATGCAGCATAAATGTGATTTATTGTCTATAGCCTATTCCTTGAAGTGAGTCAGGATTGGTAACAGCAGTTTTGTACTACGTGGAAAGATCTCTATTTGAAAGGATCACTATCTAATTAAAGTGAAGGAAGTTTCACAGTAGAATAATGTCTCACACACATTATTCCCAACTCCCTTTTTAAAAGGACAGCAAAGTCACAAAGGGGGCTTAGAAAAGGCCTAAGTTTTATGCATCACTTCTTTTTGGGGTTGAAAATAATCATCTTTTGTAGTAAATGCAGGACACAAAATTATCCACTACTATAAAAATGTCTAGAGAGTAATTATTGAAGCTATAAAATATGTATTATACTTCTGGCAGATCCACTAGGAAAGCAGACAGCACGCCTTTGGTTGTTGCTATGGTTACAGTGGCCTAGTGGGGCATATTTTGTATCACTTTTGTCTAGCACTTTATTTACTAGGAGGAACTGCAATTTCATCAATTATTCACAAATATTTCCTGTTTCATTCACTTCCTCTTCTTCTATATTCTTCCATTCTCTATTCCCTTCTTCTCAAAATTGACATACTTGTCCTTACCTAGTTTTGTAGTTTGAATTTAAATTTTCAGCACACTGTTCACATGATTACTTAATCACCTTGACACAGTAAGGTGAAGTTCATGCACTACCTAATATGATTGCAAAGTGGCTTTTCAGGAAGGAAAACCCTGACAGCCCCTCCACATTTGAAGCTTAAGATTGATTGTGCAAACAGCTGTGCAGATGTTGTTTAGTTATTTGTTTTACCTACCACATGGCTCAAGGTAGTTTACAACATACAAAATAATGAGCCCAAGAACTCTAAAAATAACCCACTTTCCACCTTTGTTGAGGTTGAGGGTGGGGATATAAGCTGTGATAACAATGTTTTCCATCCAGTTCCACACTTATCCAAGGGAAAGTCCCACCTCAACTTTGTCTAGTCTTTCTCCAGCTTCTTCAACATCCTTCCCTTAAGTTATTCCTCCCACCGTAACACAGTTGCTTACCTAGCTCCATTAGCATTCTAGAATACGTAACATGATGAATATGGAGAATGCAAGCTGCTGTAGTACAGGCAATTTGTGCTGACAGCTTCACAAGAGAAAACATGTTTACATTTTCTGGGTCAATAGAATCCCTTTCTTTGTTTTTCCAGAAAAAAATCTTATGCAGACCTAGGTAAAAATGACAAAATAAACCAGGGAAGTTCTGGATCTTTGGGGTGTTTTTCAACACCTGGCTAAGAATATTACTATGGCCATTTCCTAATTATAATAATTGTGTAGAAAAACATGTGGCTGTGCCTTTCCTAACTATTGTCATAGCAGCAGCTCTGGGGAAAGTATTTATAGTATCTGGTGACCCTATGTTGCCTGGATAAAAATTGCATTACAGGTCTCAACTTATGCTGACGTGAATTGAGATTAATGGAACGTAATGAGAATGCTCTGTTCTTTTTATCTGATGTGTTAGAGAAAGAGTGTGCCTTTGTATGTGTGTAGCGGGGAGGAAGGGTACCACTCAGGAACCTGCATCTTTCACTTTTTGTCAATTTGTGAATATAATTTTGAGACTATTTAAAAAGACATCTACTAGTATTGAGCAACCTCCCCTTGGCTCAGTTACAAATTGGATCAGTATGAATTGAAGCTGTTCAGACAACTTCCTTGCAGCTGGCAATGTAATTGACTTGGTGTACCTAGTCCGTTGAATGCTGACCATGGGGAGGAAAGATACTCAATACATAATACAGCTAGGTATTATGAGTTAAATAAATTCATATAGCAAGACAAGTAATGATGGACTTCAGCAACATTACCAATTGACCAAAGTCAAGGTAAATAATTGTTTTATGACGTCAACAAGTCAACAGCTACATTTTGAGAACTGAACTTTGCTTGCACTATAGTACAGAGGCAGAACTGATTGTGGTCACAGGGGAGACATCGCTGATGTGAACACAAAAGGAAAGAAAAATATTGGCTGCACAGGTTTTCCTTAGCGGAAAGTTGAGGATAACAGGTTAGTTGGCAAAAACTTTAGCCATTCAAAATGAAGATCCATGGGGATGCCAAATGCAAACCCACAGAAAAGAGACTCAACTCTACATCTGGAATTCCTATCAGCAGCTTCCTTTGACATTTCTTATTCAGCCAGATGACAGCCTTCATTTGTTAGATGAAATGAACATATGCCAGCATCTAGAGTTTTTCTATGCTTGACAGCAAGTTATTCATTAATAAATTGAATTGCTATGATACTTTTCATGTTGGGGATAACTGTCTGCCACCTACTATGCACAACCAGTGTCAATGACTATGATAAATCATACATAAGAATACAACTTGACAGATGCTATGTTATTTCTAAATTGAATAATCAATAGAAAACAACAGGAAATCAGGAGATACTAAAGTTTTAATTGGGATATAATGAATGGATAATCATCATCATCATCATCAATGTCAAAGGAAGTGTAATGAAACATTTATGTTGTTTAGATCATCATGTCGATATTACTGTGGCAGGACACACTTTACACTCTAAAACCCCAATGCCACTCATGTCCATTCCTGGTGCCATGCATGGAATACACCCAGAAGAAGGAACATCAGACCCCTCTCCCCAATGTAGAACTGGAGCTGGTAGTTATGCAGGCCAGAAGAACTTGAGAAGGACTGAAAGGAGAAATGGAAAGAGCTTCCCCCTTTAAATAATAAGCACAGTCCTTCTCTTTTTATGGAAAGAGACAAGCTGCCTGGAAAGCAGATGAGAAGGAGTCCAGCAAACACCAGCCTCATAACTCCAAGAAAGGACTTTAGCTCAATGGTAGAGCACATGCTACATCTACATGAATTAGTACAGTATAAAACGAAACAGAACAACATGACTGATTCATGCCTTAAACAGATACTGCCAAATTATTGATTCAGCTATGTTCTTGGCTTTTGAAGACATTTTGAAATGTGTAAGAGTAAGGTAGGCTGACCATACAAAAAGGAGGGCAGGGCTCCTGTATCTTTAACAGTTGCATAGAAAAGGGAATTTCAGCAGGTGTCATTTGTATATATGGAAAACCTGGTATATATATCTCCATATATACAAATTATACCTGCTGAAATTTCCTTTTCAATACAACTGTTAAAGATACAGGAGCCCTGTCCTCCTTTTCATGTGGTCACCCTAAGTAAGGCTGATCTGGTAATTCAAAGGTTAGTGGAATACAGGATGGTACCCAACTCTGAGCCATTTGCTGGTGGAATGGAAACCAGTGGCAGAATAGTTTCCCCCTCCCCACGTCCCGCAAGCCCTGTGCACTTCCAAAACTGATCTGGTTGTTTGAAAAACCTTCCAGAGTAGATTTGGAAGGTTCACTGGGGACTGCAGGAGGGAGGAGAGAAAGGGGAACTCACATTGTGTGAATGGAAGTCTGTTCAAATGATGTTGGAGTTAAGCCATAATATAATTGGGTATTATAAGAAATAAAAATAAGCAGAGGTATGTTTCAAGGTGCTTTTCATGAAATTATGTTTACATTTGGTCTTAAATATTCCAGCCATACTTAAGATAAAGTTGAGCATCCCATTGAAATTAATAGGCTTACGTCTGCCTAAATCAGTGCTGGATTGTAGCCATTTTTTACCTTTATTTTCAATGGGGAAAAAAGAGAGAGAACAGAAAAACACCAGTGGAAACCCTCTGAGACTTCTGTCTGTGATACCTTGCATTAAAATTTTCTAAAATGCAAACTGTGAAGGTTTAATCCCTGTTGAGTCACTTCGAGACAATTGTAATAAGTCTGCTGTCATAGATAAGAATGGATCATAAGAGGATAATAATATGCCATATGTTACTTTGACATACAAAAGGAAAAAGCACAGTCCATGAACATAAGGGGAAACTATGTATTCTTCAGTGTAATACAGGCTGCTCTGTCTTGTGTATATTCCATTGCTGAATGGAATACATGGCTACATGGACCAACCAGATTAATCTTGATGTAGGAAATCTAGGGGATCAACACCCAGTAAACAATGAATGCCAAAGAAAGGACATTCAGCCCAGTTTAAAACCAACAAGAGATACTTTGTGCAACTTCTAAGTTGTAAAAGGAACATACTTCCCTTTGATGATTGAAAAAAAAGCTTCCTCCTTCAGTAGAATGATTTCCCCGCATGATCCCTTTCACACACAATGCACACTCCTCAGAGGGAAAGGCACTGCGCCTGCCATTTTTTAAAATTTTAAAGAGATCGGAGTGCACAAGCGCTCGTGTGAAAAATGTAAGTACTTTTTTAAAAAATAATTCTTTCCCCATTCCCCCACCCCACCCCTGAGGAGCTCTGCACCCCATGCATGGGTCCCAGCTCATGAGTAACCGTGAGGAGCTGGAACAAACCACGGCACCTGGCCACATGTTTCACGGTCTCAGGCTCAGCCTGAGACTGTGGAAAAACCGGCCCTAAACTGTAGGGCGAGATCCCGAGGCAAGGGAGGGATCATCCCTCCCTGATCCTGGGATCCCCTGTGCATCATGTGGATGCACAGGAATGATCCCAGGGATCACCCCGGGATTTTACCCCATCTAGCTAAGGCCTCTGATGAAGCATTTGCGAAACAGGTGGAAAAAAGCCAGAGGTCTTTAATTACGTTACATAAAATGATTTTTACCTCAGTTCTTTTGATATCATTTAATATTCTAGCAGTTGTGTGCTGGTTAGCATTATTCTATTTTGACAGATTTCAGCCAAAACATCTGGAGAGCCACAAGTTGTCCACCACTGGCATAACCCTTTCTATAAACTTAGTGATCTCTTGTGCAAACTTTGTATGCCCTGGGGTCCCATTGAGGGGAATGACAGTGCAATGGCACAATAATTCAGAATGCCAATTAGAATCAGGCCAAGTGCCCTTATTTAATTGAGGCTACTCGAGTAGGGATGCTTGTAATTTTTGAGCACCTCCATTTCGAATAATTTTGCATCTGTCGCAAGAATATAAGAGTGACAATTGCTGAACTAGGCCTCCCTCTTGTCTCTTCAATAGGGCAAGGTCTTGAAAAGAGTGGACCAATAGCAGGGAGTACTATCATTTGGTAGTGAGTGAGGTACAGGCCCTGTCATATTTATCCTGGCTTGAATTTGGGCCCATCATCTCTATGATTTGCAGCTGGAAATCAGTGGGCCTTGCAAGCCCCAGGACCTCCAACTACAAATGACCACTCTGTACAATTGATACATAGGCCCCATGCACAGAGTTGTTCATCAGTTGCAACTGGGTGATTGTGGATATTGCAACTGATATGTGGGCCTTCTAGTTTAGAGCATTTAAACCCGAATGCTGGTTCGTTTTATTGGAGATAAGTTCATAAAGAGGTACATGCTGCTTCAGTATGAATAAAAAGATAAGTACAATTCTAACTTCTGCTCTGACTCTGCTTTACTGGAAATTTACTGAGCTAATCCTAAGACCTGGAAAGGCGCTAGGCTAAATAAGACAGAGTTTCCTAAGAATGGGTAATATCTGACCCTTTGTGGTGCGTAGGTTGATAAATAACGAGACAAGACAAGAATAGCTGGGTTTAAACCAGGCCACATTTATTAACAATCTGCAAAGGGCTAGGAATCCTATCGGGCATCCAGTATGGCCTGTTTACAGGCCCCTCAAGTTGGGCGAACCATTCATGGCCCGTGGGCAGGCGCTGCGCCATTTGCCTTCCCACAGGCCTGCCCTTGTGGGGTAGGAAGACCTTCCTTTGTCACGCCCTAACTCAGGCCGCAAGGCTCAGTGTGGGTGAGCCACGTTGGCCCCAAAGGTAAGCCTTATATTCCCAGCTAGGCTGCAGGGCTCAAAGGTGGGAGCCTCAGATCTTACCTGTCACCCTGAACAGTGCCTGTGAATGCTCACCAGTTCCCAATCCTGCTCTGGATGCCCGTACCTAGTGCCATGTGGTGCATCAACCAACATGCCAGCCACAAAACCTGCTGCCAAATGGCTGGATGGGGTGACTTCGGTGAAGCAAAGCTGCAGCTGAAGGCCTCGATCCTTGGCCTTGATGATGGCTCCTTTCCTTGCCATGTGGATCGATTGCTCTGGATGTTGAGAGTCTGAGGCAGCCACATAGCAAAGAGGAGGCTGGGAGGGGTGAGTCTTCTTTTATGGACCCCGCAGTCCCCTCCCAGCCCAGTAGCACTATGATGCACCCAGTGCATCATGGCAGGCATGTCTCGTTCTCACCCCCACCCACAAAAGCCTCCCATGCCCAGGCTAAGCCGGGTGTGGCAGAATGGCACTTCTCATGCCACCCTTCTTTTAAAGGATGATATTTTACCTTGGGATACCTGGCCGATGAGGCATGGGGGGCTGGCTGACTGTCACTTATAGATATGGGCTCAGTCAATAGGGAAGTTAGCTTCAACGCTACTTAGCTGGATATTTATCAGTCTAGCAGAATGTATATTCTCTTAAAGACAAAATGCGAGTGAAACCGTTCCCGGTGTTGTTCTAGTCAGTAGGCTCTCATAGCAGTCTTGGGACCAGTTTACAATCTATACATAGCTAGGGTATCGAACTGTAACTCAAAAGGTTTTAGAGTTGTTGATTTTTGCAATGCAGGTATCATTGTTTTTAAGTATTCAGCACTTTTTCGGAACAACACATATAGTTCCCTTGGGTATTTTATTCTCTCTCATATATATTATATTATTTTTATGAATGTGATAACACAGCACAGTTTATGCATTGCTTTGGGCAGAGCGACCTACTTAGGAAATGCTTCCACAACTTTAGCTTTCCCTGTTTCGCTATCATTTAATTTTATTAGGTTTTAAAATATTAAATAATCACAAATAATAAAGACTATAGACTGTGATATACTAGGAAGATTTTTTTTAAATCTTTAGAGAAAAGATAGTCCAACTGGGTCATCATTTTCAGAACTTGAAGACCAAAATAGGGTGTCTTTGCAATTCTATTACTTTTTAAAAAAACAAAAAAAACCCTCACCTCTTATAAATGTCACACTGCACCTGCATATCTGCTTGAAGCCAAAAATATAAGCTACCTGAAAGTCAGCTCCTATGTCTTTACTAGGGCCAAACAGAAACTACTCACTGTTTTTTGATGAAGATTTTCAACATGGTTAAAAAACACACACACCCTTTCCAGGGGGAAAAAAACTATACTCTTCATGGGGAAAAACACTTCCTTTATTTAAACTGCCTAGTTTTAGAAATGGTGAATTTCACAATGTATTAATTCACTGATCAAAATACTCATTTTTATTCAGAGTTGGGCACCAATATCTTGAAAGATTTACTTCTGTATGATTGGCATTCATCATACAATAGTGGTAAGCTGCTGTTGGCACATGCTCAAACCTTGCTTAGTGTAACCCTTCCATCACAGAAAGAAACTGTTCTTCCTTCCCAGTCATTGCATTTGAATCTGCTCTTAGTATCCTCATAGCTGGGGGGGTGGGGTGGAGGATGGCTTCCCAAGCTTTGAATCATTGCATCCTTATGCTCTTTCCAATTCCCTCTTCAATTAGGAACCCTAATCAGCATCAGGCTCCAGGTCCCTGACATTTGACCCTGACATCTGACCTGATATCTAGCAGACAAGACTGCCACCATCATTGGTAGTGCCATAGCCGCATCATTGTTTCCTGTACCAGCAGCCAATCTGGCTCCGGGCATTGGGATGTGTGATGTATGGTCATTCAGAGCATTGCCCACTTGCTTAAGAAATGCACTACTTCCTACCCCTGTCCTATAGTTACCAGGTGACACTATAAGAATGTGCAGGGGACAAAACATTACCAGATAATTTAGGCCACCCATGGAAGAAGGAGTAGCATAATTTGTTGCAGTGGTCCAAATAGAATTTGGATGGAGAGTGGTTGCACATCACAATGTTGCTCTTGATTATCCTCAGCAAAGTCATTCCAGAATCATGTCAAACAGGTTTGTTTATTTATTTATTTATTTATTTATTTATTTATTATTTAAAGCATTTTTATAGTGCCGCCTCACCATTTCTGGTATCGAGGCACTTTACAATAACATATAAAACAATTCCATTAAATCCCTCAACCCACATTAAGACAATTCCATTAAAACCCTCACCCTCAAACCATTAAAAGCCCTCAATCCAATTTAAACCACCCCCTCCCCAAACTCTTGTGAAAATAAAAATGCCTTACAAAGGCGTTTGAAGCAATTGAGAGTGGGAGCCTGTCTAATCTCCAGTGGCACATTATTCCATAACCAGGGGCCAGCCACTGAAAAAACCCTGGCCTCCGCACATTCCAATTTGTAGCAGGGGACCATCAGGGCACCCTGCTCCTGAGAGCGAGTCTGCCAATGGTGAGACACAGGAGAAAAGTGAGTGCTCAGGTATCCAGGACCCAAGCAATGCTGGGCTTTATACATGGTCAACAAGAAGCACCAAAATGATAGAAGACCACTTTGGGAGCCCCTTGACCAACCCGGCTGCTGCATTTTGTACAGCCTGTAGGCGTTGGATTTGCTTCAAGGGAAGCCCTGTATACAACAGGTTGCAATAGTCCAGTCTGGAAAGAACCAGGGCCTGGACTGCGGTGATAAGATCAGCCTCTGACAGAAAGGGGCGAACTTGGCGAAGCACATGTAGTTGATAAAAGCAACTCCGAACCACGGCCCCCACCTGTGATGACATAGTTAGGGACTGGTCAAGAATAACACCCAGGTCCCGCACCTCAGTCACAATCCTTGGTCGGATTCCTGAAATAGGCAGATCTACGAGCTCCTGCCTCAAATCTGCCAGCCGCTGGCCTCGGCCAATCACCATCAGCTCAGTCTTCTCCAGGTTAAGCTTTAGTTTACTCCTAGACATCCAGTTACAAATCTCAGCCAGGCACCAAGACAGAGTAGCAACTGCCTCGCTGAGGTCAAATCCCACTGAGATGTAAAGCTGGGTATCATCAGCATACATATGGTACCTCAGCCCATGGGCTCTAATTAACTCTGCCAGCAGCCTCACATATACATTGAACATGAAAGGTGATAGGATGGAGCCCTGTGGAACTCCACAGGGGAGGGCTGTGGGGGTAGATGTACAGGTGCCCATGGTAACCACCTGAGCCCTTCCATCCAAGTAGGACTGGAACCAGGCAAGAGCCAGGCCCTCCAGTCCTACCTGGGTCTTCAACCGTCTAATCAACAATTCATGATCCACTGTGCCAAAGGCCGCTGAAAGGTCCAATAACAGCAGGATGGACAGATGACCTTTGTCCATCGCTAAAAGAAGATCATCACAGACTGCAACAAGGGCAGTCTCCGTGCTGTAACCCAGTCTAAAACCCAATTGAAAAGGATCTAGAAAATCAGAGTCATGAAAAAACTCTTGAACCTGCTCCAATACCACTTTCTCTACCACCTTACCAAGAAAAGGAAGGTTAGAGACCGGTCGGTAGTTTGTCAGCAGCGATGGATAAAGAGTTGGTTTCTTAAAGAGCAGCCACACACTAGTGAATTTTAGGCAGGTGGGCACCCTAGCCTCCATCAAGGATGCATTCACCACTGCCATTAAAAGTGGACCCACCACTGACCAAGCGGGGCGGATCAACCAAGTTGGACATGGATCCAGGCCACGGGAGGTCGGCTTAACCTGATCGAAAATCCTCTCCAGCTCAGTCAAGGATACTAAGCCACAACTATCAAATGTAGGCCGTATTCTCGATGCCTCCAGCGGCGGCTCAGACGGTAAACCTGGAGGAAAACCAGCTCTAATTCCATTAATCTTATCAACAAAAAATTGGGCAAACTCGTCACATCCATTAACTGTAGGTTCTACTACCATTGCTGCACAGTTAGGATTTATCAAGCTGCGGAGCGCTGAAAAGAGGCCAGCCGGTCTAGACGTGAGGAGAAGAAAGATTTCTTCATCCTCATCACAGCCCTATGATATTGTTTGCGGTGCCATACAAGAGATTTACGATCAGCAAGAGAGCGGGTCCGTCTCCAGTGTCGCTCTAATCTATCCAACCTCTGTTTCATCCCACACAACTCATCTGAAAACCAAGGTGAATTGCGTGGGTGACCCCGAGCCAGCCGCCGCCTTGGGGCTACATGATTAATAGCTATGGTCAGCCAAATATTATAGCAGCGCACCAACTGATCCACTGAGTAGTCGGTATCCCACCGAGGTTTATAGGCTCTCAAAGCACCCTGTAAACTGTCTGGATTCAGCTTGCTTCTTGGATAGACCCAGACTTGTGGGCCATAACCTCTTCGGGCAGGGGGAGAGGTGTCTTAAACACACATTGCAAGAGGTAATGGTCTGTCCATGACAGATGGGTTAGATGACAATCCCCAACGACCAACCCTAGGCCGAAGATAAGATTGAGCGTATGACCTCCAGTGTGAGTGCTCCCAACAACAATCTGCAAGAACCCCAGCGAGGTCATGGTCTCAAGGAAGCCCCTGGCCGACACATCACATGCATCCTCCACATGTACATTGAAGTCACCCAGGACCACCAGCCTGGGTGACTCCAAGATCAGGTCCAACAACAACTCAGTCAATTCAGGTACAAACTCTGTTAAGTGCGCTGGTGGCCAATACACTATCAGGAGTTTGCAAACAATGTTCTTGTGAGAGAGACATGACACCAAAAGATGTTCAAAGGATTTCGAGTCTGGGCTAGGGACCACCCTACAGTATAAACTAGATGAATATACTAAAGCAACCCCTCCTCCCCTGACTTGCCCGGTGATGAATCGAGTACCCAACTGGAACAAACTGGGCTAACACCGGTCCATCCACCTCATCCAACCAAGTCTCCGTAAAGACAGCCAGATCTGAGTGCTCATCCATGATCAAATCATGGACAATACTGGTCTTATTACATACAGACCTAGCATTCACCATCATAAGAGAAAGAGGACTACCATCCATGAGGCCATCGCCTGATGCTAAATGGACCAAGGGGGCAGACGAGGGAGGGAGCGTGACAAGAGTCCTTGGTCTTCGCCTACACCATCACCGCCTCCCACCTAACACTCGCCGCTTACGTCCACCCCCAATAGATTATATCTGCAGGGCATTATTAAAATAACTTTCTTGTCAGATCTGAACAGGCCCCCTATAGATTGAGTTCCTGTATTCGTTCCGAGGGATATATCGTCAGCACGTCATAGATGGCATATGGATAAACAGCTGATCAAACAAGTGAAAGTCTTCAAATACCTTGGTGTAGTTTTTCAATCAACAGGAACATGGTCAGCCCATCAGAAATATGTGGTGGGGAAAAATCTCAGAGTGCTAAAATTCTGTTACGCTTCTTTCACACAAAAGGTGGCAACCATATACCCCCAGCACTTGAAGTTTTTAAAGCCAAACCTTTAGCACAGTTATTATATGGGGCTCAGATTTGGGTGGATGCTTATTCTGGACCTGTGGAAGCTGTTCAGTCTAAGTTTTTAAGACAATTTTTTTCTGTCTCACGCTGTGTTCCAAATGCCTCCTTGAATTTGAAGGCTAATCTTCCCTCTATTAGTTTACAGGCCTGGTGCAGAATGCTTAATTATTGGCTTCAGCTGAACTTAAGTCCTAAGACCATCACTATGAAACTTTACTCCTCTGGTTTATCACCACAACATTTATTAACTCTGGGGTTGAGCAAAGCAAAAGATGTAATTAAACAACGCCTATATGATATGGAACAACAGAACAATTTGGCCACTATTAGAAAATTTTGTCCATGGTATGACTATTTTCCATCCCGCCTTTTTGACACATTGGCATCTTATTTGCAAAACTTAACTGTTTTAAAATACAGACAAGCTTTTACTTATGCAAGACTGAATATACTGCCATCAGCTGTACTTGAGGGCCGATTTAAAAGAATCCCATTGGAAAACCGTATCTGCCCATGTGGAGATGGCAGTATCGAAACAGTAGCTCATGTATTATTATTTTGTACTTTTTATAGAGACTTGAGGAAAGAGGTGATCACTCCACTGCTGTTATCTATTCCAGGGCGGTCAGTTATTGCTTCTGTGTCTTTCCTTCTTGCACACCAAAATAAGCAGGTGACAGCAAAAACTGCAAGATTTTTCGCAGGTGCTATCAAAATAAGATCTACCATCTTATCAGAGTCTTAATTTCTTACAGCTCCTTTGACTGAACAGAAATTTGTTTTATTTACTTATTCCTATTTTATGTGTAAAGGCTTGTATTAATTCTGGAATTTGTATTTAATGTAATTTTTAGAATGCAACTTGGGTAATTTTGGTTAAGTACAATCTTGCTTTTATTCTTTTGTACATCCCATTTCAAACGCTAAGGCCTGTGGTTGATGCAAATAAAGGAATGCAGCACCGTTGTCAGCATGGAAACATTGTTTTCTTGTACTTTTCTGGTCCCCAATTAAAAGGCTTGATTTTAAATCCAGATCCTCAATCTGGTCCATTTGTGGGCAGATTGTACTGACATTTGATTTCACTAAACAAGTCATTTTTATTGATGGCTGAAGAGGTTCCACAAGACTCTCAGGGGATCCAAGTTCATCTTCCTCCAGGTATCTCATATCTTTCCAAGCAGGTGGATTTGATCTGATTATATTTGGAGTTGGCTTATGAGGTTAGGGTGTCCTGTAGCTCTTTGTTATCTGACAGCAAAAATTCAGCTACAACCAATTTTTTCAGTGGATTTTTTGTTTCATCAGCATTCACCTTTCTTACACCAACCCCACTTACTGGTGCATGCTTCTGGGGGGATTGGTTGTTCTCCATACTTCAGCTAGACACTTTCTTTTTCCTTAAAGGCTGCACAATCATTCTGAATCATTTTCAGATGGTCACTTAATATTTCTATCAGCCTCAAAATATCACTATGTGCCAGTAAAGGTAGTGTGAGAAAAGAACTCAGATTACATTTCTCTTCGATATTAAATAAATAAATTTCACTGTCCAGTTTATACTGTACGTCCCATTGGCCTTGTATCATCTCTGAACTATTTCCTAGGGACATTTGGTTGGACTGGATTTCAGGGTTTTGTGCAAGAGTGTGTACTGGGTCTGCAATGGATGATTTGTATGTCTCTTCTACATCCTCTAAGTTGATCAGATTGTATGATCTATCAGGCCTTTCCTGTTCACAAAATTCTGACTGGTTTGATCTATAACCCCATATATCCCACGGGGCCTTGAGATTTTCAAAGAACCTTGAAACTGTTATTCCATTGTATAAAAGTTCTTCCTTATAATGGAGTAATAAGTTGGCCTTGGCCCAGTCCTTAAAAGTAATCACTGCTCGTGCATTTTTATAATTGAAAAATACATATTCTACATGAATTATATCGTCTACACTCCAAGAGTAGGGATGCACACTTTCTAATATTTGTATCAAGTGCTGTTTATGCACTTTTTGATGAAGTAATCCTTTAAGTTTAAGATAGTTAGAGAGAACGAGTTTGTATCAGTTCAGGACAAGATTCTAATTATTTGTACTACCAGACTCATTATGAAGTGAGTTTTTTCTCATTCGTATCACTGATCGAGGGTTCTGTCTATCACCATTGTTCCCCTGAAGTAACGAAGAAAGTGTACACTCCAAGTCACCAACCATTATGGGTTTTAATTCAACTTCTTGGTCAGGCACCCATTTTACCAAAGGTGATATTTGAGCCGGAAGCAATTCCTCTATCCTTGGGTGCTTAAGGCAGGCCCGGTTCTTATCTTTGTTCTTAGTAGCCTCTTGGGGACTTGAGCTGGATTTCACACTAGATGCTTTATCCTTCTCAATAAGATTAAAAAGTTTAATAAAATCCATCTTTTTGTAGCTTAAATGTTTTACACTTTTAATATTTTTAGTCTTTTTTAAATTGCTCATGTACTTTTTACTCGTTGCCCTCTTGGGAGCCTTACCATTTTAAAGATTTTTCCCATGCAAGTTGACATTTTTACATTCACACAACATAGCCTCACTTCCCAGTCCTGGACCCATCACGCCAAACGCTTTGACAAGGGTTGTTAAAAGGTCATTACATTCAGAAAGAAACACTTTAATATGAGCGAGGTCCTGTGATAACAAAAAGAACCATCCTTCAACCGACATCATACTCTCTTTAGTTGGTTCATTTTGATCAGTGAATTGTTCTTTATTTGATTGACTTCCCCCTGTCTCTAGCTCAGCTATTTGTTTCATCATCAGTTCGTTCAATTTGAGCATTTGTTTTTCTTTCTTAGGGTGTGTGTGTTCCTTTACTGCCCTAGTTTTGGCCAAGGCCACTTCTAGAGCCAAATTTGTGGAGGAAGAGTCTTCAAACCAGTTTTTGTGAAATTTCCCTTTAATCTCCACAGACTAATCTAATAAGGGCTCCATGGTGGAGGAACTTTCTTCAACAGCTACATTATCATCAATTTTCTTATCTCCTCTAGTGGCAAGAAATTGTGTAGTTCCCAGCTGTTTCCTTCTACCTCTCCGACTATCTAATGGACTACACTCAAATGTACACAGAATCCCACGTTCTTTATATGCTTTCCTGGTAAGCATATAGTTGTTTTAGCAACTAAATTCAGAAGGCCAAGGATTAACAAGAGATTGGTTTTCACGGCCTAATACTGAGTAGTCAAATGTTACTTTCCTATCGGAGACTCTAAATAGTTGCAGCAGGAACTTTATCTCTCAGCTAAACTCCCTGCATAAGATACTCCTCCACACTAAAGTGGTAAACTACTTTATCTTATAATAATAATAATAATAATAATAATAATAATAATAATAATAATAACAACAACAACAACAACAACAACTACTTCTACTACTACTACTACTACTACTACTACTTTGACTTAAGACAAAACAAGATAACAGAGTAATAAAAACAGTACGAATAGGAAGAGGGCAATAACAGAAAGCAACTGGTAGATAAAAAGCAAAATGAAAGAGAAAACACTTGGAAACAACAGGCAGTGCTTTTTACCGCGCCGCCGTCTTATCTTTTATGGAGGCCGCCTAATTTACAGAGGCCGCCTAATTTATTTATATTGCATTTGTATATCGCCCCATAGCCAAAGCTCTCTGGGGGGTTCACATAAGATAAAAACACTTTAAAATATACAAAAATTAAAAATCACAAAAACATACAAAATACACATACATTTAAAACCATTATATCAACTTTATAATCAATGAGCCAAAAAAAAAAAAAAGCAGACCCAGGCTCATTACATATTGCTAAATGCATGGGAGAAGAGAGGAGTCTTGACATGGTGCCAGGCGGGCCTTGTCAGGGAGATTGTTCCACAGTTGGGGGGCCACCACAGAGAAGGCCCTCTCTCTTGTTGCCACCTTCCAAGCTTCCTCGGAGTAGGCACCTGGAGGAGGACCTTAGATGTTGAACGTAGTGTTCATGTAGGTTCATGTCAGGAAAGGCATTCTGCCAGGTTGTTATTTTGTATCAGGATGAAACAATATGAAGCCTCTGAATTGGCAATGCCTCATATAATATCAGAACGTATGCCTTTGCTGGGTAACAGAAACAGTCTTCCAATTGTTTGACTTCAGCCTTGAGCTTCTCCAGTTTCCAGTACAAGTCAATGGTTCCAGGACTCTGAAAATGCTCAGTTGCAGCTTCCCTGACATAACCCTAACACTTATTTTCCAGGCATACTGTATTGGAACTGAAACAGAGGCAGACAACAGCTGATTCTAGTGTAGCACCGGCTCTGATGTACCTACAGTATGTATAGGTGTATTTTTATACCATAGGAAATTAAGCTTTGTGACTAGACTGGGGCCTTAGCTAGGTGGGGTGAAATCCTGGGGCAATCCCCAGGATCATCCCTGTGCATCCACATGATGCACAGAGGATCCTGGGATCATGGAGGGATGATCCCTCTCTTGCCCTGGAATCTTGGCCTACACTTTAGGCCTGCTTTTTCTGGGGTCTCGGGCTGAGCCCAAGATCGCAGAATGTGGGTGTGGATGTCGTGGTTTGTCCCAGTTCCTCACGGTTCCTCGTGAGGAGCCAGGACCCGTGCACAGGGTGCAGAGCTCCTCAGGAGCTTTGTGCCCATCTGGGGTGGGGTGGGGGAGCAGGGATTTTTTTTTAAAAAAAAAACCTTACCTTTTGTGCATGAGCACTCATGCACATCTTCTGTTTCTTTAAACAAAAAACAAAATGGCAGGCATGATGTCCTCTCCTTCTGAAGCCGTTGCGCGCCGCATGTAAACGGGGGATCTCGCAATAAAAACACTGCAAGGTCTTCACCCCTCCTTCGCACAATAACAGGTAGGTCTAACTAAGGCCTTGGTCATTGTCTTAAGTTCAATGCTAAGTCAAATTCCAGGTTGGCCTTGGGAGTCAAGAGAATTCAATGAGGGATGCCTGCATAACTAAGCGCCCTGCTTGAATTCTGGAAAGCCCAGCTCTCAGGGGACCTTCTCCTTGGCAAAAAATGAAGCATGGAACTTCAGTTTTCCACCAGGGATTCTGGCACCACTGTCCCAGTCCCCATCAGGAAAAGATGCTCAACTGTGAATTGTGAGTGCCCTACCACCACCACCCCCCCTTCCCTCTGTTATGAGACATGTTTGGGGGCCCTTAGGGTAAAGGGAGGCAGCAGAGGGATTGGCCGGTGATCCCAGGGTTACTAGAGGAGGTGGGTGTTGTTGTTTTTTACTGTTCAGTTAGAACTCTCGAAAAGCCTTGATCCCCTTTGAGGTGAACAGAAGAGGGATGACCCATCTCCAATTTGTCTTCCTTGTTTGTTTTCTATATAAGTCAAAGCCCCTGCTTGGCCCATAAGACTGAGGTAGAAATCATTCTGGACCACCCAATTGTAAACATAGGCATACCTGGGTTTGTGATTGTGCGTTTATTAATGACAATGCTTTAAAAATGGGAGCCTTGTGCTGTTTCTTAGGGAATGCACAGCTGCCTGCCCATCACCACCCGTCAGTCATAAACAGCACTTCAGGGATGTGCCTGCTGAAAAACACTACAAGCCAATTTAGATCCTGGAAAGAAAGGGGGGCATTTTTTCCCTGAACATTCATGGACCTCTATATTTTTATGCCTGAAAATTCACTCATAGTTGACTTTTGAGAATTGCTATTGGCCTTCTGTTCAAGAGACATCTAAAACAAATGAGTGCAGAATTTATAGGCAGGCGCTCTAATTTTAAACATCCATTGAGTCATGATTTGAAGTGTTTATTAGTGCAATTCACAACCTTATTTCCTTCTCACTGGTTACCCTATTTACGCAAGTTAGCTAAATCCATAATTAGTAGTAGACAGATTTTCACAACTTCTGATTATTTACAAAATCTTCTAAGGAAAGAGGAGGGAGACTGAATAGCAGCTGCTATTTTATGGCTTATAAATAGACTGATGATTCTTATTTTGGAACACACAACTTTCTGCATTTAATCTCTTGTGCAAAGCCGTAGGCATGGTGGTAATTCAGTGATCTTTAATGGATATATGTTTTGTTCTGCTGTAAAGCTGAGTGGGGCAGAATATGAATAAAATTCCAGGTTGCAGGTATATAGGCAGAGGTTTCTATGAACATTCTGTCCAGTTCAGCATTGCTTTGTAACACCGGCTAGATCTGCACTACTGCTTTAAAGCAGTATTGAAGTGCACTGATAATTGTTGGGGCAGAATCCACATTCCATATACCACTTTCATAGAGCTCCATCAGATGAGCGTTTTATTTCATGCTCGTTGCTGGGCACTCACGGATTTTTGCGGGTCCCTCTCACAACTTCATCCGCCTCCCGCATGCCTTCCGCCCCTTCTGGCCTTCCTCACACACCCCCCAAAATATCTAGAAAGTCCAATGTATTTTTAAAAATGGAAGTTGCTGCTTTCTCCTGTTGTGTTGAGAAGAAGCAATGTGATCAGAACAGCCCACGTGCATGTTGTTTACGTCCTCTTTTGAAAGAGGAAGTATCAAGCAACGAAAGTAGGGGTGGAGACGTGACAGTAAGGAAGCGTGATTTCCCCTGTCTGATGGAGCTCATAGTGTCATAGCCTGCTTTTTATTCCACATTCATAATGATTTGACACAAGGTGTAGATTTTGTCTATGTGGCTACCCAGAAGTTACAGATACACCTGGAGAACATCATATTCCTGGATCCGTAACAGTCTGGTTCTTCAGTTGGGCAAGACATTAAAGATGCCAGGGGGCTCAATGGTGGAGTACATGCTTTGCATTCAGAAGGTTCCAGATTCGATACCACACATCACCATTTAAATGGATCAGGTGGCAAGCAATATGAAAGCTGCCAAGCAGAGTAGATGATACTGGTAGAAGGGCCAAGTCTGACTTCCTATAATTTAATTTCCTATATTCTATTTTCAAAAGAACATGTTCCAAGTTCTTTCCTTATTGGAAGGGTGCTATGTAACTCTGAAGGAGAGGTTTTATTTTTTTTAGGGGTGGTGCCCCCACTTTGGACAACTCCCCCCACCAAGGAGTGCATTGGTTGACTGGGGTCTACTTTAGTTTATTACAGGTGCTCGATTAAGTGTTATTTTGTGCTTTTCCTTGCTCCCTCTTATTATGATCATGATGTTACTGCTTTTATGGAACACTGCCCTGAAATCTATTCTGATGATGGTAGTGGTCTAAAAAGGTTTAAAATAAAATGAAATATGCATTTGTAACCTTGGTCAGCTTTTGTCGAGTACAGTTCAATAGGAATAATTGCACCCTATTCTCTTTCTAGACCTTTTTGCAGCTTGTAATAGTATTAATCATGATCTGAGGATAATAAGACCATGGCTCCTTGCCGAGATTCATGGAGTCAGTTTTGAATAACATTGCTCTTGGTACAGAGGTTCCAGCAGTGGTGGTTGGCCAAATTTGTCCTCCTTCTCACCAGCAGTTTCCCCATCTATCCTTTTTCCTTCCCACGAGGCTCCTTGAAACAAGGACGCCCAAACAAGTCAGTAGTACTTGATTGCTGAAGCCATCCTACAAATATATAATTTCCCAACAAGAAGCAAAAAGGAGTAAGCCCTCCTTATAACCTAGCAGTAATGAATACCTTTTCGGCAATCCAACGCAAAGCCCATTGATCAAAATGCATTGTAGCGAAAGCAGTTGCCTCTCTGATTATGAATAGCACACACCTCTCTCACAATTGCTAGCATTTACTTTTACAAGCTGACACTCGTGCTGGAGGCAGTTTCTATTTTATGCAGCCATACCCTGCCATTCCCAGTTGAATGTTTTGCAGGAAGAAGAAAAAGTGCATTATTGGCATTAGAGAATTTTAATAGTAGCTTAATGTAGCAGGTAAGCTGTGGTACAGCAGCAAATGAGTTTTGTACATTTCATATTTTCTTTATTACTTTATTTATTATTGCATTACTGTCCCATCTTTTTTCCTCCAAGGAATCCAAGGTGGTGTACATAATCCTTCTCCTCTCCAATTTATCCTTACAACAACAACCCTGTGAGGTGGGTTAGGCTGAGAGTCTGTGACTGGCCCAAAGGGCTTTGCTAGACCTGCCGGGATAAGCCGGCAGGGAGGCGGGGACAAAGCGCGCTAACGTTAGCGCGCCCCGCCTCAGCTTCCAGACGCCGCACGCGCAGGGACAACGCAAGCCCTGCAGCGTCCGCCATTTTTTTTTTTTTTTTAGTTTAAAGGGGCCACGTGCGGCCCGAAGACTCCGGAGAAGGTAAGGGTTTTTTTTAGTTAACCCCCCCATCCGTCCTCCCTCGCCATCTCCTGTTCGTCGCCCCCTGCCCTCCCTCGCCATCTCCTGTTCGTCGCCCTCCGCCATCCCCTCTCCTGCCGGTCCGGCCTTCCCTCCCCCATCTCCCCCCCGGATCACCCCCCCGGCACGATGGGCACAGCGCTCGTATGAGCGCTGTGCCAGGTCCATGGCTTTTCACGGCTCCTCGCGAGTAAGCGAGTAGCCGCAAAAAGTCATGGACTTTCCTAGACGTTTCTCAGCCCCGGCCTGAGGCCGGGGCTGTGAAAAAGGCGCACCATAAGTGACTTTGCTTATGGTGCGTTAGAGGAGGCCTCAGTGCGGCCTGGCACCAGATTCCCCTGTGCGTCATCTGGACGCACAGCAGGGAAACTGGCCCACAAAGCGCGCTAAGGCCTCGTCTAGCAAGGCCCAAAGTCACCCAGTAAGTTTCCATGGCCGAATGAGGACTAGAACCTGGATCTCCCGACTCCCAGTCCAACACTTTAGTCACTACACCACACTTCATGTTTGCAGACATGTAGATAATAAGGAATATTTTCCCCTTGGCAGTTAAGGAGATCAGCCACAGAACCAAAATGGGATCATTCACATGGATTTCCCAAATGGATGGAGAATTTTGCTCTAGTTCATGATGACTGAATTTAGACCCTGAAATTATTGAGCCTGCTCCCCAACTTTATTTATTGATTACATTTTTATACTGCCCAATAGCCAAGTCTCTCTGGGCTGTTCACAATTAACACTTAAGGCAGAAAAGAAGGCCTACACCTCCCAGCATGCCCAAGCCATGCTGGAAACTGGAGGGGGGAGGGAGGGGTCGAATGGACTCATAGTTGGCCTTTTGCTGGCCTTCTCGCATGGGTGGGTGGGTGGAAGGGTCCACCACTGGCCCAAATCAGACAAGGCACCCCAAGGCACTTCAGAATGAATCTGCTATGCTTTGGGGTGCCTTGGGCCAACCTAGTACCGCCTCATACTTGGACCGAGGTGGGGCAAATTCCCCCACCTCACCTTGGATTCAAAGCACAACCCTAGGGGGGAAGCTTAAATCCCCCTCCTAAAACACCACAGTCCCAATCTGAATTGTATGCTTACATTCAAGTAATTAAGCTAACTGTGCATATCTCTGCTATGTGTGATTAGCAGAACAGTAGGTGATTAGTGTGTAGCTGAGGCTTATCAGGTGGGTTTGGTTTTTTTACGCTACTAGAGTATGTGTGACCCCTAATTCAGGTCAGGACCACCACACACTGGGAGGGGAGGACTAAACCATTGTCCCACCCCCAAATAACCTCTCCTCCCCATGAGGGTAAAAGGAGAAAGAGAGAGAGAGAGAAAGAGAGAGAAGCCTTCTTGGCTGCTAGTGGACAATGGGCAATGGGCTCTATCTGAATCAGGGTCATGCACATTTATTCTAGAGTTAAAAATAAATAAGCCTTTGCTGCACGCCAAGCAATTAATGTAACGTGTAGTTTGATTCTCAATGCTTGTGGAGAGTAATGAGAAATCAGAGATTATTTATTGTACAAAAATTAGGGCTGTGCACGGACCCCCCGATCCACTCTGGATCCCAATCCACAACTTCCAGATCGGGTCCACTCCACCCTGCGTCGATCCGCCTATGTTCTGCTCCGCTGCGGAGCTCCAGATCCAAATTGGAGCTCCATGGTAGTGGCAGCAGGTAAGCCCCCCCTACCCCCTCAAAACTTACCTGCCTCCATCATGATCTGGCAGTGGCTTCAACTGAGGCCGAGGACTCAAACAGGAAGATCAGGCCACAGCCGGACCACCGCCGGACTGCGACCGAGCCAGGTAAGCTGCCTCCCCCCTGCTCCTTACCTGGCTCTGACGCTGTCACCGCATGGACTGCGGCGCGGCAGCACCAGATAAGGCCTCCTCCCCCCTTACCTGGCTCCATCGCGGCCTGGTCTTCCAGTTTGAATCCTAGGCCTCAGTTGAAGCCGCCGCCGGACTGCGATGGAGCCAGGTAAGCCGCCCTCCCCCCTGCCCCTTACCTGGTTCTGCTACCGTCACCGCACAGACTGCGGCGGTGGCAGTGGGGCCAGATAAGGCCCCCATCCCCCACACCACTTACTTGCATCTGTCGTGTTCCAGTGGCAGCTTCACCTGAGGCCAAAGCTCAAAGTGGAAGGGCAGGCTGCACTTGCGGCCTGCTCTTCCGGTTTGAGTCTCAGCCTCAGGTGAAGCTGCCGCCGGAAGCTTCCGCTCTAAGACTCCCTGCCCCCTGCCCCCTTACCTGGCTCTTCTGCCGTCGCCACACGGACTGCGGCGGCGCCAGGTAAGCCCCCCTCCATCCACACTTACCTTTTTTTCCAGTGCTCTGGATTGAGGCGAAGGAGTCGCTTGGTCTCAATCCATTTCATCTCGATCCACAGCTTCCCCAACCCGATCCGTCTCTGCCTTTGGCAGAGGCGAATCAGGCCACTCCACTATTGCTTCTACAAGCCAAAGTGAAGCGGAGCACAGCCCTAACAAAAATATTATGCATAATTCTTGTAATAAGAATTGTGGTGCTTTATATTTATCTGTTTTCCTTAGATAAATATTGGAGGGGGTACCTCAAGGAGTTCTATGGAAGGCTAGATTGGTCTTTTATTCAGTGTGACTTTGCATCTAGTGAATAGAAAAGCCTATACATTGGCAAAGTTCTCCATTGGAAAGTACTGACATCCGATGAACAGGTCTGATACCAGAATTTCATTTCTTTCACAAATGCTATTTGCATGGCAGCATTAGACAGTTTGTTGATGCTCTTAACAACTACATGCGGTCATTGGAAGGGCTGCATTGGCTGCTGGCGGATGTCTGCTTTCAAGGGCCTGGGCACATATTGGTGGGGCAGTTTAACCAAGGAACGCTTGCCAGGCTTCTGATGGAATTATCTGTGCAGCTTTGCATAAATGCCAGGACTGATGCCATGGCATCTGCAAAGTGTTCCAGGAATTTAGAATGCTGTCAGGCAATTATATGCTAATGTGATCTGAGAGATTGGGGATGGGGAGGCCATCTATGCAGTACTATTCAGACTTGACCAGAACGTGCCTTAAGACATTTTGCGAGCTCTTTGTTCTGAACGTTTAGATGGTTCTAATATGTATATACAGCCTCAATGTTAGTATAATAAACATGCATTATGACATTTGGCAGAGTGCAATGGAGGGGGAGGGAATAGTTTCATTGCCACAGATGGAACAAGGACAGACCCATGAATCAGCATCACTGCTCTCATTTTGTGCATTGGTGCTCTGTTTGCAAAAATAAAAATAAAAATGTTTGTTATAAGCGCACTGATACATTTGGCTGAAGACTTGTGTAGCTTCTCCTAAAAATATTTTATCAGGTCAGCAGTGATGAACCCTGGTTTTGGGGGGATGCTTGGGCAAAATGCCCTCAGCAGCCCCCCCTCCTCTGCAATTGCCCCTGCCTTCTCCCAATCTAACCAAGGGAGACAGCAAAGTGCGCCGAGGCTGCGGTTCTTTCGCCTTACTCCTCTGATCACTCACAGACTCAGAGAAGGATTTAGAGTGGCCTGGTGCCCTACTTTCCAGAGGAGTGTTCTCTATTTGGTGAACTGTCCAATTCAAAGAACCATAAGGCAGGAGAGCAGAAATTTATTTATTTATTACATTTATATCCCACCTTTTTTCCTCCAAGGAACCCAAGGCGGCATACATAATCCTTCTCCTCTCCATGTTATCCTCACAATAACAACCCTGTGACGTAGGTTGGGCTGAGAGTCTATGACTTGCCCAATGTCACCCAGTGGGTTTCCATGGCCAAGTGGGGACTAGAACCTGGATCTCCCGACTCCCAGTCCAATACCTTAGCCACTGCACCACACTGGCTCTCATGAAATATTGCAGATTTGGCATATACACAAGGTATGTTGACATATATATTTTCCAAACAGAATCTGAATGCTGTTATGATCATTTTAAGGTTGCTAATGTTCACTAAGATGAAAAGAGACAATCCCACTATCTTTAGCATTATCAGCATTCACTGTCAATAATAAGAAAGGCCATGGTTACCAAGGTAGTCTGCATTTCCTGAAATTACAAAGACATGTGTAAAGCAGGTGCCTGTATCTAAGAGGCATTTGTATCTCAGGAAGCCCTTGGAATAAGGAAGAAAGGTTGGCTAGAGAAGGATGGCTATCATTTTGAAATACTAATCAGCATGTAAGAAAAGCAAAAATGAAACTGACTTGTTGCCAGAGAGCTATGACATTATCTTTTCAACATTATTGCATGGAATTAACATTCAGAATAGTTCACAAATCTGTAGGTCTTTGTTGTGATGCAAGTGAACTCAGCTCATACAGTTTGGATAACTTCCAAGGATGGGTTTGGTATCATGAAACCAACAATTTGCTACCTGTTTAGTGTCTTTATGGGCCCTGTCCAACATTAAACCATCTCCCCACAAATATTTTTGGCTCATGCTAAGGGATTGAAAACCTCATTTATCGACAAATACTTTACTGCATATTAGCCAGGTAGGCCATTCGCATACAAACAAAATAATTGTACACCCAGCTGACAACTCACCGCAGCCGAAAGAGTAATACAATCATTAATAACATCACAGACAGCCAGGTTGTCATATTTATGTTAACTATATTAACCAACGTATGGTATCAACAGGATATAATTTGATCCTATAAGGTAGTCAGGAGCTTCCTCAGCTCTAGCGCCCGATGTACAAATATTTTTTGGCTCATGCTAAGGGATTGAAAACCTCATTTATGTTCTACATTGAATTGTGAAGGAAGTCTGCTGTAATTACTTCAGGCTGGATGCAATCCTTAATACAAAGTACTACTTTGTAAATAAATAAATAAATAAATACTCCTACTATTACTACAAACTACTATTTTTCACCATTTTCCCATTAAACTGGCATGTTAGGAGTTATGGGCCATCGGAACTCTTTACAAATGAATTCCTTCTACCTTCATTACGCCTATCAAGAGCCCCTTTTAAATACAATATTTCTGGAACAGAACTACAGTCACCATTTTTCACCTCCAATTTCTTTGCCACCGACTTCTTGTATTGATGGCGGATGTCTATCCCAGAGACAGGTTTATCCCAGTATATAATTTATGTAGATCTGCTTTGCATTTAATTGCTATGTCACATCCGAATCAGAATCAGAAAGACAAAGCTTTAATCAATGCTAACATCATGCTCTCTAGAGTTTGAGTTCAAGCTGTGTGTAATGAGATGACATAAGCTAAAGACACTTCACATCAACCTCTTGTACATCTAGCTTTGCAGTCCATGTGGTCGCCTGTGCATTTGACCATGGAACTGCCATTGTTAGCAGAGTAGCAGTCCCTGAAAGTATGGGAAGTCTGCCTGTGAGCTGGGTGTTATTAGTACTGACAGCCTTTTCTCCCTCAAGGATATGTTGTCAGCCTGAATTGGTTGCAAGAATGGACATACTTATTACCGTATAATATCTGCAGCACATTTGCCCTCTGACCATCAGTGCCTATTATATTGTAGCTATGCTTCTCCCTAGTTTCTACCCCCACACCATACTTTGACAGAATACGTTTAATCAGCCTTCTCCAAGCTGGTACCCTGGACATGCTATGCTGGCTGAGAATGATGGGAATTGTAATTTTAATAATAATAATAATAATAATAATAATAATAATAATAATAATAATAATATCCAAACGTTTATTGCTCAATCCACAGATCATTGCAAACTTAAAAATTTACAATACTGTTATACAATATTAAAAGTTACACATAAGGTTAAAACAACAGAGCTGTATAATACATAACAATTCTTAGCTGAATGATGGTAAGATGGATGAACAACAAACATACAAAAACCTTTAAGAACCTGTCAGTCAAATTGTATTCATATCTCTGAATCTTTATAACACTTCACACCAATAGTATCCAAAAAACTTTGTTCTACATCTGGTAGCTTTCACTGTAAATAGTGCAACCCTCTGTATCACGTATGGGTTGGCTGAATGTCACAAATACCCCAGTTTCTCCTCAATGCCCCTATATTTCACTTTTTTTAAAAGAGGCTCTAACTAACTTTTTCTTATGTCTGTATATAATGGGCAGTCAAGTACATAATGTACAATGTCCTCTACAACTGGATCTCCACAAACACACAACCTGTCTTCTGCTGGTATGCCATGAAAACTCTCCCATTTCATCATAGTATCCATTTGTTCAAATCTTAGACATGTAAAGGCTTAGTGTATACTGTAAAGAAAATGACCTACTTATAAACAATAACTAGTCCAAAGTGGTAGTATTTGGTAAAAAGAGAAAGTTTCATAAATGGCCTATTAATTCCAAGGTGTTAGAACAGGTAAAACATTACTGTTACCTTGGGGCATGTTTATACCAGTCTTTACCCTGGGGATTGTCTTGGGATCATCCCTGTGCATGATGCACAGGGGATCCCAGGAGCAGGGAGGGATGATCCCTCCATTTCCCTGGGACCATGGGTGGTGTGGGCAGCCATCCTGGCTTCTTCCCTCCTCCCCGCGAGTAGTGGGGGTCAGCAGAGGGAAGGAGCCAGGACAGGGGGAGTCCAGGGCCATCGGGGGTGGGTCAGCTCCTCTTCTTTTTTTAAAAAATGGCGGGCGTGACTTCCTGCTCCCTCCCTGGATGTCACATGCCACGTGTGAACCCAGGGGGTGGATCTCGCAATCAGCATATCACGAGATCCTCCCCATTCCCTCCACTGGTGTAGACATGCCCTTGGTCTTAAATTTCCTACATCAGGATCCTGGGCTTCACAAATAAAGAAAATGAACTAAAAACAATTGCTTGTTTACAATCTTTAAGTAGAGTGTTAAATTACAGTTATCAAGGCACATTATGCCCAATCTTAAAAATTTACAAAGAAAAAGTGATACCTATGCTAATTTTTGGTGCAGAAATTTGGGGTTTTGCAAATCCTAAAAAAATTGAAAGTGTTCAAAGACGCTTTTTGCATCAGATTTTGGGAGCCTTTAAGTCTACTCCAGCATACTTAACTGGAGGAAAATTGGGTATGGAAAAGATCTCTGGTTTGATATATGTAAGGATGGTAAATTATTGGTGTAGAATAAATAACTTAACTGAAGAAAGACTCCCAAAGATCTGTCTGGAGGAACAAAAGTCAATTGTGCATGGGAACTTTTGGCTGCAGAAACTTTTTAAACTCCTTCTAAACTTTGAATTTTCTGGTCAGGCTCTCAATCCAACACTGACAGCTAGCAGAAATATTTTCAACCAAAGAGTGTTTAATGTAGGAGTGCAAATTGCTATAACTGCATTTACATCCTCAAGAACAGCGAAATGGTTAGCTAGCACAAAATATCTGCACCAATTTGGGAAATATTTATCTGTACCCATGAAAATGGAACATTGGATGGGAGTTGTAGTCAAATGCATTTGGAAGGCCCCAGGTCAGGGAATGTTGTGGGGGGAGGTCCTCTGCATGTGTGGGGCTTTCCCTGTGGTCTCCTATAAACTGTGCAAAAGAAATATGTCTATAGCTAAAGTGAATCCTCAGAATTCTCTCTACATTTTGCTGTTTTTCGAAGATGACACTTTGACAGGGCACGGCCAAAATGATCATTTTGGATGCTCATGGATTTGTTAGTCATGATAGTGGGTGATCAGAGCTAGAGAGGGTGAAAATTGCTCCTCAAAATCTGAGAACTGGGAGCCCTACCAAACATGGAGAGATGGGCAGGATGGTTACAGTATGTCCCAAACAGATACCTACATATTGCATACTTCCAAAACGTCATCCTGCCCCCACTGATTCCTCAACTCAAGGCCTTGGTTCTGATAACTTGCCTATGTTGTAGATTTGTTAATGAAGTCACCCCCTGGTATCAGTAATGTATTTAAAGCAGTGATTTATTATTGGTTTATATTTTGTACGCCTACTCTGTCAACATTCTCTTTTGCAAGTGTACAGGCTTTTACTAAAGGGATTTCTGGACGGAGAGAACAGATGGAAAAATGTCTATATATGGTGACTGGTACTGCAAGTGATTGTTAAGGATTTTTACGTGATTCTGCTTTCTTTGAAAAATCGCTACAAGACTTTGGTAGATCTCATCTCACAAGCAGATATATCAGTTCAACAAATAAATCAGACATAACATGCCGGGGGAGGATCAACACTGCATCTTTCAAGCAAATCAGGACAGACTAATTATGAAAGTTAGATAAAGAAATGCAGAAAATTTAGAGTATGGCCATCAGAAAAGAATATACTCAAACTAGACTTCCTTGCTTCAGATCTTAATGGAAAAGATCCTATTAAAGAACACAGAAACATAAGAAGCTGCCTTATGCGGAGTCTGGCATAGTATTGCTGATACTGAATTGTAGTGGCTTTCCAGAGTTTCAGACAGGATTCTTTCCTCGGTCTACCTGAGGATATCAGGAATTGAACCTGGGACCTGCTGCGTGCAAAGCATGTGCTCTACTGCTGAGCTACAGCGCCCTCCCCCATTTTAAAGGAACAACACATTATTTATAGTTCCTTTATTCTCTTTTTGGGGGGAGGGGTACTGTTTTTCATGCAATGCACCCATTGAGTTGATTGACGTGGAACACCATTGTGCGGCTGTAGACTGTTTTGATTCCCCCCCCCCACTGAAAACCAAGCCCTATTGCTTCTTTTACCCTTGCCAAAGGAAATATACATGTGTCTTTGAGTGACATCAGACAAGTGTTTTATAGCACGCTCATTACTGGCCACACATGGATTTCCGTGGGTCCTTTTCGCAATGCCATCTGCCTACCGCACATCTCCTGTTCCGTCTGCTGTTTACCTTCTAACAACAGAGTTCTAATAATACTCTAAGCATTGATCTATTAATAGTAGGCCTTACAAGTTAGCTAAATCTGAAAGATATTTATTACAGGATAATAAATGTAGCTTTATTTACCATTTCCAGTTGTTGCTCATTTCATCTTTGGTTGTTCAGGAGATAAGTATTATTTTACTATCCTTGTATTACATTTCCAGGAAGAACATATTTCTCAAAATAAAAAGGGCTAATAAATGATTTCACATACGTGATTAAGCTGCTACCTGTATTCTTGTAGAAAGGCCTACACTTTGTAAGTCATAACATACAGCAGGATGAAAATTATGGAGTTTGCAAGCAATGAGGACAACTCTCTGGTCAGAATTGTTTATCATCTGTAGCAGAGTTGATGTAAAACGAAGAGTTCACATAGTACAGTAGCAGGCCTACTGTGTTTAAACTGACAAAAGTTGTCAAGGTTACTTTCATACTAGCCCCAAGAACTCATGTTATGACTCATTTTTATCAGTGTAGCCTGAGAGTTTCTGAAGGTTAAATTACTTTCACAATTCTGTTTTTCAAAGGAAGGTGGGCAGTACAATTACAGAACTATTCTATTCTTTACATTTTACATCTGCTTTTTAAAAGAACAGTTAAATTCAAGCATGATCTATCCAGCTAGAGATTACTTTCAAGGCTTTACCTAAACTGTTGTATTTGAAGTAATAGTCTTTAGGATGGCCAGGGTACAATTCATGGTCGCATATGTTTGCATCAGGTTTTCTCTCTCAAACTGACTTACACATATGAGTGGTGTTTTGCTGCAAGGTGGTTATTTAAATCTATTCCTGGAGTGAAAAAGTCTACAGTTATTGAAATAATTGTGTTCACGCATCTCTCAGCTGAGCTTCTTTTGGTTAAGCTGTGTCAGCATTTGTGTCGTGAACCACACAAGCTTGAACGCTATACAAAAAGAAAATTACCATAGTTATATAAAATACTAGTGTTGGTATTCAAGGCCCAAACACCATGGGGGGGGGGGGCTGTACAAACATGCAACATGGGCTCCCTCCCACACAGATACCACATCCTGAAAGAAAAGCTTCTATTTTCATTCTGAAATTATATTGTCTACATATCTGCAGTTACACTATTCTCCAAACTGGAACTTTTCTATCATGCCCCAAATGTGTGTGTGTGTTTCTTGCTTGCATGCTTATACACACTGGACATTTCCTCACATATATTTTGGGTCTGTAAAATCCTACCAGCATCACTGGCTCCCACTGTCCCTGGAAAGTAACACATTACCCCTCTGGAAATTGCTAGAATGGATGGCATCAGATTTAGTAGAAATCCATTAGTCTCATAATATACCAACCAAATGGAGGATAACCCCATGCATCTGATGAAGCGGAGTCTAGTCAAGTCTGTAATATGCCATAATAAATGCCACAGGCCTTAGCTACGGTTAGTCTGTGATGGAGGAGGGAAGATCTCGTGATGTGTTTGTTGTGATATACCTCCTCTGTTTACATGCGATGAGCGATGACCTCAGGAGAGGCGTTGCGCCCGCCATTTTGGGGGGGGAGTCAAGGGGCAGTAGTGCACGAACGCTCGTTCGCAAAAGGTAAGTTTTTTAAATTTTAATTATTTTTCCCACTCCCCCCACCCTACTCCCGATGGGCGCAGTGCTCCTGAGGAGCACTGCACCCCGTGCATGGCTCCCGACTACTCACGAGGAATCACAAGGAGCTGGATCAACCTGCAGAACCCGGCCACATGTCCTGGAAAAACCGGGGCTAAAGGGGAGGGCGAGATCCCGGGGCAAGGGAGGGATCATCCCTCCCTGATCCTGGGATCCCCTGTGCATCATGTGGACGCACTGGGGCGATCCTGGAGATCACCCCGGGATTTTGCTGCATCTAGCTATGGCCTTAGTCTTTCAGATACCACAAGACTCTTCGTTTTTTCTGCAACAGACCAACATGGGTACTCCTCTGGTACTTAATTATTATGGTACATTGTTCCTCCCACAGCTGCCCTTCCCTCCATTCTACGCACAAAGAACTTCGGACTGGTAGTTCTTGAGAGAGTATTTCAAATAGTTGATGGGATTTATTTTGGTATTGTTGTCTCCTGTTAAAAAGGCACTTAGCAAAGAAAAACATAAGGCAAAACAGAATGAGCATTTACCAACCCTGCATCCACACAAGACACTTCTTTAGTGAAGAAACATAAAATAGTTAACTCACAGTTTCCTGCCTAAAAATGTGAGGGTAGAGCTTATAGTTTCAGACAAAGTTTGTTCAGTCCATTTCTTTGTATTCTACAACACCAGCAGGAGAATGAGAAAGCAAGCACTCCCAGCAATGGAGGAAGGCAGAGCAGGGGTGGGAGAGAGAGAGAGAGCAGGGGAGGAGTGGGAAGGAAGTACCACACTGTAGGCTGTAGAGATCCTACTGCTAGCTATGCCCATGCATTAACTAACTGCAATAATGCCCCTTTCCTGTAACTTGCAGACAGGCTTATAATATTCCCAACAATAGGGATGCATAAACCTTTCTGACTCTCAAGCTACAAGTCCTAAATTAACATCACTGGCACACTCTCTCGGTTCTGGAGAAGAGCCTGGGACAGCAACTCACTGAGAAGAACCTGGACCAGCAGCTCACTGTTCAGGATGTTGCATGTCCTGCTCTAACACTGCTTCTGAATGGCTCCAGCAAATCTTACAACATTTGGACAAGTACACTGACACAGGGAAATACGTTTCCGTATATCACGCTTGAGGCTATTTGTGGCCTACATAGTCTTAAGCATAAGATTTAGCTTCAATTTACCCCCTAATGGTAATGGGGTTCTAGCCTGAGCCAGAACCCCGCTGGATCATCCATGCTTAGGCTCTTCTAGTACCCACGTGAACTTTGCAATTCTTGGGACGTTGTTATGAACTCAATGCCTTTCCTCTCTTCTTTATTACTACACTGACAAAACTTACTGCACTGCAAGTTACTAACTGCAACTTACAGTGTCAGGATATAACTACACACTGATATTACAGTAACAAAACTAAATGTTATGGTGATCCAGCTATCTTTGTATATGCAAGATCTCCAACCAATGATATGTACCCAACATTGTGCCTTCCCAACCCACAAGAGCTTCTCTTTTTGTTTCAATGGAGGAGTCAGACCTGGGTGTACATTCCTTTGTGCGAATGCACCTATATATGTCCCCTTCCAAGAAAGTGAATATGGCAGTCTGCAAAAGTGTGAGTTTATGTTCAACAATTTTCGATGCATCATTTCACAAGTAGAAAACTGGTTTCCGTTCAAACATATTTTCCCACCAGTGAACATTTTTGACTACCTCAGGCTTTAATTTAAAATTAACATGATATGTCTACAATGTTACAGCTTATCACTTTCAAAGAATTCCTTATCAGCCTGTAATTTTAGTTCCCTTTATGTGTATGTATTTTAATCACTAAAGTGATTTGTTTTATCATTTATATCATATATATCATATTGAATGTGAGACTTTGGTTCATTCTTTAATATCAGCTTATCTAGTTCAAAAAGCAATTTTTAATTTAGTGTAATACTTGGGATATAATTAAGGTGAAAAGCTATCTTAGTATAAAAGTAAAAGCCAATGAATATGAATCATTCCTCTGAAGTCTGTTATACAACTCTAGAATAATAGCGTTCAAAGAAACAAAATATAAAAATGCCTTTAAAGAGAAAATGCCACTGTGCTTAGATTTGAAACTTGACAACCATTTGACATGAACCAAACCATACATTTTATTTTCAGAATTCATCTTATCAAAAGACCAATGAGGAAGATTGAAGAGGCTGTTAGGTGCTAAACAAATCAGCAATTATCAAAAGTTTACACAGTTTGAGGATGTTAAAAAATGTGCCTAATAACATGCGTTATTATTATTTCATTAATAAGGTGACCAATGAACAAATAAATGTGTATGAGGACTTATTCTTTTTCAGGCAGGCAGCTCAACTAACTCAAACATGTGGAGATGGGTGCGGCTGATGACTGAATCAGCATTTGATTTGCTATTATGTACTTCTGTCATGTTTCAAAACCAGGAGCTTGTCTTGATGAGGGATTTGCCCTGGAGTGGATCCAGAGTGGCAGTAGTTCATCTATATGATGCAGCTGCCATCCCAAACCCATCCAGGGGCAAACCCCCGAAGCTCCGCTTTAAAAAGGTCGGGCACCTACCCCGACTTTTTTTTGCTGCGGAGGCGTGCCACAGTCGATGACAACCCCTGATTGGTCTGCATCAGCTGACAGGGAATGGGGCAGACTGCCTCCCCCCATTTTTTATTTTTTTATCTGTACATAAATGAGGGGGGAAATAGGCTGCACTCCCCCCTCTCAGTGTCGCATGCAGGGAAGCTTGTAGTCTTGGCTTTATATTTGACTCCTCGCACTACTTTATTCCTCATATTGAGGCAGTAGCTAAATCCTGTCGTTTTTTCCTGTATAATATTGCCAGGATTCGATCATTTTTGTTTGTCTCTTCTGCCAAGACGCTTGTTCATGCACTGGTTATTTCTCGGTTGGACTACTGCAACCTTCTTCTCTCTGGCCTTCCTTCTTTTCACATCAGTCCGTTGGTCTCTGTCCACCACTCTGCCGCTAAGATCATCTTCTTGGCTCGCCGCTCTGACCATGTCACTCCACTTCTGAAATCTCTTCATTGGCTTCCAATCCACTTCAGAATCCAATATAAACTTCTCCTGTTGACCTTCAAAGCTTTTCACGGTCTAGCTCCTTCCTATCTCTCCTCTCTCATCTCACACTATTGCCCCGCTCGTGCTCTTCGCTCCTCTGATGCCATGTTTCTCGCCTGCCCAGGGGTCTCTGCTTCCCTTGCTTGGCTTCGTCCCTTCTCTTCTGCTGCCCCTTACGCCTGGAACGCTCTTCCAGAACATTTGAGATCTACAAGCTCAATCGCAACTTTTAAAGCTCAGCTAAAACCTTTTCTTTTTCCTAAAGCTTTTAAAACTTGATGTTGTGCGGACTTTATACTGTTAGTTTTACCCTACCCTGTGCCTGCTTACCCTACCCTGTACCTGTTTGCATTCTCTTCCCCTCCTTATTGTTTTACTATGATTTTATTAGATTGTAAGCCTATGCGGCAGGGTCTTGCTATTTACTGTTTTACTCCGTACTGCACCATGTGCATTGATGGTGCTATATAAATAAATAAATAAATAATAATAATAATAATAATAATAATAATAATCGGCATGGCCATGGTGGCGGGAGGTCCAGGGGAGGAGAACTGGGTCCGGGCATCCCTCTCTTCTTCCTCCTCCAGTTCCCCCCCCCCCAATTTTTTATTTTTTTAATCTGTACATATGAAGTGGGGCTTGGGCCGCTGCTCGGCACGGCGGCGGCTACTCCACACTTGCACTCCTTCCCGTGCAGATGCCGGGAAGGAGTGCAAATGCAGGAGCCTGAGGCCTCGCGGCCCCAACACACCTCTGTCAAGACAAGCACCAGGATGAAGCTGTGCTCACACCGTAGGTAATAGCAAAATCCTAAATGTGTTTACGCAGAATTTATTATTTATTTTTTAATTATTTTATTACATTTCTATATGGCCCCATAGCTGAAGCTCTCTGGGCAGTTTACACAAGAGCCAACAATTAAAAACAATATACAAAATTTAAAACCATAAAAACATGCACCATATACAAAAACATATATCTAAAAACAACTATAAACAACTTTAAGCTGTCAGACAAAACTAAGAAGCAAATCCCCACCACATTCAATGGGACTTGGTCTCAGATAAGTCAATATAGGATTGCAGACTGAGGCACCCACTGCAAATTCCATTTCTTATATTATATTTTTATTTGTCTCTTATATTATGCCTGTTTTTACGCTTCAATAGGTAAATATATTTCTTACAAACCTTGATAATGGAATCACAGGTACATATTCATCCACATAAATGTAACATTTCTGCTCACTGTTAAATATTAAGGGTGTGCACTCCATACCGGAAAGATCTGATAACCGCAAACATCCATGGAGCATTCCATCTTCCAGAGTGGAGATTGGCTGCTTCTCAACCCATAGAATAATTTTAGAGCTTCTAACATCTCCGAAATTATTTGACTGTTTAGTGTGTGTGTGGTGTGTCTAATTGAAAACCTCCCAATAAGGAACATGGGGTGATGGGGTGGGGTAGTTTTGATAATTGATATTACCATCTGTGGCTAACCAATTCAGAATTGCCACAGCGCTGTCTGTTACCGTGTTCTCCTCTAATCACAGTGTTTGGGGAGGGAATGCCAATCATTTTTCTCATGGAGTCCTTGATTCCACACTCATTGGGGTTCTTGGTCTGGCAGAATTCATTTCAGTCAGAGAGAGAAGAAAGAGAGTGCAAAGATACCATTTGTTTAGCGTTGGTTGCAAATTTTATTTATTTAGGGGTGGGGGGAGAAAGAGAGGAACCTGTTTTTTGTTTGGCTGTCTTTAATGCTTTGCTCATTTGAGCTGTTCCACCCCAGCATGTGTGTGTCCAAAAATCTTAAGAAATCCTTTTAAAAATCCTTTTCTTTGAATTGTTCCTTCAAATATTATTTTAAGTCCATTCAAAGCAGCTGTGTGCGTGTGTCTGTTTTGTTCTTTAACTTAAAAATCAGGAAAAAAGAAGCCATTTCAAGTGAAATCCTTCAAGCCAGCCCACTGACCATGTGACTGTTGTTTGATTTACTTCCCCCATTAAAAAATCTTCTTGTACTTGTATATTTGCGTGTTTTAGGGTTGTGCAGTGCACACAAGCAGTATACAATTAATAAAGCACACTTTGATAACATTGCACAAGGCATGGGAAACACTGACTGCTGCTTCTGGTTCTGGCCATGGGGGGAGTGGGGGGTGCAGGGCTGGTGGGTTGCATGTTTCTGCTTGGACTCATAGAAGTCATCCACAGTGTGAAAGTGCTATTGGGCTGGCATCGTCAGTGAGTAAGCTTCTATACCTAAGTCAGGCAGGCTCTTTATTTCAGTTAAACTATTACTCCTATTGGCTGGCTGGGCTTCCAGTGCAAGTGGGTCTCATCATCATTGTTGTCATTGTCCTCCTCCTCCAAGCCATTGCTGCCTTTACTCAACTTGCTCCAATGTGTCCAACCGACAGTGGGGTGTGTGTGCCTCCTTGTCCTGCAAACCTCCTGTCCTGTCTGAGGATGGGCAAGCTGTGTGCTGATGTTGTAGCATTTACTTATTTATTATTGCGCTAAGTGCTTTATCCCACTGCTTCATTTCCCTCTCCCTTACCATACAGATCATGCCTGAGAGTATAAATCACTACATGCGTGATTGGCTCCAAACTTGGCATGCCTAAATCCCTCTTTAAAAGCTGTCACAGTGCCAATTTTCATGTGTTTATCTTTAAAATTGAGGGAGCTGTAAGCATTTCTGTTAATTCCCATTGACAATAATGTAGCAGTTACCCGAAAATGGAACGGTTTTTCGACAGGTAATTTGATGAGGTGGAGAGAGGGACCCACTCCAGAAATCAGGGCAGACAATCACCTCAACGGAACTCCGCCCTGAATTTCGGGGTGGAGAATACCCGCTCTGCACACCCCTATTAAATATTCCTTGGTTTCTGTTCTTCTAAACGCTCTTAAACTTCAATTGAACCCTCATAGTGAAAGCAAATGGAACAGTGTAGCCTCCAGCCCTCACTCTGCTTAAAATGAAAGGTTATAATGACACTATAAACAAAGCAATAGTGGGAAGTAAAGATCTGATTCAATTTGAAAACTGCCTCTCCCTTCCTTTCTAGTAGATTGAACCTCTCTACCTTGCTGTGAGAATGAGTAACACTATTACCACAAATACACATGCACACGAACACACACACTTGTTGAGCAAAGGTTTGGTCCCTGGTGTCAAAATAAAGGAGAGTTTCCACTATTGCTAGCCTAGAACCACAGCACAGTGCTCACTTATTTAAGATTAGTTGTGCAGAATTTGTAGCAAAATATTGTTATCATCAGCTTCTAGACTTCTAAGCAGCCTTGTTTCCAGGCTGGACTGGTTTAAATTAGTCCTTTGCATAAATGAATGCCTTTCAGCTACATACACTCTCAGTCCCAATCCCTGAAACTTATTATTTTTCCAGTTAGTAAGCAGATTACAATAATGGTGCCTCAAGAATTATTCATATTAAGGGTTCAAGCCGAACATGCAATAATTCCTAAGAGTAATTCCTTAGAAGGAAAGGAAAGGAACCTCTCGTGCAAGCACTGAGTCATTACTGACTCTTGGGGGGACGCCAGCTTTCGCTGACATTTTCTTGGCAGGCCTTATAGCGGGGTGGTTTGCCATTGCCTTCCCCGGCTGTTATTACGTTTCCCCCAGCAAACTGAGTACTCATTTTACCAACCTCGGGAGGATGGAAGGCTGAGTTGACCCGAGCCGGCTGCCTGAAACCAGCTTCCGCTGGGATCGAACTCAGGCTGTGGGGAGAGTTTCAGCTGCAGAAACTGCTGCTTTACCGCTCTGCGCCACACGAGGCTCTAATTCTTTAGAGCGCTGGGCATAATATTTAACATTCTAACAAGAGGAAATAAAGTATAGCTTGAACCTATGACAGTTCTTTTCAAATTTCTTCACACAGAAATATCAATTAGTACACAGATCTTAGCCAAATGAAAGAATGCATCCATTGGGCATGTTCCACTTCTCCCTCTGCTCTGCAAAAGGACTGGCACAGGGCAGCCTTCTCTGATCACTCTCCCACCATGGCCAGCCCTCCAGGGCATTCATGCAGCAGGAGAAGGGAAACCCCATGAGGGAGTGAGGAAACAAAGCCGAAGGCAGGGGCGGAACCAAGGATAATCTTTAAAAATATTATTTGTATGGAAAAAGATTTATTGAAGCTAGTCTATGTGCTTCAGACAAAAACGTCCTTCCTCGGGTCAATCTGACAACAACAAAAAATCTTTTGTAATAAAATATTTACAATAGAAAAAAGAATAAACTTTCCAGGCAGCTATGCCTTGAGATAAATATCATCATGGTAAAAACAGTTTAAAATGATAAGTATAAAGAGACATACATATTAGAAACAAAAAGTTAAGATACATAATTATTCAGGCTATAAATGTGACTATACGAAGTATAACAAACAGAGAAGAATCAACTATGTTACACAAATAAAATTCAAATACTCAAATGGTTGTTACAATAGTCTGCTCAAAAAACAATGAAATCATAGGCTTGATGGGTACAGAGAAACAACAGATACTTGGCTAAGAGTTTCTTTTATAATTTATCGTTGTTTTGACTATTTCACTTGGATTTGTAAAACTACAGTCTAGTGTTTTTCTCCTCCTCCATTTCCATCTTCAGCTCCTGATGAAGGACAATGTCCAAAATGTGTTGAGTACATTGAAGAACTATTTTAAGAATAAAAATATACAGATTTATAGCCCAGAGCTTTGCCTCTCCCCTTTTTTTCTTTGGTTTGGTGGTGCTTCTTTCCCTCACATCTGCAACACCTTCATATCTGGCCTTCTGCCTCCTCTGCTACAAACATGAATAACCTGGAGATTGCTATTGGGAGGTGGACCCCAGCACAGCTTTCCCCAACCTGGTGCCCTGCTGATGCTGCATTGGAATTGTGGGAGTTGTAGTCCAACACAGCTGGAGGACACCAGGTTGGGGAAGGGAGCACATCCACTTAGCTATTGGACTGGATGGTTTTCAAGCAATCCTTTGTGACATCAAAAACAAAAGCATGTTTTTTTTCTGCCTTTGAAATAAATATAGGTGTTTGACATCATAGATTTCTGTTTATACTTTGCTTAATGTAATTATCTCTCAACTTGGTTGAACTATTTGCCTCAGGTGAGCTGAATTCTGGTAGTCTCATCTCTCAGGGAGAAAACGGCAGTGGCCATTCTGCCTGTCACTAATCATAAAATTAGAGAACCTGATTCACCATGGAAACACAAGGCTCTTGAACTAATCCATCAAGCTTCAAAATACAGAAACTGAATCAAAAATAATAGTACAGCTGCTGCTCAGAAATAATAGTGGAGATAACAGGATCACACCACAGCAGGCAAATGTTGAGACTGAGAGAGTGGGTTATTTTGTGCCTTGCAGGAACAAAATGGAAGGCATTCTGGCAAGGAATCAAATAACCTTCCTTTAACTAGGAACATCCCAGGATGCAATACAAGGACTCAATGTTCTTCTCAAGGGAACAAGTGCAAAGCTAGGCTGCTCCTCTCAGGTGCAGTCGAGAATGCAGTCCATCAGCAGTGGGGAAGTAAGATTAAACTGCTTATTGTACAGGAGGGGTCACAGCTCTCTGAAGATCCTGGGATCTTTTGCCTGCAGAATCCCTGGCATCTCCAAATAGGGCTGGAAAAATGCCAGGAATCCCTGGAGAAATGCTGCCAGTCATTCTCAACAATGCCAGACTAGATGGGCCAACGGCAGCTTCCTATGTTCATACGTACATGGAAAGGGGCGGCGCCATTTTGTCCTTTGCATTAGGTGGGAAAATGTCCCATTATCATGTTAGCCCACTTTCCCATTATCAAACTGCTTGTCAAATTTCCAGTTTGTCAGGTGTGAACATCTCCCCTGCACTGCTCTCCCTCCCTCCTACCACTTTTTTGAATGACAGTACAAAGCCTTTCCTGTTGAATATCTGTGGATTGGGTAAGTGTATGCTAGAAATGGTCCATACTATTGTCACCAATTTTCCTGTTTGAATTTCCCATAGATGCTTTATACTGAGTGAATATATGTTCCATGTGTAAGTGATTGTCACAACAAATTCTTTTTTAATGACTGATCTATTGGTGCAATTCAAGGGAGTTACATAGTTAGGTCAGGGACATCAGATGCATCCTCTTGGTTTTCCATGCAATATAAGAAGTCTCCGGTGACATTTAACACACAAAAAAGGTCAGGATTTACTTTGTGTTCATTGGTTCACTGCTTGCATTACTTTTTCTCTGCAAGGAGGTGTCATCGGAGGATGTGGTTTTCTATGTATAATATTATCTTCTTGTTAGATGCCTGCTTATTTATTGTAAATAGATGCTATTAAATATGTATACCAACCATGGAAATAAATGAAAATTGATGGAAATAAAACACTTTTTTTTTCATTCTTTGCACACCCTGAGCCTGATTCCCTGCTCAAGTAAATCAGAAGAGCTCTCCCTCCTGTGGAGCTTTATGTGAATTCTATAGCAACAATAACAGTAGTTTTTGTTTTGTTTTGCACCTATTAATATGTGATACTAATACACTGGCAAAGACTAGGCTGTTTTAATAACAGTTGGGGGGGTAGAACAATTTTTTAAAAAAGAATATTGGATTCATGAGTGAAACAAATGTAGCTGCAGCTCTTAAGTTCTAGAACTCTTGAAAATGTTCTAATTTTTATCCCATGAAGTGGGGCAGAAAGAGAGAGAGAGAGAGAGAGAGACTGAGAAAAAGAAAAAGAGGCATCTCTGAATTACAGGATTTCATCATGTGAGTTTGAGAGTGAGTAGGACAAAGACTCAAGTGGCACTATTCCAACTGAGAGGAAAATAAGTAGCTGCGAGAATAAACATATGGAAATAGCATAGTGAGTCACCCAGTGGGAATAAGGATCTTCAGAAATACTCACAGTGATAGGCAATAAAATTTCATTAAGTTCAGAAAAGCCATGATAGCAGTGATGACAATATTATAACCCTATCCACACCTCCTCCTTCACAACAAGCATTCTCAAGCTAGTTTTGCAGTACATAAAATGGAGCAGACTTCCAGTTACTGTTCCTTTACTGGAGCTACAGTGATGTGGTATCCTCTCTGACAGTACAGAAGAGGAGCTTTTCTACATGTGGCATTTATCATGCATTCATCATTCCCTATGCATGGTAGTTTACAGGTTCTTTAGATGATCTCATGACCCTCTGGTTTTGCTTCTATGTCTAACTGGCACACACCATTTTTTTTAGAGCATAGAAAATGTGGGATTAAATTGTGAAAGCAAAGAATGCAGGATTTCCTCTTGTGTATTTGCACTACTCTGATCTACCACTGTGCTCCACCACAGTACCACCTAGAGGTTATTAGCAGAAAAGCAGGAAAAGAAACACTTCTTGTGTAGTGCTTGCTGCTCGGATCTCAATTCTGCAACAAAACTGAAAGTAGGTACAGCCAGTTAACAGCCTTGTGTAGAAAAGCTCTAGATTATTTTGCTTGGCAAGGAAGCATCTTACAATATTGTTGTTCACATGGCATGGTATGTACAATGAAAGCATGAAAAGGTGACGTGGGATTCTGACCATTTACCCTGCCCTGACATCTGCCCATTCATTAGTACCTCAGATCAGAGCCTATACATGTGTAGAAACTACATACAATCTAGATATGTATTCTGTATCCTAATTTGAGAAAAGCAGGACACAAATTGCATGTTCTGTAAAATGTGCATACATGGAAGTTCTGATGAAGATGGAGAGGTCAGGGATGAGGCCTGAATGACCCCTTTCCCTGTATGTGCCACATTTTTTGACAAGGTCTTATGCTGATGGATTTGGGAGGAAAATTATTTGGAAATGTCCTTTTTTAAAATGGCAATATAGATGATCACTACACTGAATGAGCTCTAAGAGCTTTTGTACATGAGGCTGTTAATCAGCTGTTAATCCACTGTATCTACTTTTGTTTTTGTCCAGGCGTTACACAAGGAGCTTTTCTTTTCCTGCGTTTCTGCTACAGAACCTCTAGGTGGCACTGCAGTATAGCAGAATAGTGTCAATATACAAGAGGAAATCATGGTGTTTTTTCCTGTTTTTTAAAAAAGAAGACGACAAAAGTACTGGTGGTCATGATGTCATCTAAAGAACCTGTAAACAACCATGCTTGGGAATGAGAAGGGTAGAATGCCTTGTGTAGAAAAACCCTAACACGGGAGTCTTTAAGGGGGGATTAGTCAAATTCATGGAAGATGGCTATCAATGGCTGTTAGTTATGGTGATTATATGTGATCTCCAGGATCAGAGTCTCTGAATATCATTCGCTGGATATGTCCAGCCTCATGTCCTGCTTTTTGATTACCCATGGGCATCTGGTTGGCCACTGTGGGAAACAAGATGCTATATTAGAGAGGCTTTCAGTCAGATCTATCTGGACTCTTCTTATGTACTTATGAGCAGTTGAACAGTTGAGTATTACTATGAAGAATACAGATTTCTATTTAGAGAATAGGCCAGAGAATAAACTGACAGCCTTATTGATATTATGTAGACACTATATTAAGAGAAACTGCTGTGGTTTTATTTTCATTTTTAAAAACAGCTTTCATCCATTGTTGTTTTGCATAAACATTTGGTTCCTCCTGATACTATAAAGCACCACTATACTATTATTTAGGAACCTATATTGCAGTACCTCACATATGCTGTTTTCTATCCTTTTTTAAATTTTTAGTCTGAATGTGAAATTAATTGAATTTATGCTGCAATCCTATAGCCACTTACTTGGGAGTAAGCCCCATTGAAATCAATGAGACCTGTGTCTGAGTAGACATGCATAGGATTGTGCTGTTAACCTAACATGAACTGATAGGAAAGTAGGCAATAACATTTGCTGTTCAACAATTAAACACTGCTGCAGACCTTGATCGAAGCAATATTACAACTAAACATTATTCTCCAGTCATGATACTGGGACTTGAATACTAAAAGCAAATTTTGCTGCCTGAATTAAACATGGCATGATCTAATAAAGTGTTAAACTTTTTGAATTAGAGTGCAAATCTTAAATTGATTTGTTTCTAGGAAACAAATATGGTTTGTGCTATGCTGTGAACAGTTATTCATTTAGAAATGGATTACTTGAGCAAACTGAAGATTTATGATAATGTACTAAATAATCTTGTCTATTGTGCACATCTCAAAGGGCATCCTTGCATGGATACAACATGATCAGGATGCATTGGACTTAAAATGAGAGCATGACACTGATATAGTGCCCTGAGAAAGAGAGAGAGAGAGAGAGACAGCTAACACAATATAGTTTTCCCAATCTAAGAAAATATTCATAAAGGGTATGTACTATGATTGCCTCTTCATTTCTACAGTCATTATTCACTAATGTAATGTTTCCACAATGTTTGCTAATCTCCTGGATTTGCTTGCTATATTCATGAATGCAACTTAACTGCTCTTTTAATAGATGAAAGCTTCCAGGGGATCTTAAATCACTTCAGACACTGTTGTCATGATTAATAGTTCTCATTCACATCAAAGTTTTAATCTGACAAAATGCCTAACAATCTTTACTGCAGTCATTCCTTATATTTGTTTATTTTAAATCTGGTTAATTGCCTTCCTATTGAAAATATATTCAGGAAAACATACAGCAAAATGGTTACAACCCAGAGGTTTAAGACAATGAAGCATAAAGCAATACACATATCCAAACAAGAGATGAAGGAGAAACAGTAGTTTTCTCAATTGTATCACCACCACAACAGAAGCAACTTGACTCCTGTAACTTCCAAGCTAGCCTTCAAATTTGGAGGAAATGGGGCAGGGCATTCCCAGAAGAATGCATGGAAGCCATGCATGGAGGTTCCTAAGGAAGTAGATGGCCATGTCATTGGACAGGTCCTGAGCCATTGAGGACTTTTAAGATCAGCACCAATATTGTCTTGAATTAAGTGTAGAAACAAACACTGCATCCATCAGCCAAACAGGTCTTCCCATCTTCTCCTCTTCCTGCAGCACCTTGCATACCTTCCAAATATGGCCCGAACCTTATCAGAGGCTTTTCACCAGGTTCCCCTGCCAATGCCATACAAGGTAGGTTGGACTACTTATCATGGACAAGGCTTTCTCTGTGGTGGCATCCTGATTGTACCAGCCACTCCTCAGAGGGGCCTACCTCATGTCTACCCTGATATTGTTTTGGTGTCAAGTGAAGTCCTTTTTGTTCTATCAGGCCTTCTAATTCCACTTGATCTGTTCTATTGCTTTTATGCTGGTCTTAATGAATTTACTATTTTTAGTACACTTCTGTATATTTTTATTTTGTGTATCTCGTGGATTTACTTCATTGTGTTTTTAAATTTTGAAAGTGTCCCTGGGAATTATATTGAAGGGTGGGGATATAAATCCCTCAAATAAATATAGAAATAAATAAAGCAGTGATATAGTAAAAATATCAAGCCACTCGTAGTACAGCAGCCCCACCTGAAAACTGGGTTGTATCCAGTGTTAGTCTTACTTAGAGTAGACCCATTGAAAGGAATGGGGCTAAGTTAGTCATGATAACTTCTCCCATTCATTGCAGTGGGTCTGCTCTATGTAGGACTAACATCAGATACAAGTCTTTGATCATTTGTGTCATTTACACACTCTAAGCAGCAGTTCGTCTAATAGCCTATTGCTAGTTATATGTTAACTTCTGCCAGACAATGGGGCCATTTAGAGATGGCCCTGGCTGATGTTCCTCCTAGTGCTTTTTGGGCACACCAATTTTGCAGGGATTTCAAAATGTCAGGTTAGCGCCAAAGCAGAAACTATTTGAGCAGGCACAGCAACTGAAATGCTATACTGTGATGTTGCCATCCAGCTGTGTATCAAAGAATCAGCTGAGCTGTCCAACCGTGTGACAGTGTATCACATGAGAAGCCTGCCACTTGACAATCCTGAGGAGACAACCCACTTCCCAAAATACTTCAAACTTGTTATAGCACTTCTGCAGCTATAAAAAGAGCTTTAATCATAACAACAGTCAAAGATGTCCATTTGAAATTGTGCCCTATCTAATCTTTACCTCCCCCCCCCCACAAAAAAAAAATTAGTGCTGGGCCAAACCCTGTCCCCTATTTTCAGGAAAGTTCTCTCTCCCTGCAAAAGAGGCACTGCATTTTTTGTTTTTGTTTTTACCTCTATTGCAGTGAGGGGAAAATTTGGAGAATTTTCTCCTTGGGGAGGGGGGACAGGATTTCCACATATCTTTTTAAAATGTAGCCAGTTGCTGAGGGCCCTTCTTCCTATTGTTTAGTTTAAAAACTAACAAAAAACACCCTTCCTCCAGCATTTGGAGGAGCCCAGCAGTTCTTAGACCATGTGACCTCACCTTCTCCAATAAGCATCCAGTAAGCACTCCTGGGCTCCTGAAAATGCCGGGGGTGTTTTAAAGAAAGAAAGAAAGAAAGAAAGAAGACACCTCAGCAACTGGCTACATTTAAAAAGGTATGTGGAAAACCTGTTCCCTTCCCCAAGGAGAAAATTCTCTGAAATTCTCATCTATCTCAGCCCCTTTCACCCAAGTTTCCATTTCCCCTCCATGAAACGCTGAAAATGGAATGGTCAAAATTTTCAGCACAGCATTAAACTCTCACCACCAAATACACTTTCACCTAGGTCACCCAAAATGAGCTATGGTGCCCCAAAATGTTCTAATCCCGTTCCAAGAGCTTGGTGCTTTCAACTGACTCATCTCATTCTTAAAAAATAAGATTTCCTCTACAGTCACATTTTTCTACCTCAGAGAATGATTGTATCAAACTGATCACATTATCTAATTTGATTGTTTTTAATGATAAGACCACCAAAGTAAGCATGTGAGAGTACTGCCTTGGGATAAATGAAGCTTACTGGCGCCATCTTGCTCTTACTCAGTGGGTTGGATCCAGATTGGCCTTTCCATGAACAGAAGGGATCCTTCCATTCATGCAAGGAACTGGGATCCAGCAGATTTCTCAACTGTGGTCAGGGGATTTGGAGGTGAGCATGCCTGATTTGCCCTTCCCCCTGCAGTCCCTTGTAGCCCCTCATGCTGCCCTGAAGGCTCACTCAGCCCTCCAGAGAAGCATTTCAGAAGTCACCGGGGGGGGGGGGCAGAGTGAAGGAGGAATTGTGACGAACACTTGCCTACCCCACGCACAAGAGGAATCTTCAACCCACAACCCTCCTTTGTTTCCCTACCACTTCTTTCATCATTTCTCTTACCTCAGAGAGTGGAGGCTGACTCCTCTTTCAGTGTCAATAAATACACTCTGGGTTTGAATCAGAACCAGTCAGAACTCTAAAGTGTGGAACCCTATCCCCGAAAATGGGATCAGCACCTTGGATAGCTCCTTTGGAGTTCTGATTGAAACCCAGACTAAATTCACCATTCAGTTGAAATAGGAGCCACCTGCCTCCTTTGACCACAGATAATTTATTTAAAAAAGAAAAGGCAGAAGAGGTGCCTTCTCACTGGTAGCCATTGGGCACATTATTTGTCTCAGATGCATGAAGTCCGGATCTGGTAACGCCTGTCCTCCTTGGAGGACAGCACACTTTGTAATTCACTCTGCAAATTGAAAGAGCTATATAAATGACCCCTAGCTGTAATACTAGCAAAAGCAGAAAATGTCCTTTGTCACATGTTTCGCTGAAGGCAGCTCAGAGGGACAAGGAGAGTGGCCTGCCAGCATAGGCTGTCATTGCCAGCAACAGCAGCAGGAGTTCCAGCCAGGCCGTTCAACCATCAGCATCAGTGCTGCCTCTTCCTCTGTGTGTTTTGAAAACATTGCATTAAAATTCATTTCGTTGCCTTGAGTTCAAAGTAAAAAAAAACACCCACTAGCCTATCGGGAGGGGAGTAATACGTGTCGACCTTCGCGTCCTGCTTCTAAACTGCATATTGAAATGGCATCCCAGTGTAATTTTGCTTCTCACATAAGCTCCCAGAAAGACATCAGGTGGGCTCTGCTTCTGAACTGTCAGTCATTATTCTCCTATTTGCACATGTATCCAGTGGTGCATTAAGACCTGCATCACCACAGTCCTGGTATGCAAACATCTACTCTCCAAGTGTATATAACATAAACCAACAGAGTTGCATTATAATCAATATAAAGTATTTCTCTTAAAGACAAATTAGTAAAGTGATGCAAAGTGCACAGGCAACACATGTAACATTCATACATAATATTAACTCCATATAGTGCTTATGATTGTGAATCATTTGGAGCTCCCTGGCATTTTCAGTAGAGCTGGAAAAATCCCTTCCCGAAACCTCCAGAGAGCTGTTGCCAGTTAGTTTTTACAATACTAGGTTAGATTGATTAGTGGTCTGACTCAGGATGTCCAATGATCCTGTGATATGTTGTACATGGCGGGTGGTACAGAAATATTTTTTAAAATGGAAATAAATGAAATTCTGAAAAGAACAGTTCCTATTGCTGAGTGAAATAGACTTCACAACCACTCCTCTGAACCATGGCTGGATCAGAGTTAAGACTCCCCCATCTGTTACGAGCGGCTTCCACATACCAGAAATCTCCACAGCTGGTAAATGTCCATAGCTGGTCCAAAGAGGATGCTCTAATGTACTGTTGATGCAATAAAGATTTCCAAAGTCTTCTGAACTGGCAAAAACTCAATGGAAGGCCCATCTCCTTTTTTTCAGACCCACCCAGAGCCAGCTTGAAGGGGGTCCTTCTTTTCAAATTGTGTCCAATGCTCTGTGTGAAAGGTTGCTTTGATTTTTATCTGCATGAAGATTTTCTTAATTAGTGTGGTAGGGCAGGGCCACTTAGCTGTTATTTTATTTCCTCTGTTGTTTTCATAGGCTTGGATCCAACAGTGCCCTGTGCAAGCAAAAAGGTACTGCTTGATAACAATTGGTTTTCCTCTCCCACTTCAGGGCACCCTTTGTGCCACATCCAATGCTGTTGGGGGAGAATCTCCAACTATCCTGAGCTTTGGGAGAAAGTATAGGAACCTGCAGTGCAAACAGATGTCTATGGATCCATTCCTTCAGTGTCCCTGCATTGGCTAAGCTTGTCCTATTCTAATTTTAAAATATTTAGAAACTGATCCAAAGTATATTACATGAAAGTAACATTCCATTAAGACCAACAGATGACACTTTTATATAGCAGCCAACCACAGTTCTTAGCAGCATACTGGGCATCTGATCAGTCAGGACAAATTTCCTATGTGTTTCTCCAGCACTAATGTGCAGAAATTATTTCTATGTACTAGAAGATCTATTCTACATGTGCATTCATCTTTCTGGGCACTGGATAGATCCGAATAAAGCTGTAGCTAATTTGTAATCCATACAATGGCTCCTTTCTGATTCTTCTTTTTTCCAGGACAGAATGATAAGCCGCCCCACAACACACACACACACACACACACACACACACACACACACACACACCCCAAAAGCATTTTGCTTTTTACTTATTGGAATTTCTGCAGAGAGCTGAGCAGAAATGTCTAGTCATAATGGGGCTATAGCTTAGAATAGCTGTTGGCTTTGATTAGAGTGTAAAAGGGAGATGGTGTGAACTACCACTGTGTATTTCCTGGGTTTGTTTATAATTCAGTGAAGAAAAGATGGGGAACTATAGCAACCTTAAATATGGATTTCAGTTAATAAACGACATTGTTTTCTCTCACATTGCAGGAAGACATAATAATTGTCCAGAATGACAAGTTTTTAGGACTTGACAAATGCACTCCAAGCACATCGGTGTACGTGCAGTATTTGTTATCCAGGTACTTTGTCAAATCTATGCAGTTCTGCTCAGCAGGCTGTGTCACTAGTGCCAGCATCGTCCATGCCAATATGTTATGGTGACATAATTATTGTGCCAGCTCATCTCTTTTACCTTATGCCACCCAGTCTCACAAACTGATTTATTATTTGTGCCATAGAACTTTATGCCAAATATGTCATTTCTTAGGGCACCAGATCTTCTCTATCTCAAAATACGTGCATGGCACCAGCTGCCAACACATAGGCAGCTGACAGATGGTTGGCTTGTCAGCGGGGCTGATCACTTCTTTGGAAAGGAAAGAACACCTACCTACCCAAGGTGATCAGTGTTGTCAAAACTGATAACACCAACCATCTGTTCCCACACTGTGTTGGGTCTCAAAGTCCAATCTGAGAACCACACACGCACACACACTCACACTAGGAACTGCACGCTCAGCACTCTTTTGAGCATGAGGATCCTTAACCCAACAGGAGACACCAACATCTGTATTTCCATCACACACACACACCCCTCCACCACCAGAAGATGGGGACGACTGTCTTTATGGTATTATGCAATTTACACAGTTACTACTTTTTTGGATTTTACGTCATATATATAAACTTGTTTATATAATGCTGCAGGTTTATGCTGCTGTTAAAGAAGAAAAGATGAGATACAATGTGTATTAATGGAAAATAAATCAAATAAACCACAGTTCCTTAATTTAGGCTTTCAACCATTTTAGTACAATATACTGATTAGGGATGTGCTCCGCTCCGATTAGGAGCGTAGAAGCAGTAGCGGATTGGCCTGCTCCGCCTTACCCAGAGGCGGAGTAGGAGCGGACCGCGGACCCCCTAGAAGCAAGGCGAAGAGAAGCGCCCATTTTTCGGAGCTCCGAGTTCAGGCGGAGCGCTCCGGTCGCCATCTTGAAAACATTTCGCCATAGGATTGCATTGCGGCAAATAATCGCGCATAACTACGTTGTTTTTGAAGCTATCATTCTGAATATTCTTGTGCACAGAGAGTTGTGGATGGGGGTCATTTTGAGACCACTCTCACCTCTCTGCGTTGTCTGGGTCGCGTGCTATATTTTTGTGAAAATCGGGTCAACCGCGCGGCTCAAACGGCGTTTTCGGCTTTTCGCCCATAGGATTGCATTGAGGGAAAGAATCGGGGATAACTGGGGGGGGGGTTTAAGCTATCATTCTGAAAATTCTTGTGCACAGAGAGTCGTGGATGGGGGTCATTTTGAGACCACTCTCAACTTTCTGCATCGTACAGGTCGCGGGCTATATTTTTGTGAAAATCGGGTCAACCGCGCGGCTCAAACTGCGTTTTCGGCTTTTTGCCCATAGGATTGCATTGAGGGAAAGAATCGGGGATAACTGGGGGGGGTTAAGCTATCATTCTGAAAATTCTTGTGCACAGAGAGTCGTGGATGGGGGTCATTTTGAGACCACTCTCAACTTTCTGCATCGTACGGGTCGCGGGCTAGAAGTTTTTAAAAAATCGGCGGGAAAAATACCTTTTTCAAAGGGCTGAGGGGCAGAGTCAGTTCCCGGTCATGATGATCCCAAAGTTGGAGGAGGGCATAGGCAAAACAGGTAACTTGGGATTCTGGGAAACTTCTCTTTCTTCATCTGAACGGACTTTTCCCCGTGTTTTTTAACACAGTAGCCCCACCAAATGCACAAACACAACCTGAAATCATATACTAAGCCAAGAATAAGAGATAGAAACACAGCACTGCTCCCCACCCTAACCTTGGTGAACAACTGAATCGATGTGGTGCAAGGGGATGAGCTCCCCTAGGGCATCTCATCGTGGACGTGCCCCCACTCTCTCCTGCACTGGAAGGCCATTAGAGCCTTCCAAAGAGAGTAAAACGGTGGAGCAATGCCTATCATGAGTTGAAGTGAATGGTCACTTTTCAGTGGTGGAGCAATGCCTGTTATGAGTCGAAGTGAGCGTTTTACTTCTTCTCAGAGCTGTTGGTGGCTGTCAGTGTCTTGAACTGGCAGCTACTTCCCCCTCCCCCGGGCACGTCCCCCTATTGCTGGTAAAAGACAGATATAGCCTTTTTAAAAAAATTCTTCTTGCTGTTTATTCAGCAACACTGCTGCTTTTAATTCCACCCCTCCTTTGTTTATTGATTGATTTATTCCATTTTATATGCATTACTGGCTTATCCTTGGCTCACTTCTTTATGCCCCCAGAAATGCCAGCTGCATGCCTGCCTGCCTTCCCTCCCTCCTCCCCTGCCCACCTCGCAGGGATGTTGTGTGTGGGGTGCCCGATTTTCAAAAATTCGCCAAAAATCAGGGGATGATGGGATTGCTTTGAAACTTGGCGTGCGTGTGTATATCCCCATGAGGTGTCATGGTGCCAAACATGAGGTTTCTAACTTGAACAGAAAAAAAGTTGTATAATTTTTTAGCTTTCAATGCAAGCCTATGGGGGGGAAAACGGAGCTCCGGATCCGGATCCGGAGCTCCGGGCGGAGCGGAGCGGAAGTGGGCGGAGCGGGGGCGGGGCGGAGCGGCCCGATCCGGAAAATGGCGGATCTGCAAGTGAAGCGGAGCGGGGGGTCCGTGCACACCCCTAATACTGATTCATCTCAATCCCAATATAAATGTCAAAGCATTCTGCTAACTTAATTCTGCTAACAGAAACTGTACAGCTTGGTATTTAGGGAGAAATAATCACTAGCATACTCATCATATATATATTTTAGTTAGCATTTCATAGGCCATATTTATTAGCCCATTTTGGGGGGGATATATTCTTAAGCAGAATCAACACTGAAAGCCAATATTGGAGTTCACTATAATTATTCCTTAAACTATTTAAAATGTTAAACGGCATGTCTTGTTAAGTTAGACTAAAACTTTAGCCTTTCTCTGAATCTCGGTATTTTCACAGTGTTTGCCATCAATGGCAGTGTATAGGAACTGGGTGAATGTTCAATAGCTTTTAATTGAAAGTAACTCAGAAAGCCTAATATAAGGACAGGTTGTAAAACAGCATTCAGGTTATAACTTGGAATTTTGGTTATTATCAAGGGATTTGGTAGTGGAAGAAATGCAGTGTAAAGATGGCAGATAGGCATATGGCTGGATGAAGGCTTAGACATACTTAGAGTAGGCTTCTTGAAATCACTGAGACCTGAGTTGGTCATGACCAACATAACTCCCATTGACTTCAATGAGTCTACTCTGAGCATGACTAACTCTGGATATTAAAACAAACACTGATCTGAAATGGTCTTAAAAATAACCTAGGTTCAAACATCACTTTAGGAAACATCCTCTTCCCCCTTTTTAATGATACATCTATAGGGTGACCATACATCTATGTGCACAAACCTTTCCTACAGATTAACCAAAACCATTCAGTTATCATGCCCTTCAACCAAAGAGCAGTAGCGAACAAGGGGAACATATGAAGCTAAATTACATTGCATCAAATTTTTGGTCCATCTACCCTGGTATTATGTGGATAGTGTTCTTATGTGGATACTTTGTCCTATAGTTTAGTCACAAAGTGGCACTGGACTCAGTTGTATCTGGATGACGTTCCATGTGGCTTTTCTGTTCTTAAGAAAGTCAATAAAGTTCTTGTTTAGCTTCCTGACTGGCATGTTCTCTAAACTTTCCATGACAACTCTGACTAGCAGCAATATTCCAAGGACAACGATTTTTAAACAAAGATTTTTCTCTGCTCCGTTACTCTAACTCTTCTTTAATTGTAATTTAACGGGGCAGATGGTTAGGGAAAACATGTGTCAGACAACACCGTTAACCGTGGTTAAGCATTCCGTTAATCATTTTGTGGTTAAGCAGCATGGTTTAGTGTGTCGTCTGAATGGGGCCACTGTGGATATGTGGTCTACCCCTGAGCTCGCAAGTAAGGAATAAAAGAGTAAAGCTATACAGTTGCCTATAAATTATCACAGACCAAATATGTGTATTTATTTATGTTAACTCCTTTAACATTCCAGAAATGTGCTTTCTATCAGAAATATTTATAATGGTTTAAGGAGGAGGGGGAGGGACGCTTCCCTAACATCCCTAGGACTGGTAGTTTTCTTTATTTTTAAACATTCTCTATAGTTTAGAGAGATGTTTCTATTTATGTGGAATTGTTTTTGTAATACTCCTACTTTGTATTCTCTCTGTGTAAACTGGCTTTTTTATTACAGTTGTATAAAAATGATTATTGAAAGTAATAACTTTGGTAAGGTTTAGTATATGTTTGTTCACAAGCCATGCATCACAGAAAGGATGGCAAAGTTTGCCTCAAATAACAACAACAACAACAACAACAACAACAACAACAACAACATTGTCAATCAGTTTTCCAGTTCAGGTGATAATCATCAATGACAATGGCTAGCTGAAAAATGAAATAAACACAATGAGCAGATTTGATTATTGGCACTTTTTTTCTTGCATTCTGTGTTCCGTGTGTGTGTGTGCCTCTTCCATGCTGAATAGAATTCACCTTTTTGTTTTTGTTTATTTGTTTGTTAATAGTGGGTCTGAGATAACATATAGGTCCACACACATTAAACCATGAGAAGAACTAAACAGTTTAGAGCCATGTAATCTTGCAGGGGCAAAAAGGCCATACTTATTATCTGCCATCAGTGGTTGTGAATTTGTTCATTTGTTTAGTTTGTACCTCAACTTTCCACCAAATGATGCTCAAGGTGGCTAACAACAACAATACGAATACAATAAAATATAATGAAGTACTGAAAAAGCGATACAATACCAAGTAAAAATCTTTTTTAAAAAGCATATAAAACATCAATCAAAACAATAAAAGCAACCAACTAAAGGCCTAATTAAATAAACATGATTTTGCTCAGCAGAAGAAGTAATCAGAAATGGGGCTAGTCAGGCCATGAGTTTGAGAACCTGGGAGCAGTCACCAAGAAGACCCTTCTCTTGAGTTACTATCAAGTGTGCTTTGGGTATTGATGGGGCTGACAGCTACTAGATGGTGGGTTTTGCCAACTCCATATTTGGTTCAAATTGCATATATGTTGTCCTTAAGTTTATCTGCCCTTAACCTTCAGAAAGGGACCATGAAATTAGTTGAATCATAAATGGGCAATTGAGATAATGCAAGGCAGTAGGAGATATATACCAGATTACATATTCAGTGTAGAAACTGGCATCACATTTCCTGGTTAGATTAAAAGGAGAGTGACCAAGAAATCTATATTATAATTGGACATTTCCTGCCCCCTGTTTTTATATTCTTGTAGAGAGGGGGAATAAAATCAATATAACTAGAACATACTGAGAGTTTCATTTCTTTTTCTGTTAGTGAAAACCTACCAGGAGCCTGAAAGGAGTGCACAATGTCATGGATTATAAATAGACATTTCTGAGGAGGTAACAGAATCTACCTCTCTGACTGCAGAGTTAATAAGGACCTCAAGCTACTTCTTCTGTTTCCTAAGGGCATCCTCTGAAATTGTTACTGGCATTTCAGCTCGTGGCCCACCAAACGTCAGTCTGTGCATCATTGCCAAACCTGGTAGAGAAATGATGTGATCTCTGTTCCAAATAAAGAAGCAGATTTCTGTGCCAGGAATCAGAGATTGCACATGTTCCGATCTCACATCAGAAGCATCAGTACAACACTAGTTGCTGCTTAAGCACTATTATTGGTGGTGTTACCTCTGCAAATTTGGGTGTCCTTCTGTATTGCCCCCAAGAAGGCCAGTTTCTGTTGCTGACCCGTTTTTACTTTCCTTCAGAAATACAAGAATGCCATTTTATAAAATGGCTGCAGACATCCACTAGATGATCAGAACTGTCACTTTGTAGTGAGCTGAAACTAGAGTTGAGTAAATCTTCAAAACCCCCACATTTCACACACACTTGGAGCCTGAAGAGCTAGCAGGTCCTTCCCATGACTCAAGAGGCAATCCTGCACACAAGATGCATTCATTCCATTTGCTTCAATTTAAGGAAACTGCGTGCAGGATTGCAGTCTCTGTGATTAAAAAGACCCCTTCAAGGCAGAAGAAGAACTTCTTTGTGACACTGTCCTTGGAATTACCCATTCATTTGAGCCATGAAGATCCAACTCGAATCCTTGACAGCTTTGCATTTTTAACTGGTCTTGAAGAAGGGAAATGCACTGTAATTAGGATTGCCTGATGGCATATGTTATTGATGCAAAGCATCTGCCATTTGCCTGGCTGCCCCCGTACCCAAATAGTAACATAGGAGTGTTTGTATCATGTTGATAAGACAGATCATAAGTGTATTTCTCATACTAGCTATCATGGCTCTGATGGAAGGGGGAAGAACATATTATTTATCCCACCCATATAATATTAATGTTACTATGTTTTACTGCACACTACATTGTATTATACATGTTATATTTTAAATATGGGGCTGTCTTCACAGTGTCTGGTTGGCGCTGCCTCCCCCTTAAACCCTGAGGTTTCCGTCTCCTGACACTGAGGAGGGAGCATGGAGTTTCTGGGCAGCCATCTGGGTCCTGGAGCTGCCCCACCCTCTTCCTGGTGGAAGGTGACCACCAGGCTCCACCCCTGGGTTGACATTGGATTGGCCGCAGAGTGGCGTTATGCAATGGAAGTGCTGTGCTGACATCGCTCCCTTTGAAAGAGCCGGGGTAAATCCCCAACTTTTTTCTAAATGCAGCACTGCAGAGAAGCCCCACAGTGGCTGCAAACCTGTGCCTGCATTGTCTAACTGATGTGGCATAGATCCACAGCCATCATGGGGCTTTCCCTGCATATAGACAGCACCTACGAATGCATTTAATATTCCCCACTTTGATTCTTGCGTTGTAAATAACCATTTTAAGTGGGAGAAATAATTTCCCAACTATTGTTAAAATGTGAGGGTATTCAAATATTCAGTGCCATTGTTTCATCAATCTGCTGGTACTTCAATGCTATTTCCCCCTGTTACTTCTTTTTCCTTTCTTGGCTTAATCACGTAGGTGATATTAGCCAATCAGGGATTGTGAATGTGATGCTGTGTAGAAATCAGATTTGGCTATGCCCTGACGTCATCAAGGGCAAAGTCAATTCATGCTGAGGGACATGTTGCCTGGATTGGTCACATGGGCAATCCCGGCCAATTGGGACTCACACAGCGTGCATGATAGACATCACAATCTAAGTAGTCAGTTATATTATTATATGTGATTACCTCACTCAGGCCCAATTAAGTTGTGTGAGAGAGCATGCATAACTTTGGGAGAAATTGACAAATTTTGACACAACTGAAAAAAACTTCCTGAGCATTTTTGGATAAGCCCTAATATTAACTATGGGTTACTTTGTCAGGTGTAACTTTACGTGGCTACTACAAGCCTATCTCTACTGAGTAACTAGATGCAATTCCAAGAGCAAGAACATGTGGATGGATAACAACTGTCAAAGTTTAAATGTTATTTATTCCAGGAGAAATTTCCTGTCAGTTTTACAATATTGGTCCTTTGATTTCACTGTTTGTAGTCAACTTCTTCTGTGCAAAAAAATAACAAGGTTTTTCCATCTTCTGAGCAGTGAGTCGAAATAGTGGTAACTTGTTGGCATTTCTGCCATTTCAATAAGTCTGAAATCTAGCGATAAACTGCTCTGAACTCTTCATATTCATATAATTGCCATGTAAGATGCTTCAGTTAAAATGATTCATCACAGTCTGGTTTCAGTGCTGAGAACATTTCACGAACGGCCTGGCCAACTGCTCGTAGAAACCAGGAACGTAACCATGTGGGTTCACACATAAACAGAGCAACATATGCCAAATGACAAGTGACTAGGAGGCAGGAGGGGAAATGGTGTTTTATGAATCCATAGGCAAGGGGAAATGAACTGTAGTCAAATCCAATTTAGGGTCACTCTTATACAAAAGATCCTTATGTTTCTCTCTTCTTGGGCCTCAGCCCTTCAGTCCACTCTTTACAGCTGAAGTTGCAGGAGGCAGAATGTGATCTGAATAAGAGGGGTGCTGGTGTGAAGGATCAAAATGAGTTTGGATTTCTAAGAATCCAACCTGTGGAATCTGTTGTGGACTTGGCCTGCCCAGGCCACACAGCATCTGTGAACTTCCAGTTGGTGTTGTTATAAACTTTCCTGAAATTTACACAAATTCATTTGCAGGAAAATATGCAGGTTTCTCCTGAGACATACTATGCTGGAAAACATACACAGGAAGAAGTCAAATGGAATAGGGACAATAATAGGGGTGTGCTCTGCTCCATTTCAGATCCCCAAATCTGAAGCAGAGCAGGCCGATCCAGACCTCCTAAGCCCAGTTCCAGAGCAGATCGGGGGAGGTCCAGATCAACCCAAAGCGGTTTGGAATGGTCTGAAGCAATTCGGACCGTTTCGAAGCTTTGGAGCCAGGTAAGTGGGGAGGGGAGCTTACCTGGCTCCCCTGTCTGCCGCTGCCACAGTCCATGCTGCGACAGCGTTGGAGCCAGGTAAGTGGGGAAGGGGGGCTTACCTGGCTCTGCCGCCACGGTCTGTGCGGCGATGGCAGCAGAGCCAGGTAAGTGGGGGAGGGGGGAGGGGGCTTACCTGGCTCCATCGTCTGCTGCTGCCGCAGTCCGTGTGGCGGCTTCCAATGCCGCCAATGCCTAAGGCCAGAAAAAGGGTCTATTTCTGGCCTTAGGCATGGGTGGCAGTCGAAGCCACCGCATGGACCGTGGCGGCGGATGATGGAGCTATGTAAGTGGGGAGGGGGGCTTACCTGGCTCTGCCACTGCCGCGGTCCATGCAGCAACAGTGGCGGAGCCAGGTGAGGGGGGCTTATTCAGACCCCATTTTGTCCCCCCTTCCCCACTTACCTGCCTCCGTCATCTGTCTCTGCCATCTGCTGCAGAAGCAGGTAAGTGGGGGCAAAATGGCGTCCAAATATTGATCTGGACCTCCGGATCTCGCTCCGGATCCAATTCTGGAGTGGATTGGGGGAGGTCCAGATTGACCCGAAGCAGTTTGGGCCTGATCCAGAAGGTCCGGATCAGGATCCAAACTGGTTCAGAGGGGGTGTGCACAGCCCTAGACAATATTCTGAATGTTACATACTAACATAAATTATGTGAATGGTTGCAAACTTCTTACAGAATTATTTGCGTATTTTTCCACATAACAGGGAAACAATTCAAATCAGTCTGTAAAAGGATGCTGGAATGGATGACACTGCACAATCCACGAAACACATTTGGGCAGATTTCAATAAATATGGATATCTGTAATGCACAGCTGCTTTCTTGAAGATCCTAGTATATTCCAGACAGGTGGCATTGATTAAATAGAATTCTATTGACCTTAAAGGTTGGGTCCATTTAAGTATCTGAGATAGGGTCAAACTAGACATGGCATGAATTGTTTGAATACAATTAATGTCCTTTTTTAAAAAACAAAACACCCATGTACAGTATTTGGCTGTGGAGATAGCAAGAGAGGGCCCTTGCTGCAGTCCTGACAAAGATGCCTCCCCAAACTGAAGGCTGCCTCGATTGGTGCTGCTGAAAATAACAGGTTGGGGTTATCAGGGCCAGATCTGCACCAAGCAGGATATGACACTTTGAAAACGGTTTGAAAACTGCCTATGGGGTGTGTCCTGGGCCTCAGAAGTTGTCACTACTATTATAAACTGGTTTAAAGCAGTAGTGCAGATCCTGGCCAGGGCTGCAGCAGGGGAAAGAGCTCAACTTCCCCACACTGTGCCCACAGTCCTGTGCCCAGAATTTTAAAAATGTGGATGTGAATTGTATTAGTCCACTCTCTAATGCAGCCTTTCCCATCCTGGTGCTCTCCAGATGTTTTGAACCACAACTCCTAGCATCCCTGTTCATCAGTCAACCTGACTGGGCCTGATGGGGTCCCAAACATCTGGAGGGCACCAGGTTGGGGGATGTTGCCCTAATGGAGTGTGTGAATGCCTTGACTTACAGTGGTGCTGTTCAGAAGACACCTTGCACCACAGTGGTGAAGGTGTCTTTGTTAACAAAAGAACCTTAACTACCAAGCTTTAATGTGTCTTCTGAACAGGGCCAGTATGTTATACATGCATTTCTTTACATCCAGATTTGATTCAAACTAGCATCCACAGTACTAATCACATAGTCCTATTCTAATTCATTAGAATAAGAAGTAGCAGACTTTTCCCCACAGATCATCTGAAGATTCTTGATTTTATAGTAACAAAATGCAAGTTCCACAGTGAAAACCAAAAAAGTAAGGCTTCTAGGGAAGAAGACCCTGAAAAAGCAAGTCCATTGCTATGCAGAATTACAATCAATCAATATTCCACATGCCTGCAGTGCTGAATTAATACGCTAATATTCTGCTAAAATATTAGAAACACTAAAACATAGAGTCTGTATACATTAGAATGTAATTTGGCTGAGAGCTGCACCTTGAAAGGAGAGCAGTCTGTATGCAATTCCCCCGATCCCCTAGGCAGCAATAGAGCTCTCCTATTATCTAGTCATTTTCTCTGTTCATATTATCTGTCCACCTCCTCTTTCAGATCATCCCACTAATTGCTTCTACTATTTTATCATAGGGACATTATTGATTTTTCAGATTTCACTGTGCTCTGGGCAATTTGAAAGTGCACTGTATTTTCACTGGGCTGCATCTTTTTTCTTTTTTTTTTTTCTTTATACAGCATTTAAACTGGCCCAATGTCAGCTCTTAGCATGGCCGACCAAAATGTCAGGGACGACAACAGCCCACCACAGCGGATGCCAACCTCCTCCTTTTTGAAATTTTGGTTTATTTCTATTTGTACCTTTGAATATCCCAGTGCCAAAATGAGAAGTATGGGACCAGGCAGTCCCTCTGGGACTTGTCCCCAATGTACACCTGCTCATTGCTGGACGAAGGGAACGCTGGCCATCTTTCAGCACCATCACCTGTCCCCTCTGTTACTCGCTGCCTGCCCCCTTATTCCCCAACTTTAGCATTGGGGGACACACACTTCGGACCCGTGAAACCTGGTGCTGGCTCTGCATTTAAATAAAGTCACATCTGGATAGTTGCCATATTCATCCTTTGAGTTCTCTTAGTCATAGGAAACCCACAAGATCAGACATGGTGGAATGCAGTTTTTTACTTTTAAGATTTTGTGAATTGGGCTTATTCTATATACTAATAAACTCATTCTCTAAGAGTTGACTTTCATGACGCCAAAAAGGCACCTCCTACATGATTTTTACTTTGTACAAATAGTGGTATAATAGGTTATTTTTCTTTTGGTTATTTGTTCCACTTGAACAATTACATTTTATAATTAAAAAGTGTGTGGGGGGGAGAGTCAAGACAAAGAAAATAGTATCTCATCCTGACATTGCAAAGCATTTTTTGTTTATTATTCTCTCTGCCGTATAAAAACACATTCAATTGCCCTGGGTTCCCCCCCCCCCCATTAAGAAGTACATATGAAGTTCAAATTGACAGAAATGGGTTCTGTTTGCATACATCAGAAAAACAGAATTTGATTCACTGGGCTGTAATGAACTGACCCATACTGTTCAGGGTATGGTTTATTTATTAATCATTATATGCCAACAACCAATCCCATTCTTTTGCTCAGAATTATGAGCCACATTTCTATTGCGTAACTAACATAAACTGAATACCTCCATTTTTCATACCTTTTCTATTTCATATAGGAAATATTTTGAGAAAAGAAAACATCTGTTCCTCTGAACTTTGCAAAATGAGGTGAATGAAATGCCAGAGTGAAACGTCACTTTTCCACAGACGCTCACACGCATGCACACACAAACTCTTTGTGACCTAGCTTCTTACAGCTTGCCTGAGGGCAGGACTACTTTTGTATGGAGTTTCTAGATTTTACGTAAGCTGTTTTAGACACAAAAAAGAAACCACAACCCTCAGCATTCCCCAGCCAGCCATGCTGGGAATTGTAGGTGTTTTTTTCAGTCTAAACATGTGTAGGATAGCACCCTTAATTTTTTAAAGAAATAGAAAAATGGAGTACATATTTTAAATAATAAATACATGAACTGCCTTTCACTCAAGGACAACACTCTGGAAGAAACACTGGGTTTAATTTCACCCCCATCCCCTTCTCAGAAATGTTTAGTATATCACTTCACATGATGTGATGTCATCACACTGTGGATGGTACTCCATTTACCAGGCCAGACTATCTATCCATTGAGTCCAGTCTTCTGTACCCTGCCTAGCAGCGGTTGTCCAGGGTCTCAGAAGTCTTTCCCCTCATTTGCTCCCTTAAACTGAACCTGGGATTGAAACCTGGGACCTTCTGCATGCCAAGTATGTGCTCTGCTATTGAGCTCAGTGACACCACTAGGGTTGGACTTCTGGGTACATGTCTGGGCCTCCTGCAGCCCAGAAGGTCCTCATGCAATAGTGGTCCATCGGCAGCAGTCACTGCAATGCCTTCCTTTTCTTTTTCTTTTCTTTAGACTTTTTAAAGAATGGCCACACTGCTGCACAGGGAAGCTCCAGACAGTTGTACCTGCACAGGGAAGCTCCAGACAGTTGTACCTGGCAGAGTGCTGCATCTCTGGACACGACTGTCTGGAGCTTCCTTCCACAGCATCTACTTTTGCACAGTGCAAAAATTTACAGGGTTTTTGAAATACTCTGTAAAGAGGGAAACCCGTTTAAGAGCAGGAAGGAAAGATGTGACAGCAACAGCAACTGTGGGGTGGTGGTGCCACTAGAAAGTGGGCCCATTTAACTTATTTTCTAAAAAAATCAACAGAGGGGTTTTTGTTTTTTTGTTTTTTTGGATCTGCTGGCACCAGGCTGAAGCCAACAGCATCTGTAAAACGTTTTGAAAAAAGAAGAAAAAGGGACTCATTTTCCTTCATGATACCTGGGAAGGGATCGGGTAGGAGGGAATGAATGGATCCCTTCTTGTTGTCTTTTTTGTTAAGTGTGTATGTGGATAAATAAACAAGGGACCAGGCAGTTGGGGGAGAAGCTCCCAGAGGGCACCTTGCCTAGGACCTCCCCCTCTAAACCTCTCAAGAATTGGCTCCACCACTTCAGGCTGAAGGTGGGAGATAATATTTTTGAATGTTCCCCAATAATAATAATAATAATAATAATAATAATAATAATAATAATAATACAGAACTCTCTGCAAGTAGAAGGCTAGTGCATCAGGGATGAATGTTCTAACTGTGTTGTGTAAATGTTCTACTAGTAACTCCCAGCTACTTTATAAAACTTTTAAATGAATATATAATAAATGAATTATAGCACCTCAAAATTGCCCCAGTTCATTCTGCTGCATGTGGAGACCAGATTTTATTCTGCCTGTGAGTAAGCTCTCTATAGCTACCTGACATAGTTGATATGTACATGGGAGCTAAAGGTCTGTCTATGTGTTACCTCCCATAACTGGGGAACATGGGTGGGAGGGTGCTGTTGCACCTATGTCCTGCTTGTGGGTTCCTGGTTGACAGCTGGTTGGCCACTGTGTGAACAGAGTACTGGACTAGATGGACCCTTGGTCTGACCAGCATGGCTCTTCTGATGTTTTTATGTTATTAAGATCCAGTGAAGAATTTCTAAGCCGTAAAAGTCTCATCTTTGGCCCATAGACTTTAGGTTTTGCCTCCCAGCTGCATCACTACCACTGTAGCACTTTTAACTCCCGACTCTCTCTCTCTCTCTCTCTCTCTCTCTGACAATTTTCTTGCTCTATCACCCAGCACTTTTAAACTTAAGGCTTCATAATTCAGTCCACCAATACAAGACATGTGGTCTCACTGAAATTCCTTGCCTTTAACAAGTATGATGTTGTCAGGCTTTGTATAAAATACCTTGCTCACCACTCAACACTCCTTGATGAGTTTCCTTAGATGTCTGCGGAGAAAATTAAAATAATGACGGTACCCAACGTTTCCATCCATGTTTCTTGAAAGGAACACAGCAGCAGAAAGCAAAGGAAAGGCAACACTCTCAGAGTGACTCATGTCGCCTGGGATCAGCACAGAACTAATTCAGTATATTTCTGGAGTAGAATTAAGATTATGCTCCAATGCATTTTATAGACTTGTTCTATAAAAGTTCCCTATTTCTGTTAAGTCAAAGGCAACTTTTCCATTTTTATTTTGCAAATTAGAGTCTAGTGGTGCAGCACTGGCTTATTCCCAACAAAGTTAGAGATGTAATACTATACATGTGCTGGCATTGACAAGAAAATGATCTTCTTTATAGGTGTATGATAATGATTTGAGCTCTAGTAGTAAACTGTTGTGATGGCACTTAGTGTCCTCCAGATGTGCAGTTCCCATGCTAGCTGGAGGTGATGGGGACTATAGTCCAACACATCTGGAGGACACCCGGTTGGGGGGTTGATGCAGAAAGATCTGTTCTTCTCTAAAAGTCCCCCTTTTAGTCACAACTACATCTAGTAGTACTATGGTACTTCTTTGTCCCTCCTGATAATGAAACCCACTAATTTGGAAGATACCAGCCACTTTTGAATGAATGTGTTAGAGCTTTTGTTCATGAGGCATTTATTGAGCACTCATGATTCCTCACTCATATGGTTGGTTTATGGGTTCTTTAGACAACATTGTTATCCTCCAATTTTGCTTGTTTTTCAGAGCACTTTCCGGGGGGTGGGGGTGGGGTTAGTACATGGAAAAAAGGGTATTTTTTTCTGAAAGCGCTGTTTATACTGGTGTATATGTTCTATTCTATTATAGCACAGCTCCACCTAGAAGTTACATAGTGGAAAAACAGGAAAAGAAAAGCTCTTTGTGTAGAGCTGGGATCTCACTTCTTTGGCGAAACCAAAAGTAGAAACAGCAATTAACAGCCTTGTGTAGAAAAGCTCTCAGTATGGGGAAAATGCCTCCTTGCAGGTGGATGGCTTTCAGACTTGATGCTTTAATAATATAGTCTGATTTAAACCTTGTCTGCATTTTTTTTTGTATTTTTGATGCTTGCTTTTTTCCTGCTTGAAGCTCCTCTTTCCTTTATAAAGTCTTTTCTATAAACCATTTTATCAATGCTAGAATATATATCTTATCACAGCACCTTACCCTCTCTAGGGAAGCTTTAGTTTTAACTTGAATTTCTCACTTCCTGAACAAATCATTGCATATTCTATTATGTTTATTGCACAGAAAGATCAAGCCTTTCAATACTGCAAGTGCTCAGCATTTATGATTAAAAGCTCAGTATTACAAGTATGTAAGCATTGTAAGGCATAGGAATGTGTGTGTTTTCCTTATGCATTAAACAGTCTTCATAAATATATCCCAAGCATCTCTGCAGAGAAATTACAGCAAGTTTCACAGCCAAGCAGGTGACTGGCAGGCTCATTCACAGATTAAAAACCTTCCTGATTATAAGAATGACTGTGCAAGCACAAGTGAAGAAAGTTATGGCATCAAGCCATCTGCTAAAATGTGTACTTAACTCAAGAATGTCATATTTGCATAATAGGTACTATATACTTAAAAGATTCAGTTAACACGATACAAGCAATAAAAGGACTTTTCATTATGGCATGATTGCCTATTTGAATCAGGGTGCATATTTATGTAATGAGAATGTTGATTAGCAAAATACTTGCGTGTCTGCACTCACTATAGTTGGTTCTTCAAAAACCACTGAGGCCACCACCTATTTCTGATTATAGCCATAGAATTCTCTGCATCCCCCTCTCTCTAACAGTTTGAATCTCCATTGAAAATGTTGAGTGCTAAATATACCTTTCCTATTCAAAAGCCACTAGTATGCTTTTTGTTTTGGTGGCAAATTATATCCCTATGTGGCCTGTAGAACCAGAGACAGCGCAAAACCAGTTCTTATCAGCTGGGCTGTGAAATCGAACAGGGGAGATGACAATGTTAACTCTTCCAGTGCCAACATACATTCCTCACCTACCTACCATAAAGATGGTTGATAATTATTATGAATAATAATGGGTTTATATTGCAAAGACAGATTTTGAACAGAGAGACGTCTTGATTGTATAACATAGTAGTATAGCATGCTTACAGAAACAGTGAGCATCAGATCTCCCCATACAGATGTGGAACTTTTAATGGTTAATGTTTAACGGTTAATTCAGTTAGATTTACATCCAAGTAAATATGAATTGAGTCGGGATGGGAGAGTTGCAGAGAAAGGGAAATGTAAGTTAAATGCCATTTGTTGTTTTTAAACTACAAGCTATTTCAGAAGCAATATATGTTTGGGTGGGTAGGAATGGGAGACTTGCTATATTTATGAAATATTGTGAGCATGGCTATGCTACAAACAGAAATGGATTTGGGCCACAGTGCTTCTTGTAATGTACTACTTCATATATAGTACAAGGAATGAAATAACCCTAGTTGCAATTTACTTCTCAGGCAGTAAGAGACTACGGTAATTCCAGGATTAGTTCTTCATTTGGGAGGTCTATTTTGCTATATCTAGGACATTAAGCAAGCCCCAGTTTGCAAATCCTCTGGTGTGTGTGTGTTTTCATCTTAATTAACAGTGTTACAGAGAACTGTGGGATTATAAATTAGACACAACATGTTTTCTTTTATCAGGTGCCAGTTTAATCACATAGAGCCAATTCTACCTATGGCATTCTATCATTTGATCATTTCAAACTAACCTGCTTTGGACAATTTATTATGTCTTGTTATGTTTCCTCATTTACATTCTCACTTCTTTGATAGGCCATAGTGTTTTCTTCAATAAAACAAGATTTGCTTATGTCTTCTATGACTGCTGCTGCAAGGTCTCTCTTACCAAATGAACACAATGCAACATTTTTAAAAAGGCTAATGTATTATCTTTTATCCAGCATATTGAAAGGAAAAAGATAATACTCTCAGCATTTCTCATATTCTCCACCCTGTTTATGAGTAGAAAAATGGAGGGGGGGGACAATTTCACCAAATTTCTCCAGAGGAAGGAGAAATTCTCCAACAATTTCTCACAGGCAGGCATCACCCTTGGCAAGGGTTGTAGAACACCTTGTATTATTATTATTATTATTTATTATTATTTATTTATTTATTTATGTAGCGCCATCAATGTACTGTACATGTTTTCTTTCCTTTTTTTCCTAAGATTTTTTTGGGGTTTTTTGCACTGCTTCAACTGCAGCCTGGCCTCCATTTTGCATCCTCCACAATGCCCCATATGCCTAGCATCACTCCAGGGCATTCAGGGGAGGGAATTCAGCCACCACACAAAAAATAATGGTGAAGGTAATGTGGAGAAAATTATGAAAAGTGTGTTTTAATTTCAATAAAGTAAAAAAAGAAAAATCTAAGGAATTTCCTGGAAGTTTTCTTTTCCCCATGAAAGGAGCTTCCATTTTTCTGCCTCATTCTCAGTGCATTTTATAATTTATTTTGAATGTGTGTTGGTGATGTTCTTGACCTTACCTAATCAGTGTAAGGTGGCTGATGGTACTGTCTGTATTTTTCTTTCTATTACACACCTTGCCATTGCTCTACATTCTCCCAGCTGCCTGCACTTTCTGATCTGAAAAGGCCCTAGAAGAAGAATAAACTTATGGTGTTTTCCCCTCATCAGGAAGTGCAGGAAGCCAAGAAGGCTACAGGCTGTCAGAGAGATGATTGTACAATGAAGGACAGGACACTGACACATACTCTTCAGCCATCGCATAAGTAAGCTAAGCACAAGAACACTGAACTAAGCCCATGAGAATTTCTCAAAAAAATAATAATTCTCCTTTGAATTTCTTTTCGAAAGCAATTTCTTTTCTATCATGTTGAATGAGAATGGTCAAAATTATCACGGGAAAATTTTTCGGCACAGCTCTAATTTCTCATCTAACTTGACTCTGGTTTTGTCTAGTGAAAACATCTAATGATACATTTCATTATGAACACTACTTCTTCTTCAGACATTATTGACAGGATTGTGACCTCAATAGGACACAATCTAAGCTACCTTCCCCAGAATACCAAGGTCTGCCATTTTGTCCAGTGTCTTAGAGCTTTTCTATATGAGGGTATTAATCATTATATCTCCTTTCGGTTTCATCCCAGAATGGAAATCTGAGCTCTAAACAAAGAACTTTTCCTTTTTTGCTTTCCCACTACATAACCTCTAGGTGGTGCTCAAGTAGGAAAATTCATTTTCTTTAATTTTCAGAAATAATACCCCATTTTCCCCAGTTTTAAAAAGGGAAAGTGCTCTTTATAAAAAGAAGTGAAGCTAGAGGATAATGATGTCATCTAAAGGGTCCATGAACCATGAACAAGGAACCACGAATAAGGAATCCTAAAAGCATCTGTCGGGGATGCTTTAGGGTGGATTCCTGCATTGAGCAGGGGGTTGGACTCAATGGCCTTGTAGGCCCCTTCCAACTCTGCTATTCTATGATTCTATGATTCTAATAACTGCTCATTTAGAAAACCTCTGACATTAAGAGTCAAACTACATGTTACTTTAAAGACTAGTTACCTGCTATGACTTTATTTATTTATTTATTTATTTTACTCAAACGTAAGCATGAGAGATATGATCCAGATTGAGATCCTAGAATGGGAGTGGAGGACCTTTAATCCTTTGCTCCTAAAGCAGTTTGGGTCTAGATTGGACCTCTTACACCTATAGTTTACATTGTCAAAAAGTGATCCATTGTTGTTGCAGATACCCAAAACATCAGGCCAAATATCAAAGTGTTGATTTTGACCATAACAGTGTTTGAAACCTCTTTCCACTTATTTGCATATAACAAGACTACAGGATTTTAAATTTTAAGTTCATCAGGTTTGTTCTGCAAATACAATTTATCATTCATTTATGATTATGGGAATTCATTCAGCACCACATATTTTATGCCCAGTTTTAACTAGTAAAGGACCCATGTTTCAGATCTAGCATGAGACAAATATCAATCTGTTTTCAAACATGTGCTTCACATATGACATATGTTGAACACAGCAATGATTATACATTGGGCATAGTGACTCTTCTCCATCTAGTGCATTTTATACTTTCAACATATGGTATTTTACTGAAGAGGCTTTTTTTCCAGTGTAAGCTGCTGCATGCATAGCATGGAAACAGGGAAGAAGCCAATTTTACTATTCAGATTAAGCACAGTCCTCCTATATTCTATTTGAATTATATCTGCATGGACTGTCAATTATATTGTGAAATCATATATTTGTAGTAATATTATGGTCTGACTAAATTACCCATGCTCTGGTAAACTCCAGGTTAGAATATTATAATAGAGCCTCCCCAACCTGACAGCCTCCAGAGGTCTTTGACTACAATTCCCATCATGCCTAGCCAACATAGATTGTGATTCATCTTCTCTGATAACAGATAACACCCTCCACCTAATCTCTTTATGAAACTGCTTACAAATTAGTTGAAAGTTTCATTATAATTCAAAATTAATCATTACAAATGCGCTGGATGGATGTTAAGGCCTGTAGGTGTCCACGTCTTTGTTACCCATGTCCAGGCAACTTCTAATTTAGACTTTTGTAAATGCATTTTATATGGAACTGTCCTTGAAAAGTGTTTGGGAAACTATAGCAAGTTGTTAATTGGGACTTCCCACTTTGAGCATGTTACCATGGTGCTAAAATATCTGCACTGGAACCTGGCCTGTTATGAACTACAGTTGAAATGTTTGTATTGACCTATAAACTTGTAAATATTTGAAGATCAAAGTGTTTGAAGGATTGCCCTCTCCTGCATTAACTTGCCTACTTGCTAAAGTCATCACTGGAGGTTGGTAGAGGTTAGATGAGTGGTGACCAGAGGACAGGGCTTTTTCACTGGTGGCCCCAGGCTGAAGAATTCTCTTCCTAGAGATGATTTGCCTGGTGTCAAGACTTTTCTCCTTTCAGTAACAGATTAAGACAGCATTTGAGAAGATGTTATACACCTTTGCTGTTGTTTTTATGGTTTTCAGCTATTATTGTTAGCTTCCTTGGATTCCTTTAATAGAAAGGCAGGGTATGAATATTTAAAGATATAAATTAAGTTTGAGAAATAAATTGTACAGTTACTGAATCACAATAGAGCAGTAATGTAGCATATATGCATCAATGGACATCAAAATCTGTTAATGATTATGATTTACTGAAATAGAAATGATCACTATTAAAAATGTATTATTGCCATGCTTATAGAAGTATCATATGTTAATGCCCTATTAATTTTGAGACTACTGCAGCAGTCACGGTCTGCAATATAGCTAAAATATTGGTATATAATTAATCAAGTACAGTCTTCCCCAACCAGATGCCCTCTAGATGTGCTGGAGTACAATTCCCAGCATTCTCCAGCCAGCCAGAGTTGTAGTCCAACACATCTGGAGGTCACCAGATTGGGAAAACTGACATAGGCAGGATCTACACTACTGCTTTAAAGCACTTTGAAGCACGTTATAATAGTTTTGACAACTGTTGAGGCCCAGGACACACTCTATATACAGTTGTCAAAACTGTTATAAAGCGCTTTAAAGCACTTTAGTAGTGTAGATCTGGCCATAATGATATTCACTTCTTCTCTTCTCACTCTGCCTTTTTCCTTGCCTTATGACCACTTGATATTTTCTTCCAGCAATATGTTTATGAAGAGGAAGCCCAGTTGTGGGATTTTCCAATCGCTGAGTAAGCTGTTTGTATGAAGGTCTTGTCATGTGGATCAAGCCAGCAGTTACCCCGCCAGGCAATTTTCAGCTCATACCTCATGGCTTCATACATGCAGCTATCTATTAGCAAACTCATTCATCTAGGGTAGATCCTTACAGCAGAAGCCGAGAAATGGTACCATCCATGCACAAGAGGGTGATAACGAACAGGCCTAAGGAAACCCCAAGGTTTGCAAAAGTATCAAAAATCCATAGGAAACCCCCCTCCCCCCAAAAAAATGTTATCCCCATTGAGATGATGATGTGCCTCCCTCTCCCTCCCTCCCTTCATATTCATCCTCAAAGCTTTTGGGTTAAGCCCTTAGTACTAATTCGCTCCATACTAAAACTCAGCCTAGAGAGGTGTAAGTGTACCAAGGACCTATACTTCTCCTGTTAGCCTTGCCTCCTGTTGTTCTTCCTGTCCTCTATTGCTTCCTCTGTGTCAAATTTTAGATGGCAGGATCCTTGGGAAAGTGTGATGGCACTATATAAACAATACAAATACTAACAGAAAGGTCATGGCATAGAACGTTGGCAAACAACAGCCAAGGCTGTGTCATTACTAGAATAAATATTTGTGCCATCTATTTCTGCCAGCTCAAGTCAGAAAAACACACACCATCACCTCTTCTTACTAAAATACATTAAAACTTGGGACGGGGCCTAGAAAAAGTTTTCAAATTTCACCTTTAGCCATTTTGCATATATAATAATTTTGTACTTCCCATGTAAAACAAACAAGGGAGAGAGAGAGAGCAAGACCTAGCAGAAAAGCAAAAGGATGACTCTTCTTGGCAGCTTGTCTTACTCTGGCAGATATTTCTGAGAATAACCTCCTCTAGTACAGACTGAACACCATCTCCTTGAACCAATAAAACACTTGTCTGCACCAGTGTTGCTTTAACAGGTCTGAGCTTCAGTTTGCTTGACATTGTCTGTACAACCAGTGTGGTCTAATGGCTAGAGTGTTGGTTTGGGAGTTGGGAGATCCAGGTTCTAGTCCCCACTAGGCCACAGAAGTTCACTGGGTGACTTTGGGCCAGTCACAGACTCTCAGCCCAACCTACCTCACAGTGTTGATGTTGTGAGGATAAAATGGAGAGGAAGAAGAGGGTTATGTACACTGCTTTGGGTACCTTGGAGGAAAAAAAGGTGGGGTATAAATGTAATAAATAAATAAATAAATATGATGGTGAGTTCACTGTTACATTAAGGTAAATTCCTTTGTAGCATTTCAGCTTAACTGGATTCTGAACAGGGCTGTAACCCACAACTTATATGTTTCATCATAAATGTTGGTTTTACTTTTTTAAAAAAGTTTACAAAGTTCTGAGGCAAGGCAGGCAAGCCTCAAGGTGGCCTGAGGCAAATTGGGGCTGTTTTGGAACTCCCAAAATGGCCTCCAAGGTGAGGCGGGTTGGCTGTGCGCAGCCCTAGTTACAAGAATATTTCTAATAAAAAATGAAAGATGGTTCAAAAGAATTTCCCCCCTTAATAATTCCTGTTAGTACAAAACCAAAATGGAATCCACCTTATAACTATTTTGGTGTATGCTTTGTATGAAATGTATTGAGCAGCTTTGGGTAGCTAACTGGCAGCCAAATTCCTTAATACTGGAACTATAGCTTTAGAAGTTTCAGCAATGTTCTCTGCAAAACCATCATACCTGGAATACTTCATCTTGCCTTTGGCATTTCTGTCCTGCTTGGTTCTGGTTCTTATACCTGCAAGTTTGAACCTGAAGTCGTCCAGTATTCTCTTTATGTCTTGCCTGGCTTCATGTTCTGTAACTCAGCTCATTAGCCTGATCTACAACCTATTCTGCCTTACTAGCTGTCTTCACAACGCTGGTATCTAAATGGACTCTGAGCTTTATATTTTGCCAATCTTAAATTTAATGACTGATGATATTACAGGATCACAATGACAGACAATAGTGTTTGATCAAGCAATATAACATGAGCAAATATGTAAATGACCACTTCAAGCTGTCACAATGTTTACTTTTGCATGAACTCTTACACCAACTTAAAATGACTAATGAGAAGTCCCAGGATTTTACTTAGACTCATATGAACAGCAGTTAGATAGGGACAATCCCATTTCATGTATCAGCTAAATTATAATCTCAGGTATATTTCCCCAGGTGTTTTAACGATATGAATTTGCGTGTGTGCATGCATATAAGTATATACATTCAGATACATAAATAGGCACATAAATGATAAAATTCTGTTTTAGCACATTTTTAAAATGCCTTAATACTTACATTTATATTTCCAAGATGGGATCACCTCACCAGAATTGTCTCAATATGGAAAGAGGCTTCTGTGCTCAGAGCTATCTTCAGGTCCCATTAGCAGCCACATGGAAGCTGTAAGCAGGAGGGGGTGAATGAGTGCTGTTCGAGATCGCCAAGGCAGGACCGACACTGCTGCTTTAAAATGGTTTATAAGAGTAGTGACAACTGTTGAGGCCCAGGACACGCTCCATATACAGTCTTCAAACCATTTTCAAAGTGTCACATCCTGCTTGGTGTAGATCTGCCCCAAGATTCTCTGAACAGCAACTCACCCCTCGTCTTGTGCCCGATTCCCCTTCGCGTTTGCGATCACGGCTCATTTTGCATGAATGGGAAACTGGCACAAACCTAGGCCACAGCTAGACCTAAGGTTTATCCTGGGATCATCTAGGGTTCGCCCCTGCCTGAGCACTGGATCCCCTGTGTGTCACCTAGATGAACAGGTTTGACCCCTGGATGATCCAGGGATAAACCTTAGGTCTAGCTATGGCCCTAGAAGAGATCAAATGACAGATTTACACAGATCTTCTGAAATTGTCTCAAATCTCCCCAAACTTGTGCAGATTTCTTCCATCGAGTAAAACCGGGCTGATTCAGTCAACGGGGAGAATTTGTGAAAATGAAAAACTGCGCAATGCAAACCGGAAATCAGAATGAGACGAACATGAGCATGTGTTTGACCATTTGTGGACATTTGGGGCAGACATGTTCTCACACTCGTTCAGGGCTTCAAACAGGGCGTGTTGTCCTGTTTTGCAAGGAAAACCAAATTCTTATACATCCTTAGATGTGCGTAGGCTCTTGAACCCTGTAATGAAGACATATCACACAGCCATTGGAATGGACTAAGGCAGGAGTGGGCATCCTCAGGCCCAAGGCACTCAAGTGGTCCTCAACCAAATTTCATGTGAGTAGTAAGGAGGGAGAAAGAGAATGGGGTTGGTAGAATGCAAGAGGAAAAGGGGTTCCCCACCGACTCTGGTCTCTGGCACCATTGATGACTGCTTGAGGTGGGAGGACACAAATGCCACCACACTAAGATGTAGGAGAAATGTGTTTCAGTTCAGTTTTAATCAGGATTTACCCAGTTTGCAGCTTCCACTCTGAACGGACTCTCACACAATCTGCAGTTGAAATCTGCACATTTCTGAGCTTGCAGTGTAATTTGCAAGGGGGGGGGAAGTGTTCGACAGCATGCGTACATTTGAAAAATGGACACGAAATAATGTGCATGTATACATTTTAATCAATGGGAGAACAATGTGTACATTTCAAAGTTATATACAGTTGATGTATACATTTGGGAATATATGCAGGGATTTTCATGGGAAAAGAAAAACAACGAAGCTCTCAATTGGAATGAGCTTTGAGAGGGAATTTGGAGAACTCAGGGAGCTCAGGATTTGCTGCTATGCACATCACTCCATCACACCCACCCTTTGCTGCCATCTCCCCCTCAATGCCTCACTCTGAGGGGCCCTTACCCAGAACAAGGCATTTGGATTTGGCATAATTTTGGGGGAAGGCTACACTGGCCATTTTCCAGAGCCCACTTGACCACCCAGTGCTATGCTCTTAGAAATCCTCAGAGTGAGGCATGGGGTGGGCAAGTATTCCTGAGAGCCATTTCAGCAGGAGAGTGGCCTGTGAGGCTGTCTGGAGTACCTACTTTCCCTGATGCCTTGCTCTGAGGAAGGGCCTAGGTGGTGGCAGTAGTTGGCAGGTAGTTGCATGGGGCAGATGATCCTCCCTGCAGTGGTGGAGGCATGATTCTCTCCCGCCTGATCTGCTACCTCAGGCAAGGGATTCACCCCACCTGTGGAGGGGTGGCCCTGGAGCAGATTACTTTGTGTGAGGCCTTCCAGGAGGCTCTTTGAAACACATTTCTCTGAATATATGCTGCTAACTCATTATACATACATGACTACTAAAAGCATGCTAAAGCTGAACGTCTTAGCTAGCTAGAAGAAATAATAATTTTCGTTTACTATGATCTCGATGCCTGCCTTATTTACTTACTTTTCTCATTATTTTAAAGCTTGCCAAAATGACTGTTTGTTTTTTTATCCTGGATTTTATCAAGTTCTGTTTTCAGCAAGAAAGCCATAATAGACTTAATCCTTATCAGATTAGTGGGTTTAAGTTCCATCGCTATCATAAATGTCTTCCTTCCTTCCACTGCTCATCCTTCTCATATGTCAGTGATCTTTGATGAGGCATAAAATGTTGTTAGAGATTTCTGAATCCCTCTGAATAGAGAAAAGAGTGCTGTAGCACTGGCAGCCTGTGACCCATTTTTTACTTTTCTCACCTCCTGCTCTCTCTAATGATATTTTTTACTGGAAAGGATTGTTGGGGGTGGGGGCAGAGAAGGAGGGATGGATGGAATGGAACAGAAAAGAGTTGCTGTATCTTCCACATGTAAAGAATGGCTACTCATGTTTATTTAAATATGTGGCAGTTGGGATCTCATACTACCATTACTTCTACCTTTTTATTCCCCTTGCTTATCACCAAATGTGGAGCTTCCTTTGGTCTTCTCTTAATACTTCCAAAGTACTACCAAAGGCCACTATCTAAAAATGGAGCTGTATTTCCTTATTTCTTAATTTCTGCTGTTGTTAGGGAAATTTAATTAAATTCCCATAATCCCCTTCGTCTACTCCCCTCCTCTCCTTTTTCTTTATTCCCCACTTCCTTTTCCCAAGTCATCATTTCTGTTTTAGATAGTAGAGTAGACCCTTTACCCCCAGGTAAAGGGCAAGCCCCAAGCACATAGTAGAGCAGACCCACTCACATGCGTGTAAAGCAAGGGATCAAATCATAAATTGGCCCACCGAGTGCTCAGTTGTGTGCTAGGGATTGAAAGATCCCCCCTTTGACTCCTAATAACCCCTAGTTTATTATAGTAGAACATGGAGTACTGATAATCATCTTGGAAATGTATCAAGCACTAACCACAAAGATGTTGATTGAACCGGGGTGAGGCTGGAAGTGCTGAGGGAAGGGGAAAACACCGGGCTGTGAATAAAAAGGGTATGGAAATTATGCAATAGGGGTTGATGCCTACCGGGAAATTAGGGTGAGGGGACGGGGTATCTATTGTGGGAACATAGGCGTGCGCAGCACATTTCATTAGATGGTTCGGCCAGAGATTATTATTTTTAAGGTAAACAATGATTGAATATACAGTAATAAAGGACTTTTTCTTTATTCATCAAACAAACAAAATAAACGAAAACTGAAGTAAACTGTATTTTTTTAATTAACAAGTAATCTGTACTGCACTGTTGTAATTATTTGATTGGGACTGAAGTAGAGGAGCACTAATTTTACCGTACTTATTGTCTTTAAATATGGCTAAATATCCCACAGTTACCTTGCTATTCTATTTCTACAGTTCCTTTTCTCCTGTCTTTTCTTCACCCTCTCTTCATTTTCAGGCTGAATCCTATGCACATTTACCTCAGAGTAAGTTTGCTTGATCTCAGTGGGGCTTACTTCTGAGTAGACATACATAGGATTGTGCTGCAGCTCTGTTTTAAAGTGACACAAGATACACACATATCATGTTTACCAAAAGAACGGCTTGAAAAAGGGGGTTGGACACCCTAAAATAAGCAAGGGCAGATAGGAATTGTTTTAGCAAGCATTCTGAAAAAGGTGCTGCTGAATGAACCCTCCTTAGCCAGGAGGTCCTGGGGGGCATTGCAGTTCTCCCCCCTTCCCCCTTTCTTTTCTCTTCCTGGAGTCCAGGCTGGGGTGGGCAGTGGGGCAACAAGGAGGAGAGAAGTCACGTAAACATACAGCTTCTCTCTCTCTTTCTCCCAAACATTACAGTGCCTGCAGGGCTGATGAGGAGAGGAGGGCAGCAGCAGCTCCAAAGTGGGGAGGGCCCCAATCCGCAGCTCCAGGCAATCTTACTACTTACAGAAACAGTCCCTTCCTTGGCACCACGTGCTGCTTCCTGGCCCCAGCGTGGCTGCTGCTCCCACCTTGAGCAGGCAGCGGCTGAGTGAGTGAGTGAAAGAGTGAGCGAGTGAGCTGGGAGAGCAGCGGCTGCACCGGTGGAAAAAGCCTTCCGGAGGAGGAGCGGGGTGGGAAGCAGCTGAATTTGTCGCTCTTTCCTACAGCTAGCACCGGCTCTGCTACCGCAACATGGCGGTGGCGGATTAGGGTGTGAAGATGAACCCTTTCAACCTGTTGTCCACACGCCAATGTGTGGGAATGTCAGGCGCACCATTTCTGGGAGCTGGGAGCTCCTTCCTCACCTTCCTTTCTTTCACTCCGGTGGGAATTTGGGAAGGGATGTTGAATACTGATTGGATAAAGGGGCGGAGAAGCGGGAAAGTTTCTGCCATGTAGACAAGGTGGGACAGGTATGTCCCAGAGGACATTGCGAAGGGGGTCGGGCAGTAATGGAGATTGTGTGGAATTAACCCCTTCCCTTTCCTACTGAAGGTGTCAGGAATCCTGGAAAGGCGATTTTGGGCTGGGAGCCAATTGTGTGTGTGTAATGTTTTCTCCCTGTGTAAGACTGGAAGCTAATTTCCGCTCAGGGCCCTTTTCCTTCTAAATTGGCAAGGGAGAGGGGACCTTTGTGCAAAGAGATTTCTTTTTACCTGAAGTGGAAAATAAAGCTTTTTCTTTGAACCCGAAATGATGCATCTGGATTGCTTTTATTGGATTTAATTGGTTCATGCTCCACTATTTTTATAACACTGTCACCATTTTAAATTCCTACTAAAACCATATCCCTTTAACACAAAATGAGTAGTGAAATTCTTGTCTATAGGCATGGGATAGACAGACAAGGAGACTTCTTTAAAAGTTAAAATAGATGTGTTATTGTGTAATTAAAACATGGGTGGTTAATGTATTTAAAACTTATTTACAGATTAGGATGTTCAATTATATAGCAGGTTAGATGTTACCAATAGGCTTTAATGGTTGCTTTCTTTAAAGCTCCTATTTCTTTAAGGAACCAGTTTATTCTACTTCACTTCCCTATTTAAACATAGTTGCTAATTACCCTACATTCACCACAGTTAGCTCATACAGAATGACACAGAGGCCTAGAGCTGAAGTTCTACCTCTGATCAGGAACTCACTGGACAGGGTTGTAAAATGTCTTTCAGATGTTTCTCCCAAGGGACTCACAAATCCCTGAGATGAATGATCTTCCACCTACAGGCTTGGTTCAGCTTCTTCTGAAGTCTTCCTTCTGGTCAGGGACTTGTTGAGAAAGTTACAGCAAAAAATACGTCTCTCAATCACTTCCTCCTGAAGTATTGCTATTTCTTGAGGCCAATTATCTTCTGCAAACCATTTTGCCAGAAGCCCTTCTTTAAAACTGCTTCTATAGTCTTCATCTCCTAGCAGATCTTCGCATTGTCTGCCTTCAGCGACTTTCTTCAGGTTCTTCCCTTAGGTTCTTATCCTTACTCAGTTTCTCCTATGCCAGAACAGACTGACTAACTTGCTCCATGTGACCCTGGACAATATTGGGACTGTCCTTTTATGCCCTCTAGCCAGGACCATCTGACCAATTACTTCTTTTACACACCATTATCTACCAATCCATTGGCCTATATTTATGAGCCTAGGAGAGTAAATAGAATGATCATTAACTGGCCTATTACAAGTTGACATTTTCGATTCTTCTATCCAATATATAAACGTGTGTGTGTGTGTGTGTGTGTGTGTGTGTGTGTGTGTGTGTGTGTGAGAGAGAGAGAGAGAGAGAGAGAGAGAGAGAGAGAGAGAGAGAGAGAGAGAGAACTTTACTGGCAGTTGGCAGGCAGCTTAGCATAGGCCTGGGTTACAAAGTAACTGTTTAGCATCAGTTAGAATTAACCCCTTATAATTACAGCCAAGTTTATTTATTCATATAAACATTTATATCCCACTCTTCTGGTGCTTACACACTACTCAGAGCAGCTAACAACAATGAAAACCAATAATAAAATACAATAAAATCCCAAAAGTGTGTGGGAAAATACAATATAAGAAAAACAGAGATACAGCAGATAAAACAGAGACATTGGATAAACCGTATTCATCCAATAAAACAAACACCTGCTTAAATAAGAAGGCATAAGAAAGTGGCCAACTGAGCTTTCCAGGACAAAGAAGTCCTCAATGAAGGTACACCTGCAGAGAAGCCCCTTTCTGTAATAACAAGTCCCTTTCTTCTCATCAACCATGTCTCCACCATCAGTGGGACATAGGGAAGGGCCTCTCCATCAGACCTTGGGGCACAGGGAGGTTGTATGGGAGGAGGTGGTTCTTAAATTAATCTTGACCTAAGCCATTTTGGGCTTTAAAGCTCATCGCCAACATTTTGAATTGAGCGTGGAAACAAATTGGTAACTAGTGCACCCCTTGCAGTACACGTGTAACATGATCCGATAAGCAAGGGCCCAGCAGCATTTTCATTGCTGCATTCCAGACCAATTACACTTTTCAAAGACACTTCAAAGGTAGAGAACGTAGCAATAATTCAGCGTTTAGGTAACTGAAACATCTATCACAATGGAGAGCCAATACCTGAAGGGGGAAAAAGAGACCTTTCTCCAGGGGAGAAGGGAGGGTCTGCGGCTCCTGCCGCCACCAACTCTGCCTGGACTGCTGCTGCCTGGTGGACTGCTGCTTCCCACAGGACCAGGGCCCCTAGGTACTCAGCCAGCCATTGCCTTCACCTGTCCTTTTATACACAATAAGGCCAACTCTTGTAGATGGTACAGTGCAGCATATTTGCAGTGCTCTTTGGAACGTATGTTAAAGATGCTCTTATTCCCTCTGGATATAATTACCAATTTTATAGAAGTCCTAAGAGAGGTCATATTAATCACTGAAGCAGTGTAAGGCTTGTGGAATACTCAGAATTCATTGAAAGGAGGCAAAGTTGGATTGGTACAGCAATTATTGTAAGAATAAAACATTTTCAGTTGACTGCCCTACCAGTAATTTTACAGAATGTTCTAATTAAGGGCCAAGAGCCATTTTTGTTGTAACCAGTGTAGCTTGCAATTTTACTGCTCAGCTGCTGGTACTTATTCTAGGCGGAAGCTTGGCATCCAAACCAATAGCCCAAATGCAAATCTTTTGTTAAAAAAATGATTTATGTGGGTTAAGCCAGCTTTATTACTGAATATAGGAAATAAAAGTCATTTCAGTAAAGTTTTATGCTGGCCTGTGTGGGGGAAGGGGTCCTGCTAATGTTTGTTCTATGGGATATGCTAGAGGGCTACAGTAATTCAGGCAATGATGCATGCCACAGGCCATCCTGTCCCTATCTATAGTATCAGCAGATGACCAGGTGAACCAGTTGAGGTTTTTATTTTATTTTAAGTGGTCCTGGGACATTATTTTCTGGGCAGCTCACAACAAGAAATAAAGCAATTTAAAATTCAAAAATAATAAAAGCAACAATAAATACAGAATAAAAAGACAAGTTACAGAAATAAAAACAGCTTAAGCTGAAAGCGATTAAAAGGCCTGCGGAATATGAAAAGGTCTTCACCTGGCACTAAAATGATGGTGCTGGCTTTTGTTCTCTCTCTCTCTCTCTCTCTGTGTGTGTGTGTGTGTGTTGTGTATGGTCACTGCATCATGTACGTATGGACAAGACTTTGTAGTTTAAGTGTGTCATTTTTGTAAACTAAAGGTTCTGTTTTTCAGGATTTTAATGGGAAGACTAACAGGGCTTAAGGAAACCTGCTGTAGGATGGAAGAGAGAGAGAAGTCATGTACACAATCCATCTGCCATGTTGGCACCAGTTTAAATTGCTACCAGCTATCTCCGGGGGGGGGGGGGCACCCGTTTGAGTGAAGCAGCTCAACACATAGTTCTTTCTCCCTGTGCCACAAACGTACGTGTGTGTGTGTGTGTGTGTGTGTGTGTGTGTGTGTTTGTTTGTGGTGGGTGGGTGGGTGGGTGGGGAAATATGTCAAGTGGCAATGCAAAAACCATCCAGTCTGCATAGTTAAAAAAGACTTCCAAATAGATATCATGTGGAGTGATGTAAAGTAGCCAACACTTATTTATTTTATTAAATTTCTATCCCGCCATTCTGAAAAAAGATTGCTCATGGCCATAATCTGTGCACCAGCCAGGGATGGTGAAGAGATGCATGCTGTCATGGGTGAGTTCATTTATATACAAAGAAAAAGAGCTTCCCCGTGGTCTAAACTGGATATATAGGAGGACAAATATTATTTGTCTTTGATAAACTCCATGGTTAAATTTTCCTAACAAAATAAAGGAAAAATTACAAACCAACTTTAAAGGTCAAGGCAACGTTTTTTTTAAAAAATAGACAGATTCTATGATTTTTATTTAACTGAGAACAGCTTTCCAGTTCACTCCAGTGAAATAAATGAATCTATTTATGGAGATGAAGTACTACTTAATGGAATAGAGTTGGGCTGTAAGAGAGGAAAGCAATTAACTAATAGCTTTTGAAAGCTTTGCTTTTTCTTTTGGTCCAGATTAATAAGATAAGGTCCAGCCTGTATCCAATAGTGCATTTTATATATTTCTATATACCATATTTCATGCAATATGGTGCTGAAAGCAAATGACTCAACAGGAGTTCTTTTGATGACCAATTCCATGGTTTAGTTTCTTCCGTTTCCAGTAAAGGGCAAGTTTCCTTAGTATTACTTTGCAAAATATTAACACAAAGCAACAAAACTTTTGATATTTTGTAACATTCGTCTTTGCTTATACTTCTGGAAAACAATGGTATTTGGAAAATGTCAAGTATATTTGGGGGGCTGTCTATATGGTGGCGGGTTGCCGCCTTGATGAGCTAAAACCCCAAAATTTTGTTGTTGTGGAGTGGCGGCAGCTAATCCCAATGCCACAGGAAAAGTGCAGGCTTTCTGGCACTGGGCCTGCTTCCTGCCCTCTGCCTGGGTTCACCATCCACCTGGCTACACCTTTGCCATGACTCCAGAATGAGGCTAGATGGCGGGTACACTGTACTGGCCTCGCTCCAGGGAAAAAAGTCGGATAAGTCCCCAACTTTATTTTTTAGGAGTTTCAAGGGAAAGACCTGCAGTGGCTGTGAATCTGTGGCTACATCATATAACTGATGCGGAGCAGATTCACAGCCATCATGGGGCTTTGGGTGCATATAGATAGCCCAAGGTATGCTCATATCTCTGAAGAACAACAAGGTATCTAGGAAACAGCAACTATATCTGGGAAACAGAAAGGTATTGCAATTTTCAAAATATGAAACTGTTTTAATCATGCCATTTTAATATTTAATGCAGAAATATCTGCATCAGAGAGAACCACTGAGAGGAAAGTTAATAGGGCTATGCTTGCGCAAAAAGAAATGGTTCAGATAGCTCAACAGACACCCAAGTTTATAAGTTCCCCTTCTGACGTTTGTGTCAAATGATCTGCTAGTTTAATTACACACTTGCACTCAAAGCGTAGCATCTGGGACCCCATTTATTTAGTAGAAACAATCCAATAACAGAAGACCCACGAGTTCCAAAGAAGAAGAAAAATGAAGGCAAGATCAGGAATGTAGCTTATTGAACAACATCTGCATATTAAAAAGCATCTGCACATAAGGCTATAACAAAGCAAAGGAGATTTCAAACTGACGCCCCTGTACATGCTATAAATCTCATACCTAGCACAAGCCCTTTTACCACCTGAGGTGGGAAAGAACACTGCATTGCACCCTTCTCCCATCATGTGTGCCCTTCCCCTAACATTTGCCAGGCAAGCTCTCTCAAGAGCCGTGCAGCTGCTGCTTCCGGCTGCATGGCTCTCCATAGAGCCAAAGCAGCAGCAACAAACAGAAGGGGGAGGTGGAAAGGTGACAAGGTTCACAGAGGGTGGGGCGGCTGTACAGAGAACCCGGCCAGCTGCTTTCTCACTGTAGCAAATGGCACAGTGGCAGTGCAGCTGGCTAGGCTTTCCAGAGAACCCACTGGAAGCAGAGGGGCAGTGGCAGGGAGCCCTCCTGTGGGCACAAGGGATTCTGCTGCATCTTCTACTCTGCCGCCTGATGCGGGCATCACCCTGCTTCATGGTGAGGGGCCTCCACAGAAAGCTCATTGGGGCTCACACAGCTATTGTGTGATTCTTTTGGAGGAAGGGTGGTGTATAAGAATTCAGAATTCAGAATGAATGAATGAATGAATGAATGGTATTTGAGGCACCTGGCGAGAGTAACAGCTGCTACCTCAGCCCAGCTAGTTAACCCCACTGGGAGTGTTAAGAGTATGTATGCTGACAAGTTATTCCACTGCAGATCCATTTAAGTTATGACCCTGATTTTACCTCAAAGTTTTGAGTCACCTCTTCAAAGCAAACAGATTTCACAATTTTGCTAGTGCATACTGAGTTTTGAAATGCTAAATATATATCCATTTTTTTATGTCAGATATGTGGTGACACAATTGTGCAAATTTACAACTTCAGCATGTGAAAATGAACATAGGGCATGTCTACACCAGCTATTTATCCCGGGATCATCCCTGTGCATCCAAATGACACACAGGAGATCCCGGGAGCAGGGAGGGACGATCCCTCTATTTTCCTGGGATAATCCTTAGGTGTAGAAAGGGCCATAGTGGCAGGATCTACACTACTGCTTTAAAACGGTTTATAATAGTAGTGACAACTGTTGGGGCCCAGGACACACTCCACATACAGTCTTCAAAACGTTTTCAAAGTGTTATAAACTGCTTAGTGTAGATCTGGCCACTGTTTTAAAATGTCTTAAGATCACAGAAATATAAATCTCATTTGATCCGTGCAGTATGAACCCCTTGTAATTTTAGTGAGAAGTCAGTTATTGCCTCTATCAAATTAAGCTTCCAAATGTTGGAAGATATGATTGCCGGGAGCATCTCCAGACACCAGCTTGGATCCAGACTAGCACTTTGGGAGTTCTGCTCACAGTGTAGAAAAGGGGAAGGGAGGCAACCTTTGCAATTCCTCCTCCCCTCTGCAGCCTCCTGTGCTTCTTGAAAAGGTGACCTGCAGGACTAGGGACCCTCCAGAACAGCATGGGAGATGACTTACCGGATGTAGAAAGAATCAGTGAAGATGATTATAATGGCCTTCTTGACATAATTCTGTGCATATAGTTGCACTTTGGCAATGTGTGCTGAATAGCAAAACTACTATTGTATCAAAGTCTTCTCTATGACAAAGAGCATCATAAGATAAGCATTTTATCACATGCTTGTTACTGCCCACTCACTGTTTGTTGCAGCTCCTTTTGATGATGCCATCTGCCTCCCATGTGTCTCCTGCTCCTTCTGGCCTTCTTTCCGTCACAAAATAAGACCCGGGCAGGATCTACACTACTGCTTTAAAACAGTTTATAACAGAAGTGACAACTATTGGGGCCCAGGACACACTCCATATATAGTTTTCAATCCATTTTCAAAGGCAGGATCTACACTACTGCTTTAAAATGGTTTATAACAGTTTTGATAACTGTTGGGGCCCATGACACACTCCATATACAGTTTTCAAAATGTTTCCAAAGTGTTTTATCCTGCTTGGTGTAGATCTGGTAGAAGTGAAACTTGCCACAATCTCCTGCTGTGTGCAGGAAAAGTAGTGTGATAAAAATGCCCACTGAATGGGCCACGTGGTCTTTGTTTACTTCCTCTTTCTTCTCCGTGAGAAAGAGGAAGTATTGTGATACAGAATCCGGGGGTGGGAAGCAACGGTAGGGAAACGTGATTTTCCCCTATCTGGTGATCCTCAAAGCCTGCATCTACCTTTAGGACAATGAGTCAAAGCTCCTTTTAACTCTCACCTGAAAAATTTCCATTTCCATTTTCTTAGTGATGAGTGATAGTTTCAACATTTTAGGACACTTGTGTTAAGAATGTTTGTATCATTAATTTGTGTTTATTTCTTGTTCTGAATTTGAACACCAGGAAAGAATCAAGGGAGGCCAGTAATGTTGATTCATGGCAGTTTTTGCTAGAAGAAATCTTGCCACAAAATGAAAGCACCTTTCAGATTCCAGTTCTAGCTGTCATAAGGAATACATTTATCTTTCTTTAATAACATAAAAAGCTTTGTATTGGCTAATATGTAAATCAAGAAGGAAGAATATAAATAGTGTAGGCTGTGTACACCATACACATTTATTATCTACATCAGTTTATATTGAATGTTTGCTCCAGGAATGATTAAGCTAAAGGTTTTTTTTTAATCCTTTATAATGGGGAAAATGAGCTTGTACCAACCTGCCTGATAGAAGAGGAATAATGTGTGCTACCAAAAGGGACAGTCGGAAAAGAATGTTTCAGTCAAATTGGTACCAGTTCCTCAGATTTTGGAACGGTTTATATATGCCATCTCACAATAGCCATATTAGAGTGTTCCCCTACCCATCACCTCCCATATGGACAAGAGAAGGAGTTTGAGAGCGTTCATTTCTGCTTTTAGTTAACTGTGGTTTGTAGTACTGTCTGGGACAACAAACTGTGGCTATCATTAACTATGGGTAGTTTCAAACTAGCCAACTTCAAATGGTGTTTTCTGAAAAAATTGTTGAAACAAAACCATAGTTAATGTTAACCATGATTCCTAGTTTGGATGACACAGGCCTTCTTTCCACTCTCTGTTCAGATTCTTATTCCAGTTTTGCCACTTTGCCTTTCAAATAACTCTCTGGCTTTTCAAAAACATAACCGAGAACAGAATTTTCTTCTTTATGTTTACCGCATTAGCTAACTAGAGGCAAATTCTAAATGATTCCAGGTGTTTTGAGTAGATGTCTCTCCAACTGTTAAAACACTTCTCCACAAAAGCTAAACACATTTTTCATAATGACAAAGTATTTAGACAGAATGTGATTCTGAAATCCTTGCAAGTTATTGTCACCAAAACATGCCAGACCACAATGCATGCTTTCTTTTCTAAAAATAAAAATGGATCCACCCTTTCCTCCCTGAAGAAGGGGAATTTATTCATAAAGGAATATATTAAACAAAACAACTTAGAGAAATAAAACTGCCCTCTAGTTTGAATTGTATATCAGCACCACAGAGTATACATTATTTGTAGCCCATCGCAAAGGTTCAGGGGAAAGCAATGTGGCCTAGTGGATAGAATTTAAACTTGGACAGGGGAAGCTAGGATTCAGTCAGCGCTTTGGATCATGAGTTATTGTGTGGATTTAAAAAGCAAGAGGGTGTGATAGCTTGTTTGCTGCTTGGAGTACAAGCAGGATAAAATTCGATAAAACTAGGAGTAGTCCTTTTAATGTATTTATTTTCTAGGGAATGCTATCATCCTTTCTTTCGGGGGAGATGCTGCTATGAAACAGGGTTAAGCTAGATCTAGGACTAGTTCTCTCTCTCTCTCTCTCTCTCTCTCTGTGTGTGTGTGTGTGTGTGTGTGTTTTAATGGGGCAAATATTTATTATTTACTGGAGGGTGCTGGGTGGGATTATTCCTTCCCCCATGCTATTTCTTTAAAATTAAAAATGTTCCAACATTTATAAGTATTTTTCCTACCGAAAAAAACATTGAAGTTATCATATGCATACCTGTATGTTTTGCCGCATGGTGGGGGAATTTACATTAGGAAAATGAGATGGGTAAAGGGTAAATTCCTTCAAATGCCATGCCCCCAACCAAAATCACAAACACCCTGTCCCTTGATTGCTATTAATGCTTAAAAGCTGCAGAGGATCCTGTTCATAGATCTCCCACATAACATCTATTTAGCCCACCAAGTGTAATTTGGGGATTACAGCCGACTTCCTTTGAAGTCGATGATGCAAGGGGGGCGGAGCTGGCCGCCTGAGCAATGGCGGGTTTCTTCTGAGGCTCTAAGCGGCGTTTGCCGGAAAAAGCAATTATCTCTCTTCTAATGGGCATAAATCTTTGAGCAAACGACAGAAAATGATTATAAAAGTCACAGGAGCTGGAAAAGCGGAGAGATTTGAAGGAGGGAGGTGAGATGATTGATATTTAATACAATGTCTTGTAAGCGGCAGCACTGTTGAAACCGAAAGTTAAAGAGCAAACACTGACGCAGTTTAAAAAGAAGGAATTTGTGCTTGCTGGACATTGATTTGTGTTACAACCTTTCATTCTTATCTCACATGGGAACGATTGAAATGCTGGCTTTGTAAGGTGGAAGTTGTTGATTGGATTTATTGGCGTGGTGAGAAGGGGGGGAGAGAAGGTGGAAGAAGCTGCATTCGGCATTCGGTGAGGGAGATGTGGGAAGCTGAGAGGCTGCGAATGATTAAACTGATCCCCTCTAGTGAATGCTGTTGTGAACTGGATATTCCCCCCCCTCATGAAGAAAGAAAAAGTGTTTGATATATAACAGAGAAGCCAGCATAAGTTGCTAAGGAAGCGAGTTACACTCTAAGATTTATGCCCTACCCAGAAGAGTCCCATGCCTAACGTTAAAAGAAAGATCAAAAGTTGGGCAAAGCTTAATATACAAAAAAAGAAAAAGAAAAAAAAAAAGAAAAAAGAAAAAAAGAAGAAAAAAAATAAGAAACCTTCAAATTATAAAAAAAAAGGAACTTTCAAATCATAATTTGGCATGCCTCTCCCTCCTGGAAAGGACAGCCCCTGGAGTTGAGCAAGAGGAGGAAGATAAAGACCCAGTCCCTTTGGATACAATACCAAATAAAGAAAAAATATGACTGAAGGAGGAGAAAGTGGTAGTAACCCTCCCTCGTTGATGGAGATCAGGCCCATTATAGCTGAAAATAACATTGTTATATTTTAAAAAAATGGATCAGCATATGAGTGAATTTAGACATTAATTGTGTATTTAGCGGATAAAAAGGTGGAAAATTCGGATAAGATCAAAAAGATAGAGGCTAAAGCGGACTTGGACCAGAAGGAATAAGAGGCTATTGAGAAATCAACTAATATACAATTTAAAGAATGGGTACTGTGATCGATTGCCTCGGAAGATTAATCTAGTAGATCTACTTTTTGAATAAAGCAGCTAAAGGAGTCGCAGGGAGAAGATCTTAGAGAAATCATCGTGAACTGGTTCAAGGAGCTGATGCCTGATATATCAATAGACGGATTGGATCCGGATCGAGTCCATCGTGGGGGGGGGGCAAAACCACAAAGGGGCAAGAGACATTTTGGTGAAATTTGGTAATTATTATAAAAAAGAGCAAATTATGAAAGAATTGAGACTTAAGAATCAGATATAATATAAAGGCAAACCAGTGTAAATTTACAATGATCTTTCTCAACGTACATTAAATTGGAGACGTAGTCTTAAACTAATAATGGAAACATTAATGAAGAATGAAATTCCTTATGCATGGGGTTACCCGGTTTTTTTAAGATTTACATATGGGAGGAGGGAACACAGAGTAACCTCATTGGATCAAGGTAAAGATTTGCTGAAGAGGCTGGGTCTGGATGGGGAAGCAGATGGGGCTGGAGTGGGTGGGGGAGGGAATGAGGCTGGGACATCTGGAGAGTAAGAGAATTGTTAATTATGTTGGAGATAATTGCAAATAAAAATGCTAATATAGAAACCTGCCGGCCAGGCACAGCACTGCCTCCCCCCTCCCCCTTTAAAGTAGATGGCTGGAGTACTAGACTCACGGGGATATGGGGGGGGATTAGAGTGGGGGGGTGGGGAGGGGGGGAAGGTAGGGGAGGAGGGATTGGGGTAGGAGGGTGGGGGTTTTATGTATGGAGTTTGTGTTTTTATGTAAGCAAGTTTGAACTGCTGAGCACAAGGGATCGGAAGAGATTTCAAAAGGGTGATTATGGATAAAAAGATAAAGGTATCAACACTCAATGTTAAAGGTTTAGGGGCAGTCGTGAAAAGGAAGAGAATAGAACAAATGCTTAATAAAGAGGGATCAGATATTATAATGATCCAAGAGACACACCAAGGCTCCGAGAATTCGAATATGATAAAATTAAAGTGGCTAGCCTATTATGAAAAGTCATTAGGGACATCAAAAAAAAATGGAGTGGCCACTTTGATTTCAAAAAAAAGTGGGTTTACATTAGAAGAGGTAAAAAAGGATGATAAGGGTAGATATCTTATGTTAAAAGGTAAAATTGAGGGAAAGGTCTATACTTTGATTAATGTTTATGCCCCAAATGAGAGGCATAGAGAGTTTTTTATAAAGTTGTTTAAAGAAATAGAAGAATTTAAGGAGGGGTATGTTATATTAGCTGGGGATTTTAATATGGTTATGGATAATAAAAGAGACAGGTCAAATCCCACTAATGTTGAAAAGAGAAACAATATGACTATATTGAATAAATTAGTAAAAGAAAATGATTATTTAGATTCGTGGCGCTTACTTAACAGGAATAGGCCTGGATTCTCATATTTTTCCCCAGTTCATCATACATACTCCAGGATAGATCATATATTTGTTTCAAAAGACTTTGCAACGAGGATTTGTAAAATGGAAATGGGGGTAATAAAAATAACTGATCATGCCTTGTTAAGTTTAGAATTTACAGTTAAGAAAGATTATAAAGAGGCATATAGATGGAAGTTGAACACAAAGATATTGAAATACAATAAAATAGTAGATAAAATTCGGAAGGAACTGTCGGAGTCATGGGAAATTAATGAAAAAGGAGGAACAGCTGGGTCAGTCATTTGGGACACCATGAAGGCTGTAGCAAGAGGAATCTGTATTAGAGAAACATGTAGTTTAAAAAGACAACAACGTGCAGAACAGGAAAAGTTAGAGATAGAAATTAAAAACTTGGAGGAAAGATATTGGCGAAGTAAAGATAAATATAAATTAGTGGAAATACAAGCTAAGAAGAAACAATTAGAAAATTTAAATATAGAAGAGATTCAAAAGAATTTAATGTATATGAAAAGGGAATATTTTGAAAACAGTGATAAGAACTCGAGGTTGCTTGCCAAGCTCACACAAAAAGAAAAAGGGAGGAATGGGATAGAAACGTTGAAAGATAGCCGAGGGAAATATTGTCATGCAATGAAAGCTAAAATAAAAATTTTTCAGGAATTTTATCAGGAATTGTACAAGGGTAAAGAAATTCAACAAGAAAAGGTGGAGGAGTATATTGGAAGGTTTATAAAGAAGGAAATAAAATCAGAATATAAGGAGTTAATGGAGTCAGTAATAACTCAAAGAGAAGTTGAAGAGGTTATTGACAAGTTAAAAGTGGGTAAATCACCAGGAGCAGATGGTTTGGGTCCAGAATATTATAAGGTCTTCAAAGATTGTCTAGTTCCAAAATTAATGGAACTTTATAATAGGATATTATCAGGAGAGAAGATACCTGAATCATGGGAACATTCAGTGATAATTCTGATCCCAAAACCAGATAAAGATTTGACTAATCCCGATTCTTATAGACCTATTTCTTTAATAAATCAGGATGCTAAAATTTTTACATCTATTATGGCCAAACGATTAAATAAATTCTTGGCAGAATATATAGGAGCAGATCAATGTGGGTTTGTGGTAGGAAGACATATGCATAATTTAGTGGGTAGAGTTTTAAATGTAATAAATGTAATAAAAAAAGCAAATATTAAGGCAGGTATTATGGCATTAGATATTTTTAAAGCTTTTGATTGTGTGAGCTGGCAGGCACTAAAGAGTATTATAGATAAATTGGGATTTGGAAATAAATTTAAAAATGTAATAGAACAGCTATATTCCCAAAATACGGCGGTAGTGGTGGTAAATGACGGACTTACTGAAAAGATACGACTAGCCAGAGGAACAAGACAAGGATGTCCGCTCTCGCCGGTCCTTTTTGTAATGGTTATGGAAGTTTTGGCGAAGGCACTAAGGGAGGATAAAGAATTAGAAGGAATTGGAGAGGTAAGGGAAATAAAGCTAAACATGTTTGCGGATGATACTTTTTTGACCATTAAGAATCCATTAAGAAAATTAGAAAGAATTAAATATCAGTTGAGGGAATTTGAGGAAATTACAGGGTTAAAAATAAATTGGTCTAAATCAGAGATGATGTTGTTTAACTATACTAAGAGGGAAGAAAAGGATTGGGAATTTAAGGGAATGGAATTGAAAGTTAAGAACGAGATTAAATATTTGGGAATTAAAATTACAAAAAATCTAGAGAATTTAGAAAGGGAAAATTTAACGAGGTTAAAGAAGGAGGTACTAGAGAAATTGGAAAAATATAAAAGATTAAATTTATCTTGGTTTGGGAGAATAGCTTTGATAAAAATGAAGATATTAGCTAAAATTAATTTTGTATTTAGGATGTTACCTATAAAAATATCAGAAACCGAGATAAAAAGTTGGCAAAATATTATTAATAAATATTGTAATGGAGAAAAGAGAGCAAGAGTGAATAAAAATAATTGGTACCTAAGCCAAAAAAAGGGGGGAATGGGTCTCCCAAACATAAAATTATACTACGTAGCAAATAGATTAAGACATGTTGTAGAAGCAATTATGGGAGTAGGAGATTTATATTGGATGGAAGAAAAAATTATAAGTAAGGTAGAGATGAATCTGGAGAATGTTTTTTTTAAAGATGGAGGAAGAAAGTGGGTTGGAAGTATAGATAATCCACTCCTGAGGACTCAATGGGAAATTTGGAGTAAATTTAAAGGGAAGCTGCTTCCGAGCAACTCTCCCTTAGCACCGATAATAATGTTAAAGAATTTCCCAGAGGATCTAAAGGGTAGATTATGTAAAATATTAAAAGAGAAAAATAAAATAAAATTAAAGGATTGGGTAAGAGATATTAAAACAAGAGAAGATATGGAAAATTTGTTAAAGGAGAAGAAGCTATCTTGGCTAGAATATGGTCAATTAGAGCAATGGAATAAAAAGTGGATTAAAGATAATAGAATGTGCAGAAAGATGACGAGGTTTGAAGAATTAGTAGTAAGTAAGGAGAAAGGAAAAGGAAGTAGTATAGTTTCAAAAGGATTAATGAGTGAAATATATAAAATATTGTTAGAGAAGGAGTTTAGAGAGAATACAGAGAAAATGATTTGGGAATCAGATTTGAAGATACAAATAGGGCGACAGAGCTGGGAGGGACTATGGAAACAAAGAGTGTTGAGAAGTTTATCAGTAAGAATAAAGGAGAATTATTTTAAAATTTTATGGAGGTGGTTCCTAACCCCGGTTAGATTGAATAAGATAAGTGATCAACATTCAGCAAATTGTTGGAGAGGATGTGGGGAAAAAGGAACGTATTTACATATGTGGTGGCAATGCAAATATGTACAAAGATTATGGAAGATGGTGTTTTCAGAAATTGAAGAAATAGTGGGAATGAAAATAGAACAAACACCAAAAATAGCATTGCTGTCACTATTTGAAGATATAAAGTGTGGAAAAGGAACTATAGAGCTGATATCGAGTTTGTTGGTTGCAGCACGATTGATGATAGCTAGGAACTGGAAGATCCAAGGGGAATATTCTATTGAGGAATGGTATAAAGTAGTATGGGACATAGCCATTAATGATAAACTGACATGTAATATTAAGTGGAGAAAAGGCGTAACTAAAATAAATGAGTTCGAAGGAATCTGGAAACAGTTCCTAGTGTTCGTGTTTACTAAGGGAAGTGGGAAACCACCAGCAGAAGAAATGATTAGATTTTGGACTCAAGAATGATCCCGAGGTGGGGGGTGCACATTTATGTTAAGAATGAAGATGTTGTAGTGTGATAAGGCATATGTAATAGTTTTTGATATTTGTACTCAACAATTATTCAATATGTATGCAGCAGATATTTGATGTATTTTTTTTTCTTATTGTGTTAGTTTCAGTTATATTTTGGAAATGTTTATCTATGTTTATATAGTGTTGAAAATGAATAAAAATTATTAAAAAAAAAAAAAGAAGTCGATGATGCAACATTATAACTGAAGAGAGATCTTAAACAGTCCATATCTTTTCTGCTTCATTATATTCCAAACTATCCCTAAGTATAAATTAAGGACATTTATCAGATTTAGATGAAGCCTGAAGCCCAGGAAGAATTGGGCCCCTTTGGACTGTTTCTGGTGCTTCCCCAAGAGAAGTGGGTTTCCATCCAAAGCCACCAGTACCAACGCTAGGGGCCAGAATGAGGATTCATGCTTGGAGATGCAGTCATTTTTTCTCATCTCCAATTAGTGTCTTTGGGTTTCATTTTTTTTTAAATGCTCATGAGAGGGGGTGAGCAAGGAGCTGCAGATGAGTGACTGACAGCTCCACCTTCTAATCCTTCTAATCTTTTCCCAGGGGTTCCAATCATTATCCTTTGGGGGAGGGTAAGGATGGGACCAAGAGATGGCCATTGTTCTACCACAACCAGGCTCCACTCTGAAAAAAACTTGTTTCTTGCCTGGGGACACCTCTGTGATTTTCATACACACACACACACACCAAGTGGAGGGGGTAGAAGGGGAAACAAATCACCCCATACCCAAATATGAGGACAGCACTTCCACATGAATTGCTGTTCCTATCCTTTTGAAAGTTGTCATGTTTCTTATTAAGGGGAGAGACATCTCTAGGTTGGCTGAAATTTTCAGAACAATGGTCCACAAGAAACATAGAGGGGGTAAGTATGGTGTCTTTGGGATATCCTAAAAATGTCAAGGCTGCTCTCAGATGAAAGCCCCTAGGCCTTTTCATCTGAAATTTGGCAGGCTCAATCCCCTCAGAAAGGCAACTTTCTCACTAAAATTTCATCCATTTCTGCCAAGAAATAAAAACATTATCAGAAATTGGCACATCCTCGCCACTGTGCTACTTTGTTGTATACCTCAATCTGTAAAGACCAACTGCTAAGTGAGAAAACACATCAATAAGGTAGCACACACAGATTCTGAATGCCCATTTCCTAATCATTTTCCTTGTAGAACTCTAGTTATGTGAAAGAGAGATGCTCAGCTGATCTCCATTTCCAGTGCTGTGGTTTACTGAATTAATATTTTAATTGTGTTCTGCACGGCTGATTTTTAAAAGTTAGATAGACAGTATGATCTCCACCTTTCCAGTCATATATGAGCAATACGTTTTATGATATATGGTGGAGGGGGCTTGTAATAAACATGCTCTGGAACCAGCAAAAACAAAAAGCTTCATTTCTTTTCTAAAGTGTCAAGGCACAATGTGCCATAAAGTAGGTGCAAAGGTTTTCACTTTAGGACTTGCACAAAGCCAAAATGAATTATCTTCTTCATAGGCCTTCTGGCATGATGACTTGCCTCTGTAAATGATAGTTGATAAGAAACCATTAACCTCTGATCCATATTATGTGGTACATAGTCATCTTCCACTAGCAAAAAACAATATTAGTCTTTATACAAATGATTGATGTCTACAGGGCACTTTCACAATCCTTCTAAACTCTTATGAGAGAAAGGAGTCTTGTTGTTTAGCGGCAAAACTTGTTCACTGCCTTTCATATGTTACTGATCCCCAAGAAGTCAGAGGGGCAGAGACCTTCCTCCAGTAATGCTACTAAAATAAGTATAAATACATTTATGGATCTGCTAAACTAAGCAATGGGAGAGCTATGCTGTTCATCAAGCAAAAGTACCCTCTAACCCAACGTGAAAGCATTTTATGATTCATATCATGGTTAGCATGATATATATAAAGGCAGTCAAATCACACAACATTGCCGAGTTTAAGAAAGCCATAAAGACTGATCTCTTCCGGCAGGCCTACCCAGATGTTTTTTAACATGTCCAATTGTTATTTTGATATTGTATCAGTTTTATATGTTTTTAATCAGTTTTATGCATTTTATGGTGATTTTGTATTTAATGTTGTTCCCCGCCTCGATCCAGAGGGAGAGGTGGGTAAGAAATAAATATTCTATTCTATTATAACATGTAGATTTGCCCACCTGCAAAACTTGCTTGACACTTTCACTCTACTCCCATCCTTCAAATAGTCACAGGAACACACAGAAAGACAATTCTGCAGATAAACACACACTGGGTTAAAACAACAAAGAGTCTTGTGGTACCTTAAAGACTAACAAATTTATTTATTCTGGCATAAGCTTTCATGGGCACTGTTCGCTTCATACATGGGTAGCCCCACATAGAGCACATTACGATAGTCTAATCGTGAAGTTACCAGTGCATGAATGACCATGGCTAGGCTATCCCTGTCCAGGAACAGGCATAGCTAGCGTACCAACCGAAGTTGATAATGGGTACTCCGGGCCACCAAGGTCACCTGGTCCTCCCATGACAAAGATGGGTGCAGGAGCACCCCCAAACTATGGACCTGCTCCTTTAGAGGGAATGCAGCCCCATCCAGAACAGGCAAACACTCCAATTCCCAGACCTGGGAATGATGAAAGAATGAAATTCTGCTGTTTTTCTTGACAGGAGAGTATGGCTATTTCCTGTCTAGCTACATAAAAGATTTTAAAGAATAAAAAGATGACAGCCCTGCTAAAGGCTGTTGAATGAGTATTTGAAGCTGGTTGGTCTGGTGTCATATACAACTGGAAGACTGTGAAGGTTTGACTTTGTGTTACAGTCAGTTCGCAGGGACATGTGTCAATCAGTTGCCTTTAAACACTCTACTACATACAATTGCTCAGTATAAATAATTTTAAAAAGGGGGTTCTCCAGACATTTTAAAAATGATAAACTTGAAATATCACTGGGTATAGATCTATTGGCTGAGAAAACTACAGATCTACAAGAACACTTTCAATGCATTTAAACTCTCCCAGTAGACTTAAACTCAGTGCAGTTGTGATCTAGACATTGGTTAGGCTGTCCAAGTCGATTAATTAGCTTTTCTTGTAATACTTTGTCTGTTACATAGCTCTGTACACCATGCCCTAAACAGGTGCCCAACTATGCTGACCCTGCCTGTATAGGAAATAGCAGGTTTAAAGACAAGGGAAATACTACTAAAACGGAGCAAGGTTGCCATTCAATGCTCATGTATTTGGAAATAAGGCTGTAGGATTGACTTCCAAGTAAATATATGCATAGACCCAGGCTCAAAGTGTGCTTCCAGTATTGCCAGTTCAGCCCAAAGGACCTGTTCTTTGATCACTATTGTGCATGGTGACACTTATGACTTTATAAAAACTGCTGCTTGAATATTTTAGTGCTCAAAGAATTTTTCCAGGGAGTAGGAAGTGTATCTAAAAACCTTTCTTTCAGTATATTGCAAAACTGGCCAGAGCCTACTGTAGAGTAAGTAATCTGATGACTTTACATGGCGTTACTCAGTATGGGAAGCATGCTGACTAATCTGAGTAATTCCATAAGTGAACATAAGAAGAACCATGCTGGATCAGATGAAGGGTCCATCTAATCCAGGACTCTGTTCACACAGCGGACAACCAGCTGTTCACCAGGAACCCGCAATCAGGACAGAAGTGCAACAGGACCCTCCTGCCCATGTTCCCCAGAAAGTGGTGTATATAAGCTTACTGTCTGTAGTGGAGAAGTGTACTTCCACCAACTCAGTTGATCCAGTATAAATCTGGATCCAATCTTATCAAATTTGGATCCAGATTTATACTGGATCAACTGGAACGCTTATCAAACGCTTATACTGGAACGCTTATCAAATTTGCAGATTACACAAAATTGGGTGGGATAGCTAATACCCTGGAAGACAGAAACAAACTTCAAAGTTGTTGTTGTTGTTGTTGTTGTTGTTGTTGTTATTATTATTATTATTATTATTATTATTTATATAGCACCATCAATGTACATGGTGCTGTACAGATTACACAGTAAATAGCAAGACCCTGCCGCATAGGCTTACAATCTAATATCTTGATAGGCTGGAGTGCTGGGCTGAAAACAACAGGATGAAATTTAATAGGGTTAAATGCCAAGTTCTATATTTCGGAAATAGAAACCAAATGCACAGTTACAAGATGGGGGATACTTGGCTCAGCAATACTACAAACGAGAAGGATCTTGGAATTGTTGTAGACAGCAAGCTGAATATGAACCAACAGTGTGATATGGCTGCAAGAAAGGCAAATGCTATTTTGGGCTGCATTAATAGAAGTATAGCTTCCAAATCACGTGAGGTACTGGTTCCTCTCTATTCGGCCCTGGTTAGGCCTCATCTAGAGTATTGCGTCCAGTTCTGGGCTCCACAATTCAAGAAGGACGTAGACAAGCTGGAGCGTGTTCAGAGGAGGGCGACCAGATGATCAGGGGTCTGGAAACAAAGCCCTATGAAGAGAGACTGAAAGAACTGGGCATGTTTAGCCTGGAGAAGAGAAGATGGAGGGGAGACATGATAGCACTCTTCAAATCCTTAAAAGGTTGTCACACAGAGGAGGGCCAGGATCTCTTCTCGATCCTCCCAGAGTGCAGGACACGGAATAACGGGCTCAAGTTAAAGGAAGCCAGATTCCAGCTGGACATCAGGAAAAACTTCCTGACTGTTAGAGCAGTACGACAATGGAATCAGTTACCTAGGGAGGTTGTGGGCTCTCCCACACTAGAGGCCTTCAAGAGGCAGCTGGACAAGCATCTGTCAGGGATGCTTTAGGGTGGATTCCTGCATTGAGCAGGGGGTTGGACTCGATGGCCTTGTAGGCCCCTTCCAACTCTGCTATTCTATGATTCTGTGTTTTTTCCCCATTGGGATTGTTTTCCATTTCCATTGCACTGGTTTCCCCCATATTTTGATATAAATAGGGTTTAGATGTTACATGGAGCCCTGGTAATATTGCCAGTAGTGGTTAACTCAGCCATTTTTCTGAATGCAACTGAAAAGTACATCAACCACTTTACATATGTCTTCTCTCATCCCACTCCCCTCCAAAAAGCCATGACAAATAAATAAGAAAATCGAAGAGCAAATGTGTCATCAAAAGATAAAGTAAGGTTATTATGAAAAAAAGATGTGTTAGCATCATGATGTATATTATCAACACTGGAAACTTGCTATCAAAAATCAGATCTGTGATTGCACCATTGATTTCCTTGCAGGGTACAATCAAAGCCTGCTGTGTTTAGATTTCTAATGTCTTATCTCTTGATGACATTTCCATCTTTACCAGCATCTGGACTGAAATACCCTTGACTTGGTGTGCTCAGAACTATTTCTGTGCAAGTAACACCATTTAAGAACTTAGAATATTGGTACAGTGAAGAGAAAGTCGAATGCTGAGACGTCTGCAAATCCATTGGTTTGGTCTAACAGTAAAAATGTGGTTGTTTAGCAAGAGGGCCCCCTTAAACCTCTGCCTGTACTTGTCTCTCGTAAGTCAAGAGCCCCTTAGGGAATGTCTGGCAATGTGAATTATTGATGTGATGGAGGTCTCCTGTGGAAACAGATGTTTTCAGTTTCTTCTGATATCCTGTTATGGCTGGAAACAAAAGCAAATTAAAATGTCTGAAGATTCAGGTTCAATGAAACAATTCAAAGCTGTGTTTGAAACATCATGCTTAAAAGTAAATATTAAGCTTGAGTAGAACACATTGATGTGAGAGACATGCTTCATGCATGCACTAAAGGATATCCACCCCCACCAATGTTTTCCCCAGCCAACCACAAATGAAGTTAAAACTGTATATGCTGGGATATATCGAAAATATATACTGAAGATGAATATGCCTAATCTTCCTCCTTGAACAACTAATATACCACCTTTCTCTCTTTCTTCAGCTCTTTTATATGATCAAAATTCATCCTTTCCTTGAAGTCTTGGTTGTGTTTCTGAACCAATGGCACTTTCTCACATTTTTCCTTTGCTTTCCTTGGCTTTCCCATTCTTCCCTTTCTTAGTGACTTCCCTGCATTGGTAGGAGTTGCCAGATTTTGATTTTAAAAATACTAGTACGACATGGTGAGTTATGATGCTTTTCAGTATCAGATGGAGCCAAGGTGGGTCCTAGCAGCAGTACCAGCAGTAGATTAAATGGCGCCCCAAGCAAAGAGAATCTTTGACATACCTGCACAATTTGTATTATTTATCCCTATCATGTGAGATTAAATATTTGCATGCATGAACCTGATCACAACCTTTCAGATACATTTGGGTTCTGATGTAACATTCCTGAGACATTTTTTTAAAAATGTTGGCCATACAGACCAGAGTTGCCAACTTTACAAGTGAAGATGAATTGTTTGTACTATTGACCATCTAGTCCATAAGTAGATAGATAGCCTATGACAATGCTCCCCCAGACCCACATCTCAGGCAGTCACCTAGTCTCATAAGTGTAGAACATGGGGCCATCCCATGAAGCTGATTGGTGGGAGAGCCAAGACAGATAAAAGACAGATAAAATGAAGTATGTCTTCACACAGTGCACATTTAAGCTATGGAATTCACTTCCATAAGATGTAGTGAAAGCCGCCAAATTGGATAGTTTTAAAAGGGGATTGGACAAATTCATGAAGGATAAGGCTATCAATGGCTATTAGTCCTGATGACTATATGCTACCTCCAATATCAGAAGCAGTGTCCACTAGTTGCTGGGGAACATGGGCAGGTAGGGATGTCAGGCTACCTCCAATATCAGAAGCAGTGTCCTTTAGTTGCTGGGGAACATGGGCAGGTAAGGATGTCAGAAAAATCCTCAATTGAATCAAATTATTTCGGATTTCTATTAATCTGACCTGTGGATTCCATAGCAGACCGGCATGTCACACTAATTCTGCAGACTTGTAGACCAGTGTTGTTTTGTTTTTGCTTTACTTTCCAGAGTTTTACACAAATTGGACATTTTGTGGGGATTTGAGCATTTTCACAAGTGTAAATTTGTGCAAATGTGATTTTGCATCCACACAAATCCAAATTTGTGCAAATTCAGGAATCTGGAAAAAATCTGCTTCCATCAATGAACAGTCCATGATCAAAAGGCTTTTGACAATATGCAAAATACATATGGAGCGGATTTTACAAAATCCCTACATTACATCCCTAGCAGAAAGGTGCTGTTACACTCAAGTCCTGCATGTGGGTTACCAGTGGGCAGCTGGTTGACAGCTGTATGAACAGAGTGCTGGACTAGACGGACCCTTGATCTGATCCAGCCTAGGTCTTATGTTCTAGATCACCAACTCCTAAATCTGGCCTTGTCCAGCTAAATGTCATAGCTGGATAGAATCTGGGTTTTATTCATTTTTCATGCCCCAATATTTTACAGGACAAAAGACTGATTTCACTGTTCATAGTTGGGATAACTGTTGAAATTTAGGAGGAACTACAGATAGTAGTTCCCCCAATTTCAAAAACAGTTTGCCATGTGGTGTTGGGGTCTGTTTTTCAAGAAATAGATGACCAAAGTTTCCTTTGGTATGTGCAAGTACCTGAGGGGCTCTTTGGATCCCAGCAATAGAGTAGATGTTTCCTGAAGCAGAGACATGTCTTTTTATGTTAATCTGCAAAGCTCTATTTTTTATTGATGGCACCTTATAAAACAACAAACATGCCTTCAAAATTTACTCATGTCCAGATGGTGGACCATCCAAAAAAGAGGAAATTCACCACCCAAAAAGAGGACAAAAGAGAGCAGAGATTTGCATATCTATATTTATAGATCCGAATTTAAGAAATAACTGCTGTAATTTAAATGGAAATACAATTTATCATGCCATGTTGGGGAAACCTGTGACCAGGTGATCTGTGTGCCTGCTCAGTCTGCTGTCCAGATGCTAGCTCTTGATGGACATTTCAAGGCCCCAGCTGCTCTCCCTTCCTATGGTTCTTCATATTTAAAGCAGACTTGGACTGGACAGTCCTTCAAATAGAGGACTATCCTCTATAAATTAGGACACATGGCTACCCTAGGTTCCATGTAGCACTAGGAATGAACAACCTGCTGTCTTCAACAAAAGCAATCCAGTTCAAACTTTTAGCTAAACCAAACTTCAGATTTGGCTCAAGGACTCAATATCAAAAATCTGCAGAGAAGTCATATTTAAAACTCCTTCTCCATTTCTTCCACTCATTGTTGAATTCCATATAACACCATCAGATCCCAGGTACCTGGGACTGAATAGCACAGCATATGCAGAAGCAAACTTCACAACAGACTGAGCAGAGCTGGAAAAGGAAAGGCAGCTTGATCAGAGGCCAGAATTCTCTTCAGCTTGAATAGACTCCAAGGCGACTTTAGAAAAGGACAGATGCAGCCAGCCTCTTGTTTTCAAAAAGCCCCACAGTTCAAAATAATACTATGATCTTTATGCGGCAGATCATCACTGTTCACCTTGTAACGATCGTATTATATAGGCCAGATTGATCATCTAGTTAGGCCTCAAATGGTCACAGAGAAATAATATTTTCACACAATCCGTCCTATGCAGTTGAGCCAGACAGAGCTTACAGTGAATTAGGCCCCCTGAAGCCATATTGTGGTTACAAGAAAGCATCAGCAGTTGTCTCTGGGAGTGTGTATATGGGGGGGGGGGAGGTTCGGGAGAAAATGGATTTTATTTAACTTTTCTTTTAAGAAAGCTCAAAAGTGGGTTTTGTAATCAGCCGGTTCCCCCATGCCACTGCAGAACAAGCACTGCATAACACTGCATAAATAATATCACTCCCATTTATCTGCTGGTTTTGAGTGTCATCTAGCCATTTCATTAGAAGAGGTATCAATAGGATTACTACTATTGTTAATCATTTCTACCATGCTTCCCAGTGTGCAAAGTACTTTACAGTTTTAGTGTTAGTATTATAGCAGGCTCATGGCTAATCGGGAAGAATTAATAGGGAGCGGGAGAGAAATAGAGCTCTCCCTTTCCATAAATTCCTCCTGCCATAGAAATAAGATATTTTCTTTGTGATGGGGAGGTTGGCTTGAAGCTGTCTTAGGTGCATTGCAGTATATTTCTACTAAATATTCTGAATAGATACAGAACAATCATATAAATATCATACACACACACACACATATTCTCTCCTCATCTTAAGGCTTCTCAGATAACATCTTAGCAAAACTGCAAACAAATAATAATGCCAGGAGTTCAATTGCTCCCCTTTACATGTACTCTGCCTCTAGGCCATTCCATAAGATTTTGGGCCTTATTCAAAGTATCTAGCTACTGCCTTCTGCATCCTTCAGCTGCTGCTTTTTAAAAACAAAATCCCTAGTCTTTTCAGTTTATTCTGCATTTTTCAAAACACAGAAACACGTACACACTCATATTGGCATCCCTGCTTCTAAATCGTTTCCTGGAGAAAAAGAATCCCGTACACCTTCTCTTCTGCTTTGCATCCAGGAGATAACAGCAGCACCAGTCTTTCCCTGACTTCAACATTATATCTAGCAGGTGCAGCCCAAAATCCTTTTGCCTCCTCTCTGTGCAGGTTGTTCTTGTGTCTGATAATGACCACTTACTGCCCAAGGAACTGAGAGTGCTCTTTGGAGAGCGCTGAAAGCTGAAAGCCAGACAGTTTGCATCAGGTTACTATGTGTTTCTCCATCAACTGGCCATAATAAATACCCTGCTTCTCAAAACTAAAGGCGATAAAACCAGACAGGGTCTCAGACAGGATCTCACACAGCCCAAGGCAAAATAATTTCAGCTTTTAAAAAAGGGACAGCCATTCCCTAGACTGTCAAAGCTGAAAAGTGGGGAAAGAACAAGCAAGCAAATTGTCTTTAGACCATTAACTTTAAAAAGCTGGAAACATTTTCAAAACAAGCCCTAAAAAAGGCTGGCAGACAAAAAAGAAAAAGAAGAGATTCCTTTGACTTTTCATAAAATGCATGCGACACATTTGTTGCAAAGGGGGAAAGCATAATGATTTTGCACTGATCTTTTGAACAGGTCAGCCACTAGGCCCATAAACTAGGACATGTGCAGCACAAATAAACTGGATGATGTTGTCCTCATTGTCCCACTATCTTCAGTGAAGCTGTCTCCCCAGTTAGTGCATTTAGGATTGCAGCCTAAATGAACACAGGGATAGCCATGTTTACCTGTTGCAGCAAAAGCAACAAAGAGACTTGTAGCACCTTAAATACTAACACAAGTTGTTCATAGCATAAGCTTTCATGGACTCAAGATCATTTCATCAGATCTCATACATCTGATGAAGGGATTCCATTTCCACAAAGCTTAGACTAAGTTGTTCTTTTCTGTTTTGCAGCCTAAATTAAGTGATGCAAATTGTAGGACTTGGTGTGTGTGTGTGTGTGTGTGTGTGTGTGTGTGTGTGTGTGTAAGGGTGAGTGTGTGTATGTACTTGATGTCAAGCTTTTAGCTGCTTCGTTTTACAAACCATAGTCCAAAAACTTATTTTGGCGGAGGCAGGGGTGGGGGAGAAGACATAAATGCCAGTAACACTAATATATGTCTCTTGAGAAAAATATAACACTTGGAGAAGAATGTATGCATTTATTTATTTTCGATATTGGTAGGCCACTCTGTAATAAAAGTAGTCAGCATAAAAACAAACAAGTTAAATCAATAAAAAGAATAAAATAAAAAAAAATGAAATGCATTAAACCCAACTCCAAATTAAGATATGATGATGATAGTGGTGATAGTAGATCAAAGTGACTGCAAAGTCAGAACAAATTTACTTTGGAGCAGAGCTACTGACTCCTGTGAATACACTAGAATAAGTCGTCTGAATGTTGCACCCTATACAGCTGGCATGGTGATGGGGAAGCCGGCAGAAAAAGATCAGTGGAATGCAAAGGAATGCACCCAGAGAGCAGTGCTACCCCCAAGCCTGCTCCCTTTCGGGAACTCTAGGCTTCTGTGAGGGGGGGCAGATTCAAATGAGCGGGTGGTGATGGGGAGGGCTGTTCGGGAAGTGCCTTGCGGGCAGCTCCGGAGTTGGCATCTGCCCGAGGCAACAAACCAGGGCTGCTGCTGCTTTTCGGCTCCCCTCTTGGCTCGCAGGGGGGGGGGGGGGTGGAGGCGATATCAGCAGCCCGACGAAAGCGGGGGTGGCGGCGGGCAGCAGGAACGCGGAGAGAGGAAGAGGGGGCGAGGTTTTGGTCCCCCCTGAAGAAGATAGTTGGGAAGGGAGCGATTGCCATCCTGCCGCAATTTCCCTGTGTCATGGCTCTGGTTTCCTAGCAACAGCAGCGGGTCCGAGCAGCAGCAGCAGCAGCAGCTCACACAGCACCATTCAGGAGCAGCAGCGTCGGTGCAGCAGCAGCTCCGCCGGGCAGGAGAAGCGCCCCGCTTGCAGCCGCCGCCGCCGCCGCCGCCGCCGCCGCCACAATAACAGCCGCAGCCAGGAGGCAAGCCGGCAGAGGAGCGGCCGCCTCGAGCGCCAGGGCGACCCCAGCCGAAGGATGCCGGCCGGAAGAGGAGGCGGCGGAGGCGAAGGCGAAGGCGCGGGAGCCGCACTTTGGAGAAACTCCTGCTCGCCATGGCTGCCGCCGGCTGGCGTGGCTGCGAGGGAGACGCTCCCTTCGCGGCTCTAATGGGGATTTACAGGAGCGGCGGCCGCGCGAAGGGGAGGGGGCTGTGGTGGTCTTCGCCCAGGGCTCCTCTCGCGCCGGGCTGCAAAGTTTCTCTCCATGGTTTCTCTCTGGGCTTCGAGGAACTTGCCTGCGGCTCGGCCACCTCGCGATCGGCCCTGGTAAGAGAGGAACGGAGCGGCTTCGCTTGCCACACGCTGCCATTTTGAACCATAAACTCACCCGGGGATCCTGCAACGCCGCCCGCCGCCCGCTCCTAACAAACACAAAAGGGCTGGCCGTAGGGGAGGGGTTCGTCAAGATGTCTCTGGCCCCCTTTCCCTCCGAGGGTCTCTACGGTCACAGCAGTTGTGGCTTCATCCCTTCCTGAAAAGGTGCCGGGGGGGGGGGCATGTTCTGAAGGTTATGAAATGAATGATGGAGGTGTACGGTTCAGATAGGCGCAGGTGATGGGTTAGGCGCCTGACAGATTGGAAGTACCATTTGATGGATTTTGCTCAGCTGTGAGTTTTGATTTGGAAAGTTGAAAGATTGGGCTGCCCCTCTTCACTGACTCCAGAGCAAGCTGTATAACGGCTTTTATTGTTGCCAGGTTTATCCCTTTGATCGGCTCTGCCAGGTGGGCTGACTACCAGGCAGGGATTTTCAGCAGCATCCTTCGGAAACTATCCCCAATAGGCACTGACAACTTTGCTAATTACATTGTGTAGGACAACATAGCACCAGGTATGTCAACCACAATGTTTGATTAGCCTCTGTCCCTAAGGCACCCCCAAGGAGTGTTTAAACTCTCTTGCAGCAGGCAGAAAACTCTCCCAAGACAAGAAGCTAATTTCTACAGGACAGGTGAATTTACCCAAATGGAGGGGGCTTCCCTCCCCCTTTCCCTACACATGCAACCAGCAAGAATATTAATATCAGTTGTTTCTATCAAGTGTTATTCTGTTGAATCTCTTTTTGACTTGAAACACAGCTGAAATCCAGGAAAATAGAGAAATGTGTTTAATAGTATGACATTTATTTAATAGTATAGAATAGTTAGTATAACTGATAGCTGGCATGGATCACATTGACAATATGTCACATTGACATATCTTTCAGAATTAGAGACTGTTTCTTCATAGCGTATTCATGAACAGTAGCTTTCTTTTTAGGAAACCCACCTCTGCCACTGTTTTTACTGTCCTATATACTACCATTGCTTTGCAAACATTGTTCAAATCTAAATATCAACATATGCTTTCCCATCTCAGTTAATACAGATCCTCATCTATTGGTGCCCTATCGTGAAATTTCATTACATCAAAAGCTGAACCTTCCTCAAAAAATACATAAATAAAGCCCTATTAAATTATTATCATCTTTCATTACTGTGAAAGATGAGGTAAAGGTCAACTGGCTGACCAATTACTTTTAGGAGGAGAGTAATAACCAGGAATATTTTTGCAAGAAAATGCATGGATTTTAAATGAATCAGAAAATTGCTGAATCTAGGGATATTCCGGAAATGGGGAGATTTAGTTGATGAGGGAAATAAGATTACTTAGGATGCTGACTTAACCAGATTTCAAAGCAAAGGATTTAACTTTGTGCAGCACACTAAACTGATTGCTTTTATCTTTCTTTCTTATAATTTATTTTAGACACTCCGGCAAAAGTCAGGAATGACCCTTTATCATTCTTTAGTATTTGCAGACTGCCTTGAACAGTTTGCAAGGAATTGTTGAATATTCAGTGGTTGCTTTATTATTTGAATACTCAGATTAATGAACCCTGATACTGTGATGTAAATAAAACCCTGCAAATAATTTCAGGGTACTTTGTCAATAGAAGAACATGATTTGTTCTCTTGGTGATTCAAAGGAGTGTTCCCTCTCTTTTTTAAAAAATCAGGTTTTGCACAGTATCTTTCTGTTCCCATTACATTTTCACATCGATGGTCTGAAAAATCACTGGTGTTACATAACCAGTTTCCTTGAACATCATACATGATTCCAGATCAGGCATATGTCCAGAATGTATGCTCACAACCTAAGCATAAAAGAAGATTTGTCTGTGTAGTCAAAAACAAATTGAAAAGGAATTGTTTCAAATAAACTTTCCTGATTATATTAGGATCTGTTTATTTCCATAATATATTGACAGCAATAAATGATAAACGCTGGATTTAAATAAAATCCCTGGCCTGATCAGTACAATGCATGCATACATAGATATCAATGGCATAAGTGAAACCATTCATCTTACCTTTTGGGGTTTTATTTCTCACTTTTAAAAGCTGAAATGCCTTTCTCTCTTGCATGCTAGATCACTATCCCAAAGCCCCTTGTGTAATGCAACCTTCTGGCCTCATTCAAAGAAGATGGCCTGAGGCTAGGACACAGCAGTTTTCGTAATAAAAACAGGAATCTATGGGGAATTCTTAATAAAACAGTGTGGATTATTAAAGCCAAGCAATAGCTCAAGGTGTGATTAAGGCTGCATCAAGCTCCCCACCCCCACCCCACCCTCAGCTGCCTCCTTAAAACAATAGGGAAATGCTTCAAGTCTTGGGTATCATAAGACAGAAGCTGAAAACTGCGGCATAAGGAACTTTAAAGGAAGGATGAGTTGTCTCTAAACTGATATTGGCAGATGACTCCAAGGTTTAGTTTTGAAGTGTTTTTTTATAATGAAGCTTTAACCCTTTTTAAATGTGTTGATGATTCCACTTCAGACAAATCTCTCCTTGCCTATAGAGTATTAATTCAGTCTGCCAAACAACAACAAAGGCTTCATTTCAGAGTGACTGCTCTTTTTCATCCAGCTCATATGTGTACATCTTGGAGTACCTGGTCAGACTGTACTCTAACCCCTTTTCAACTTATCACTGAATGTAGAAAAGAGTGGAAGGTAATCAGGATTATATCCTCTCTCCCCGCTCCTGATCTCCATGCATAAAAACATTAGAACCTAAGAAAAGATGTGTTGGATCAGACCAAAGGCCTATCTAGTCCAGTATTCTGTTCCCACAGTGGCCAACCAGATGCCTATCAAAAGACCACACATCGGACATGAGTGCAATTAGTGCCCTCTGCTCATGTTCTCCAGCAACTGGCACACACAGGCTTACTGCCTCTGATGCTAGAGGTAGCATATAGCCATCAGGACTAGAATTATCCTACATTAATTTGTCTAACTCCCTTTCCAAAAAGCCATCCAAGCTGATGGCCATCAGTACAGCCTATGGTAGTGAATACATATATATTCAGTGGAGAAGTACTTCCTTTTATCTGCCCTGAATCTCCCACCATTTAGTTTCCTTGGATGACCCCAGGTTCTAGAATTATGAGAAAAGGAAAAGTTTTTCTTGCTTTCTCTGCACCATACACAATTTTATACACCACTACCATAGCCCCAATTACTCACTTTTTAAAAAGTTTAAAAGTCCCTTTCCTCATAAAAAAGTTGCTCCAGCTCCTTGATCATTTTGGTAGCCCCTTTCTGCACCTTTTCCAGCTCTACAGGGTCCTTTTTGCAGTGTGATGCACAGAACTATACACAGTATTCCAAGTGATGCTGCACCACAGGCATCACTTGGAAACCCCCCCCCCCCGGTTCCTAATGATAAACAAGCAATGAACTAAAGAAGAAAACAAACAAACCAGTGGTGTCCTTTCCCTCTTGGGCTGTCCCTTCATTCTTATCTCTTGTCTCTCATGCTGTGTCTTCATTGGTCCTTGTCAAGTAGAAAAGACCCAGTGAAGTTTGGGGACCTGGGAGTGAGACCTTCCCAGGACATTGTTAACAAGTTCTTCACACATGTGCACACGCATACACACCTAATAATTTTAAAGGCTGGGAAAGCCTGCCTCCAGCCTAATTTGCAGGATTTGCAGGATACATCCAGCTGTGAGGTTTGGGGGAAGGGGTTAAGGGAATTATCAGGTGGGGTGGAATGCAGAGAGCCATTTCATTTCATCTTCATTTCATTTATTATATTTCTATTCTACCCAATAACCAAAACTCTGTGGGCATGATACAAAGATTAAAAACCTTAAAAATATCCCATGACCTGATTAAAAACTTATCATATGCTCCCAAATGCCTGGGAGTAGAGGAAGGTCTTAACTTGGTGCCAAAAAGATAACAATGTTGGTGCCTGGTGGGCCTTGCTGGAGGAGTTCATTCCATAATTGGGGGGACAACACCAAGAAGGCCCTTTCCCTTGTTGCTACCTTTTGAGCCTCCCTCAGTGGAGGAGGCCAGAGGAGGGCCTTAAACGATGAGTGTAGTGTCTGGGTAGTTCATGCCAGAAGTCAAATCAAAGGATGAGGGGGAAAGTAATTATTATATTTATATACCGCCCCATAGCCATAGCTCTCTGGGTGGTTTACAAAGATTGAGGAGAGGAACCTTAAGGGGGTTGTACGACAGGTAGAAAGAACTGGTGTGTTCAATTCCCTCAACTGGGGATATACGAAGTAAGCAGTTTTTCCTTCTGAGGTAAAGGAAGGAAGATCTACAGTTTAGGGTAGATCAAGTTGAGTTATGAAGCCAAGCCAGCCTACTAAAGGTAGAAGAGTATAAGGCCTGGTTCAGACAACACGCTAAACCATGCTGCTTAACCACAAACTGGTTAAGGGAATGCATTAACCTTAATGCATTCTCTTAACCAGCTTGTGGTTAAGCAGCATGGTTTAGTGTGTTGTCTGAACCAGGCCAAACTCACTCTGGAAAGAAATCTAAACTATCCATGCCACTTACAGGCCTTTCTTCTTCCACCTTCTTAAGACTTTCAGAGAAAGTACTCTCCTTACCCCTAGCTCATATATGTTAATCTAGGACCATACTTTTCATATGATCAGTGGAGGGGTGGGGATGGAATCAGGATTGCGACCCTCACCCCTAATTTCCAAGCATACATTGGAATACAACCTAGCAGCCACCACATTTGCAACCCTAATTTACATACACACACACTGAAAATGTGAAAATGGCTCCAGTCCATCAAATTCTGACAAGCATCATAGCAAGCCACTTCTGCCTGCTCCTATATAGCCCAGCACCACAATAAATGTGCTTTGCACCATGAAAAATAAACTCATCCAAGTCTCCAGAGCAAGCAATATAATGGAACTAGAGATTTATAATTTATAATTTCCAGAAATTTTGAAGCCATGGGGAAAAAACTTTTTGTGTTTTTTTTTCCAGGGTGGGAGGAAATGGAAAATTCAGGAAAATTTGAAAAATAAGCAATACTAAACATTTTTAGCACTGTCCTAACTAAAAAAAAAAAGTCATTTTTCTTTAGTTAGGACAGCCTTTCCCAATCTTGTGTTTTCCAGACATGTACATTGATGGTGCTATATAAATAAATAAATAATAATAATAATAATGTTTTAAAATACTGAGAGAATAAAAAGGTCTTCAGCTGGCGACGAAAGGAGTACAGTGTAGGCGCCAGGCAGACCTCTCTGGGGAGCTCATTCCACAACCGGGGTGCCACAGCAGACAAATTTTATGAGCAAACCAAATTACACGTAATATATTTTAGATTTCTATTTTATTCCTGACCAGAGGGAACATTAGCAAGTAGCCCTTGCAACATCTGAATCATTCTAGAAGCCAGAAGAAGTAGGAAGAACTTGGGGCAGAGGACAGCATCAGTTCCTGTTTGTAAGGAAATTTATTAAAATTCCTGAAATTGTTTCTGTTTGTGGGTGGAGCTTAGGGAAATCTGATCTCAAGGAAAAGCTATGAAAATTTTATTTAGCTAGGAACCAATCCGCTTAGGAATGATAAGCAACTATATTAAATTTAAGCTACTTTAAGCAATCTCAACCTATTATTTTATTCTCTTTTATAAATATTTTCGTTAATGATATCTTATTTTTTTCAATTTTGAAAGGTTGTCTCTAGTGGTAGGGTCAATTTCATGCCAATGTCATAGGAACCAGGCTATTGAGTCTGTTTTGGGTAGAGAGGGTTTATTCTAATAGCAGCAGTTTTATAGTTGAAACAGTATTCCCTAGTGGTGAAGTCTTATTGAGAACTTTATTAAAAACTGTGGCAGTGAGTTTCATCTCTCCAAGCCTTGAAGTTAATATAAAAGAAGAAACATAGATAGGATAAGGCTAACCAACAGTGTATTTTCACATGTGGGTTTTAGATTAGAACGGCATTAATGGATTGCTACAGCATCTAAATAGAACAAGGCCAGAGACACAGGACTCTCTATAGAACTAAACACAAACTGTTTTCTTCCATTTTATGATATGGTGATTCTACTCACATGTTAGGAAACTGAGTTTGACTTGAAGCATCCCTAAATGTCTAACAATAAAAGACATTAAATCAGTAAGTTTAATAAGGAATATAAGAAATGACTGTGCTGAGAATCTTATAGAGTAGTTTAAAAAACATTTTTCTCCATGGTTTCATGAAACTATTCTTTCCAGACATTTTAGATCGCTAGCCTTCCTATAAAAGCCTTCTTATTACATACTATTTAGAAATAATTTGAGAAGAGAAAAGACAAAGTAATATAAACACCTTGTCTTAAATTCTAAAAGAAAATATTTCATAATCCAAAGATGTTCATTGTTTCCAATTCATCAGAAAAAAAAACCCAAAAATGAACCTGGGAGGATGGGGAACCCAGGGGGAAAAAAATCCTGGGCTTTTTCCAGGCTGTTAAACTACATAGGAAATTAATATTTCTGAGGCAGGGTGGGCTACTGTTAAAGGAAGGTCAGAATCCCTGTGTGTTTCTCAGTTTGTGAAATATGGGTACTTAACATGTTTCCCAACTTTTTGCCTCCCAACTTGTTCACCTTGCGAAAAAGATGGCCTTTCGAAGGTATAAAGTCACCAGTTCTTTCCACAACAGCAGCTTTGCCTAGTGAGAGACCGCAGAGAGCGAGTAAATTGGGTCAAAAGGATAGAGAATATTTTCAGGTGTGCTTCCCCAAAATGGTGCTTCTATGAAAGCAGAGGAAAAACTGCAGTTTGTTCTCTGAAGTTAAGGTACACTATCATTACAAGTTCACCTCAACTGGAGATATTGGACCTGTGTTTATACTGGACTACCAGGAGTGAGGAGATTTGGGCCTGTGTTTATACTTGGTGACCAGAAGTGAGGAGAAGAGGGAAGGGCAGAGATGGGGAATGTGGGTCTCTCCAGATGTTGTTGGACTGCATCTACTATCATACCTCTTCATTGGCTATGCTGGCTGAGGCTGATGGGAGTTGCAGTCCAACAACATTTGGAGGGCCACACATTTCTCCTCAGTAAACATTCTGTGCAGAGCAATTAATGGAGTTTGTGGCTTGGGAACATGCTGAATTACCAGCAGGGTGGAGGTTGAGGGAAATAGGGATAGGCTGAGTGTGAAAATAAGGTTCTGAGGTAGAGTGTTTATTTAGTTGTAGATTTCATGTCATTTATACACTGCTTTTCTATCTATATGCATTCCAACCTGTGCAGAACTCATCAAAACCCAGAAATCATTTAAACAAGTTAACTAAACAACATTAAAGTTACTAGAATTGATATTAAAAATACAGAATGCTAAAGGCAAGAAAATGAAAATAAATTCCAAATGAAAATGTCTCAATGTCAGGAAAAGAAGGGGCTGCTAAATGTCCCCGGGAAAGAAATTCCACAATTGTGGAGCCACCACAAGAAAAGGCCCTGCACCTGGTAGCTGTCAATGGAGAAAGGCCCTTACACCCCATTCAAAAGCACCTCCGTCTTGGGAGGGTTAAGCTCCAGCTGGTTCACCCCATCCATACCAGAAGGCTCCAACACAGATTCACTAGGAGTCACACCCACAGGGGAACTTGCTCTAAAACATGATGTGGCATTTAGTTAAGGCTGCTGTGCCAGCCATGCTCTCCACGAGAGAAGGAACAGGTTTACAATCCCTTTCAGTCTTTCAAAATCTCTTTTTATATTTCCCTTCATCCTTCTTTGTTTTTTGCAAACTGCATAAGGGACCTTATCAGTCAATTAAGGTAAAACGACAGCCACACAGCTTTGATTCCTCTCTGAGTGTTTAGCTACTCATGACATGCCCAGCTACAATTCAGTGAACATACAGACACCAAAGTTAAGGCTAAGTGGTCAATGGCTATCCTGCCTGTGGTGATAAAGTTACTTAGACACAGGGCATTGTGTGTTTTGCACATATGCCCTAGCGTGAGACTGAGCCGATTTTAGAAAAACTGATTTGAGCTGTCATTCGCAAGCTAGCTGGGATTTGGCAAAGTCCCCTGTTATCTAGCTCCCTCCCAAATGCTCATGTTCTTTTCTCCGTTTTGCTGCAGGAGCCGGAGCCGCTGTAGGGAACAGTGCCCAGGGTAGCCAGCCATGATCGCCACTGGAGGCCTCTTGAGGATCTCAGCCAGGAAACAGGATCCCCTGCGGCCTCAGAGCCAAGTCCCAAAACGCAAGCGCAAGGCCAAAAAGAAACGCAAGAACGACGTGGTGGTGGTGAAAGGCAAGCTCAAGTTCTGCTCGCTCTCTGGCCTCATTGCTCTCTGTGGCATCCTGGTGCTGCTGGTGGGGATTGCCTTGGCCGTGGTAGGCTACTGGCCCAAGCCTCTTTACCGGGCAAGGGGCCTTGGGGACAGACCGGGTTTGGCTCCGCCCGGGGGCGCCACCAAAAGCCCCTCCAGGAACCAAACCGAAGACTCCGGGGAATCTCCTCTGGACGGCTCAGCAACCAACTCCTCATCTCCAAGCAACAAGAAGGGCGTTGCCCCCTCCTCCACCAGCTTTCTCTTCCAGCTTTTCTCGCGGTATTTGCATTCAGACAAGCTCAAGGTGCTGGGGCCCCTCATCATGGGCATTGGCATCTTTCTCTTCATTTGCGCCAATGCTGTGCTCCACGAGAATCGGGACAAGAAGACCAAGATTATCAATCTGAGGGACCTGTACTCCACTGTCATAGATGCACACAGCCTCCGGACCAAGGACGGGCCCCCCTCAGCCTCCATCGCCCCAGTCCCCATCAATGGCTTTGTTAACTACGTTCAGTCCCGAGGACTCGAGCTGAAACCCGGCAGTGGCTCTGGGGAAGCCGTAGGGGCTGCTGCTGTGCTAGCCAAGAGCGCCTGGCACCCAGCTGTCAGCGCTCCCCTCTCACCACCCGACTTGGCTTCCTCGCCACGCTGTTCCTCCTCCTTCTCTCCTCGGCCGCCGCAGCCGCCCAGCTTGGCTGAGGCTGTGTACAGCATCTATCGGGAGAGGGCTGCCTTGGCTAGAACTGCTCACAGCCCGCCTTGCAGTCCCCCCGACGGCTGGGACCAGCACAGCACAGCCAGCTCCATCGTGGGTTCATCACTCAGCACCTTCACTCTGCTGCCAATGGCTCAGGGGGAGGTGGCTGAGAGAGACCGGGGTGGCTGGCGGAGGGCGCTGGGTGAACGAGGTGCCAGGGAAATCCCTCGGGGGGAGTTTGAACTCAGCCTGAAAGATCTCAGGAGCAGCTATGTAGACCCGGGGCCGGGGCATGCCATGCTGCCCAGGACGGGCAAGCGCAAGCGGGTGCTGAGGCGCCAGAGCACAAGCTGCCTGCCTGATGCCAGGAGACCCCTCTCCCCAGAACCCTCTCAGACTTTGGGGAGTAGCACAGACCTAGACTCCAGCCTTTTAGTGAAAGCTTCATCTTCCAGCTACTCCAAATCCCTAGATCTGGGGGACTCTCCCCCTCCGACGCCACCTGTGGATAGGAGAGATTCCCAGAGCTCTCAGTGTGACCAGTACAGAAGCAATAAGGGCTACACCCCACTGGAGGAGACAGGCACCTCCCTGGAATCGGTTGCCAACACCCCAGCCCATAAAACCCAGGACTGTGAAGTGCGCCCCAGCAGGGAGACTGGCTCCTCGGAGGATACCAGCAAAGAACAGACCGACAAGCCGCCTTTGAAAATGCAAAGACAGTATACAAATAAAGAGAAACTTTTCATGATCTCCAGATCGGATACCACCGTCGGGCTGGAGGAAGGGGACCTGGAAAACACTGGCATTTAAACAGAGTAAGATAAAATGGAGACAAGCATCAGAACAACTTGCAATCCTTCTGCCCCCTTGTGGATCTAGGAAACTGGTCAATATCCAAAGAGCTGAAGTATGCCATCCTTGCATTGCATCAATAAATTCCTGTAGAGGTCTTCAGGAAAAAACAAAAACATGTAACAGGAGTTTGTTCTGTTCAATTGCGAGTCTATATTCCATGCAAGCCAAATTGTATTGCACATTGACAGTCCAGTAAATGTTCTGGATCAAAGGAAATAGAGTATTTTGACAATAATTGTGCACTTTACCCATTTTTAATTCCAGTTGCCCTTTTTGTTTTCTTTCTTGGCTTTTGCCATGGCACTAACTGTACACTCTTTCCCCAGCTTCAGACCGAGATGGTTTTCAAGTCAGCAAAACTGATCTCTCTTTTAATGTTCACGTAGTAACAGAGTACCGTTTTGCAGGGATTAACAGATGAAGTACTATGGCAAAGAGAACGAAACCCACAGCTTTAATTTCTATAAAAGCGTCAGCAGAGAAAGACTGAAGATGGGTAGCACTGTGGCCAACTAATTTTACATTCCTAAATTCAAATAATGAGTATTTTATTAAGTATTATTGCACATGTATGAACTAATAGCATTAATAACCATTTTTAATTTAAATAAAATATGTTTACAATGACAAAGTATATTTAGATAACATTTCATTGCTGGCACCTGCTTAATTCTTACAAATGAAATAGGGCTCATTTTCAATGTAGGAGTTAGAAAGTGTTTGATTTTAAAGGAGAAGGAGATTAGTTGTATGTATTGGATTCAGGAGAGCAACAGTAAAACTTTTCTTAAAGGAAGGAGAAAAGTGTGGTTGACCTAAATAAGCTAAGCCTATACATATCTATTCAGAAGTAAGACACATTGACTGTGTTTACATGTTCACTGCAGCCCACCGTGGCTTCTTTAAGCCTTAGTGGGTTGTGGTGCGTGCTGGTAGCCATTTTGAATATTCAGCCTCTCAACCTTGTCGTAGTTTGTCATGTCTTCTGAACCCAGGTGACAGAGGTTGTTTGAAGGTGAAACAGCCCTCAAATGAACCTTCAGCAGGGTTAAACAGCCTTCAAATAAACCTCTAACCCTCAATCAATGCCCAGATTTGGATGACATAACAAATCATGGCAACCCCCTGCTTGGGGTTGAATATTCAAAATGGCCACCAGCATCTGCCACAACCCACTGAGGCTTAAATTAGCCATGTTGGGCTGTGGTGATCGTGCAAACCAATCCATTGAGTTCAGTGGGGTTTACTCCCATGTAAGTGACTATAGCTTTGTAGCCTTAGCTAAGACTAATGCAGATGAGAATAATTGGGGGGTATGATCCAGGCAAAGTGAAGGAGCACTTTTAAATCCCACTTGATGTTGCAGTCTTAAGATACATGCATGAATTTGGTCCTACTTGAAGTTAATCCTACAGTAATAGACAAGGCAGGAGATGATACATAATTTGACTATAACTACAACTAGTGGGTAGCCCAAGCAACACTTTTTACTGTGTTTTTAGATTTAAGCTTTGCAGGTAAGGAGATGTACTTGGAAATAAGTTCTATCAAAATGAATGAAGTCTGTGTATTGAGACAGCCTATACCAGTTTAAATGGGACTAAATTGTATTAAACTGAAGTGCTTGATGTTGATTTGAGCGTGGACTAGTAAGGGGGCAATCCTATGCATGTTGAGAGAGAGAGAGAGAGAGAGAGAGAGAGAACCTACAACTTCCAGCATTCAAATAATTGGCTAGGGAATACTGGGAGTAGTAGGACTCTTTTCTGTGAAACATACATAGGATTGCAGCCTAAACCATATTTGAAGTAAATATTCTGGCATCTTAACTGAGATTTCAAATAGGTTGGAGTTTTCTCCCACCAACTTATAAACATTATAAGCAATCATGTACAAATAAAACAAAAGCCCCTCTAAATGTAAATTTGAGATCTTCATTATTGATGGCATTTTGAAAGCTGTCTTTCTAAGTACTGAAGAACCTGAGAAGTGAGTACCTTGAAACCACTGGGAACTACTGACTTCTGCATGGGTCAGCTCCATGTTGCAATATTAAGGTGTAAAACAGCTTGGAATCTCTATGCCAGTCCCAGCCAACACCAAGAATATGAAGATGAGTGACAATACATTGCTTTCACATGCTATGGTGGCCCCACAAAGTTATAATTATACAGAAGCAACAGATTCCATATGGGGACTATAATCTAAGATTTGGCCTTTAGTGAACAGATTCCATGACTATAAGTTTATTACAAATAAATAAATAATCTCAGTAATGGAACATAAGTTTTTCTTTCTCTTTTTTGATCTCGCTTCAAGGACAGCCTTAAATGTTCCTAAGGACATCAGCACAATTGTTTTCAGTGAAACTTACTTCTATGTAAATAGATTGGGATCTCAGTTTAATAGTCCACTTCTATGAGCCACTGTGCCAATCGATAATGCTTAGTATGTCATAAATTTTCTGACATACTGTAACTGTTGCAGGAGTATTGCAGTGTAATGGGCATTATGAGTGAAACCGTCTCAGCAGAATAGGATGAGTCACTGCTATAAATGCTCACCATTACTAGGTACGATGCACTATAGCTATGATGTGGCAAGGAATTAAGAGGTGTGATGTGAACATGCTATGGCTCAGCTATGCAGCTGAAAACTTTACAGTCAATAACAGAGTCATCTATAGCAGCACAAACTAATGCATTTCATACTACCAGCTCAATTAATTAGGACTGCAACTGAAATGCAACAGAAATCTACAGCCAACCAGACTGTGATTTTGGTCTGGATCCAAAAGTCCTGGAGTATTGTAGCATGTTGTCCTTAATGTAGCACCCACTTTCCTCTCCCAACCCACGAGGCATCTGTTTCGTAGAAGGAGAGAAGTCTCTCCGGCCACATCTGTACTTCCAGCCTTGTAAAAGTAGCCAATTAGAATAAATTACTTAGTTATGAAATTTATATCCCTCCTTTCTGCCAACAATGGTGTTCAAGGCGGCTAACAATAATTAAACACAGAACTTTAACATAACATAAAGACAAATCAATTAAAAACATTCAGAAGTCCCATTGACCGGGTTCACACAGTCACCGCATAAACCAAGTTGGATTGCAGTGTGTGCCAGCAGGTACTTAGAATACCATGGCTTGTCAGGTCGTCTGAACCCAGATGTCAGGTGTTGTTTGAAGGTTAAACAATCCTCAAATAACCCTACAATAGATCATGTGTTGAGCGTTGTTTAACCCTCAAACAACTCCTACTGTGTTGGTTTGGATGATACAACAAACCATGACAACCCCACACTGAGGTCTGAATATTTAAAATGGTCGTCGTTATGTGCCGCAACCTACCATGGTTTAAATAAGCCACTGTGGGCTGGGGTGGTCATGCAAAGTAGCCCACTGAGTTGTTATATCATCATTCAACAAGGATTGTAACAGAAGATGTGGTCCTGTAAACATTTCCTTTCTTTCATCTAGTGTGTAGCCCACTAATTTTACAGTATCTTCTCTCAAGTGAAGTGACTTTTTGATCAATAAGATGTTATAGAAATATTTTAAAAAGCAAGACAATGGAGTGTTGGGCCGCAATCCTATACAAGCATACTTGGGAGTAGGCACCACCAATGAACCCAGTTACCTTCTGAATAAACATGCAAATGATTGTACCATTAATCTTTTACATAGCTTTTCAATTGAACTCTCTATAATTTAGTGTCTGTATGAGAGAGATCCTGGACTGTTGATGTTTTCAGGAACACAGAAAGGCATGAGATGCTCTAGAGACTCAGCAGGGCATCATCTCATTTTCTTTCGTGTCTTTCTAACTTGCATTCTTATCGTGTAACCAGCAATCTCTGCCTGGGTCCCTTAGGAACCTTTAAAAGCCATCCCATTTGTCAATGTGTATTCATCATACTGTTTTGCACTCCCACTTCCCTGAGTTGTGGCTAGTTCAAAGGACTGCTGGTGGATAGTACCAAAATATTGTGGTGCCTTTTGTAATCAGCTGTTTATTTGTAATTGACTGTTTATTTTGTCATCAGCTGTTTAGTTACAGTTGTTCAGGTTGAGTAGAGGAGCCAGTATCTGGCACGCATGGGCAGGTGCCAGGGTCCCAGCACCGTCAGGGCCAACTGCCTCCCTTAATTTTTTGCTGACCTTGCAGCAGGGCGGCTGGATCTAGTCCCCATTTTAATTTCTTAGAATTCATTTATTAGTTTCTTATGTTTCTATTCAGGTGCATCACCCAGGCATCCAGGGTGGTGTAGTAGTAAGAGTGTTGGACTGGAACTCGGGAGATCTTTCTCTAAGAAAGCTGGGGCTGATGAACTGTTTTCTTAAAGGTTGATTCTGCCAGCCAGAGTAGCCTGTGTTTTATTATGATAAACAAAATTAGAGGTAGAGATGGGTGAACTCACTCAGCCCACCTCACCACCGCATGCTGGACACCCACCGGCCAGCTATCCTTGTTTTGCGTGCTGTGTGAGCCACCAGATGGTCTGTGGGGGCCCAGCGAGCAGTGTTGGCATCTCCCCTCCCACAAGCCGCCATTTTGCGTAAAAATGGCAGCTCAGTTATTTACATTAATCACCATTTGTATAAAATGGCAGCTGTAAAATCACGCAAAATTTCAGGTGTAAATATTCTAATTAGGGCGGGGATTCGTACATGGGGATCTGTAGGTCTGGAGTCTGAGGGGCCGAGCTGGCGAGAAATCACCAAGCCTCGAGCCCCAACCAGACGCTCACAACATGCCTAATTCAGTTGTGTTTATTAGAACAGTAATCAATTTAATTAGGGTAGTTTAACTTTCACACTTGCCCAGGCAATTTGCTCTAGAGTGATTTTTCTTTCATGTACCTGCTCTCTGCATGCAGAGTACTGGTGTCTGGAGGTTGTACTGCTTGGTATACAGGGTGCTGGCATGCAGATGGTCCTTCCTGCAGCAGGAAGTAATGTGGCATAATGGCCATCTGGTCTCTTCCAGTTTGTCTTATGATGCTATGAAGTAAACTCTTCAAGGATCAAAGCTTGTTGGCCCAAAACAGAGAGTTGCAGTGCAAACACATTAATCCTCGAAATGGAGCATACCAAATACCAATACAAAGTCACAAATAATGCAGGAATGGCATAGCAAGGATGTTAAGCTAGCACAAAAGTTCAGTACCAGAGCACAACTCTTTATTTGCAGGGTAAAAATAACTATTATTTTGTACTGTATGAATATGTATAAGCAAATATCCCTTATAACGGCTACCCGGGGACCTAATAAAAAAATACAGCTTAGTGATGGAGGGAAATATACCACTTAATTAGCATTACTAAATTAAATTACAGCACAATCCTATACAGGTTTTGTCAGAAGTAACTCCCATAGTGTTCAATGACGATTGCTCCCTAGTAAGTGTGTTTAGGATTGTAGCATGTTTTACCACTTGCGCCTTCTTTTATAGGATGTGTAGTGCACTAAGCTGCTATTTTCAAAGCAAAAACAATACATCATACTGTATAAATAAATGTGCATATGGGTTTTGGTTGTTCTCAAAATGGCCGTTAGGATCCAACATTCCTTGCTCTAGTGTCAATGCCCCAACACTGGACAAAGCACACCAAAATGGTCTCTCTGGGTTCACTCCCGTTTGCCCCTAGATACGTGCCTGACAAAGGCACACTGGCGGAGGGATGGTGAAACAGGCCATCCCTTCTGGGGCAACTGGGAGGTGGTGGCTGAAGCAGTTGCCCTCCATGCCACCTTTGGTATTCAGATAGTCCTCCTGCCTCTTTGAGCTGAAATAAGAGAAAGGAAGAATCTGGCTGTATTGAAGGACAGCTGGACAAGCAGTATGGGAAAAAATGTTTTGTTTTTTCCCCCTTTCCTTTGGGTGGAGGGCAGAGGGGGAAAAATTAAAAATGGAGAGAAATTGGTTTGATGGGAGGACTGGTACAAAATGTATTGTTGTGCTGGGCATCTTGGAAGGATTTGGATCTGTGGGGGAAATTAATTGAAGAGGGATTGGTTTTGTGGGTTTCGTGTTTGGGGTAGAGAATCCAGGCCTTCCTTGTACTCCATTGGTCATGTGTTCCAGATTTACCATGAATTTCATTCTTGCATTACGTCCAAAGTTTGGCTATTTTATGAAGATTGCCCCATCTAGTAAATTCCTTACAGCACAATCCCAACAAATGTAAACACTTTTGTTTGAAGGAGGTACTTGCTTAAGCCTCTCCAATAACTCTGGCAAAATTAGGGCAGCACTGCCATTGCGTTTATCCAGCTGGCACCCACTGAGAAAAATATATATGCTGGACTAGGTAGACCTTTACTCTAAACCAGCAGAGCTCATTGTTCATGGCCTTAAAAATGTTTATGGTCTAGCTTTTTGTTAGGGGATGGAACCTTGCAACTGCAACATGTGAATATTGAGAGAGGTGATGAGCCTTTAACCACACAAAGGCCCTGTTCAGAAGGCGCCTTAACCATGGTGGTTAAGCCAGAAAGCCTGGCTGTGTTCAGAAGACACCTTAAACCATGGCTTTAACCACAGTGAATACAGTTTTTTTATTTTATTCACTATGTTTAAAGCAGTGGTTTAAGGTGTCTTCTGAATGGGGCCAAACTGTCGTGTGAATTGGATCTACAGTAAGTGCATTCAAAAGTTACAGTTGGCATAGCCAACTGTAACTTTTATGTTAATAACCCAAGAGCACATGTCTCCAATCACACCTCCTTGGAGCTGGCCATGCAATCCCTGCGCCAGGCCTCCTTGCACATTTGATTAGCCATAGGAATGGGGGGGGGGGGGGAACGGGGACTCTGTAATGAAATGCAACTTATATCCTTGAGAATGTTTCCTGATTTATTAGAGCTGCTGTTAGCACTGGCTGAGAAGAATGCATTGTGAGACTCAAGACCCATTTAAAGCAAAATGAGACTCCTTTTTGAGTATTTCACTAAAATCATTGATAGATGTTGGGTTATTGTGCCAGAACTTTTCTCTCTCTGGAACTCTGTTTGTGCTCAGAAACAAACACACATCACGCAGGTCTTACACAGCAGAGCTGGTTTATTTCCTTCAGGCTTCTGTGCAGTTCAATTCAGATCAGTTCAGATCAGCACACTGAGGCATACACAGAGAGCAGTGATCATAGAGCAGTGATCAGTAAGCAGTGATCAGTTCCATTTTACACAAGTGAGAAACTATATACAGATCTACACAATTCTTATCTACATTACATACAGCTGTGATGAGGCTAACTTAGAATCTTGGCAAGGTTCCCAGAACAGCCTCTATCTCAAGGTAATTGCCCACAGATAGACTTTCTCTGTTTAACCCTGAGATAGCCATACACACACAATTTTAATGACTAAGCAAGTATTTCTTTCATATACTTAACAGTCCTCCTCTTGCGCATGTTGTTTAAATTGTGTTACAATCTGAGACCCAGCTTTAAAACATCTCTTTGTGTTTTACCATTGAACGTTCCACCTGTCCTTTCTCATTTTGTTTTACTTTGAATACCCATTTACAGGTAATGGCTTTACGACCTTCAGGTAAAGGTACTAGCTCCCACGTTTCATTTTTTTCCATTGCTCTGATTTCCTCTGACATTGCTTCATGCCAGCCCTGAGCTTCTGTAGGTTCCATTTCCTGAATTTCCTCAAATGAAGTAGGTTCATAGGCTATTAGTAAAGCTCTATGAGAAACCTGTTTGCTTTGGTATTCATCTGAGTAACGAATTGGAGCTTTGCGTTCCCTTTCTGATCGTCTTGGCATAGTTACAGGCATAGTTTCCTCCTCCACAGTTTCTTCCCCCTCCCTCTCTTGCTGAGATTGTTCAGGAATTTCTTCTGTTTCTATAGCTTTCTGTTCCACAGGCAAACTTACATACTGTTTTGTTTCCTGCATTTGTTCATGAAAAACTACATCTCTGCTCACAATTACACTTTTGTGATATGGAGACCACAAACGATAGCCTTTTGTTTGTGTATCATATCCCAACAGTTTACATTCCAAACCTCTTTGAGCTAGCTTTCCTGGTCTGTTTTCTTTCTGAATATGAGCAAAACATTTACTTCCAAAAACCCTTATATGTGACACTCTAGGTTTTCTTTTGTAAAACATTTCATATGGAGTTTTTTCATGTACAGAGTGGTAAAGCCTGTTTAACAAATAATTTGAGGTGGACAAAGCTTCTGCCCAGAACAGATCAGACAATCCTGACTCTTTCAATAGAGCTCTTAACATGTTCTGCAAGGTTCTGTTTTTCCTTTCTGCAACTCCATTTTGAAATGGTGAATATGGAGCAGTAAGGTCATGTTGTATACCCTCATCACTGAGGAATTTTTTAAATTGGTTGCTAAGAAATTCACCTCCCCGGTCCGTTCTTAGATTAGCTATAGGTTCTTTAAATCTATTTTTACTCCACTTAACAAACGCTTTAAACTTTCCAAAAGTTTCACTCTTCTGTTTTAACACATACACAAATCCAAATCTACTGTAATCATCAACAATAGACAAGAAAAATCTGTTTCCTCCTTGACTTGTCTCAAAAGGACCTGCAAGATCTGCATGTATTAATTCAAAAATTCTTTTTGTTGTTCTCTCACTATGTTTTGGAATGTTTGACTTATGACACTTGGTTTCACTGCATACATTACATTCTACATAGTTAGAACATGGTTTGATTTTCACCCCTTCACACAATTCTGGAATCTTAGAAATTGTTTTATAGTTAGCATGACCAAACCTTTTATGAGTTAAATGGATACACTCTTGGTGTGGTTTGCAATTGGCTATTGTTTTTGTTGTGACTTTGCTGGCTACAACTTCATTTTCTGTACAAGTATTAATCACATACAAAGATTCTTTCATTATTCCCTGCACACACACCTTGTTTCCCTGTTTTATAGTACAATTTTCTTCAGTAAAACAAACCTCATACCCCATTTCTGTTAACTGAAACACACTTAGAAGGTTTGTTTCTAATTCTGGTACATATAAAACACTTTGTAGTTCAACTCCCAGACAATCAAAATATACATTACCCACACCACATATCTGGATTTTTGTTCCATTTGCAAGGGTAACACACTTTTGCTCTGAAGTAGAAGTTTCCAAGGTTACAAATGAAAGTTTGTCTTTTGCCATACTTATTGAAGCCCCAGAGTCCAAAAACCAAGGATTCATTGTCTCTTTGACTCTTGCTAGAAGACACTTCTTTGTTGATTCAGCTTCATTCATGTTGTTCTCTTCTCTCCACTTTGCTGTTGACTGCTTTTTCTTCTTGTTGTTGCAATCCCGCCGTAAATGTTCCGTGGAACCACAATTAAAGCATTTCCTTGCCTTTAATGCAGCCACCACGTCAGAAGATTTATGGCTTTGTTGAAATTCAGCCACAGGATGTTTAAGGCTCTGTTGTTTTGAAGCTTGTCTTCTTTCATAGGTTTCCAGTAGTTTTCCAGCTACATACTCGAGGGTTAAATTTTTCTCCTCTTGACTTTCCATCATGGTGACAACCGCGTCGTACGATGAATCAAGACTTGACAAAATCACATAGACTTGGTGTATAGTTGTAAACTCCATCCCTCGTGCCCTGAGTTGATTGAAGATTTCTCTCATGCTTTTCAAATGGTTTGACATAGACTCCCCTGGTTTCAGCTTCATTCCATACAGCTTCCGGGTTAGAATTATTTTACTGCCCGCTGTTTCTCTTTGATATACAGCTTGTAGCGCATTCCAGCACTCTTTTGATGTATTCAAAAACTGAATGAAGGAAATTTGAGAGTCTTCCACAGCTAATGCAATAACTGCCATTGCTTTTGCATCGTCCTTAAACCATTTAGCATTCTGTGGATCTGCTCTATCTGGTGGATCCTCTGTGACTACATACCACAGTTCAGCCTGAATCAGATACATTTGCATTTTGTAAGACCATAATGCATAGTTAGAGTCATTCAGCTTTTCTAACAATTGATGCAAACCAGACATATTAGCTCCTGCCATTTCCTCTGCTTTAGGAATTGGTATCTCACCGTCCTTCTGCTCAGAGTCCTCCTCAGAGTCAGCCGACTGAGATTTTTCCTCACTTTGCAGCACTGGCTTTAGCTTGATGTCTTCCTTCATCAACAGTTTTCTGTTTTAGCAGACTCCTGGTTCTGGTACTGCACCGTTCCCATCAAGTTCTGGTTCTTCTGCCTGGATTAGGCTGGCGTAGGCTGGTCTAGGCTAGACTGGACTGGACTGGACTGGACTGGGCCCATAACCTTTGTTGGGTTATTGTGCCAGAACTTTTCTCTCTCTGGAACTCTGTTTGTGCTCAGAAACAAACACACATCACGCAGATCTTACACAGCAGAGCTGGTTTATTTCCTTCAGGCTTCTGTGCAGTTCAATTCAGATCAGTTCAGATCAGCACACTGAGGCATACACAGAGAGCAGTGATCATAGAGCAGTGATCAGTAAGCAGTGATCAGTTCCATTTTACACAAGTGAGAAACTATATACAGATCTACACAATTCTTATCTACATTACATACAGCTGTGATGAGGCTAACTTAGAATCTTGGCAAGGTTCCCAGAACAGCCTCTATCTCAAGGTAATTGCCCACAGATAGACTTTCTCTGTTTAACCCTGAGATAGCCATACACACACAATTTTAATGACTAAGCAAGTATTTCTTTCATATACTTAACAATAGATACCATATTGCTGACTTTTATTTTGATCACCTGCTAGAATGCAATAACATGTTGAAGGATGATGCTTCAGAAAAGAGAGAGACTGTGATTTCAAAACACCATTAGAAATCCCTCAAGCCCACAAATAACAAAAGCAATGGAGTGAAGAAATATTTATGCTGGCGAGCGAAGTCCATTCTTACAATTCATTTAACCATGACAACCCACCCACCCCCTGTGTGTGTGTGTGTGTGTGTGTGTGTAAACACAAATCTAGAAAAGTAAAAATTTAGATTTAAAATCTAAAAATTTAGATTTTCCACTAGATTTAGTGGAACTAAACAAAAGGACAATGGCACCTAGGATACAATCCTATGAAAGTTTAGACAAAACCTTCTCTCTCTTTAAACATGCATAGCATAGCACCATTAGTCACCCATTTGCTCAACTCTAAAGTCTTTCTGGGAATTAATTAGTCAGGTGATTCCAATCTCATGGGGTCAGGGGAGTGGGGCTGTGCTCAATGGCTCTCCTCAGCCCTCGCATCCTTGCTGCTCCCATTCACATGTTGGGGCCAATAGTCTGAAGCAAGGAACTTGCTCTATTCCTGGGCAATACAGAACACAAGGGAAGCCTACACATATTCAGAAACACACACACACCCCTTAGCATGCACAGGCCTCTTGAGGTCACAGCAGCAAGCGCAGCCCCACCTCCTCACACAACTGGAATCAGGTGAGTTATGGATGCTCAAACAGCGCTTACAGGCTGGACACATTTTCTACATGAAACATGCTGCTAAGCATATGTAAGCCAACAGAAGGGGGTGCAGCTTCATGCTATCATCACATGCCCCCCAAGAAGAACATCAGGGGGTCCTGGTTAAGCTGGGTCAGCCTCCACAGTACAGCAATTGAAGGGCAAATCCAATGGCGAGTCAATAAACAGGCAAAAGGTGAAGCACAGAGCTATATCAGTCCACTATGGAATCAGTTCAAGGCAGGAGTAGTCAGGACAGAAGCAACGATGGTGACATAGGATTACCAGGCAAGTGGGTGGCTTCCAGAGGAAAGATCTGAGGTGAAACCAAGGTGCAAACATGGCTGCACAGTCAGATGAAACACAGTCCAAGAAGCAGAGTCAAGCAGGGGTCCAAAGGTGAGTAGCACAAAGTTTCACAGCAAGGTCAGTGAATCAAGGACTCAAAACACTAAAAAGCTGAAGTAAGATGCTGTTTCCAGCAGCTAGTAGGTCCAAAGAAGGCTTCAGTGCTGCAACTTCCAGAGCCCTGCCCAGGACTCAGCTGCAGTTCATCAGAGGCCCGCTGACAAAAGGCCTACTCATGAGGAAGGCCTTACTCACAATGAGGCCTTTACTCTTGAGGAGCCCAGTTGCTGCAGTGCTTGAGTCAGCCTCCGGATGACAGCCTGTGCCTCCACCTTCTGACACTGGTATGCTCTAGGCCTGGCCAGATGTTTGGCCTTGTCCTCAGACTCTACACGGTCCTCAAGGCCCTGCACAGGATTTCCTCAGTGTCCACCAGTGCTGGAAGCCCCCCTATGTAGTTTACCTGTTCAAATTACTTTGTCAGTGTCAGAATGATTCCCAGGGTTGTTGGACTCCACCGTCTCTGATGAGTTATCCTGTTCTGGATCAGGCATGACAGTTGAGAATACACAGCAAAGGGGAGACCAACTTAGCCAGAGAAGAAGAAGAAACATCTGCGAGGAGCTGCTTTCGCCCTTCCCTGCCAGAAAGAACACCTGTATGAACTCTGAGATGAAGCACCGGTGCCTGAGTGTTGCCTTTTTCTCCTCCCTCTCAATCGCTGTTCCTTTTCTGTTATGACTGTGAGATTGTAAGCCGAAGGGGAAGGTCTGTTTCATTATTAATCTTTGCAAGCTGTTCTGGGAGCCTTTTATACTAGAAGGGTGTGGTAAAAATGCTGAAAATAAAATAAATAAATGCTGTGTACATCCCATTGGAAGCCACAGCCATTTACATAAGGCAAAATAGAAGTATGCAGTGCTAATTCATACATGGTATCCATGCTATATGTGGTTAAGCCCCCTCACCCGTTAGTCACATGAGGGAGGGTGGGCAAAGCACACAATTAATAGGTACTGCTACGACTTCATCACTTCATTTTCTTTTCCCACTTCCCCTTAATCCATGGAGATCCATTCAAGCAATTAATGCATGAACCTGGCATTAGTTCTAGAGAGATCTGTTCAAATGTCTTTGATCACATGTGATGCTCTCCCCAATGTGTCTATTAAACAGGATCACTTTCTTTGTCATGACTTAACTCTTCAAATATCGTTCTCCCCAATGTGTCTATTAAACAGGATCACTTTCTTTGTCATGACTTAACTCTTCAAATATCGTTGGCTATTCAATTCATCCTCAGAGGGTACTTTGCACATTAAGAAGGGAAGAATTGAATGTGGTGGACAAGATGCATGGTTCAATCAATACTGCTTTTGCATTATGTTTCTGGTTTACATGTTTTTCATGCATCACTGTCCTTGTTTAAAAGGTTTTGGTAATGACGGCAGTGTATGTTTCAGTCAGAGTGAAGCACTTTGCAAGATAATAAACATGCTCAATATAGTCTGTTTCAAGTAATTGTGCAATACATTTAAGCAAAGAAACCATTTTAATGTGATTTTCAGTCAAAAGAACTGCTATCTTTAATAAGTACCCACAAAAGCCTAAGGAGAAACAGTTCAAAATAAGTTAGTCGATTAAAAAAATGAATAAGTTGCCGGCCTGAATTTTACGGGTTCAATATTTGTGCGTTTGTTTACATAATAGCAAAATTTCCATTCTAATACATCATCTTCATAAGTTTACCGATGGCTCTCATATGGGTTGGCTTTATACACACAGAACTCTTTACCACTATGATTTCTGCTAAAGCACTAGCTACACATCTGCGTATTCATGGGAATAGCTTATTTGACTGCATACTTGCAATCATAGAATGGATTCCTTGCCCTGTTTTGTCTATATATCAGCCTCTTATCAGCTTGTCCATATCCTAATATCATCTGAAGAAGCTCTTCTCCAAGCCCCTCAACATTGAGCAGGGGGTTGGACTCGATGGCCTTGTAGGCCCCTTCCAACTCTGCGATTCTATGATTCTATAACATGGCAGAGAACGCTTTTTCTGTGGTGGCACCCCAGTTGCAGAAGACCCTCCCCCTGGTGCCAACACTGCAATCTTTTCGGTGCCAGCTGAAAACCTTTCTGTCTGCCAGCTGTTTTCATAGGTTGATATGTTATATTTGCTCCTCATTTGGGGGTGGGTTTGTTTATTTGTTGGTCTTATTTTGATGAAAATTTGTTTTTGTATGCGGAGTGATAATTTTGATCACATTCTCGTACAGTGTCTTGATATCTGGAACAACCAAACTTTCGCAGAAAGGAAGGGAATTCATCTTCCTGGCTCGCCGCTCTGACCATGTTACTCCACTTCTAAAATCTCTTCACTGGCTTCCAGTTCACTTCAGAATCCAATATAAACTTCTCCTGTTGACCTTCAAAGGATAATATTTGATTCCTCGCTCTCCTTTATTCCTCATATTGAGGCAGTAGCTAAATCCTGTCGTTTTTTCCTGTATAATATTGCCAGGATTCGATCATTTCTGTCTGTCTCTTCTGCCAAGACGCTTGTTCATGCACTGGTTATTTCTCGGTTGGACTACTGCAACCTTCTTCTCACTGGCCTTCCTTCTTCTCACATCAGTCCGTTGGTCTCGGTCCACCACTCTGCCGCTAAGATCATCTTCTTGGCTCGCCGCTCTGATCATGTTACTCCACTTCTGAACTCTCTTCATTGGCTTCCAATTCACTTCAGAATCCAATATAAACTTCTCCTGTTGACCTTCAAAGCTTTTCACGGTCTAGCTCCTTCCTATCTCTCCTCTCTCATCTCACACTATTGCCCCGCTCGTGCTCTTCGCTCCTCTGATGCCATGTTTCTCACCTGCCCAAGGGTCTCTCCTTCCCTTGCTCGGCTTCGTCCATTTTCTTCTGCTGCCCCTTATGCCTGGAACGCTCTTCCGGAACATTTGAGAACTACAAGTTCAATCGCAGCTTTTAAAGATCAGCTAAAAACCTTTCTCTTTCCTAAAGCTTTTAAAACTTGATGTTGTTTGGACTTTATACTGTTAGTTTTACCCTACCCTGTGCCTGTTTGCATTTTCTTCCCCTCCTTATTGTTTTACCATGATTTAATTAGAATGTAAGCCTAAGCGGCAGGGTCTTGCTATTTACTGTTTTACTCTGTACAGCACCATGTACATTGATGGTGTTATATAAATAAATAAATAAATAAATAAATAATAATAATAATAATAATAATAATCAACTTCAGCAGTGCATCATTACTCTCACTTTACAAGCAGTCTCCCACTTGCCTTCTTCAAACTGTTAAACATGGAACAAGTCCTTCCAATTAATCTGGGTAAATCTGCGATTGAACTTGTGGATCTCAGATGTTCTGGAAGAGCGTTCCAGGCGTAAGGGGCAGCAGAAGAAAATGGACGAAGCCGAGCAAGGGAAGTAGAGACCCTTGGGCAGGCGAGAAACATGGCATCAGAGGAGCGAAGAGCACGAGCGGGGCAATAGTGTGAGATGAGAGAGGAGAGATAGGAAGGAGCTAGACCGTGAAAAGCTTTGAAGGTCAACAGGAGAAATTTATATTGGATTCTGAAGTGAATTGGAAGCCAGTAAAGAGATTTCAGAAGTGGAGTAACATGGTCAGAGCCTGCAAAAACATGTCTGCTAGAACTGGAGAGCACTGAGGAGTGTTGGTACTTCAAGCAACACTTTCACCACGGGTTTTAGAATACATTTTTTTTTAAAAAAAATTGGACAGCCTTATGCAAGCTTGTTTAGACATAATTATAATTTCCAATTAGAATACCAAGTTCATGTAGCACTTGCCCTGCTTACATTGGACTTTAATATTAAACTTGCAATTTCACAAGAGGATCAACCGCTCCTAAAAATACTGTAGGAGTGTCACATGTGTAGTACATATTTTCTATGCTCCACTAAGATCTATCTATAGAAAGTTAATTAATGAGCTTTAAGGAAACAATTGCTGCTTGGAAGAATCTTTGTTAATAGGCCACATAACCCATTTACATTAATAATATGTGGTGTAATTAAACAGTTGAAGAGTCATTAAGGATATTGCTCCTCAATGGTTCTTTTGTTTTTATGGCAAAATTCTAATAGAAGAGTTTTCTGAGAAATTCCAAAAGAAGATGCTACAAACCATATTAGCATGTAATGATATATATTATAATAATTATAATATATAGTAATGTATGTTATATGTATTCTCATATTATTATTAAACCTTTATTGAGCCAACAAAATACTGTGCAAGCTTTCAAGTCTTCCAGAACTCTTCATCAGGAAAATGGTAAACAAAGCAAAAAACAGGGTGGAGGGAGTAGAAAGGGACCAATGTTAAAGCCATGGGGTCTTCCTTTGGTAATAGTCTTAAGTTGGAAAGTGGATGGAGGTAAAGGAAAGCAGAGGACAGAAATGTGATTCACAGCTGAACCACATCTAAGGGAAATCTGCCACCCACCCAACTGTGTAGTATCCCTCAGGCATAGGGACCATACGGGTGAGCTTACCTGCTCAGCCTGCCACTTGCCCCTAGACTACCAGGCAATAACTTCAGAGCCTTTTCCTTGCTGGATTCCTTTATTACTGAAACTTCCTAGAACAGTGACACTGCACTTGGTGGTGTGGGCCTTGCTGCAGGGAATTTGGTGTGTCACTGTTCTAGGAGGTTTCAGTAATAAAGGAATCCAGCAAGGAAAAGGCTCTGAAGTTATTGCCTGGTAGTCTAGGGGCAAGCGGCAGGCTGAGCAGGTAAGCTCACCCGTATGGTCCCTATGCCTGAGGGATACTACAAACTGCCTCCAGCCTAGGATGGGGGAGTCCTTAGGCTTGCTTAGCCTTCTTAGCTCTGCCAATTCAAGGAGAGCTAATCTCTTCCCTTGAGCCTCAGATCCAAGGATAATATAAAGTTAGTAGCATTAACCTTCAAAGCATATCCAGGGCCTCCTCAAAGAGAAGACCAGTAACAGAGGACAACCTTCTCCACCTATCACTACCCACCTTTGCCTGCAATGCACAACCTTCGAGACACGTTACTTGTATTCTTGTCATATGCGCCATCAGTTCAGATGAGGCAATGAGGTAGCCCAATAAGTGCAGCCAGTGCTCCAACGGAATAACAGAATTATAGGAACAAAGCTGGAAGACCTCAACGGGGGCCCTGCTACTGTCGGAGATCCACTGCTCCAGCATGCCTGATAAGCGGCCATCCAGCTTCTGCTTAAAATGCTGACTGTGTAGCCTAGAAATGTCTCAGAATCTCCTGCCATGTTCAAAAATTCAATAGCATACATGTGGCTGTTTCTTCATGAAGAAAGATCTCCCTGAAATAGAAACTTTGGAAGCCACTGGCCTATAATATTCTTTATTCATTACTATTTGCTACTACCAGTGTTCAAAGTTGGTACGGATGGTAAAATGATGTCAGTAAGTCATTTATTTATTGCAGATATTTAAAAAGTATTCATTTCTATGTATCTCTAGTTTGCCAGGACTAAAGTAAAGGGCACTCCCAACCTGTAATAAATAAATAAATAAACCTTTCAAGCAAATTGTAAAACCCTTTCATTTCCTTCTATTCTGTTTTACCAGGTTTTTTCATTTGTGCCATCTACTGGTCAAACACTGCTACTACACCCTGACTTTTTAAAATTCACATTATAATTGTTATATAGTAATTCTACAAGTCAAATTCGAAAGACGAGATATATAAATTTGTATCTTATTTTTGCCAAGTTAAATCAGTGGAATTGATTGCATGATATTACAATGATCGGGCATATATATATATCAAATTATATCAAAACACACACATTATCCAAACATAGTTTCAGCAGTAAAAATGAAGGAATAAATTGTTATACTTATATTGCCTTCTTTATTAATGAAGGCTGCTTAAACAGATGTTAAGAATCCACTGCTTTCAACAATTATTTTAGTCTCTGCCTTTATAACTTTATGGAGATGTTTCCTCATTAAGTATTCTGACAAAATGATAATTTATGTTATTGTTTATATGTGTATATTTAAGTATTTATTTAAAACATTTGTATCCCGCCCTATATCATTAGGATCTCAGGGCAGCGTACAGATAAAAGCATACAGTATAAAACAATAAATATACACAGCTAAAAACAAACCATGAACCAAGTTAAACAATATATAGTTTAAAAGCAGTAAAAACAATTAAAACAGTTAAAACAATATGCCATCTTAGTGAATTTAACCATTAAAGGCTTTGTTAAAAAGCCATGTTTTTACTTGGTGTCGAAATGAAATCAATGTGGGCGCCAGTCGGGCCTCCAAGGGGAGTGCATTCCACAGTCTGGGTGCCACAGCAGAGAAAGCCCTCTCCCTTGTGCCATCATAGCATATGTGTTGCGCTGGTGCAATGCAGAGAAGGGCTCCTCCAACAGATCTCAAATCTCGGGCAGGTGTATATAAGGAGAGGCGCTCCCTCAACTATCGAGGTCCCAAGCCATTTAGGACTTTAAACGTCATTACCAACACCTTGAATTCCGACCGGAAGCGTATAGGCAGCCAGTGTTTGGTTCAGGCTTGGATTTGCTGTGGCCAATTCTTTTCTTTACAGGAAATGGTAAATAAGTGGGAGGGGGTGTTAGAATGGTAAGCAGTGTGAATGGTGTCGTCTGATTGGCTGGTCAATTTGAATGGAGAGAGAGGGGGGAGTGAGAGACAGTTAAGGAGTTTGGGGGCAGTTAGAAGAGTCAGTCAGGATTAAGGAGTTAGTGAGGGTAGGAATGAGTGGCATTTAGTAGAAGTTTGTTTCAAGATAGTATTAGGAAAGTGGGATTATAGGATTTGCAGGTGGTTAGTATTCCCTGGGAGGTTGAGGGAGGTAGATGTATGTGGATGAAGTAGAATAATTTTAAAGTGTCCTTTAAAATCTTTTTTTATATGAATAAACTTTATTCTTATTCTGTTTAACAACGACATCTGCTCAGTCATATGCATTACTTCAGTTGAACAATACACAGGCATACTCACTCACAAAGGTTTAGGATTCCCTCATTCTTTTAGAGGATAAAGAATAGGGTGTTGGCAGTGAAGAAGAGGTTTGATAATAGACGTCACTGAGGTTGGTGACGCCACAAGTATCCACTTCTTTTGCGAGTAGAGAAGGAAGCATAGAATAAAGACAGAGACACCAGAACTTGGGTTAAACTAAGGGCCTCTTTATTTGAATAATATGGTTAGTTCACCTCTCCTTGGATCCACATGTGAAAATGCAGCAATCAATGGGTCCTTCCTGAGGCCACTTGCCTGGCTTAATGGGCGAGCATTCTCCAAAGCCAGGAGTTGGGAAAAACCTGCCCCGTTTCTTATATGACACACTGCAAGTGTGGGGAGACCAGCCCATATCACCCCCACCCGAAGCCTCACAGCTCAGAGTAGGTGAGGCAGGAGAGTCTCCAAAGGCAAACCATATCCTGACATGTGGGCCTCACAGCTCACTAGGAGCAGGTCCTCCAGATATGCCAATCACCAAATGGTGCCAGAGTGCTCACCATCACTATTCTAACATATTGCTAATTCCTGCAGGATGCCAACTGTTGGGGTGGGGCTGGGCTTTATAGCCTCTGCCCCGCCCTTGTTTTCGGAGGCGCCTGTGCACGTGAGGTGCCTTAGTCCTATTCCCTTCCTTCGCAACTGCCGTCTCCTGCCCAAGCCGTTCTGGCTGGGCGGGAATGGGTTAACAGTAAAAAAAAAAAGTCACTAATTAAATCCCAAATTAAAGTCAAGGAACAATTATGCTTTAACAAAATGTTTTAATAAAAGGTGAAGAGGTTTCAAGTTTTTATAAACCGAAGTGGAAAAACATGCACCTGTTACTCAGGTGTTTAGACTATGACAATTCCTTTCTACGTTCTTCTAAATAAAAGTTTCTAATAATGGAAAGTTACAGGTGTCCAATATTTGTGCCTTTTTTTCTTGTTGCAATGCACAGAATACCCCACAGTGTTTTTGCATTGGTTGACATCACCAGAGGCCGATTGCATCCGCTTCTAGCTGGGGAATTCTTTGAATCTTTATGCATGAATGGCTAACTACTGAGGAGCCTTCTCTTGCTATAACTTCTCCAAAGTCTTCATATGTCATCTTTGTTTTTTCTTGTTTCTCATCTTTTGTCTTTAATGCTTCTGAGTTTGCTAGCAACAGTACAGGTACTGAGGAACAGACCTCTCCATCTACGGAAGTTTCATCCTTGGCTCTAGTTTCTGTAGTTTCACCATTTTCTTCCTTTACTGTTATGAGTGAATCTCCATCAAGGTTTCCACCTACTTGGCAATTACTTCAAGCAGCAAGATCATTGTCTCCAGGCATTGCTCTAGTACTGATGAACATGCCATCAGTTAAAGGAATCGCAAGATGATTCTCTTTTGCATTATCAGCCCACTGTTTTTCATTCTCATTTTCTTCTGTATTGATGTGGCAGACTGCGACCCCACCACCTCACCCACAAGGCTTTGATGCGCACATCTCCTTCAGGCTAAGCACCACCACTTAAATACCTGAGGAAGGGGTAAAAAGAAAAGTGTAACCTTTCCCTTATAACAGAGGGAAAAGGTAAGGAGATTTGGAAAAGGCTTTTCTGTGAATATAGAAGGCTGAAGATTTAATGTAATGTGTTTATTTATGAACTAATAGAGAAGGACACACAGACAAACTGACACGTAGTTTTTATGGTAGCAAAACAAAGAAAATGTTTATTGTTGTTTACAGTTCTTAGTTCTTTCAAATTCTATTTAACTTCTGCCTATTCTTAAGAATACTGGTAGTAACCAATCTAATAACAACAATCCTTAGTCCCTATAATCTTATTTTCACTCACTCCTCACATAACTCCTGACAAGAAATCACACAGCTAAACACGTCATCTACCCTCCAAACCCAGTCACCCACCGAACACCTCAGCTCCCCCATGTATATGCTCCTGCATGAAGCTCCTCCCCACCTTCTACAGCATCACCAGCCACATCCATTCAGTCCAACATTCCGTACTCTCTAGACATACCTAAGGGACTAGAAACGCCACACAGACATTAATTGAACATTCACAGTGATAGTAACCAGAATCCAGCTTCTTTTTATGCATGGCACAAAGATCAAGTTGACTTACAGTCTCTGTGCCAAAAGGGCTATCTGCATACTCTTCACGAACTTTTCGGAAGCCCTAAACATAAAAAGAAAACAAAAAGAGAAAAATGTAAAAGACATTGTGTATAATGAGCAAAATATTATGTATAATGTTTGCAAAATACAGGAACAGAAAAAGAAATATTTATGAACTAAAAGGTGAATGCCTGCTTTGAGTACATGGATGGTATTTACTGATGGTATTAATACACCTTCAATGGTACTCTTTAGGCAGAAATAAAAGGTATATTTAAGAGAGTCAACACAGTAGTATACAATGAAAGAGAATGGGGGGGGGATGAAGAGACAAATATCAGAAGTTATGCCCTTTGGATGTCTGCATAATAGTAACGGTAAATTTGAAAGATGAATATTACAGCTGCTACAACATGTAAAGTGAAATGTCAAAGTAAAACACCCTTTAATAAATACATTCTGTTCCAACACATATTAATGCAGGTAATGCTGTCATTGAGTCATCACAGTCTAGACTTCATATTTAATGATCTTTGTCATTTTAAAATTGAAAAGCATAATAACTTCTCACATCTTAGGCTTCTGCACCATGTAACTGCACTGCAGTGCTCTTGTTGAATCTTTGAATTACAGACTCATATGCAACTAGAGAATTTCACAATATACATGTATAGGAATGGTATTTTGAATTCATAAAGGTTCCAGCCCTCACCTTGATTTGGATGGGATGACACACACTAAATGCCAACAACTCTTTAGGGTAATGAATTATTTTATTGTAGCATAAAGTAACATTCTATGAAAATATTCCAGCTCATACCACTTTGTAGGAAGATGTATAATTTGGAGAGAAGAAAGGGCAAAGTCATCTGCATGAAGTCCTAAACGTAATGACATATGAAGAGCCCTACAGGGTTAGTGCAAAAGCCTATTAGTCAAGCACCCTGCTTCTTACACTGGCCACCAGATACCTATGCAAAGCCCATATGATTCTTGTGCCCCACAACTGGTATTCAGAGGCATGCTCCTTCTGACCTTGGATGGAGCACGTAGCCAGCATGACTAGCAGGCCTTGACAACCTTGCCATCTCACCTGCTCCATAACAAGGTGTGTGCATGTGCTACTTTCATCTGCTCACAGGAATCTGGGGGTTCATTTCCCCCATTTACCAGCTCCCATATTGAACTTCAGACCTTGTATTTGCTTGTGTTAAGTGTACCTGGAAACTGGCTGAATGTTCTTGTGGCCAAGCTTACAAAGTTTTCAGTATGTGCAAAGTTTTCGGCTACACAATACATCAAGTCCAGATCTACACCAAGCAGGACATAATAATAATACATAAAAAAAATATTTCTTGCCCGCCTCTCCATTTTGATTGAGGAGGGGAACAACAGTAAATGATAAAATACATAATACTCAATTAAAACATAATAAACATTGTTAAAAACACCCTAAAACATTTTAAAAACATCTTAAAATGCACTAGATAGGCCTGCCAGAAGAGATCAGTCTTTATAATAATAAACATGACACTTTGAAAACAGTTTGAAAACTGTATATGGAGTGTGTCCTGGGCCCCAACTACAGTAGCGTAGATCCTGCCCTAGTGAATCTGCTATCACATTTCTAGCCTTTTATCACCTTTTCTTTAGTTTACAAATTCATCTCTAAGCATTTAGACACACAATCTTAGGACAAAAACGCCATTAAATAATTTCCTTTTAAATAAACTAAAGGAGAAATGAGACACTGATTACTCCAACTTTATGACTGTTCTGGAATTTGAAGCCAGATTTCTCAAGTCTGGTACAATTAAAACCACAAAGTGTAATCAATGTAGAACAACATGACTTTACTTTCCAGGACATCCAACTTATCTATAGAACATTCCGTTATCAAAAATAGCAAGTGCACAATCCAATCAATGTTCACCCAGGGTTAATCTACAAGTACAGAAATCAAATTGTACAGATACATATAGACAAAACATCCAGAAATGGAATCTGTTTGTTATCTGAGCTGTTAATTTCACTTGTAATTCACACACTGACATGGCAGATTCTCATATTATATATTTTATATGCTGAACAATGATGGAGATGTGTATTTTATGACAGAGAAATGGCCACTACCACTATATCTTGCAGCATCCTGAATACAGATATTGGGATCATCACACTGGTATAGTATTTCCTATGGGAACTGCTCACTGGGCAAGACATTAGGCTAGATGTTCTGTTTATCTGGCCAATTGCAATAATATATTTATATTTGCCTAACCTGAATCTGAATAATAGGAAGCTATTGCTATTATTTAACTTTGACTAATAGACATAACTGGACTAGATGCCAGCTATTATATTTATTTACTGTGCATTGCTAATGTGTGTGTGTGTGTGAGAGAGAAAATGGCAAATTGTTAAGCATAATTGACACATATGCTAAAACTGTCCAGCCAACCTTTTCTAACCAACAGTGCACAATTGTTCATTGTGTTAAAATAACACACAGCCAACACAGTTGGCCTGCCTTCTTTAGCCTTTAATTATATTATCACATTTTAGAGAGTGCAAGGTTAGTGCATAAAGAATTGATTAATCTAGAGAGGATCAACAGTTAACCTTTAAAAAGATGACAGCAACTGAGTCCATCTTTTTAAAATGACAATTGAGTCCGAGAAACTGTTACACTCCTGTTACTATTGAATAGTTTCCTAGTTACATGCTTCTTCTTTTTGAGGTAGAAAATCCTAGACTTTAAACCTTAATATAATTACTGAATTTAAGCAAGTACTACTTAAAAGAGATGCTGAAATATCCAGTGAAAACATAATGCATAGTATAAAAAATATAGCCAGTAGATGGCATCAGAATAGCTACTACATTGCGGTGCCTGTTGATTCCTTTACATATCCCTTTTGTTATCCATTCTTCAGATTCTTTGCAGAGGAATGTAACTGCGCAATTCTAGGCATGTCTACTCGGAAGTAAGCCCCATTGAGTTCAATGAAGCTTCTTCCCAGGTGAATAACATTGTAGCCTGACATATTTCATTTCATTTCCCTTGTTCTGAGCATTTCTGATTAATTAAAAAGGGGATTTACTGCAAATGATGCTTTGACTCACCATTTTAACATCTCTAGCCAAACTCATCCAGCTTCCAGCCTAATGCAACTACTACCCAGGAGCTGCTGAAAGCTTTTTCGCTGACACAGAAAGAACTGGATCAGCCATGACCATTATAAATACTGCACTGTCAGATTGCAGAAAGAAGGTCTGCCTCAACAGCGATGAGCAGCCCAAGTAAGTTTATTAAGTAATAATTCTTCAGCTGATACGACAAAGTTCCTGTGACAATGTAGCTCCAAATCTTGCAACACAGCTGATTCAGAGATTACATTTTTAAAAATGGGGAAAGCATTTCTGTTTGGTTGGTGTTTGTTTTCACCCCTCCTAAAGCTGTGAGCAAATGCAATTCCCAGCATGTTAGCATGCTGCGAAAAGCTGTTGCTTTAATCCATTTTTATACAACAAAATCTCAATGTTGCTTTCATCCAGTTTTGGACTTCAAAGTGTACAACTTTTCTTTATAGGAAAATGGCAACATCTAAAGTGGCCTTAGCATGTGCCGGAAGACAAATCATCCAATTGTTGTGTCTGTTAAACTCAGCAGGACTCCACATGAATCAAGGCAGGATAAAGGAATCGAGGATAATGTGTATCACACTGGCATGTGTGGATTATGGTTGCTACAAAATTCCACATATGGCTAATGTCCATTATGTCAGAACAGCATCTTGGAACATCTGGCTGACTCTTCAAAATCTACAGTTCCAACATCATAGTGCTAAACTATATGACACATGTGGAGAACAGTCATCAGGATCTTCCAGTATTTTTTTAAAAAAAGGTCAAAGCACAACATTCACTGGGCTGCTAATCTGACTGAGGAAGTAGTACGGGCAGTGGCATGGTCCAGGGAGCCCAAATACAAGCCTGACAGGAGCAATGGCGAGCTCAGTACCAGGCTGCATAAAAGAAAGCAAGATGGTGGCCAGTCAAAGCCGAAACCTGAGCCATTTTAAATTGAAGTATTTTCCTAAGAGTGTGTAGTGTGGCCAAAGAAGGAACCAGAGCAGCGAGGGGGATGGTCTTGTCATCCTTCTCATGCCTTTATTGGCTATGTTTCCCCCCCCCCAAAGTCATGACTGATTGCTCACACTTAAGACAATTGCTACTCACACTTCTGTTTAAAATGGGAGGGGCTACAGCTTTGACAGGCCGGCTGCTACACTTCCCTTTGTTAGTGGACCACTGCCAGTGGCATGGAAAAGAGGCCACCGCAGTGCTGTGCCACCATTTCTAATACCACTCACTTAGGTAAAAGATAAAAGCAGGGCTGGCAGAGGAGGAGAACCCCTCCCCGAAAAGCACCTTGCCCAGGCCCCTGCTCAAAACTGGCAGCACCTCTGAGTATGATGGCTTAGTCATCTCCAATGCTGTGTTCCCAATTTAAACTGGTCCCCCTCCAAAGCTATTATTTGCAACTGCAATTATCTCTGGGCAGATAGCAGCATTGGGAAAGAGGGTTTAGACTGGGAAAACTGCACAGTAATGATATAAGCCCCCTACACTGCCTCCCTCCATAGCCACTTCCTCAATCAAATTATCCAAGACAAAGGATAATATTTGATTCCTCGCTCTCCTTTATTCCTCATATTGAGGCAGTAGCTAAATCCTGTCGTTTTTTCCTGTATAATATTGCCAGGATTCGATCATTTCTGTCTGTCTCTTCTGCCAAGACGCTTGTTCATGCACTGGTTATTTCTCGGTTGGACTACTGCAACCTTCTTCTCACTGGCCTTCCTTCTTCTCACATCAGTCCATTGGTCTCGGTCCACCACTCTGCCGCTAAGATCATCTTCTTGGCGCGCCGCTCTGACCATGTTACTCCACTTCTGAAATCTCTTCATTGGCTTCCAATTCACTTCAGAATCCAGTATAAACTTCTTCTGTTGACCTTCAAAGCTTTTCACGGTCTAGCTCCTTCCTATCTCTCCTCTCTCATCTCACACTATTGCCCCGCTCGTGCTCTTCGTTCCTCTGATGCCATGTTTCTCGCCTGCCCAAGGGTCTCTCCTTCCCTTGCTCGGCTTCGTCCATTTTCTTCTGCTGCCCCTTACGCCTGGAACGCTCTTCCAGAACATCTGAGATGCACAAGTTCAATCGCAGCTTTTAAAGCTCAGCTAAAAACTTTTCTTTTTCCTAAAGCTTTTAAAACCTGATGTTGTTTGGACTCTATACTGTTAGTTTTACCCTACCCTGTGCCTGTTTACCCTACCCAGTGCCTGTTTGCATTATCTTCCCCTCCTTATTGCTTTATTATGGTTTTATTAGAATGTAAGCCTATGCGGCAGGGTCTTGCTATTTACTGTTTTACTCTGTACAGCACCATGTACATTGATGGTGCTATATAAATAAATAAATAAATAAATAAATAATAATAATAATAATAATAATAATAATAATAATAATAATAATAGGCCTGGTTTGGACATATTGATGAGCTAGTCTTCCAGGTGCACTCTGGTGCATGCTGCCTGATAGGTTAAACAAACCAAGGGGAGTTCCCAGTTTGCACAAACCTTAAACAAACGACAGTCAGTCTCTGATTTGTTGGTTCCTATCCCATTGCAAGCATATTCATATGGATGATATAGCCCAAATCAGGGATTGTTACTCTAAAGGCCAGTTGTACTTGGTACACAGCACTTTGTATAAGGTTCAGCCTCATCCTTACAAGGGAATCTATTTTACACATCCCATATGGATTATAATGATCCATTGATTTGAAAGACATTGATTTTATAAAAGCCAGACAACTATTAAGGACTGATTCACACAGTTAGCTACCCTGACATTTGGGCAGCTGTGTTGCCACAATCACGTGGAAAATATTAATGTAAACTGCATCACATATTTCTGGGAGTTAACTGTTCATTCGGGAGCTACCACAATTGTGGGAATAGCTGAACCTGAATGTACATATAGCTTGGTTCACACTAGCTTTTCCCTATTTGGTCATGGGCACACACACAAGGCTGAGGAGGGCACATGTCCATTAGTGGGCAGGAGGAGCAGCAGGCCCTTGACACAAAACTATGCCACTTTTGTTATATCCCAGAGGGATTGAACAAAGAACTCCAACATACACAGAGCATAGGACTGGAGCAAGGAACTCATTGATGCACTTGAAGTTTCTCTAAATGAGTGATTTATAGCACACTTGTGATTGGCCATTCACAGAAGTTTGCAGGTTCATTACATGACGTCGTCAGCATCCAGGGCCCCTTCTGTGCTATCCCCTGGAAATTGCGGGTTTAAAACCCCCATGAGATAATGTGGGAATATCCAGCATGTAATCTTGGCATTGCGCTATAATTACTCCACCAGACGGCACTGTCTTGTAAAAGTGAATTGAGCACATGGAGCAAGCAGAGAGAAGTATTCAATTTCAGGCCGCGTGGCTGCCTGTGAAATGGCAGCAATCACATCCAAGAAAGAAAGCGGATGCAGAAAACCGCAGTAAGGTAGCACATTGTTGTTGCTTTTAAATGTAGAGAAGGCCTTGGTCTGATGCTCAGAGCTGAGGCAGGTCACCAGCAGCCTCCAGCACTACCACAGCAACACTAGGGGGAATCCCCCCTGAAATTATACATGAGCTGTGGGGAGGCAGAGTGGAAGGAAGTCAACACAGAGACAGCCCTTAGGTGGGTAAAGGGAGAGGCCCTTTCTATTTTGCATTGCCAATATGTATACTGGGAATAATTTAGATGGTCTCTGAGAAGCAGCTAGGACAGTGGATTGACACTGGGTCCAGACTCTGCTTATATCCCATTTATGAAAAGGGGGACAGGATTAGAGAAGCATAAGACATTTTTTCGAAGCTTTAGATGTCTCAATTCAACAGAACAATACTTTCTGCAGAATCAGATTTTTGCAGTCTCATTCTCTACGATGAAGGAACACCTCCTATAGCTTGAATTTGTTATCTTACCATTAACCTTGCCACTGAGAACACTTCAGTTTTGTGACCAGCACTATCTACTTAAGACATTTATTTTATTTTAAAATTAAACATCACTCATTCCTATATTTTTACTTTGCTCCCTAGACAATAAAAATATCACCATCCTTAGCCTTGGAATAAATATGCATCTCTGGAAATAACCTCAGATATTTTCTAGCCTTCGTTGTGTTCAATATGCCAATAAAGAGACACCAAATACCTGCCAAACAGAAGCACAAGGTCAGAGAACACTTTCTTCCACTATTATAGCACTCTCATAATGTCCTGGGAGTCTACATTATTGTTTTCTCTTGTTTATTATATTGACCTCATAAAAATACACAGCTATTCCAGGAAACAAGCAGGACAGCAATCTACCAGGGAAAACGTAATCTAATCAGAGCGATGTTTTTACTTTAATTGTAAAGTGATAAAACCTCACCAAATCCTATATCTGTCTGCAGCTAAAGGTTAGATCAGCATATCATACATATATATTGCAAAGTCCTAGTAGCCTTGAATGCAGCCTGACATAAATCTTGCAGGCAGCTAAACGTTCCCTGAAAGCTATCCTGTTCATATAGTGGAAAGAGCTCCATGCTGCATTTCCATTTCACTGAAAGCATGTCAGTAAAAGCAACATGGGGCCCGTCTACACTTGTCTAGATGAAATGTAACAAGTTGGCAGAGATGACATCAGCAATCACATGATGCTGTTGTTGTTACGTTTCTTCTGACTTTTAAAACTGTTCCACTTTCTGTTAAAATCGTTTTAAAACTAACAATGTGCCCCAACCTTTCGTTGTTTTCAATGCCATCTTTCAAAGTCATGTCTCGTGACCATGGTCTTTGCTTCCTGATTAGGACAAGTGAGGGCTTTTCTAGACGAGGGGAGGGAGAGCTGGCACAACGTGATGAGGGGGAGGGGAGGGGGAGGGAGGGCGGTGAAAGAGGGGACAGAGGCTTAATTTTTTAAAAAAACTGCTTATCTTTCGGGGCGCACGTGGCCCCTTTAAGACGCTGCAGGGCTTCCCTCGTCCCTACGCGTCGCCCCGCCTCCCTGCCGGCTTATCCCAGCAGGTCTAGCTTAGAGTCACCGGAAGAAGGAGGTTTACTTCAGAGCCGGTATGAGCATAATGAAGAACGTTCTAAAGAAGAGTGTGCCAGGGTAAAACGATAGAAGAAAAGGTATTTCGATTGACTGGGCTCAAGTTGCATTTTGTAACGTAGCAAGGGAGGACGCAACAATGCACTTAAACAATGGTGTAATGAATAGTGTAGATCCTGCCATGGTGTCTTTGAAGCTCAGATCACTTTACTGCAGAGTAATCCTATTGACTTTCTTTGGAGTAAGAGGTCTGACAACTTCAGTTTATACCTAAAGCAAGTCCACACCCTTCTTTTCTTAATTGGGGAGACATCTTTTTAGTTATCACTCCACTTTATTCTGGGGCACCTGTGCATAGAAGGTTCCCTTTCACACTACTTTGTGTTTACTCTGGATTGGCCACACTTTGTTCAACCACATTTAGAGAGTATCTAAGAGCATCATCACACAGGGGAAAATCACATTTCCTTACTGTGGCTTCTCCACCCCTGCTTTTGTCCCTCTTTACTTCCTCTTTCTGCCCAGAGGGGAAAGAGGAAGTAAACAAAGATCACATGGCCCATTCAGGGGCCGTTTTTATCGCACCACTTTTCTTGCACACAGCAGGAGATTGTGGCATATTCCATTTTTAAAAAAAAGTTGAATTGATAGCGGTCTATTTTGCGACAGAAAAACAAGCAGAAGGAGTGGGAGGCACGCAGGAGGCAGATGTCATCTAAAGGACGCACACACATCCATAAGTGGGCAATAGCAAGCATGTGATAAAACGCTCATCTGATGCACCTTTAAGTACATCATCAGACAAGCGTTTTATAGCATGCTCATTACTGATCACTCACAGATTTTCATGGGTCCTTTTCATGACTACCTTTCACGCATCTCATGCTCCTTCTGCTTGTATTTCCGTCACAGAAAAAGACTCAGAAAATCCTTTCTTTTCCCTGTAACAAACTGCTGTGTGCAGAAGAAACTGTGCAATAAAAACGCCCACTGAAAGGGCCATGTGGTCATTGTTTGCTTCCTCTTTCTTCCCCGTGTGAAGAAAGAGGAAGGTGTTCATCCCTATTGTAGGACAGAAGCAGTGGGCTAAGCAAAGGTAGAGAAACACAATTTCCCCTCTGTCTGATGACACACTAAATCATTGTTTCATCATCATTAATTCATTGTTCTTCTGTAGTTTCCTTGTGCTTCTTCTGTTTCTTTTGGGACCTTACAAAATTCAACCTTTTTGTGGGGGTTGGGGTCAGGGTGGGGAAAACAGAATAGCAGTGCAAGGTCAGCAAGTGTAGACTCTCCCATCCTTTTGAAAGGGAATGGCTTTGACATGGGCAGTCTTCTCATGGCTTTTCACTTCGGCATACTTGCATCGATACCTCTCTAAGCACTGACATTTTAGCAGCATGTTTATTTTTTAAGAATGGAATGGAATTGTGCTGGTAGGCTCACAGAATGGGATTTAATCCCGTGGGTGCCTCCACTAATGGAAGAAGAGAGGAAAGTCATTTTTTGCTGATTCACCCTTCCTGCAGCAGTCCCCTGCAGACACACCTGAAATCTGTTCCAGAAGGTTGAAGAGGCCCTCCAAAGCAGCACAGAACGTGGTACAGGAGGCTGCAAGAAAAATGGGAGATTGGGAAAAAGGGCCCCTTCTGTTAGCAGAGGCATCCAGTGGATCAAAGCCCATTCCTTGGATAGAATGGCACCATTGGATTCCATCCCAACAAAAGTTCTTAATTTGAGCTAAAACACTTTTTCGCCTACCTTTTAAAAATTATTAGATATTGAACTAATCACTCTTAAACAAAAAATACTTTAGAACAAGTAAAACACAAAACACTTATTTTAAAATGCTTTGTGCAGATGCATGGTCCCTTACCCATCCACAAGGTTACGATATAGCTACTATGGTGGACAGAGCTCAGTGGGGTGTAAGCAGACCAAGAAAGCTATACCTAAAGTGTGGGAAATTACTGTGTGGTGGTAAAAAAGCTCAGACTGGAACACCTCCAAATCAACACTTTTGCTCTTAACAGACATTGTGGGAAGAGGTAAGGTGTGTAGGGAGAACAGGAAGGTGTGAGATAGAATGTGTGGTTTTCTGTCCAACATGCCTCTATATTCAGCCTTCCATTACTTTGCAGTGCAGTGAGCGGGCATCAATTCAAACTGAGCTTGGACGTATCAAATGCATTGAAGCCGATAAAAACTTTCCTAAAATGCCCCAATCTGATAAATTATCGATTTGCATGCAAGATGGCAATCCAAAACATTTTTCAAACATTTGCAAGGAGCAAAGAAACAAAGCACAATGGAGAAAAATTTCACGATCTGCTTAATTACCTTCTGTCTCAATGCAGGTGCTTTGGACAGCTTCAGAAACGTCACAAGTGGTTTGAAATCTTTGCTGCCTGTGATGTCTATATTCATTTCCCTAAAAGAGCTCTCCACAGCTTCTAGTAGACAAGTGATGAAAACAAAGACATTTGTTTACAGGACATTCAGATACAGACAATCTGTAGCAGTTCCAAACAAGACAGAGAGTTAGACCAAATACTTCCTTCATTTATTCGTGTCAAGTAGCAATATCACTTGATAGACACAGCAACATTTTTTAAAGGAAACTTTGAGTGCCGAATGCAAACAGCTAGCACACACAATATCTGAAGAGGAGCATATGTTCAACCATATCTGATCATGCTTCGCAGTATACCCTGAATGATACCTCAAAGATGTAAAGAAAACTTAAAAGGTAAGCATACAACTAGATATGACAGTAGAAAGTCCACCATCAGTTCTACTGGTTTTTTTAAAAAAACATTTAACTGCAGCCACAGGGTGTGGGGGGAGGGAGAGAGTCTCATCAGGACCATGGAGGGGGAGAACTAACTGTTCTCCCCAATATTTTCACAATGAAAATCATCCCTCTCCAAAAGCTTCTATTTCCCCATGGGGCAAAACATAAAGCAAGCAGAAACATCCCTTTAGAGCCAGGGTGAGCAGCTTGTGACCCTTGAAATGTTTTGGTGCGCAAGTCCCATGATCCCTATTGGCTATGCTAGCTAGGGCTGATGAGACTTGTAGGCCAAAACATCTGGAGGGCCTCAAGTTTCCAACCCCTGCTTTAGAGTACTCAACTTGCTTATTTGTCCACTTCTCGTTATATTTTAAAGATGCAGGGCAGTATCTTCAGTCACACAGATCAACTGATCTCTGAGTTAGACCAAGAGTATCCAGATGACTCTCTGCCAACACCACCAACCTCTGGATATGTGAGCAGATCTACACCTTGTGTCAAATCATTACAAATGTGGAATGAAAAGCAGGATATAACACTCTGAAAGCGGTATATGGAATGTGGATTGTGCCCCAACAGTTATCAGTGCACTTCAATACTGCTATAAAGCCATAGTATAGATCTAACCACAGAAACTACTCCAGGATGTTATCCTCTTATGTACTTCAGACAAGACTATCTCTAAACTAATGGGGATATTAATCCACTCGTAAAAAATCTATATATTATTCAATAACCCTTTTGCAAGCTCAAATGTACACCTAGAACATGGTGCTTTAATATAAGCAAGACATAGGCATTTTTCCCTAGAAGCTTACAATCCAAGTTGAAACAATTACTGTGACTACTGTTAAATAGGGCCTAGCCAGCAGCCAGTAATACATTGGGTGGAGCTTGGGTGTCAGAGGAAGACTATATCCAGAAGTTGGACCTGGTCATATGGGTATTCAGCTGGGGTGGGGGTTTAGAGAATTTGGTCTGAGGTAAAAGACCCCATTAAGAGGCTTGTAACGGCAATGGTGTCTCTTGAGTCCTAAAGAATTGTCACTAAGCAGTCTTTTGAAAACCCCAAAGTAATCTCTTATGTACAAAATATCCCTTTAATAAATTATTTGTCTAATTGTTCAACTTGTTTCTAGTGTTGGGGCCCATCTCACACCTGAGCCTCTTACATCAACTTCTAAGAGTCTTTGAAGTGTTCTAACAGAATCAGGGACAAGTAGGAAAGGATCAGCTGAAGGCCAAGAAATATAAGCATTTGCTACAAATAGTAAACCTGTTGCATAAATTATGCCAGATCTGAGTGCACCAAAGTCCAATATCGAAACACGAAAGATCACAGACAAGGTGTTGGGCACCAAACATTTATTCTTGAGAATAAGGTGACCTCTTTGCACTCACACTGCTAATCAGCGTCACATCACGCTGAGGCAGGACAATAGCTTATATACTTCCATGCAGTGGTCAGAAAAGGGAATTGCAGCTGAAATTGCCATGTGCTTTGTGCCTGTAGCCCCTCCCCTCTTGGTGATGTGGCTAGGGGGCAGTCCTAAGGACTTGGTTGAGTTTAACTGGTCAGTGTCATTTTGAAACTGACCTATGGTGTTAAAGTGCACTTAAGCGACGTTTACTTGAAGTTAGGTGGCGTTGGAGTTTGGGGGGGTGACATCTGTGTGAAATACCTGCTCTCAGATGTCCTTTGCCCTGCATACCTGCACTTAACCTTTCTCCTATATGGTGAGGTGTGGGCAGCTAGCGGGTGAGTGGATTTGATGGGATTAACTCAATCTGTGTCCTTTAGGGGCTGACAAGGCTAGGGGGCTGGGAAAGTGTCTACATGCCACTTACACAGCGGTAAATGGAGTTCTTTACTGGGGGCATCTGACCACTCCCCCCTCCCTGTCTTGTGTGCCCCTTTACCTTTTCTAGGTGTATGGGTGTCAGGGGGAAATGGACACTCTAGTTTTTGGGTCAAACCCCACTGATGGGACTGCCCAGTGAAGGAGCAGTTACCCCCATAGATGGTGGCAGTAGTGGGGAGAAGGTGATCCTGGCATAAGGAGCAACAAGGAAGAGAGGTTGGAGGTCTGGCTGCCTAAGAAAGGAAGAATGTATTTTAATACATATAAATAAATAGAAATGTAATCAGGATAATTCTACTTTCAAATACAGATTAAAATAGAATTTTAATTGTATTAAACAATTGTATTCAACTGTTAGATACTATTTCAGTGTCTACTTCAACAGCGATCTGATGCAAATAGTAAACGTTTGACTACTAACCTGCAATTTTGCTTAGCTCTTGCTGTTCATCCTCTGACATTTTAACGTAGATCACTTGGTTGTTAAACTGGCCAATCCCATGAAATGTCATTCTAAAGAGTTTTCCCTGCAACAAAGCTTGCACTTTGGCCTTGCTGTGCTTTGGAGCAGAAACAGCCCTTAAAATGAATGAAACACACTTGTAAAATAGGAAATCACTAGTCAAACAGCTATGGAACTAATACTGGGTTTGTGATGGATTTTTAGAACACCTACTTGAGATGAAGAATGATGCTTCAGGTTTAGTGCAGAAGCATAATGTCTGGAACTAAGCATGAAAGAACACACTCCTACAAGGTTCATACACATATTGCATTATCATTTATAATCTTGTACCCTTATCCTAAGTGTTTCTACTTCAGAGTAAGTATGACCACTTTAGATTTTGCTTTCTTTCAATAGGTGTGCTTAGGATTTCAGCCTCCAAATCATCAAAATTTCCTAATATCACATCTAATTTTGCAGAAGCAATAAAATGTTCACGTATCAAAATGTGCACTTGTGTCGAGGTTACAAGGTCCTTATAAACCCACAGAAAATAAATTGGGCTTCTTCCAATATCATATTAGATTGTGATTGTTCCACAGCTTTGTCTTACATTGTTTTATTTACTATTACACCGGAACAAATCCATTAGCCAATTAAGTTTCATTGAACGTTATCTCTGACATTGCTAGCTCTATAGTGGGGTTTTCTTTTTAGCCCTTAGTTTTCTGTCAGGAAAAAGAAAAGAAAAACATTTTAGAGCTGAAGCTCAACCAGTCGCTTTAATTACACACATACTAGAAAGCCATAGGATATGTTGTTGCTGTTGTCAGGGCCGGTGCCAGACTATTTTGCGCCCTAGGCAGGTGGGCTGCTTTCACACACCCCACCCCAGTGTACCTAGGCGCAGGGCGCCATCTTGCCCGCCCAGCCGAAGCGAAGCCAGGATGCTGGGGGGGTGGGGTGGCAGCTTTGGAATGGCGCGCCCAGACAGAAGCCGCTCTGGGAGAGCGACTTCTGGACGCGCCGTTCCAAAGACACCCGCCCACCCCACCAACCCAGCATTCTGGCTTTGCTTCGGCTGGGCGCCCACCCAGCCAAAGCAAAGCCAGAACGCTGGAGTGGCGGGGCGGACTTACGTCTCCAAGACCATTCCAGAAAGGTACTGAACCTCTCAAAGACCGAGCAACTTACAGAACAACCCATTGGGAGAGCCCTGTCCAAGAAATAATGGTCTTGGAATGCAAATCCCAGCAATTCAAAATCATTTGGATGTACAGGTAAAAGGTGAAAGGCAGATTTAATATCGCACTTTCCCATTAAAGCTCCCTTTCCACACTGCCGTACCATACGTATAGCAGCATCGAAAGAGGTATAATGAACTGTACACAAATGTGGTGGGATGAAATCATTAACCAATTCTCCTGGAGGGTGAGACAAATTATGAATTAGTCGAAACTCCCCAGGCGTCTTCTTTGGGACAATACCTAATGGGGAAACCCTAAGGCAAGGCAAAGGTGGATAGGCAAAAGGGCCCAAAACCCTCCCTGCCTTGACTTCCTTATGTATCTTCTCTCTTACCATGCTTTCCATTCCCAGTATGGAAGCCTGGTTCTTAGAGAATTGAGGGACCCGAGGGCCCTCAAAGGGTATCCTAAATCCAAACTAAAACCCATTAAATAAAAACAAGGCATCCTCTTTATTCGGATAATCGCGCGACTGTAGTGATAATTCCTGCAAATTAATTGGACTGGGGCCCTTTTGACGAAGGGCCTGGATTGTGGGGCACGATTCCTGCTTTGGAATCTCTTCCTCCCTTTGCAGTTTTGGTGCGTGGGCAACCTGAATATGGGTGGGCACCCCCACATACTGAGCACTCGTGCCTGTATTTGCATTGGTTCCGAAGGCATACTCCTTTGGAACTGAATTCCCAGCACAAGAGGCGGGGTTGAACCGCCTGCCCGGGGGACCCCCGGGACTGTGAGGGCCCAGCCGGGCGAGAAAGGATGTGCCCGCTATTGGCTCTCTCGCCGATGATTGGCTTAGCCGGAGTCATAAATTGGAGCCATAGCTTTGGCTCCTTAACATCCCATTTAATCTCAGGATTAAATTGGGCTTTTAAACGGAAGGCCCTGTCATAACCCAGCCAGGCAGGCCCCAAGTATTCTGTGTAGCATCTAAATATAATATCTAGATACTTAATCAAGACTGCTGCCTTCTCAGGGTGCTTTTGTAAAACCACACCCATGAAAATAATATAGCCTGCAAGCCAGTTAGCCCAGGTTCATTCCACTTTCTTTTTCTTACTACGCTCTTGGTCCCTGTCCTTCTCTTTGTCTTTGTCTTTCTGTTCTTCCTCTCTAAAAAGAAGGGAGAACAGATCCACAAATTCTCCTTTCCAAATCTTCTCCTTAGTAGCAGGAAGAAGATGGTAACCTACGGGGGTTGAGATGGCACCATATGGAATGGGGGACCCCATAGCTGAAGAATATGGATCAGGTGTAGTTGCATCTTTACCTTTCTCAGGCTCCGTTTGTGTAGTCTGAGAATTGGTAGAGGGAATTGCAGAATGGGGCTCAACTACATTAGAAGTGGTTTGGGTCTCCGCTACAGAGTGCCCTGTAGCTGCAGATGAAGTATTCCAGACAGTGGTGCAAGCGTCCACTGGGCCCTGTGAAATTGCTCCTTCCTGTGATTCTTCCAGTTCTATGGGGCGAGAAAAGGGCCACATCTGGCCCAATGCCCAAGGAGGGAGGCTCCAATGTGTGAAAGGTGACCATGCTGAACCTGCTGTGGTGCGAGATGCATACTCACTGTGAGAGGTGCTAGCAGTAACCATTGGAGAGGATGGTGGAGCAATGGGGGATGTATCCAATACAGCTGGGTCCAGGGCTGATGTAACCGTAGAAGCCTGCGCAGCTGGTTCAATGTCTGTGGCACTAGCTGTCCTATGTTGCCTAGAGGGCCGAGGCTCAGGAGACGCATCTGAAATAAAAACTTGATTAGCATTTCCCGTTTTTTTGGCCCTATTTCTAGTAGAGGCAGCCGCTTGAGAAGTTCCTAATTGTTGCTTCAGCTTAGCGTTGTCTTGCTCTAGCGCAGCAATGCGCTGAAGAACTAAGGCCATTCCAGACTCCTCCTCCTCAGATGATGAATAAACCGCTGCCTCAGCTGGCCTTTTAGTAGGAGGGTGGGGTGCCCTTCCTTTACCTTTCTTCCCCCCACAGCCCTTCTTAGGTGGCATCGTGAAGTAAGCGAAATAAAACTTACTGCAATAGGCCAGATGCTTATAAAGGATAACAGTAAGGGTCAGTTGCTATAGACTCTAATGTAGCTAGGAATTACCCACAAACACCCAGAACTCTGTAGGCCAAAATGATCCGAGGGGGGGGGACGTTATGAATCCTAAAGCTGCTGTGTAGGGGAAATAAAGCCCCCTGATTAGGCCCAACCGCAAAGCTAAGGCCTATTTGTAATAGAAAAAACTTTTTTCGCTGCTTGTTTGCTAGTAGGGCATCCGAACTGGGCTTCCCCGCGATGCAGCCCAAGAATATGAAGGAAAGTGTGTGGGGGGGAATTATCGCCCGCCCATAAATGGGCAGGCCGGTGTAGGCCGTGGGCCTCGCCCCACCCGCCGGACTCCCACCCCCCTGACTCCAAACCAAATGCCCGCTGCAACAGTGAAAGGCAGCCTTGACCCGCTGCTGCCGCCGCAATGCCGCCGCAATGCCGCCGATTTGCCGCCGAAAACGCCGCCGAGAACGCCGACCGGGCCGCTCCTTCCACGCTGCTGCTCAAACAGCAGCCGAAAACAAAAGAGGCCGGGAGTTAGGCGCGGCCGCCTTTTATAAGGCCAGCCCCAGCCCTGCTCACGTGGCTCACACACAGAGCCATGGGAGCCGTCTTATTCCTGCCCCACCCAACCCACAATGGCCTCTTCCCGCCCAAACTTTGCTTGGGCGGGAAGGGGGTATGTGCAGGGAAAAAGAGCTTTAAGACTTACTGATTTACTGTTGGATGTCTTCATGTTATAATTAATCAAGATGTCTGTTTATATGTGCCTTCTGCGCTTGGCTATGTCAGGGTTAAGGGAATAAAGGGAATAATACAGGTTATAATAAATCCAGTGTGTCCTCTTAGCTCAAGGACAAAGTAAAAAGGGTTGGACCTGAGCCTAAAGGCCGTGGTGGCAGTGATGCTGTGTGTGAGGATGGAGTTGCCTGCTGTGGAAAATGCCTTAGGGAAGAGGTATTCCTACTGGGAATAAGCAGGAATGCCACAGGGCCTGATCCAGACTGGGACTCTAGTGTGAGGCTTTATTGCTGTTTTCTCTCTACCTCCTACTGTGGTTCTCCCCATTTTCTCTTTAAGAGCAATAGGAACCTTTCTTGGTACATGAAAACTTGGATTAGCATCTGGTTTCAGCTTTATTTCGGACTGGCCAAGTACACAGCTACATCTACAAAGCATTTTTTCCCCATTCCCCCCCCCCCCATTTTTTAGTTTAATATATTCTGGGTTCACCAGCCTCACAATCTTTATCATGTTCGGTAGTTGACAGTATCCCAAAACTGCTTTGTGAGAGTTTTCAGTACGTAAAATTCTAAAAATAAAAATAAAAAATGCACTATTTTATTGAATTTGCACCTCAAAGCACATCTGCCAGTCGCATTTAATGAATGTCCTCCATATCCTGTTAAAGTTGGTTTATCAAGCATCCATCTCTTCTGGTACCATTCTGTGGTACATTTGTGCGGGTACGCCATTGACATCAGCTCCTATGTCTAGTATGAACTGAATAATTTTTCTTATCTCTGCTTTTATATCCACATTGGCTTCTTTTTGTTCCTTGTTTGCCTTTCTTTGTTCTTTTTTTTACTGATGCCAGAAACTGTCCCTTGCTTCTAGAGGTTCCTCTCTGTCCTGCATCTCATTCACATGTCTCACACTTGTATTCTCTGCAGCGCATACTTGTGCAAAATGATTTCTCTTTCTGCAGTTGTGGGAAGTCCTTTGCTATGCTGGGCATTCCTCCAAACTGCAATGTTTCTTTTCCACACTTTACTTTCTTTTGTTTTGCCTCCCCTTTGGCAGAAGTAGCGTTTTGGTGACTCCTAGCAGTCTACTTTCCTACCTGTTTGTGACTTGCGCCTTGTCTATTATCTTCTTGGGATTTGCTCTGCAGGGATATCTCGTATGCTCTTGCTATTTTTAATGCCTTTTTTTCAGGTTAGGTCTTCTTCCAACAGTATTTTTTTCGGAACTCTTTTGAGTTGGATCCTATTCATATTATGGGAAATGTGATCTTTTTGTTATTTAAAAAAATCCCCTAAATTACTGTAATAGCACTATAACACAGAGATGTTTCTTTGTATGGATCAGTTAAATCAAAGCAGCTCATTTCAAGCCATTGTGCTCTAGGCAAAGTACAGGGGTCAGTTGCACTATTTATAGACAAGTTGCTCCCATTCCCTACCAGATGGCAGGCCATCTTTAAGTCAAAGCAAATTCCAAAGCGTTCCCCCCACCCCAGCCACCGCCAAAAGCTGGAATTCATTTAAAAGTTGCTGCAAGCTGTTATATTTGTTGTCAAGAGAGATACCCCCTCTCCCTACACACACACAATCAAATCACCTAAGGCGGCAACACCTAAGGCTGAAAGAAAAACTATTCATTGCTAACTTGTGAAATAAAGCAATCTTACTCCTAGAGACACCAATTAATTTCTTTAAGTTCTCTTACCTTTTCACATCATCTTCTGTTCTCAGATGAGCTACAACAATGGTAAGATGAATAGTTTGAACTGGAATTAGGGCTCTTAACAGATCAGGCTCTTTGGTGAATATAAGCTCTTTGACATCTTCAATTTTATCCAAAATCTAAAATAAATTTGAGTTTCACCATAGTTAACACTTGCATCCATTTGTGTTAAAATTTTAAGCTTAGACATGGGCTACTTATCTTCTTGACAGTACATATTTGCACAGAAGCAAGTCCCATTAATTTTAGTGGGCTTACTCTATAGGATTGCAGCACAGGGGGAAATTGTGGTTCCTTACTGTCACTTTTCTGCACTTCCTCATTCTTCCTGGAGGGGAAAGAGGAAGTAAACAAAGACAACATGGCCCATTCCGAGTCTGTTTTTATTGCGCCACTTTTCCTTCACACAGCAGGCAATTGTGGCACATTCCATTTGTTTTTTAAAAGTTGGATTCAAAAGGCTCTATTTTACAATGGAAAAATGGGAAGGAGTGGGAGGAGCATGGGAGGCAGACCACGTTGTCTAAAGGACGTGCGCACATCCATAAGTGGACAGTAGCGAGCGTGTGATAAAATGCTTGTCTGATGAACCTCTAAGACTCTTCAAAGGGTGCCCCAAAAGTGTTCAGTCTATTCTATAGAAAAAGAATAGCAATAAAATAATTTTATGTTATCCCTCATATCAAAATCAGGCGATAACACCAAATTGTATTAATTTGTGTGTTCATGGAAACAGAGGCAAGATCTACACTACTACTTTATAATGGTATTGAAGTGCAGTGACAACTGTTGGGGTCCAAGACACATTCCATACACCATTTTCAAACTGCTTTCATGGTGTTATATCCTGCTTGGTGTAGATCTGGGCTGACTAAAATGGGGAATTTACTTAACTTTCAGATATAGTAAAGTTCTTCAGAGGAGAAGAAATTCATCATCCCCATCTAAGGAACACATTATTGGTAGATTTAGGGTGCAATCCTATGCGTGTTTAGTGAGAAAGTCCTACAAATCTCAGCATCCCTTCATGCAGCCATACTGTCTGGACATGCTGGGACTTGTAGTACTTTTTGCTGTTTGATCATGCACAGGATTGTGTCCTTAGACTTAAAAATCTTACATGCAACTTCAGCATTTCCAGTTGAGTTATATAAACTTTTCAGAACAGAGAAAGCATCTCCAACTTGCCTGAAACCCATTTTTACAATAAGTTGCTTCCTTAAATGTTTAATATGTCATCTATATTCCAAAGAACTAGCAACTGATTGTTCTGGTTCAGAATCTCAATTTCACTTTGGGTACAAAACTAAGAGAAGTGAGAAAGTATTAATGTGATCTTTATACACTTGTCAATTGTTAATAGACTGTGAAAATGGAATAGTATTTCCATAATTAATCGTGTGCTACTTTCTGATTACAAGCAGAAACTGATGCCTTTTCCCATGTGGGAAATTGTAATGGCAAATAAATCCGTTCAGATGACTACATTTGCCATTCTTAAAGACATTGTTTTTACTGAACTGCATAGCCCATTTTTAGTTTTTGGGAGTCTATTTCATCTGCGTAGCTCTGGCTTGCTGAGAAGCTACAAGAGTGGGGGGGAAGCCTTTTGAAAGAATCTTCAATAGTGCATTTAGGCTTAAGATGAATGAATTTAACCAAGAGAAAGGAAATCCCAATAGACAGGAGCTTTACCATGCAGTGGAGATAATTTATGATTCCAATTGGTGTAATTCAGTTTTATTCACTAAAAGAGACAAGAACATTTATGTTTCTGAAAAATAAAAAGTAGTCCCTAAAATATTTTTCATACTTTATTTTTTTTTAAAGAAAACAACCCAAAAACACATCTACTGTTCAAGGGCACTTAGGATGACCTAGTGTACCATTTATGCACCCAAATGTACACATTTTAAATAAAAGCTGCAGGCTTCAATGGCTTTAAATAATGAATCAATAAACTGCAGTTTTATTAGATTAATCAGTAAGGACATATTTTAATTAATGGAGCAGCAAGTTAAGGGCAACCTTCTTTATTTTTGAGTGAATTTTGTTTCTGGTGCATTTCTGTAGTACCAAATGAAAAAGAAAAGTTAGCTTTCCCTTCCAAAAGCAAATGGCAACTTTGTTGGTTATATGGTAAGTTTTCTTATACTTTTGTCAAGTATCTCAAAAAGGCACCAATTTGGTAACCGCCCAGAGAGCTTCAGCAGTTGGGCAGTATAAAAATGCAATAAATAAATAAATAAATAAATAAATTATATATATATATCAATTGATCAATTGATTAAAGCCAGATTATTAATGGGATACTTTAGGGTGGATTCCTGCATTGAGCAGGGGGTTGGACTCGATGGCCTTGTAGGTCCCTTCCAACTCTGCTATTCTATGATTCTCTGAATTAACTAAAAATTAAATAGTAAGTCAGTCTCTCAAGAGTTCATAACACCTTATATCAGCTGAGATAAATAGAAAAGTGATACCCAACTTAGTTAAGAGTTTAACTATTTTGTAAAATTACAAAGGGCTAGACACACATGGATGGATTGTGGCTACAATACGTACAACTATTTTGGCTGTATTTGAAAAAAGCACTGAAGTTTCATGAAGAAACAGAAGCTCTTTTCCCCACTCATGATTCGTCACTCATGGAAGTTTGCAGATCCTTTACATGATTTTGTCAACCTCCAGGGCCTCTCCAATGCTTTATCCAATTTTTCTTAAGATTAAGGAAAGTCTGGCATTTTTGATAACTGCATATATTTCCTCAGTTCTGCTATACCACAGCACCACCTAGTGGTTGTACAATGAAACATATAGAACTCGCAGAGAAAGGAAATTCCCCCCCCCCAAAATGCATATGTAAGTACATGAAAAGGAGCTGATCTTAATCCTGCAAAGAATCCAGAAGCAGAAGTGCTGGTAAAGGTGTAAGACAAAACCCTGGTGTAGAGGAAACCCCTGGCCCTTGTCACCCAGAGTATTTATTTATTTATTTATTACATTTCTATACCGCCCAATAGCCGGATTTCTATTGGGCTCAATAGAGCTCAATTTGAAATCCGTTCTACCAACAGGATTGCTCTTTTAAGCTCCACTTGGTCCTCCTAGGTTGCAATCTAATACCTACTGGGACCTTTCTGGAAACTAGGCCCCAATAGGAAAATGTAAATGGGCTGTGATTCAGTAGTAAAGCACCTGCTTTGTATGCAGAAAGTCCCAGATTCAATCCCTGGCATCTACAGGAAGGGCTGGAAAAATTCCTGCCTGAAACCTTGGAGAGCCGCTGCCTGTCAGTGTCCACAACCCTGGGCTAGTTGGACCCAGGGTTGTGGACACTCAGTAGAAGACAGCTTCTTATGTTCCTATGGAAATAGTTTCTTGAGACATTTAAAATAGTTTAGTAACAGTAAAGCACAATCCTATACACATCTAATTTGAACTGAGTTTAATTCAGCTTATTTCCAGGTAGGTAGCTATAGGATTGCAGTCAAAGACTTCTTATGAGCAAAGTTGGAATGTATTAACTACTTGGTGCGGGGTGGGTGGGAATCTAGTTTCTGGTATATGGTGTGATTTAAGAGAGACATCTGTCTTTAAATGGATAACTAAAGTTTGGAAAGAAACATAATGGTCTGGTTAAGAAATGGTAAATGGATTATCCGATCAAGAAATTGTAAGCAAGCTGCTGATTGGTTTGTGGGAGGAAATAGATTATTTTTCTTTTATTAACTTTTGGGAGAGCTCTAACATAATTGAGGTTTTTCTTTGTGTGGCCAATAAATCATTTGTATTTGTTTGGATAATAATTTACTACTTTCTTTGTCAAACAATTGTTCATTTCTTTGTTCATGATTAACCTATTGTTCTTTAATAAAACCTTTAAACAAAAAGGAAAGAAATACTTCTGTCCCTTGTGCCAGCCAACTGAATCTCAGAGAAGACTAGTACTTACAGCAGATCTTTATCCGTTCAACTGAGCGTACAGGGATTTTTATATGGGAGAAAACACACTCAGGAACCTATCTATTGATGAGAAGACTGATTCCCAAATGGAGGAATAAATTATGGAGAGACAATGGTTCTTCATCAGTGAAAAAGCATGCAGTAACACTAAATCCAAAACTAAAAATGTGGCAGAAAATATAGCCACCTTTATATGTACCTTTATTGCAACCTGGAACAGCTGCAGGCAGTAGAACCTGATGACTCTGATGCCAGTGGTGCAGCGAATCAGGTCTGGGTTCCAGTCAGAACTCTGAGGAGCTATCCAAGGTGTTGAAACCATCTTGGAGTTAGGGTTCAGCACCTTGGACAGTTCATTTAGAAATGCCCCATGGCATTGAACCACCAGCCTCCACTGGCTGCAAGCATGTTGTGTTTTCTCCTTTATTCTGTGGGCCAATAAAGACCGTTTAATCTCCCCATGTAGATGCTGAAATCTCCCAACTAAAATAGCCTCTTAGCATTCCAAAGATCAAGCACTAAGCACTGGATATTTAGGCCAAACTAGATGTGATGCTAAACATGTCGCTTGGAGTACTGTGATTGTACTCTTAATCGTTAACAGCTGTTGCGTGATGTGGGGAGGGTTATTTTCATTGAAACAATGGCAAGTGGGTGGAGTTAACCCTTCCCCCTTTCCCCATCCCCCATCATCTCAATGAAAATGGCTCTGCCCAGAGCATCTCTTAGCCCCAGAAGGCAAGCTGCCAGAAGACTGCAGCAGGGAGAAAAGGGTTAGTGGTGCACCTCTCCAAACAACACAGTCCCAACAAAAATGTTGGAGGCACCACTGCAAACATTAACAATTAAATGTGGTACTTCAATGACACATTAAGTCTCAAGTCTTATTTGGCCCCTTGTGAGAATGTCTTCAGAAAACAACGCTGTCATACAGAATTAAGAGCATAAAAAGTGCTGTGCTGGATCAGACCGAGGGTTCATCTAGTGCAGCGCTCCATCCACACAGTAGCCAACCAGCTGGTGGCCAGGCACCAACAAAGCAGGACATTCTGCAACAGCACCCTCCTACCCATGTTCCTCAGCAGCTGGTGCACACAGGCTTACTGCCTTAGACACATAACCATCTTCCAAAAATTACAAATTTCCTTTACCCCCATCCCTGCAAAAATATTTCATTTGAAAAAAAAAAACCCAGTGTGGTCTTGTGTATGGAGCGTCATTTTGGGACCAGGGAGAATGGGGGTTCACTCCCCCAAGTACCTCCAGTGGTGACCTTGGCACAGTCATTCCCCTCAGCTGACTTGATAGATCATTGCAGATTGTTCCACTTTATTGTCACATGTACAATACCCTGGGCTCATTGGAGGAAAGTTGACATAGGAATGTGATGAACAAAACAAAACAAATACTCTAACCTTGTATGTCACAGTGAAAAGTGGGGAAAGTTACCCATTTTTTAGAAGCACAGACTACACCTCAGCTTTCTTTCTGCGTTGTGTGTAATCAAATCTAACCATGTGGATTGGGCCCTCATGTGTTATTGATTATAAATGACATTAGCCTTCTTAGCTACAAACCAGGTACTCATCAGGAAGGGATGTTCTCTTTTCCCTTTAAATTCTTATCACACCATTCCATTATTAAACAGACATTCCACCTACCTGATCATTTTTTATTAGGATTGCAACAAAGTAATTTGGCATATCCCTTCTGTGTTTCTTGGATACTGTTGGTTCTTCCTTCTCTTGTGCAGTCGCCTTTCACGCACCTTCATCCGAACGAAGTTGCTGCAGGTGAGAGGCGTTCCCGTCTTCATTTGCCTGCTCTAGCTGCAACTCAGTAGCCATTTCTTTGGTGCCCTCTTCACACACTCTCAGTGGACAAATATTTAATGCTTTTGTTGGTTCTGCATCTTGGCAGTCATCATGATGTTTCTCCTCATTTACCACTGCCTCTAATCTACTTTCAGTTTGTTCTGTTTTTATGAACTGCACTAGCTTCAGATGCTCTGTGCTTTGATACCACCTATCCTGCTGCAGCAAACTCTCATTCATCTTTGACTCAGTTGTACCTTGCTGGCGAGGCATTGAACCTATCACATCTGTTTCTTCCTGACCTTGTTGCACTATGTCAGCAGCTATGGTCCCTTCCTTGCATCGGGCCGGCAGATGACCTTGTGTTTCGTGAGATGCATCCCCATACTTGTTGGTAGGATGCCAGTGGAGATTCTCATGTGGAATTTCTCCTCCTCGACTTTTCAGCTGCACCTGCCCAGTGACACATGAGCTTGCCATCTCCCATCTGGCAGTCTCCTGTTGAACCTTTACAGTCACACACGATACCCATCCAGGTTTGTTCCACTCCTGTTGCACTTCAACAGTTACAGATGGTATAATTTGTCCTTGCTGTTGTATCTCTACGGTCACTTCTGGATCCTCTCCTCCTCCAGCCCACTGCAGCTGAACAGTCATGGTCATGCACTGCATCTTATCGCTTTTCCCCTGTTGTACATGTGGTATCTTCCCTTTGGACTGTTCCATCTGGGTTTGCACTGCCACATGAGAGGCAGGCCTTACTCTGGGCTGTTGTGTATTCCCCTCCATCACTCGTTGACGTCCACTTGGCTGCTTTACACTTCTTCACAAAGTAGCATCAGCTGTTGATTCATTTGGCCTTTCTCTCCTCCAAAACTCTCTTCTTTCTCTTTCTAGGCCTGAAATTAGTTAGAACAGTTACTAACACCAAATGCCAAAAATGTAAGGAAAAGATAAATAATACATCCACCTGATTATGTACCTGCAGCACATGCTGAGAAAGGATGGGATTCAAGGAAATAGTAGCATTAGGCTAGTAGGATCATACTGGTCCAATGTCCACAGGTTGTCCAAATGTCACAAGCATTTATGGGCTTTGAGAATTGAGTGGAAAGAACAGGAAGGAGTTTATAGAGTCAAGTAGACAAGACTGCTGTTTAAATGAACAAGCAATGTGATATTTTCACCAGAAGGTATATTAGACAGGCATGAATTTCTCTATCCTATACCTTAAATGGTGACCAAGTGTAAGAAAAAGTCACAGATGATGCTAGAAAGTTCCTGTTGGAGAAGGGAAAATGAGTAATTTAACATGACACTTACTTCCAAATATCTCTCTGATGGCACAGCTTCCCTTTCTTGAAGCCCCTTTTCACTCTTGAGGCCTAAACTGAAAAAAGGTACAAAATATCAGGGAAACTAGCAAATGAAATAAATTAACAATTCCATCAAACTTGCCAAATATGTTGCTATGTATGTACACTGTGTGTGTATACACTGCACTGAATGTACATTTTTGAAACAGGCAATTTTAGAATAAGCTCTTTCAGGTAGATTCCATCCCAGGATCTCTGGTCAGAAGAATTCACAAGTCTTAACAACACAACCTACAGTCAGGGGTTGGATATTCAGGATGTTCTCTCAGCTACTGTGGCTCATTCTGAAATAAATTGTGTGAATAGCCTCACTGTTTCTTTGGACTGCAACTTGTCCTAACAAAAATTGAAGGCATTTCCTCTAGACATCTGTCAATAGTAAGCTCATCTAACTGTGGCTGCTTCCACACTGGTGTTTAGTCTGAAATCTCCACTCCTCTTTCATTCATATTTCAAGAGAGGGAGGTGATGGGATTATTTAGTATTGATGCCTCTTGTTAGAAAGGCAATTAGCAGAGAAAAACAAAAGGCAAAGCAGAATGAGTGTTTACCAGTCCCACCTTGTAATAATCTTGTAATAATAAAAGAAAACCACACCTTTGTTTGGTGAAGAAAGGGTCAAATGGTTTTACTTACAAATGTTTGTGCCTAAAAAATGTAGGTAGAGCATAGAGTTTCAAAAAGAGTTTGTTCAATCCATTTTGCATTCCATTACACAGACAACAATGAAAGAGCAAACACATGTACTCCCAGCAATGGTGGAAGTCAGTGGGGGTGGGGGAGGAGTAAAAGAAATCACAGGACACCACATTGTATGCTATAGAGATTCTAGGGATAGTTGTGGTCAAAATCCCCATTAGCTAACTAACTGCAGCACTGCCCCTACCAGTAACTTGCAGACAAGGTTGCGATATTCTCAACTGGGGGCAAGTGACATCATCATCCATGTGTAAAGTTCCCATGTTTTCCCAATGATTTTGATCTTCTTTTTTAACCACAGAAAGTATGAGTTTGGGGGGTTTCTTTAGCATTATTCTTCTCACCTTTTTCAGAGGCGTGGTTTTGAATAGACATTGACATATCAAGCAGATGAACTTATCAGAGCTCAGCATGCATTCACTATAAGCTTTGCAGTGAGAAACATTTTATAACCTCATTGATTTTTTAAATTGGTCTTTTAAGTTCCACTCAAACGTGTTTCCAGTATATATAATTTAAATTTTAGCAAAATATTGCTTATGTGAAATAGTGTTATGACACTATACACTACAACGTTACATTTTTTTTAAAAAAGAACAAAGTTGGCATCATCAACATTTTAAAAATGTAACTTTCTCCCAATTAAACACTTTTAATCAGTACTTTAGATCCAAAACAAACATTAAAACACTTTGGTTTTTTTGAGATTTAATGAGTAGTAATGGGCAACCACACTTCAATAAGCACTTAGTGCTAATAAATAACTGATTTGTATTTCTTTTAAGAATCATTCAGATCTTTTTTCCAAATTGCTTTTCCCCACCCACAGCAGCTATATCATGCCCACTGATGTGGCTGCAACATAGTGGGATGAGAATACAGGGGGAAAGTGCCATATTCTGCTTGTAGTTTATAAAAGAAGAGAAATTATTTATTAGAGCTAGGAGCCATCAGTCTAAAAGCAGTCTGTATCTAGGAGTCCAAATCAATCCCCCAGAGGAATCTTTCCTGCAAACTCATAAGCGCCTCAGAGGTCCCTAGCACACTCAAGGACCATTTAGCACACACACCCCATTCTGTGCTGCTTCTCCTCTACATTCACAATTTAATTTTGTAGTGAGACAAAAAACTACAGACTACAAGAGTCCTACAGTCACTGAAATAGTCTTGAAGCAGCCTACTACCAAGGGTGAAACCAGCATCTCTCATAAGGTACAGAGGGAAGAAAGGTTTTTCAGACCATAAATACAACAGAAGAAACTTCTTCATTCCAAATAATAAGGGAAGAAATACAGATACGTGAAATTTTCAATGTAGGAAATATCTCCTGTCCCTTGTCACCTGTTTAAACATTGGCTGCACATGTAATGCTAAGCCATTTATGTAAGCCATGGTTTTGTTGCTTTGCCGTGAGTTATTTCGCAGACAAACCATAGCTTGTTTTCCCTATTTTAGGTTAGTTTCCCTCCCACCCATTTTGCCAGCCTTTGAAGATTCATGTTCAGGCTGCTCTTGCTGGGTCCCTCTATTTCAGGGCAGACAGCAGTGCAAACAAGCCAGGGATAAGTCATAGTTCTGGGTTCAGACATCTCCTGCCAGAGTATATTCATCAGCTTAATGCTCTCTCTGAGTTTAAGACAGCCATAAAGACTAGTCTCTTCTGGCAGACCGACCCAGATGAATTTTAAACCTAAGAATTTTAAGATGCTATGATAGTTATTTTAATATTGTATTGGTTTTATATGCTCTTTTAACTAATTTTATGTATTATATTGTATTTAGTGTTGTTCTCTGCTCGATCCAGAGGGAGAGGAGGTTTATAAAGTTGTTGTTGTTGTTGTTGTTGTTATTATTATTATTATTATTATTATTAATGTTTTAAACAAGCCAGACTTTGGAAGTCAAAAATCAACTATGTCTTCTATTTGTGGTTTGTAGCTGGTTAACAAAACAGAGATGGATTCAGACATAACAAGCCAGATTTCAATAAACCATACCATGGCTTAGTGCAGGGGTAGGTAACATGGAGCTTGCGTCCACCAACACACCCCTTAGTGTCTGCCAAGGTCCATTATTATTATTATTATTATTATTATTATTATTATTATTATTATTATTATTATTTGCATTTTTATACCACCCAATAGCTGAAGCTCCCTAACCCTAGTCGCCATTACAAGACAATTTGTTGTTAACAATTTCTTCAGATTTCATAACAACCCCCTGAAGGCATAAAAAAACAAGAGGCTGAAAAGCGTCAGGCTTTTGTATAATAGAATTTTCCTATAGCATCCTGAGACTCTTCTCCCTTTTTGTGTAAATTTTTGATGCTTACCCACCTTGCACCCTGGCAGAAGAGGGGGTGGAGAAAAAGAGGAGACCCTACAGGACCAAAAAGGTTACCTGCTTGTGATTTAGTGTAAACCTTAGCACACACGTTGCAAATTTTTGAACAAATAAGAGCTTTGATAGCTTACTATGCTTAGGACAACGTTTAAAAAGAGATGAATCTCTTTGCTACCACATGGGCTTCCGCCTTGACTAAATAATATTCCAAAATTACACTACCTAGAATGAGCCTTACAATAATTACACAACTAAAGCAGGGAAGTCTCTTCTAGTGGATAAACCTGAAACTATTTGTATGGGAGGAGGCTTCATTCCCCTCCCGTCGCCCCAGGAAGAATGCTTAAGTGGTTTTGAATTTAATAGAAGTGTGGTGGGCGCACAAAACGCATAACAGAATTGTCAGAATACCATCATTTGGAGAGCCGCTTTTTCCCTTGCCAAGACAGTTGAAGGGGGTGGGGGGGTCAGAGAACCAGCTGTTAATGGTGTTTTAAATTGCATGTTTCCAGTACTGAGTTGAATAATCTTGTGTAAATCAGTGCAATAGGTCAAAAAACATATTCCATTTTATTTCCAATTAAAACTAGATACACGGGTATGTCAGCAAATCTGAAGACAGAATTTACTGAAGTAGAGCTTTTAATTTGAACTGGTTTATTAGCCCCTGAGAATGGCAAGGAGTCATCTAATTTAATAATGCAAGATGGTAGAGAAGAAATCTGAGATTCAAAATAAACTAGTAGCTATCCAGCTATATTCTAGGTTAGAGCAATTTAGAATTAGTAAGGCTGATGGCAATTCTGTCTAGTCCTTTAACACTTTTTTATATATATCGCACTGCCAGTATTTCAGTAGTCAAGGTGGGGTGTAAAAGGAGACAAACTGATAATTGACAAAGAACACCCAAAGCAAGAGCTTAATCCGGGACAAAATTAAGCCAAGTGTTTTTCCAGTGTTGTGGGCTAATGCTCTGCCCATCCAGTTATCATCCCATCTCTCTGAGGGTGGCCACATTCAGATTACTCGATATTATGGGTGTGTGCTCCACACCGAAAATCTGGGGGGCTGACAGTCCCCCGAAACTGCGGTGCAGTTAGGGGGTGGTTTTAAAACCCTTGGAAACCTGTGGTGCGGTTAGAAGATAGTTTGGAGCCCTGAATGGATTTATAAGTCCAGAGGTTTTTTAGGTGACGTGAGGGCACATTTCATATTGATGGATGGCTAACTGAACACACTTCCATATTAGGAAGATGCTATCACTGAGGGGTGAGGGAGGGGTGGTTTTGAGATTGACATCTGTGGCTAACCAATAGCCATGGTCTCCTCCCTTTCCCCCATCCAATCACAGTGCTTAGGGGGAGGATTTCAAATGATATAAACCATTTCCCCCCCACCCTGGAACACATTCATTTGCTAGCTCATGGAGTGAGGAAGAGTCCAAGTTCCACACCCTATATGCACGTCATCTTCTCTCAAGAGAGCTTGCAGAACTTTCAGAAACTAGCCTCCCACAAAAATCAAAGTCTCCCATGTGTGTTGACTTGGTACCATACACCATATGTTTAAATTATGGGAGCGGTGTCTGAACTAGAATGGTACCAATTTTCTTTACTTCAACCAATTTTCTTCACTTCTTGAAAAACTGATGTTGGCTGAAAAGAAGGATTTAGGAGAAATGGCTTACGTTATGAAAATAATGAAAACCATCCGTGTAAACGACTTGTCCCAGAAAGTGACAGCAGGCAGTGTAGATCCATACAGTCTCACAAGTCAATATTAGGATACGGAAAAGAATCTTGTGCTAAAGGCTGATCTGTGTACTGTGTACTGCAAGTATGGACGCAACTCGGTTGGGCGTAAAGTCAAGCGAGGAAGGGGCTGCGAGAGAAGACAGGACTCAAGTTTATATGCTTTGAACAATATGTGTGTGTGTGTGTGTGTGTGTGTGTGTGTGTATTATATTTATGTTTGGTCTTGTCTGTCATCTCATAGGGAGAGCACACACACACGCTATTTCACCCCATTAGAGCAAATGGTCAGGGAATGCAGCAGATCTCTATTTTTATGGACTGAAGATGCACAACTGTGCATCAGCAAAGTAAAGGATAAAAGGCCCTGTGCAGTTTCGGATACGTGGGGGTGTGGGTTGAGGATTTTTTAAAAAAATAAAATCCTTAAAATCAAGGGATGAAAGGATCTGCTTCAAACTTGGTATGGCTAAATCCCTTCTTAAGAGCTCTCACAATGCCAAGTTTCATCTCTTTACCTTTCAAAATGACAGAGCTGTAATATGCTATTACAGGGTAGTTATAGGCCATGGGCTATAACAGGGTAGTTATCCAAAAACAGAACTGTTCTCCAATGGGATTCCTTACAGCTATTCCCTCTTCTGGTTCCTACCACAACCAGATAGTTCCTGGCGGCCTTATCAGCTTGCACCCGGGTCTGGTGCTGCTGCTGCTGAATGCCAGGTCAGTCCAAAATAAAATCTCCCTCATCCATGATCTGACTGTGGATGAGGGGGCTGACCTGATATGTATCACTGAGACCTGGGTGGGTGAACTGGGGTGGTGGTGGTTACTTTCACCCAGCTCTACCCTCCTGGGTACTTGGTGCAGCACCAGCACAGACTTGAGGGCTGGGGAGGGGGGGTTGCTGTGGTCTATAGAAATACAATCGAAATACAATCGAAATACAATCGAAATACAATACAATACTATAGAAATACAATCTCCCTCTCTAGGCTTCCTGTTCATTCAAGTGCTGATCTTGAGTGTTTGTACTGTGTGTTGGATACTCGAGACAGATTAGGGATTCTTCTGCTGGTGTACAGTCCACCCCACTGCCCAACAGTCTCCCTGCCTGAGCTGACGGAGGTTGTCTCGGATCTGGTGTTGAGGACCCCCAGGATGGTGGTTCTGGGGGATCTCAACTTCCATGCCAAGGCTGCTGTATCCGGAGAGGCTCAGGACTTCATGGCTGCCATGACAACCATGGGGCTGTCTCAACATGTCACTGGCCCAACGCATGTAAAAGGACACACGCTTGATCTGGTTTTCTCGACTGGACAGGAGGATGGTGATCTGGAAGTGGGGGAACTAACATCTACCCCCTTGTCATGGTCAGATCAGTTTCTATTGAGGTTTAGACTCTCAGCAGCCTTTCCCCTCTGCTAGGGTGGGGGGCCTATTAAAATGGTCCACCCCCAGAGGCTAATGGACTCCGATGGTTTCCAGAGGGCTCTGGGTGATTTTCCTGCTAATATGGCCGGTGCTCCTGTCGAAGCCCAGGTCACTCTGTGGAATGCAGAGATGACTCGGGCGGTTGACATGATTGCGCCCAAGCGTCCTCTTCCTCTGAGCAGAGCCCGGTCAGCTCCTTAGTATACACCTGAGCTGAGGGCAATGAAGCAAGAGGGGAGACGGCTAGAACACAGGTGGAGGAAAACTCGTGCTGGGTCTGATCAAACATGGGTTAGAGCTCACTATCGAGTAGGGGTGTGCACGGACCCCCCGCTCCGCCCCGCGGGCCGATCCGAAAATTTTGGATCGTCCTGCTCCACTTCGCGCTGCTCCGCCCATACTCCGCTCCTCTTCGCCGCGGAGCTCCGGCTCCGAATCGGAGCTCCACAGTGAACGGGAGTGGCGCCAGGTAAGGCTGGGAGAGGAGGGCGGGAGGGCAGAGCCCGGTAAGGGACCAAGGGGGAGGGGGGCCTTACCTGCCTCCGTCCGCAGTCCGTCGGCATCTTTAATTGAGCCCGCAGTTCAACCAGGAAGTCTGGGCCGCAAGCCCAGACTTCCTGGTTGAACCGCGGGCTCAATTGAAGACACTGACGGACCGCGGACGGAGGCAGGTAAGGGAGAGGAGGGCGGGGGGGTTACCGGGCCCTACCGCTGTCACCGCATCGGTGACAGCGACAGCGGCAGGGCCTGGTAAACCCCACTTACCTTTCCGGCGGAGCTCCGGATCAAGGCGAAGGATCCGCCTTCACCTCGATCCTCTTCGCCACGCTCCACCGGCCCCCCAATCCTCTTCGCCTCCGCCTTAAGGGCAGGCGAAGCCCCCCGCTCTGCTTCTAATTCGCCGGTCCGATTAGAAGCGGAGCACATCCCTACTATCGAGCCTACTCTGTGGCGGTGAGGGTGGCAAAGAGACAGTTCTTTTCCACCAGCATTGCATCTTCTCAGTGTCGTCCGGCAGAGCTTTTCCGGGTGGTTCACAGTTTGTTACACTCTGGGCCAGGGCGTGAGATAGTTGAACCCTCAGTAGCACTCTGTGACGAGTTTGCACAGCACTTTGAAGATAAAGTCGCTCAGATTTGTCATGAATTGGACACCACACTTAATGCAGCTCCACTAGTAGAGGTGTTCAGAGCGTCATCCGGCTCAGTTTTATTGGATGAGATTCAGTTATTGAGGCCCAAAGATGTGGACAAGGTGCTTGGCCAAGTCCTGTCGACCACCTGTGTGCTTGACCCTTGACCCTCATGGCTCATTACATCAAATAAGGAGGGGATCGCCGGCTGGGTCCAGGAGGTTGTAAATGCCTCCTTGAGAGAGGGAGTGGTGCCAGCCTCTTTAAAAGAGGCGGTAATTAGACCACTCCTGAAGAAGCCTAATCTGGACCTGGAGGATGTTAACAACTACAGGCCGGTGGCTAATATCCCTTTCCTGGGCAAGGTGCTTGAGCGGGTGGTTGCAGGACAACTCCAGGCACTCTTGAATGAAACGGATTATCTAGATCCATTTCAATCGGGTTTCAGGCCTGGTTTTGGAACGGAAACTGCCTTGGTCGCCCTGTGGGATGACCTCTGTCGGGAGAGAGACAGGGGGAGTGTGACCCTGTTGGTTCTCCTGGACCTCTCAGCGGCCTTCGATACCATCGACCATGGTATCCTTCTGGATAGGTTGTCTGAGCTGGGAGTTGGAGGTACTGCGTTGCAGTGGTTCCGCTCCTACTTGGATGGCCGATTCCAGAAGGTGGTGCTGGGGGATTATTGCTCCTAAACCATGGGGTTCCACAGGGCTCTATCTTATCCCCTATGCTGTTTAACATATACATGAAGCCGCTGGGGGAGGTTATCCAGAGATGTGGACTGAGGTGTCATCAATATGTGGATGATACCCAGCTCTACCTTTCCTTTTCATCAAACCCAGGTGAGGCAGTGACTGTTCTGAACCAGTGCCTGGGCACGGTAATGGACTGGATGAGGGCTAACAAACTGAGACTCAATCCAGACAAGACGGAGGTACTGTTAGTGGGTGGTTCATCTGTCCGGCGAGGTGATGTTTGCCCTGTCCTGGATGGGGTTTCACTCTCCCTAAAGGATCGGGTCTGTAGTTTGGGGGTGCTCTTGGATCCAGAACTGTCACTTGAGGCACAGGTGAACTCAGTGGCAAAGAGCACCTTTTATCAGCTTAGGTTGATATACCAACTACACCCTTATCTGGACAGAGATAGCCTAGCTACAGTTATCCATGCTCTGATAACCTCTCTTTTGGATTACTTCAATGCGTTATATGTGGGGCTGCCTTTGAAAATGGTCCGGAACCTTCAGCTGGTACAAAACAGGGCAGCCCGTTTACTAACAGGAACTGGCCGGCGAGATCATATTATGCTAGTCCTTTTCCAGCTTCATTGGCTGCCAGTCCAGGTCCGGGCCCGATTCAAAGTGCTGGTATTGATATTTAAAGCCCTAAACAGTTTGGGGCCAGGTATTTTGAAGGAACGCCTCCTCCCATATGTACCTGCCCGGACCTTAAGATCATCTACAGGGGCCCTTCTCCGTGAGCCCCTGCCAAAGGAAGTGAGACAGGTGGCTACTAGGAGGAGGGCTTTCTCCACTGTGGCACCCCGGTTGTGGAATGAGCTCCCCAAAGAGGTCCGCCTGGCACCTACACTGTACTCCTTTCGTCGCCAGCTGAAGACCTTTTTATTCTCTCAGTATTTTAAAACTTAATTTTAACTTAAATTTAAATTTTACTGTTCTAACTCTGTATTTTAATCTTATATCAATTTTGCTGCGTGGTTTTATCCTGGTTGTGCTTTTTATACTGTATTTTGTATTTGTGCTTTTAACCTGTTGGTTGTTTTATTATGGTTTTAATTTTTGTGAACCGCCCAGAGAGCTTCGGCTATTGGGTGGTATAAAAATGTAATAAATAAATAAATAAATAAATAAATAAATAAATGGGTAATCCAATGGGGCAGAGAGATAGAGCCGCTCTGGAAATCGGAGTGGAGAATCACCTCATCGGAGCGCTGCTACTGGATATATAGGAATACGGAGTATGTAGATTCATCTATCCCCACCTTCTAGTCAACCCTCCCCTATTAATAACAGTGAACACTTCTCTCGTATTAATTTCCATCCTTTTAAAAAAAATCATTCCACTGAAACCTCTTGCCTTCTACCTTATCTTCCTTAGAAGAGGCATTAAGTTTAACTAATATTTAGTACTGTGGTTCCTATTGAAAGGCTATATGATATTGTTAGACTTTGTCATGTTACAAAGTTTTAGTGGGCTGCTTAACACGATCACCATTGGCTAAATAAGCTTCTTATGTGCCAGGCATAATTTGCATAATCACCCACCCAACTGCACTTGGGTCATGTTGTCCAAACCTAGGCAGCATGGCTTGTTTGAGGGGTAAACAACTGTCAAATAATTCAACAATGGGATTCGGACAACTAGACAAGCTGCAGCCAGACAGGTGATAATGCAAATCATGAACGGGGGGAACCGATTATGCAGATTATGCCCAGCATGCACTGCAGCTTAGCCTACAATGATCATCTGAACAAGGTCAATATCTCAGATTCATGCTTTAAACCATTCATTGGATTATTATTATTATTATTATTATTATTATTATTATATTTTTTTAGAGTGGCTTAATGTGGTTGCAGCAGTAACCAAGAGCATGAAATATTTAGAATGAATTTATGGATAAAAACATTTCTTTTCTCAAGCTAGGTCTCTTAGGAATATCTGTTCGATAAAGCTAGAGTTACAGAAACTATATAATGTCTTAATTTAAGTTAGCCAGCATTTTAAGTGTATCACAAAACAAAATGATGGTGCTGTTTCTGTCCTGTATGCCTAATGAAATAAAGGCATCAGCTATAATAAACCATTTCCATAGGAAACTACCATGAGGGCCAGCACCACATAGTCTGAAAGGAGAATGTACTTTGTCAGAACCTGTGTTGAAATAAACTATCTTAACACAAATTCGTTTAGCTGTGATTCAAGAAAGCACTCAGAGGACATAAACCAAAGATCTGCTTGTTTCTCACAGCCAGCTCAAGACATTTTGTTGTGTGAGGCGATGGACAAGACAGTGCCAACCCACCCACACAAAGGGCGGGTTTGCACGTCACACTAAGCCACCCTGTGAATAAGTCACAGTGGGTTGGTTGTTCACACATACAAAATCTGACCATGACTGGGTCCTAAGGGTCCTGTAATATTTCTCCAGTTAAAATAATTTAAAATTCTATAACATTTTCAAATGGGAATTATTAGAAGTTTTTTCTGAGTGGAAGATGGAACAACTTAGTTATCAGCTTGCAGGGGGGGGGGCTTTATTTATTTATTTATTTATTTATTTATTATTTATTACATTTTTATACCGCCCAATAGCCGAAGCTCTCTGGGCGGTTCACAAAAATTAAAACCACAAAAAACATCCAACAGGTTAAAAACACAATTACGAAATACAGTATAAAAAGCGCAACCAGGATAAAACCACACAGCAAAGTTGATTATAAGATTAAAATACAAAGTTAAAACAGTAAAATTTAAATTTAAGTTAAAATTAAGTGTTAAAATACTGAGTGAATAAAAAGTTCTTCAGCTGGCGACGGAAGCAGTACAGTGTAGGCGCCAGGTGGACCTCTCTGGGGAGCTCGTTCCACAACCGGGGTGCCACAGCAGAGAAAGCCCTCCTCCTAGTAGCCACCTGCCTCACTTCCTTTGGCAGGGGCTCACGGAGAAGGGCCCCTGTAGATGATCTTAAGGTCTGGGTAGGTACATATGGGAGGAGGCGTTCCTTCAGATAACCTGGCCCCAAGCCGTTTAGGGCTTTAAATGTTAATGCCAGCACTTTGAATCAGGCCCGGACCTGGACTGGCAGCCAATGAAGCTGGAAAAGGACTGGCGTAATGTGATCTCGCCGGCCAGTCCCTGTTAGTAAACGGGCTGCCCTATTTTGTACCAGCTGAAGCTTCCGGACCGTTTTCAAAGGCAGCCCCACGTATAACGCATTGCAGTAATCCAAGCGAGAGGTTATCAGAGCATGGATAAGTGTAGCTAGGCTATCTCTGTCCAGATAAGGGCGCAGCTGGTATATCAACCTAAGCTGATAAAAGGTGCTCTTTGCCACTGAGTTCACCTGTGTCTCAAGTGACAGTTCTGGATCCAAGAGCACCCCCAAACTATGGACCCAATCCTTTAGGGAGAGTGCAACCCCGTCCAGGACAGGGCAAACATCACCTCGCCGGACAGATGAACCACCCGCTAACAGTACCTCCGTCTTGTCTGGATTGAGTCTCAGTTTGTTAGCCCTCATCCAGTCCATTACCGTGCCCAGGCACTGGTTCAGAACAGTCACTGCCTCACCTGGGTTTGATGAAAAGGAAAGGTAGAGCTGGGTATCATCCGCATATTGATGACACCTCAGTCCACATCTCCTGATAACCTCCCCCAGCGGCTTCATGTATATGTTAAACAGCATAGGGGATAAAATAGAGCCCTGTGGAACCCCATGGCTTAGGAGCAATAATCCCCCAGCACCACCTTCTGGAATCGGCCATCCAAGTAGGAGCGGAACCACTGCAACGCAGTGCCTCCAACTCCCAGCTCAGACAACCTATCCAGAAGGATACCATGGTCGATGGTATCGAAGGCCGCTGAGAGGTCCAGGAGAACCAACAGGGTCACACTCCCCCTGTCTCTCTCCCGACAGAGGTCATCCCACAGGGCGACCAAGGCAGTTTACGTTCCAAAACCAGGCCTGAAACCCGATTGAAATGGATCTAGATAATCCGTTTCATTCAAGAGTGCCTGGAGTTGTCCTGCAACTCCATGTGGGCAGAAAGCCAGGAAGAGTTGGGCAACCTTGCATATATTTTTATTATTATTATTATTGAATGTTGCTTCAATAGGATGGCACCCTCCACCACTCCAGGGAACAGAAGGCTAGATTAGGGGATGCAGGGGGAACATCAGGACGCTACTGTCATTGTCCAACGCTCCACTGCCTGAACAGTTTGCCACACTCTACCTAAAGGTAGAGCCCTATTGTTTCTGCATGCAAGACCATAACTCCCGTAATTTGCAACTTTTACACCCAGGGTAGGCTCCCAAATTTTCCTCCTTTCCCAGATCTCAGCACTACACATATTTAGAGGGTGGTGCTTTCTTTAAAGTGAGGATTATATATAATCCGTAGCTAAAATTAAAACTACACACAGGTCTACCACTGGATTGATCTCCGCACAGACTACTTGCTAAAATCAGAGACAAACCAAGAACAGTTGTGTAGGTTTAATCATATTGCTGATGAAATTTTAAGCTCTTCATGCACAGTTAGACTGCTTCTGCTGCTTGTTGATCTACAATATGACAGCTCAGAAGCTGTGGTGCAATTTCTTTAAAACAAAACAAAACGCTGTGCTAACTCTTGCTGTCTGTCAACTGTAGTTAGCCAGACTTGCATGTCTCCAGTTCTTTCCTACCCTAGTTGCCACCAGTATTCAGTGACTGACAGCACAATCCTATACATGTTTAGTCAGAAGGAAATCCCATTGAACTGAATGGAGCTTACTCCCAGGTAAGTGGGTATTACAGCCTGAATGTCCTTAACTGTATTAAGCTGAAGGCTCAAAGCCAATGAAAAAAAAATGCAAGGTTGCCCAACACTTCCTAGCCTTCTACCCACATTAAGCCCCCCTGCAAGCTGATATTATTTTCCACTCTGAAAAAACTTCCCATTTGAAAATGTGATAGAATTTTAATTATTTTAACTGCAGAAATATTATGGGACCCTTAGGTGATTTCTTTATTATTGTCCCTATTAGTGTGAGGGGACATGGCCTCAGTGCAGGTGGAAAGTGTAATCTCCAAGTGTGCCCATATGGTTTTAGGTTTTAGATAGCTTTTGGGAATATAAGCAGTGGTACTTTGTATTTAATAAATGGCTGTCTACGTCAAGCAACTGTATTGATTTATTTTGTTTATTACTTTGAATGATTTTAGAAGGTGACGTTGATTATAAATCAGGGGTGATGAATGTGTGGCCCTCCTGATGTTGTTGGATTACAACTCCCATCAGCTCTAACCAGCATAGTCAATTGTGATGGATGATGGAGTACATTTATATCCCACTGTATTTCCTCCAAGGAACCTCCTCCTCTCCATATTATCCTCACAACAACAAACCTGTGAGGTAGGTTGGGCTGAGAGTCTGTGATTGGCCCAAAGTCACCCAGTGAGCTTCCATAGCCGATTGGAGACTGGAACCCGGATCTCCTGACTCCCAGTCCATCACTCTAGCTACTACACCACACTGGTTCTCAGTGAGTGCTGCAGTGCAACAACATTTGGAGGACCACACGTTCTCCATTCTTGTTATGAATAAATAAACTATATTTGGAAGAAGTGATTTCTGGAAACACAGATGTAACTGTAGTATCCCATAACTCTTTCGACTTGGGCGAACGGGGCTTTCTCTGTGCCTCATCCATTTCTGAGATAATGTGCAAGGTTGCTCCTTTATCTGTGGCACAAGGTGTATCCACATACCTGCACATGACAGCCGAGCAAACTCACCCATTTAACTTTGGGATAGAAGTGGTGCACTGTAGTTCCTTACAGATATTCTTCTCCCCACACACCTCTGCAAAAACAAAACAAAAAACCCAGCTATTATATTCCCTTTCTGCATATGATGGAAGGTGACCCAAGGAAAAACAGAAATGGGGTAGCATCAGTTAAAAGAAAGTTCAAGCTCCATAGCCAGGCAAAAAAAATATTCACAGTACTGAATTTTATTGATTACTAAAGTTCTTTTTCAGCACTTTCCCCATTATATTATAAAATTAATTTAGCTAGATGTTTAAGTTTCACTGCTAACCATATCACTTTTTAACATAAATCACTTCAGTTAGAACTGATAATGTGGATTATATATTTCATTTATTGTATAATAAAGATCACGTTAGATATTCATTGTTAGGAAGAATGAACATCATCCCCCCCCTGCCCCAAATGCAGCTTCTACTACCCTGAATTTGACAGGAACTACAGTACTATAGAAAAGGAAAGAAGTGAACTGATTTTTCAGTCCTATCAGTGCCAGCTCCAGGTTTTTGAGGGCCCTTGGGGAAAACACCTGCCATTTGCCCCCTCCCTTGGAGAGTCTCTGTTACCACTACCATGGTCACCAGCTGCTCCTGCTCCTCATCCTCTTTTTCATCCTTGCTACCATTGGCTTGCTTGCCAGGCAGCAAGCCAATGAGCAAGCAGGCAGTGGCATCTACCACTCCTCCTCCTCCTCTTCACCACCACTGTGGTCTGCGCCAGAATGAGAGGTTGGTTAACAAACGGGTTGCAATAATGAAGAGGAGGAACAACTCCAAACTTTCCACAACTAGCAAAACGGTTAGTGTTAGATTTTGCAGTAAAAAATTGTAACTTGCATGTGAATGTAAAAGCAGCTCAAGTTGCTCAACACTGGGAAATGCCCAGAGAACTGCATGGTTGAAGAGATTTCTGGTTTCACTGGGAACACAATAACAAGCATATTTAGGGCAATAAGTAGCCCACCCTTAATTACATTCCTGCTGCAATTCACCATGAATAAACCAAACTTTTTTGCCCATACAGAACATGCCTATTATTCTCTATTATTCTCTTTTTTGAAAAATGGAACTGAACGTTCCTATCCATGGAGAGACTAATATTTGGTCTGCTTATAATTGAATGAACTATAACAAATACTGGCTTTTCTAACTGTGACTTTGGCTGGGCTTATTTTATTTTATTTTATTTTATTTTAAAGGAACAGTCTAATCTGCCAAGTAATGTTGAAGTGTCACTGCTGTCTTATGCTTCAGTCACAATCAAAGGGGAAAGATTTCTGGTGATGAAACAAGCACTGTAAATACTGAGAGGTAATCAAAGAGGAAGTAAAATGCCTCACTTCCTCCGAATTCCACATTTATACATGCAACATATTGAGCTAAAAAAAGCTACATCCAAAATTAAACACTTAAGGGCGAACTCCATGGGAAGTTCTCCTGCATAAGCCCCATAGAAAACAGCTTAGTCATTGTGTCGCTCTCATTCATTTTGCACCACAGATGCTCTGGAATGCTTTTTATATTTATTATTTCATTTTTATTCCACTTTTCCTCCTAGAAGCTCAGAGCAGCACATAAGTCCCTCCCTTTTAAACTCACAACAACCCTGTGAGGTGGCTTAAGCTAGGAGAGAGTAACTGCCCAAGGCTGCCCAATGAATTTTGTGGTTTGAGTGAGAATTTGAGCCCAAATCTCTCCAGTCATCATTTGACACTCCTAAACACAATTCTACACTGGATTTCAATAGCTCACCACCAGAGCTGGCCAATGACATTTTGCTGCCTGGGATGGAATGGCAAATGGCTAACTCCTCCCCAAGTCACGGTGCAGAGTACTCCGGGCTGGCCAAGTGAATTTTGTACCTAAAACTGAAGATTCTGCTTGGAAGCCCTCAAGAGGATGCTGGGTACTTTGGGGAGGAGAGGCCAGGCTCCTCCAGCCTCTTTGCCACCAGTCTCTGCCCACCACTGGTAAGCAACCTAAATTGGACTGATTTTTTAATTTTATTTCATTTTTTGGAAGAGGAAGAGGAACAAGGGGTGAAATCACTTCCATATTCCTCCCACCCATTTATCCTATGCCCTTGCTGACAGGGCATAGGATAAATGGAGGGGTCTGAAATCAGAGCCCTCCATCCATTGGGATTGTACTATAGGACAATCCATCCATAGGATTGTGCTATAACCAACAGTTTTCTCCATTTACATTACCAACTAACAGTTTTCTCTATTTACATAACACCCTAATCTAGCTTCCTGAGCCAGCCACTTCTCTCTGCCTAATGAGAGGGCCAGCTCTGCTTATCACTGATCTCACTGGGATTTATTCTCAGGCAGGGAATTATAGCCCAAATATTTTACTCAATTTCTAAGAAGTAAAAATTGATAATGTTACAAAAGTCTTTCATAGCATTTTATAGAAAAAGGTCTTCACATTACCAAATATATCAGCTACATTTTCCATGAATACGTGTCAAAGACAAACAGATTTTTTTGTAACTTTCTCCCTTCCCACTGGTATACAGTGGACATTATAACAGCTTTCCTCCCTCACTAGAAAACATATGCCCAACATCAATACACCCCCAATGAAAACAATATTTGTGTTTAGTCACTTGAGAACACAGGAGATTTATGCTCATGGATTGCCTCAAATCATCCAGAATATTATGTTGTTAGCTGTGTTAGTTTGGTTGTTAAAGTGTTCTTAAACACATTGTCCCATCACAGAATTACGAAGTCATTAAGAGCTTCTCCACATGGGGCTTTTATTCTGTGATTGAGATTGGTTACTCCTGGAAGTTTGCAGATCCTTCACATGATGTTGTCAATGTCCAGCACTTCTATTGCACTTTCTGAACATTTTTGTGGCTTTATTTGAAATGAAGATGATGAGGTAAAAAAAAAGTGTGTCCATGCCCTCGTCTATACGACAGCAGTATTGCTGCACCCGGCGGAGTGAGCCAGGGCGCATCCGCATTGACGCTCCCCAGCTGCCGCTGCAGGGAGCACTGGGAAGGGGGGAGGAACAGGGCAGCCAGCTCTCCTACCTCTGAGCTCGCTCTGGCTGCCCCATTCCTCTCCCCCCATCCTCCCCCTTCCCCCTTTAATTTCCCCCCCTTAAAAAGCCTCCACAGAGGTGCGGAGCTTGGCTCCGAGCTAAAAAAGTCGGGGTAAGTCCCTGACTTTTTTAGCACGGAGCTTTGGGGCTTTGCCCCTGGATCCCTTTGGAGTGGCGGCTGTGTCATGTAACTCACCTGCCACCACTCCAAAGCTACCTTGGGGTAAAGCGCCCGTGTAGACGTTCCCCATGTAAAGAGACAGTTGTGTTATAATGCAGTGCCATCTAGTGGCTGTTTAATGAACTATGTGGGACTTGCAGATAAAGGCAACCACCCCACACAAAAAAGAGGAAGTGTATGTGTAGGAGCCGATCTTAATCCCACAAAGAATTTGGAAGCAGAAGCCCCGGTAAAGTTGTGGGATAAAATACCTGTTGTGAAGAAGCCCTAAATCTAAAAGCAATCATTGGTACAGAAATATAGGCCCTAAGATGCACAAATCACTAAAGATGGGCATTGCCAACTCCAGGTTTTGAAGGGCTCTGGGGAAGGCACCATCAATGACAACCCCCTCCTTCAATGAGTCTACCATTGTCACCAGCTGCTATTGTTCCTCCTCATCTTTCTCATCAATTCTACCACTTATTTGCTTGGCAGGCAGAGAGCCAGTGAGCAACTAGGTAGAGGCATCTCCTGCTTCTCCTTCTCATCACCACCATTGTCAGAGTGATTGCAGATGAACAAGCAGGTTACAACGGTGAAGAGAAAGAGCAAACTCCAGTGGGCTTTTGTCAGTGGTTGTCCACCTTCCCACAGCAGAAGCTCTAAGATCAAGCACTCCAACTCCCATCAGTCCCAGACAACATAGCCTTAATCAAAGATTATGGAAGACGTATCCACACATTCCCTGCCTCTGTGATGAGATCTTAACTGGCTGTGGGCATTGTAGGCCGAAATATCTGGAGGGCCACATGTTGCCCATCCCTAGGCTAAGCCAAGCAATAGCAATAGTTCCAGGAGTATTGCCCAAGTACCATTAACTTCTATGGGACTATAAATTCTCCGGTACAAGCGCATGCATGTAAAACCTAGTGCAGTGTCCGCGGTGCTGGCAGAGTCTCAGTGGGTGGTCCATATTTTTGTAGAACAATTTGTATAGTAATATGATCAAAAAAATTAAAAAGAAATTATGTTTTCAAGGTTTGATGGACTTGAACCATTTTGAGTGATGCTTAACAAGGCTACATGTCACAGCAGGATAACAGCAGAAATTGTGGACTGCAGTAAAGCAGACAGTATTGTATGGATGAGGATAATTGAGTACTGACAGTTATTCAAGCAAATAGCAAAAAGAAGTCATTAAAAGCTATGCTGACTACCAATTATGCAATAACACATGCCACTGTTCAAAACAAGAGGCTCTTTTCTGTCACCTTTTATTTTCCTCCCCGTCGCCTGACAATTAAGTTTATTAAAGAGATGAGAAGGCAAAATTTTACTATCAACATCCCAGCATGAATTAGATCTCTCCTGCAAATGAATTTCTATTGATTTCTTATGAAACCGTAGCAAGACTGGACCCAATTTATGGGCCCGGAATAATCAAATGCTCTCAAAACATAGAAATGGACAGTATCCTGCTGTTTTGTCTCCACAGAGGAGACATAAAAGCAGAGCATCAGCAGATTTTATGAGAGCCGGAGAAACCTCCACAGCAGAAGCATCCATCAAACAGTGCGGAATGCCTGGCACATGCAAGGGGATTTGCAGGCATGGAAAACTACTCTAGGAATATAAACCTAGCAAATCAAGAAGCTGGATGAGTCTTCTGTGGCCTTTGTCTGCCTCCCGAGTATTTCAACATAATACTTCGGCACCTCGGAATATCTGCAACCTGCAGAAAGAGTTCATGAATCCAGAATCTATGGTCTAATCTAGACACCCAGCAAAATGAAGCGATGGCTGCACGTAGGCGGACACATTTTGAACGCTCCCCTAAGAACCCATTGCAAATAGAAAAGCAACACGGCAGGCAAAGGTGCTAGGCTAGACCCATCCTTCCGGATTTAACAGTTCTCTACACTGGGAGGGTTTTCACACAAGGAAGCATTCAAGGGAGCCATCCCCCTCACATGTACTCTGAAGCAGTGCAGTCTAATCTGCTACCTGCTTGCATAGATCCAACCCAAACTTTTTAATTGTCCTCAATTTTCTAGGCCTAGTGGAGGGGTTGTCAGCTTTTCAGCTGGCCTCACTAGCTATGCAATTCACAGGAGCTTGACATGGACTTATTAGCAAGCAATGATATCATCAGAGTCCCTGGGATGAAAAGCTTCACTGCCTGGATTCTGCACTTCAAGCTGCTGTTAAAGGCACAAGAGCAAATCAGAACTCGTCAGTTGCCAACGCCATCAAGAGTGCAGAACGACAAGCACAAAACACATTTTTGAACTATTCTTTGCAGGGCCACATAAAAGTTGCTTGAGTCCCCAGACAGTAATTTCAGGGAGTCTTTGTAATACAGTAGCCTATTTCAGCCTTTCCCCATCCTGGTGGTCTCCAGATGTGTTTGGACTACAGTTACCATAATCCCCAGACAGAATAACCATTCCACATGCTGTCTTGGAATAATAGGAGTTGCAGTCCAACACATTGGGAGGCATTACAGAAATATTTTCAACCCAAAGTCAGTCCAAAATGAGAGTCCAATTCGGTTCTCCCTGGGACAAACCAAAACTCAGACAAATCTTGAGTTACGTTCGGTTATGTGCTACCAGTCTTTAAGCAACTTCTGGCCTCATTGTAGGAAGCCACTTGAAAACGGATCTGAAGAGAAAGAAAGTAGTGGTGGTGCTGGAAAAGAGTCACAGGCTTGGATATTTATAGGGAGCCTGGGCACCAGATAAGAGAGCAAGGATGAAGAACAGCAGCTAGTTTTAAAGGAACACTAAGGCTCTCCCCTGCCTGGAAATCCTGGCCTCTGACCTAGCCATGCCTTCTAACCCCAGATATCTGCTTGCTCAGCAGGGAGAAAATGCATTTTGCAACTGGTCCAAGGCTCCCTTTTTATTATTTATTGACCCACCCCAGTTTTGAAAACAAGCCCTAGATTCAAAATGAAGATTTGGGACCAAGAAGAATCTCTAAAGGGTTTCAAAGTTCTACCCAAGACCTCCCTTAGTTTAAGATGTCACTGGATAAAAAGATTAATGATTTCCAAATTTCCCCAGCACCAGCAGCAGCCAAGAAAGCCAATTAATTTACTAACTGCAGATATTCCAATCTTATCCAAAATAACACAAGCTGAGTGCAATGGTAGGGTGACCATATGACTGGATTTGCCCGGATTTGTCTGGGTTTTTGATGGCAAATCCGGGTGGGGGAGGGGAAATCCGATTTTTTTTTTTTTCAAAAAGCAGCTTTAATAGGAATTAACAAAAATGCTTATAACGCCGTCATTTTTTAAGATAAAGACATGAAACTTGGCACAATGGTAGCTCTTAGGAAGGACTTTATTCATGCCAAATTTGAAACAGATCCGTTCATCCATTGATTTTGAGGTTTTAAAATTATTATTTTTAAAATCGTCATTTTTAAAGTTAAAGAGATGAAACTTTACACCATGAAAGGATTTAGGTAGAGAGCCACACCAAATTTGAAACAGATCCGTTCATCCATTGATTTTGAGGTTTTAAAATTATTATTTTTAAAATCGTCATTTTTAAAGTTAAAGAGATGAAACTTTACACCATGAAAGGATTTAGGTAGAGAGCCACACCAAATTTGAAACAGATCCGTTCATCCATTGATTTTTTAGGAATTTTTTTAAAAATGAGGTTTTAAAATTATTATTTTTTAAGCTGTCATTTTTAAAGATAAAGAGCTGAAAGTTGGCACAATGATAGCTTTTAGGTAGAGCTTTAGCCATACCAAATTTGAAACAGATCTGGGGCCAGTAGCAAACCCTGTTAACAACAACAGCAGCTTGCAATGAGTGAAGACACAGTCAGAAAAGATATTTGAGGGAAGGGGAGAATGTAACACACAGAGTATAGCAAAAGCTTCAAAGTACAGCAAAACCTACAAAAGTAGGAGTGAGTGAAGTTAATTTCAGATACATTGAATCTCTCACTTGTTCTTTATTTCAGTGATTTTAACATTAAGATGTTATGTAGAACAGATTTGTCTTAAATGTGTGCTGTAAAATCAGACATGTGACCAAGGCTATGTTCAGGTGGGCACGCCCCCTTGGTACTGGACACGCCCCCTTGGGGGCGACCATGTTGTCCTCCTTTTTGGTTTCCAAAATATGGTCACCCTATGCAATGGATTTTACTCCAAATTATATTCTGACATATTCCTGATGGAAGCCTGTAGTTTTTTGCGTAAGGGATGCTTGTGTAATGCCTTATGGAACTTTTAAAAACCAGGGAGACTTTCAGCTAGGTAAACATTTTCTTAATCACCCACCTGATGCTAGCAGTGCTAAGATCTCACTTTTGTGGCAATGGTTTTACCATCTGGGCCAGATTCCCTAGGCTGAAATCTTAAAGATGCCATACAGTTTGTTGAGCATTATGCGTGATTTCTCCTCTTAAGCTAAAATAGCTCCTTAGGGTAGGTTTTAATATGCAGTCCACACCCAAACACACAATTATATCCCTTTTATAGGCCAAGTAGAATAATAGGTAATTAGTTGACAGACTCCATCAATCAAGTAATGAGAGAGTGCAGGGAGGGGTACTATAACAACACTCTATCTTCCACTCATGACTTTTGGCATGTTTTGTCTAACAGGAAAAATAGAAACAGGGCGCAGGGGGCTCTTATTTAAAAAGTAGTGTAAGGGAAATGTTTAATATCCTTCCCCACAAAGTTCCATGTTCCTAGTATTCATGGTTCCTCCCACCCCATGCTTTTTCCGAAATTTTAAAAAGCTTGGAGATCCAATCATGGATCTGTATTTCAGTTATTCATGGTTTTGTAAGCATAAGCTGCATTCACATAATATTTTGAGCAATACAAAATCATTCATATTACGAGGTAACTTTTTTTAGTGGCTGTGAACGTGGTCAGTAATCATTCTGAACTTGTAGCCGTTTGAGCTGGGATATTTATTTATTTATTTAAAAATCTGTTCCGTTTGTTTCTTTTGGGCCCTATTCTGTTTGCATCAGGTTTGGGATGGGAAGTCAAACTGAAATATGAGGAAAAACATACTACAGGAAAATGAAGAGGACAGTTTGGTTCTGAGGTTTTCCTATAAGCCATTAACAGAACAGGGCTATCTCTGTTAGTGATACTATTGATCACTGCTATGTAGTTAGTCTGTAAAACACTAAATACATAATTACTGTAAATTTCCTGATGGATTAACAGTCTGCATTCATAGGGCTAGTTCTAGACTGAGAGCTCCATCACACCTGGGGAGAAAACTTGGCTACCATCACTACTCTGCTCCTGGTTTCATCACTCAGTTACTTCCTGTTTGAAAACAGGAAGTAAACAACAAGTACAAGGCCCGTTCAGTCACGCTGCTTCTCCCACACACAGCAGGAGAGAGTAGCAACTTTCAATTTAAAAAAATGTTTTGGACTTTTTCTGGTTTTTCTTGCAGCGGAAGGAGGCAGACAACATCATGTGAGGGACCTGTGAAAAATCCGTGAGTTACCAGTAATGGGCGTGCAATAAAACACTCGTTGGATGGAGCTCTTAGTCATACTTAAAGTACTTAGTCATACTTAAAGTAAACTGATTGAAATCAATGAAATTTAAGTTAGCAATGACTTCAGTGGGTCTACTCTAAGAATGACTTAAGTCTGGATCCAACTTTTAGTCACTAGCATCCTTGCCTATAAAAGTGGCCAGTGCCAGAGAAAAAAGCCTGATACAGTGCTCCCCATAACGATGCTTTCTCACCCAGCATTACACAGAACTTATAGGGCTGGTAATAAACGTAAGCATAGTCAGGCACCTGCAAAGGGGCCCACACTACAATAGAAGTCCACTGACGAGCACCCTGGAGGCTTTCCTTCTCTTCACTACTGCAACCTGCTTATTCACCTGCCTTTTTCTCTGGCCCAAACAATGGAAGTGAGGAGGAGGAACCCTAAAATAGCACTGCCTACTTTCTCCCTGGCTCTTTGTTTGTCAAGCAAACATGTGATAGCAATGATGAGAAAGAGGATCATAGAATAGTAGAGTTGGAAGGGGCCTATAGGCCATTGAGTCCAATCCCCTGCTCAGTGCAGGAATCCACCCTAAAGCATACCTGACAGATGGTTGTCCATCTGCCTCTTGAATGCCTCTAGTGTGGGAGAGCCCATGACCTCCCTAGGTGACTGGTTCCATTGTTATACTGCTGTAACAGTCAGGAAGTTTTTCCTAATGTCCAGCAGGAGTCTGGCTTCCTGTAACTTGAGCCCGTTATTCCGTGTCCTGCACTCTGGGATGATCAAGAAAAGATCCTGGCCCTCCTCTGTGTGAGGAGCAATAGCAGCTGGTGACAAGGGCAGTGAGAAGGTAGATGAAGGAGGGGGTCAATTGAAGCTGTCTTGCCCAAGGACACCTGGAGCCAACACTGAATGCTTATATATTAACAGCTAGCCACCTTTATTTGCAAGCAAAATTGCAATCCTGTACATGCTTACTGGAGAGTCAGCCCCATTGAACACAATGGGACTTACATCTGAGTAAACCTGCACTGTTAGTCTCACTGATTTAAATAGTGTTTACTTCCAAATATTTTGGTTTAGAATTGCAGCCTTCTTGATTTAGATCTCATTTATCATTTTCAGTTTATCTTCACAATAAACAAAGCAGCTAGCCAGGCAACCAACATTTAGAAACAGACAAGGCGCAGCAGTAGGAACTAGATTTCCAATGCAAACCTACTCAGAAGTAAACCCTGTTGAATTCCATGAGACTTACTCCCAGATAAGCATGTATAAAATTGCTGCCTAAGGCAAACCCAATCAGGTTATGATTGAGCAGGAACCTGGATTTGCATCATCCATATCCTCACAGTAATAATAACATTTATATATCAGTCTTCTTATGTGTTCAAAATACTTCAAATGTTTTATCTCAGTAATTTATCTCAGTAATTCTTAAAAGAATTCTTACTACTCTATATGCTATGCCCACATTAAAGCAGTTGGAGAAATAGGGGAGAGCTGAGGGCATTCCTAGATCTATCCCTGAGTGTATGGCTAAGCTGAAATCTAAACCAGGGATGTCTAACTCAAGGTCCTTAGCTACCCTACTACATCTGAATCACTGATATTTAGGAATATTCTGACCATGTGACCACATACTTTAACTGGGTGACCACTGATGCAAAAGCAGTACAGAGATCCTGTAACTTGAGTAGAGGAATGTCAACAACTGCAGCTTTTCTCACCTCTCCATGACAAGCTGCATCTTCTAAAGATAGAAGAAAGCCACCAGGGTGTGTATCTCTGAAATGTACTGATGGAATAAGAAGTGTCCATTTTTGTGATAGTGCATAGGGTGACCCAAATCACCCAGCCTGTTGGCAAGAATCATGGCACAATAAGTCCAGTAGTAATTTTTGTAGGACATTGACAATAGTAGCCTGATTGAGCTAGCTTTAAGATCATATTTCATCACATCTTCCTATGCATGTCTGCAGGGAAGCCATAACCCCCAGATTCTCAGGTCTCTCAGTCTTGTTGAACTCAAGATAAATGCGAAACTAAAATGCCCTGTAATTTTGTGAGAAAGGAACCTGTTGCCACCTTTCAGTACTTTTGGCCAATGAAGTTATATAGACAATGCTTAACACACTCATTGTCTGCAAAAGGAACTTCCTGGTTCATGTTAAAACCATTTCTATTTGGTCTTCTCTGGTGGGGAAGTGGTTGCTGTTCCATAGAAAAGAGGTCCAAGATTTTAGTGCAACTGTGATTGGTCATCATTATCCTCAGATCTAATCTTAGTTGCAGTTGTGTATTCTGTCTGTAAAATGGGTAGGATTTTTTTCTGTTCTGTGACAGACTAGGGAAAAAATGCCATTTTACAAATGTTTAATTCTTTGCAGATATGCTATTTGTACGTGCATTGTATGCTTTGTTAATCAATGTGCAATTGATGAGATCATGTAGTGGCTTTGCACATATTTCTAGTTCTTGTTTTGTGCTTGTGGAACATTGTACTAGTGTGGATTAGGACAGATTGATGCTGCCTGCTGTAGTTGAACTCATTTGGTGGGCATTAGGTTGGGGAAGGCTGCACTTTAATATTCCATGGGTCTCCTCAGAATTAACAAGCATGCCCAGCAGCTTTTGCCAATGAAAAATAGCACAGGGAGGGTGCCACCAGGCAAGCTGTGAAACATCCTTTTCTTTTAAAATGGTAGAATCCCAATATCTCATCAGGCTCTCTTAAGGAATTCCTACCTGGGGCTTTTATCCTACACCTTTACTGGGGCTTCTGCTTCCAGATTCTTTGCTGGCTTAAGATCAGCTTCTTTACATGTGTTTTTTTCCAGGAGGGGGTTTCTTTCTCTGCTTTTCTGTATGTTTCATTATACAGCCACTAGATGGAGCTGTGGTATAGCAGAATTGTGCAATTATACAGGACTTTATAATTCATCTCTACCTATAAAGTGGAAAGTATGTGTGTGTCACATATGTCCTGAAATGTTTACCCACTTCCACGTATGGTACTGCCTTAATGCTGTTCACCCAGACAGGTCTTCACTGGCCACTTCATGATCTGGATGCACAGGAGGGAAACCGGGCCTCACACCATGCTAACGCCTCGTCTAGCAACAGCCAGAGAGAAACTACCATATTTCTTCGATTCTAAGACACACTTTTTTCCCACATAAACATCTCTAAAAACGGGGTGCGTCTTAGAATCGCGGGTGCGTTTATTATTTCTTAGAATCAAAGCTTTTTTTCTGTTGGTGGTACTGAAATTAGTGTGCATCTTACAATCAATGGCATCTTAGAATAGAAGAAATATGGTAATTTAATTTGTTTTAAAGTTACCTCATAGGCCTAGGACTGGCCTACCTTGTAGGGTTGTCATGAAGGTGAGGGAGGAAAAAAGAAATGAATTTAATTTGCTTAAAGGTTAACTCACAGGCCTAGCACCAGCCTGCTACTTTAAGATGATTATCTCACAGACATATATCTTATGGGCCCTAGTAGAAACTTGAAATTTGGCACACTAATAGATCTGGCTGTACAATGTACTAGAAAAATCTAAAAACATTAAATTTTGGATTTTAAGTATTTTTAAAAAAATTAATTAAAAAAACCCAAAGCTTATGCCTACAACTCCCAGCATGTCTTGGGTGGAACTTTTATGAGTCTTCTCTTGCCACCAAACTATGACTCATGGTCATGACCAGTACAAATTGCTATTATTCCTTCAGGATATTCCATAAATAAAATTTCTTCAGCAAGAGATATTGAAAACTGCTTTATCTTCTATGTGACTCTGTAGCCGTTGCATGTTCTAAACATTATTCATGGACCCAAGCATATCAGCTAGTTTTCTAAATAAAAGTAGACTTTCCTTAATAGGAAAAAAAATCCTGATATTGCTTACAAAGAGCAGGAGAGCCCCTGGGGGATGATAACATTGTATAAAGGACCCACAAACTACCTTGAGTTAGCAATCCCCAGTGCACAATAAAAGCCTCAAGTAGAAAGGCTCTTAAACTCTACTCAATGGGCCAGGCAGGTTTTGATCACCTTTAGAAAGTCAAAAGAGGCTTTCAAGTCCCTGAAATTCGAGTAAATGGGAATAGATAATTTGGACATGTATAAATCACAGGAGACAAATCGTTTTATGTTTTAAGGTAACTAGATGCAAAGGAGGCTCAAGTCCCAGTATGGGGATGATGGGGAGTTGTAGTCTAACACACCTGGAGGCCTCCAGGTTAGAGAAGACTGGCATAGGCTATTGAATTGATTGAGTACTTACTGATGTACCCTGTTATTAAGATATGTATTACATAATATCTTGCCCTCCCTCTAAGGTGCTGAAGACAACATACATGGTTTTTACAGTCCCCATTTTATCCACACTACAATCCTGACAGGTAGGGTATGCTTAGAGATGGTGATTGGCCTGAGATCACCCAGTGAACATCATGGTTAAGTGGAGATTTGAATCTGAGTCTCCCCAGTTTTACTCCAACACTACAGCTCTCCCTCCCTCTTCTTGGTAAAACCAACCCACAGTGAAGCAGGAGCCCCAATGGTTAATCCAGTTTTGGTAGAGAGTGGATATGGTGGGGGCTGAATAGTTTCGCAGTTGTTATTTTTGTGGGTCTCAAGTTCCTGGAAAATTGTTTGTCTGCCTGTGTGCAAGTCAGATTCATGAGATTCCACAGCTGCAGCAGCCCATTGAAGTTTCAGTGGTGAGGAAATCACTGCATTATTTCAAAACTCAGCTGTTTGAAGCGCACTGAATGCAAATCCATTGGTAAGTTACAATGTGTTAAATTACCCTAATTAAACGCTTATGTAGCATGACAGAGTTCATGATATTTCATTGCAAATTATAGATCAGGCACCTAAGCTTGTAAGCAAGTATTCTGTTTTTTATCTTCTTCTCCCTCCTTTCCTTTCTCTCTCTCTCTCTCCCCCTGTGCAGGAATGAAAAAGAATGAAAAGGATTAAACTTTGAAAGTTAATTGCCTTCCAGACATTTTTTTCATGTAGTCTTTTGAAATATCTCTAGGCATGCCTGAAAACTGTGTGCTTCCAGACGAGGTTTTCATTGTGCAATTGCCCTGCGTCATTCATGGAATTGGTCCAGATGTCGTTGTCTACCATTTGTAACCCTCCCATGTTTTCCCACCATTTCTTCCAACTTTTTTCCTACCACAGAAAATCTGTTAAGGAAAAAAACAGAAAGGAGAAAATAGCTGACAACTGCACCTTGATAGATATTGCCAGGAGCTGTCTGTCTGGAAGCACCTTCAGACACAATGGAAAAATGCTGTTTAAATGTAAGGCTTCGGCCACAGAGAGAGAGATCAGGGAAGTTACGCTGAACAAATCAAGTGTTTGGACTGCTGCAAGTTCAATATAAAGAGGGCCTTTTTGCCGTGGCCCGGTGCCTGTAAGGCCCCATCATTATTTATTTACTCGAAATATTTTTATGCCATTCTATATAACCAATTAAAACAAGACAGTCTTTGCCTGCAGGTTTACAATCTAAAAATATACTACACACAAGGAAAAAGGAACAGGAAGGGAAGGGGTGGAATTATTTTTTTTTAGCAGGACTGGTAGAATGGCCCTGCTTCCCCCCTCTTCTCTACCTCAATATAGCCTGCTGGAATGGCTGCTAGTAGTGGGAGGAGAGGCCTCCATGAGGAAAGTTTTCAGCAGGACTGGTGGAATGGCCTTGCTCTTCCTCTCATTTCCCTCAGCTGAGCCTGCTGGAGTCACTTGAGGGAGGGGGAGCCTCCATGACGGAAGTCTACAGGGCTGATAGAATGGTCCTGCTCTACCTTTCATCTAGGCCTGCTGGAATGGCTGGTGGCGGCGGCAGAGGCCTTCCAGCTCCTCTCTGCCGGCAGAGGGCTCCCTCCACCCCATAGAAGTCCCCCTCAACAGGCCTTCAGCGGGTATTAGGGTTGCTCCTTTAGTCTTGAGAAAAAGAGCAAAGGTTCCCTACACACCCCACAAGTCAATCTATGGACATGGTCCAAAGAACACTAAAAGCTGCATAACTCAAGGTAATAGGGGCTGCTCATAGAAAGCATGGCTTTTAATGCAGAATGGATGTAGAATCATAGAATAGTAGAGTTGGAAGGGGTCTGTAAGGCCATCGAGTTCAACCCCCTGCTCAATGCAGGAATCCACATTAAAGCATACCTGACAGCTGCACTGTGATGAAATCATCTATAATTTTTGTCTTTGCTCAGATGTTATATATTAAAAATATTTTTCTCAGTTATCTTTTTGGCTTCGATACCATGTTCTAAGGTTTGTTTTTTTAATATTATTTTTTAAAGAAAACAAAAACAAATATTGGAGCTGGGAACCACTAATCCACAGAATCTTGTCTTATCTGGATTCAATCTGAATGCACTGGCCCTCATCCACACCCATATTGCATCCAGACACTGATATAGGCCATGCACAGCCTCTCCTGATTCAGAGGTAACAAAAATAGAGCTAGGTATCATCAGCATACTGCTGACAACTTGCCCCAAATCTCCTAATTACTGTTCTCAACAGCTTTACGTAGAAGCTAAATAGCATCGGCAACAAAATGGTACCTGTGGCACTCCACTGCCAAGTGTAGTCATTCTTTAGAACTGTCCCTATAAGTAAGAGTGGAACCATTGAAATACAGTCCCCCACAACTCACATAGATGGTCCAGGAGAATGCAGTGTTATCAACAGTATCAAAAGCTCCTGAGAGATCAAGCATAATAGTGCCACATCTGCCTAAGAAGGTCATCCATCAGGGTAACCAAGCCAATTCTGTCCCAAACTTGGGCCTGAACCCAGATTGAAATGGGTTAGCATAATCTGTTTCCTCCAAGAGTGTTTGCAGCTGAACATCTACCGTGCTCTCAAGCCACTTGCCCCAAAAGAGGCATGAGTGACCAGGCAGTAGTTATAATAAACTTCCAGGTTCAGGGAAAACCTCTTCAGGAGTGGACACAACACCACCTCCTTACAGGTGATAAGAATGACTACATCTCATAAAGACACAATATTTTTCCCCTGGACCCATCTAGGCTAATGGTATAAACCATTAATTCTTGAGTGGCATATTTCATTTCATTTTATTTTTAGTAGAAAGGCAAGGTACAAATCAAATAAGTAAATAAATAAGTTAGTAGATCTGTAGAATCCTTTAACTGGAATACACATTTTATCTGTTATAGTAGGTTTTGTGGAGGCATAATCTCAATTAGACTTCTTGTAATGAATTCTTCATTTTCTCCCACTACTTTCCACATCCTTTAACATTATAATTGCTAGAATAAGAGAATGAAATGTTGAGAAAGATTAGGCTGAGTGACCCTATTGATCTCCACAATACCACTTACAGTTGAAAATTGGAGCACACATCATTTATTTGGTTGATCAGAGCCTAAGTCGGCTGTTTTCAAATTTCTAATAAAACCTTGGCAAAATACCTTATTAGTTGGTATTCCTGAAATGTCATACATCTATTTATGATCCTTACTTATAATTATTCTTTTTCTTCTTGAGGCACTAGCATAGTACTTTATCTCCAATGTTACTTTGCTTTATATGAAGGCTGCCCTTGTTTCTGGCCCTACTTTTATGCCTTAAGCAGCAGCCCAGCATGAAAAAAATCAAGCTGATGAATATTAGACTGGTCATATTAAGAAAAGCTTCAGCTGCTAAACGTTTGTGTGCCAGGCTGCTGTTAAACGTAAAGCAGCAGGGCTATGGGGGAAAGTAGTGGCAATTTTAATTGCTGTACACAACCAGGAACAGGAAATTGGTAAACATCTGTTTTCAGTGCTGGGCTACGGAATGGCCATGGGATATCTGAAATAATATAACAAAAATAGGTTGGGTTCATACAACACAACAACCCTCATTCAAGTTTGATCATGGGTTGAGTGTGGGTTGTCATTGAACTGTGGGTTGCTGTGTCACAGGAACTCAGCCGCATGAACAAACCATATTTGTTAACCATGAACAACCCACAAAGAGAACCCATTGTTTGTTAATGGACTATTTTGCATGATCAAAATAATCCCTCTCCAACAAGCCATGCTACTTGGTTTCAAATGACACAACAAGCCATGTATGGTGATTATGGAAATCACACTTTGCATGTGCCACAATTTATTTTGATCATGCAAACCAGGCTGTTCGCTTATGACCTGTGGGTTTGTTAACCAAGAACAAACCATGGTTTGTTAGCATGGGTGGGTTCACACAACACAAGAAGTCATAGATCAGCCCACACTTAATCCATCCTCAATCTTGAGTATGGATTGTCATTTTGTGAACCCAGTCCCTGGCTTAGAGCAGGAATGAGAACCTGTGGCATTCCAGGTATTATTGGATTTCGATTCACAATGGTCAGCAAGCTTGGGCAATGGTCTGGGATGATGGGGGTTATACTCCAACAACACCTGGAGGGCTACAGGGTCCCCACCCCTGCTTTGGGATATGTTCCCTCTCAAATGAATAATTGCAATGAGCCTTCCAAAAACTAACATTGATGGAAGAGTTTTCTGATCAGATGGTGTAACTTTCAGACAGACTTTTGTCCCTGGTCCTTTCATATTAGATAAACTGCAGCTACAACAATTGTGGATAAATATGTTCCACGAGAAAATTAGGGCAGAACATGTAGATTTAAATTTAAACCAATTTTAGTTTAAACAAATGCTTTTTGCTTAAGTATTCCATTTTGACTAGTTTGTTGATTAGGATAACCAAGTGTTTCCACCAATCTGCAATGGCTAATTTCAATGTTTACTGAAAGCAATTCAACATCTAAAAAGAATCCTCACTTTCTTTCTATAAGGCACTGATAAATCTTTAAATTCCAGAAGCCCTTAATACAGAAACATTTTGTTCCTTTGCATCAACTTTGGCTCAGTACTATTAGAAACTGTGGTCACCTTCTAAGCATCTGAACTCTGCTATAACTCAAATCCACTAAATAAATATTCACAGTGTTTTCCATTTAAAATTTCTTCTTTCCTTTGGTCATCATATGAGCAAACCTATACATTTGGTGCCTGGAATGAAATGCAAATATATTAGATTAATAGACATGGCTTTTAAAAGTAGCTTCTTTTAATTACTCGGCAATTAGCTTAACAAAGTAACATCCAGAAGCTCATTTATCATTGTATGTAATATATTACAAAATACTTTTTCAGCCTCTCTTATTTTATACTTTAGATGTGTTAGCTATCCCCTCCATATTGTTTACTCTGAAGCAAGAATTCATTTGAACAAAATGTGTTGACAGTTATCAAAGAAGAGACAACCCAGGGAAGAGATATTCTCTGCTCCATTGATCTGGATCTTCAATCTTCACACAGAAAGCCCAGGTTAATGAATCACCTTCTTCCATATGATCTTCCCTGCATGCGAAGGGCTTTCTAAGACACCTATGCATGTCCACTATCCAAAGTATGGAGGTAGTTACTTGGGCCAGGTGTTTTGAAACAGTGGCCCTGAATCTCTAGCCCCTACCTCCCCTCAGATGTCCATCTTGTCCCGTCCTTGCCGACCTTCAAACATTTGACAAAGGTGGGACATTTTGGAGAGATTTGGGTGTTCTAGGATTGCTTTCTTGCCATTGATAATTTTGATGATTTATTTGTATTTATTTTTAATTTAATTATTACAGTTTTAAATCTGGGTTTAAAAGAATTTTGTTCACTGCTTTGAGAGTGTTTTTTTAATGAATAGTGGGCTACAAATAATAATTCAATTAAACTAAATTGGAAGGATGCACAGGGTTCTTCAAAGGTGGTATCCAAGGGTGCTAGAATATATTATTTTAATCAAAGACTGTTTTTTTAGCCTTTAAAAACAACAAATGGGAAAGGGAAAGGCTGCATCTTTACCAGGGGCTGTCTAAATGTTGTCATTGCCCCACGGTGACTGCAAATCAGTGCTGTGTTGGTTATATGACACAGCTGCCGATTCACAGCCACCGTGGGGCAAATAGACGAAGTTGTGTCAGGGACTTGCCTTGACTTTTCCTGTTGAAGCAAGGTCACAACAGCTCTTCTACCATCTGGCCTCACTCTGGCATCCAGCCAGGGGTGTTCCCAGATGGGAGGCGACCTCCAATTGCTCGCTGGAAGCCAAGCAGGGCAGGCTTGGTGAGCCAAATGGCCATCAGAAAGCCCATGCTGCCTCCTACATCTGGATTACCTGACACCACCCCACAGCAGCAAAAGTGCGATTTTTTTCTAAAAGCATGGGCAACCCGGCACTGTCAAGGCAGCCTCCCAGTCCCAATCACTAGGCAAATCCCTTGCTGGAAATCTGGTTTGGCTTGTGCCAATGAAACGGTCCCTGGCTTTTAGGGAATCCTTAAATTAAACTCACTCAGCACATTGTGGAAAGCCTTTCTCATTGATGAATAAGCAATGTTAACTTGTCTGAAAGCTGACTTTGAAGAGATTTGTTTAATGGGAAATGCTACATAATCATTAAACCACGGAAGCAAGCAAAAAAGAACACCTAACGCTGTGTTGCTGTGTTTCTTAAATTATTAGTATACTTCTGTTGCATTTTTGTTTCTGCTTCCTAATCTAGGCTGTTCTTGCCTTTTTATGTATATGTCTGGTTCTTTTCTATCTTCAGATCGAGTCAATGCAGTTTTCACACAATGGGAGTTGAAGGAAATGTTAATGGTGGGGAAAAGCTGGATCAGTGGGTGGCTGCAGTGAGTGGCTGAAGAAAAGGGTCAGGTCAAAACATGGTCGACTTGAGTATGGGTGCAGTGCCCATGTGCAGGCTCCACTGGCTTCAATAGAGCCCTGTCACCACCACCACCACCACCACCACCACCACCACCACCACCAATGTGAGCACATAGGCAGGCAGGAAGGCAGCAGAAAGGGCCACTGCATGGAATGGGAAAGCTGTTGATCTCTTCCTGTATTCCTGTCTCTGGTCATACAAGATACTCATACTCCATTCCCTGCAATGCTCCCATGTGCGCTAATGGTTGATGGCTGAGTGAACAGGGCCCAGCTGAAGCCAGTGGGACTCTTCCACGTTTAGGTACTCAACCTGATGGAGCCCAGATTTATTTATAGTCATTGTGGTTTTAATTTTATATTTGTCATGCATTTAGTTTGATGAACTTTGTGGTTCAAGGTAAATACATATTAATCTTCTTAAATTTTTACTTAATTTTCCCTGAGCTATGACTTTGCTAATTGCGTAGATAAAACTGGTAAATATGCTCACATTTTACCTGCTTCAATACACGTTCCTGACTACTGCCAGAAATCCCCCATCCCCCAAAGCGAGATTGATCAAATGTAAACAGTTGTACTAGATCCAAATTATTTAAGCGGAACAAGAGAACTCTCATACACCTCTAAATCACTACACTTTTTTTTGGGGGGGGGGGTAATGTGTAATCAATATTTGCGATGTTTTCCCAGAAATAAGCCCCATTGAGTTTAAAGTAAGAAATTGGTATAGGACTGCAGCCTAAATCTATTTGAAATACCAAACCCCTCTTCAATTGTTCTCATGCAGTAAGGCTATAATTTACCTCCACACGCAGATAGCATAAAAAATTGGCAACAAACGCCCCAAAGCATAGCATTCTGTTGCTACACTCTATCCCACCCACCCACCCCACCAAAGAGCAGAGAGTAAAATTCCTGTTGCCATTCTAGTGGAGTAATTGCAACAATAAAGTAGACGTAATTCTAACAATTCCAGCATGCATTTTAAGTGGGGAACAAGTGCTCTTTCCATTACAGCCAAGAAAGTAAGAGTTCCTCACTGCAGTTTTTCTCTTTATTGGTGAGGATGGTAAATTCCCTATGCAAATTGCATTGCTGCCGTTTAGATAAAATATCTGATTAATGGTTACACAGAAGCAAGAAGGACAGGACTAAATTACGTCTGTCCATCTCCACGACCATTTTAATGAATTTTACTTACAGAGGCCTGAATATTGCCATATTACATTATCACTTCAGCCACAACCCCATGGTTCTTAAATTAGTTTCCACACAGTGTGGGAAGTTATGGTAATGAGGAGGGCTTATATTGGAATGGCCACCGTGCAAATCCATAGCTGTCTGAACTGAGATGATTTCTTGTTGCAAGTGACTAACCATTAAATACCTGAATTGTTTTATTTGTCATTTCAGAAAGTCTGCTTAGTCTTTGATGCCAGGAAACTAATGAAATAAGCACTGGGAAAGGTTCAGATTCAATGAAAGGAGGCCTAATATGACAGGCGAGGCTTGTGCTACGTGATGCTTTTTAGTCTAAAAGGCAGTGAGATTTAAGATCATGCTGCAATTTTGTCTAGAAAAGTGTGTTCATTTATTTCGTTTATTTAAAAGATTTAAGTGCATCAGTAGTGTTTCCAGGGCAGTTTGCAAAAACAAAACAAAATATTACACATCACAGCATGTTAAAAGTGCGATACATTTAAAAACACGGGGAAATAAAAATGTTTTCACCTGATACCCCAAAAATGTAGCAATACTGGTGTCAGGTGAATCTTTTGGGGAAGGAAGTTTCATAAAGGGGATTCCACAACCAAGAAGACCATATCTCTGGTCTCCCACCTCATCACATATGGCAGAATCACCTGAAGAAAAGCCTCCAAATATGACCTCAGTACAGAAGCAGGTTTATTACTACAAAATACATCAAAATAAAGTTGCTGTGTTAATTTAGCTGAACAAAAACAACAGCACCAGTGAATTAATGCCTTTATTTACCCAATAAAAAGCAATATGCACATATTAATTGTACTGCAGCATCTATTATTTTCTTTTTACAGTATGCAAGGGAAGTTGGTCTGTTGCCATACCTATCTCCATTAGGGATATTTTTGTCTTTTATATACAGTTTCACTAGGGTGACCATATTTGGGAAACCAAAAAAGAGGACACCTAGTGTGTGTGTGGGGAAGCAGCTTTCTGAGTCCTGCAAAAAGTACATTATGCCATCGCCACCTTAAAGAACCCGATTGGAGTGGAGGAGGGGAAAGGATTTCATTCTGCACCACCACCATCCACTCCAATTGGGGCCTTTTCTATAATGTCCACGAATGACCCACTTTCCCCTTTAAGACCTCAATTGGAGCTCGGGGTGGGGGAATGATGTGCCTCAAGAAAGCATGTCACTCCCTCCTGCCATGCTAATGGCAGCCTTAAAGGGGAAGGTGTGTCATTCCAGGACATTATTGAAAATTATAGAAAATCCCCCCTGACACCATGGAAAGAACAAAAACCAGGACAAATCCGGGGAAATCCTGACAGTTGGTCACCCTAGTTTCACGATCAGTAGAGAGGGGTTGGGCTTGGCCCAAGGCTGCTTCCAACAATCTCCATCGCTTCAACTTATCTTTTAAAACACCCTCTAAGGCTAAAGAACAGCAATTCTTTCCTATCTAGGAAATATTGATTTCTTGGAATGTTGTAGTTTACTGCTAATTGGTCAATCTGCTTGGATCTTAATTACCATATAAAGGGGGACCATGCATTACAGCCTCCTGGTTCGCAATGCTTTGCTTTCTCTTCTTTCTCCTAAGAGGTGCTTGTGACAGATGCCTTATAGCAGGGGTGGGCAGAAGGTAGATGTCCAGATGTTTCAAACTTCAAGCTCCATCAGATGAGTGTTTTATTGCACACTCATTACCGGGCACTCACAGATTTTTGCAGGTCCCTCTCACGACATCATCTGCCTCACGCATGCCTCCCGCCCCTTCTGGCCTTTTTCACACCACAAAAAAACACCTCAGTAACTCCGACCTATTTTTAAAGACGGAAGTTGCTGCTATCTCCTGCTGTGTGCAGGAGAAGCAGCGGGATCAAAATGGCCTACTGAATGGGCCACGTGCATGTTGTTTACTTCCTCTTTCAAAAGAGGAAGTTATGAGGACCCCAGAATAGTTGTTTTAAATGGATACTGTCTGTTTTTGTTTGTATTTTATGCTTTTTATGGTTTTAAATTTTGTATATTTAATGTTCACTGTTTTTAACTTTTGTAAACCGCCCAGAGGGCTTTGGCTGTGGGGCGGTATATAAATCTATAATAATAATAATAATAATAATAATAATAATAATAATAATAATAATAACAACAACAACAACAACAACAACAACAACAGACAAACGCATGGGTGGAAAAGTGACGGTAAACAAACGTGATTTTCCTTGTCTGATGGAGCTCCTCAACTCCCAGAACCATCTGCCAGCATGGCCAGTGGTCAGGGATGCTGGGAGTTGAAGTCCAAAATAACTACTTTCAGCCCACCCCTGCCTTATAGCATCAAACAGCTCACACCCTTTGCCTCGTTGCAAGAGCCTTCTCTGTGGCACAGTTAAATGTGTACTGACCTGCTTAGCTGGAGCACTCTCAGATCCCAGGCATAGCTCTCTTGTCTTAGGTGCAGGTTGTTTTACTGACAGCTTCCTGAGTTGCAGCAAATCTTTCTAGAGACTGTGGAGCCCTTTCCTTGCCCTCAGAGGGTGGAACAGGGGAGCTGCCAGCACAAAGTAGCTGCAGAAAAGTTCCAAATCATCCTGGGGTACATTTCCATGAAAACATCTCCCCCTGTACTTGGGTAAAACAAAACTACATCAATATCATACCTTGGAGCATGTGGATCTTACAGCCAATTATTGTTCTCTGCTTTGGGCTGGTGAGGCCTGAAGTAGGAATGCACTGAATGAGTACATCCAATTTATCCTCCTCCTCCTCCTCCTCCTGATAAATATGTGCCTCTTCGGAAGAGAAATCTGCTTTACAGCATGAGGGCTTTTCTACACAAGGCTTTTATCATGTGCTCATCATTCCCTACTCACAGTTGTTTAGGGGGGTTCTTTAGATGAGATTATGACCCTCCAGTTTCTCTTATGTGTCTAACCAACACTTTGGGTGTTTTTTTAGAGCAGGGAAAATGTGGCATTTAATTGTGAAAGCAAAAGGAAGCGTGATTTCCTCTTGTATATTTGTACTATTCTGCTAGAGGTTATGTAGTGGAAAAGCAGGAAAGGAAATGTTACTTGTGTAGCGCTCAATCCTGTGACAAAACCAAAAGTAGACACTGTAACAGCTGATTAACAGCCTCAATAGGAAGGCTCTGAATTACAGATGCCTAAATACTAGATATGGCTGTGGAAAAAATAGACAAATTTTATTTATTTATTATTTATTTATTTAAATAAATAAATAAATACTAGATATGGCTGTGGAAAAAATAGACAAATTTTATAATCTACTTTAGAAAGAAATGCTTAGGCTTTCAAGCATTTGAATCAGGAAAATGTGGCAAAATATGATGCCCAGCTCACAAAGGAGAAGGAGAAGGAGAAGAAGATGAACGTTTAGGAATGGGAGGCTGATGATATCTTTGGTGTAATGTGCTAGAGCAATTCTGAAATTATTTTACAATTTGATGTAATACCTTCCTCCTCATCTTCTGATTACATAGTATCTACCTACTTCGACAAGTGCCATTTGAGTGTTATATTGAATATTGTCAACAATATACAGAAATGGCTTTACAGAAGATAGAGCTGATTTTGTCGCTCTTGCCTCCAAACTCACAGAATATAATTTTCATATGAATGCCAGCTGGAAAGATTAAGTATTACAGCTACTGCCTGTTTTTAAATAACTTTCTTCTCATCTGTTTTGGTCCAAGGGCAAACCATCTTTTCCTGGCTATGCCAATGATTGGTTCACATTCCTTTCTTTATTTATGTATGGACTTCCTGAGGAATAAATTTCCAGTCTATCAAGAAAATATCAAGTCAAGATTTTATACCTTATCAAATAAAAGATGTAATTAAAGGCTTTGCTTTTGAATATGCGACACTGCAACCCATCCGCAAACCACATAAGCTGCGTACTTGCTTTCCTTAAGTTTAACAGTGAATTTATGCTTGTATACCATTGGATATAGTCTCAGAAGAAGATCAGTGATGGATTATTATTTTTTTAAGATTGGGTACTCCATCACACCTTGGAAGAAATGCTGGCTTACGCTGGCTACTGTCACTTCTCCGTGGACACTCAGTTCCTTCTGTTTTCAAACAGGAAGTAAACAAGTGCATGAGGGCCATTTAGTCCCTTATTGTGATCATGCTTCTTCTCCAACACAAAGCAGGAGAGAGCAGCAATTTCAGTTTAAAAAATATTTTGAGATAGAGCTTTGGTAAGATTCAACAAGTCTGTATATACACATCAACTGTGTTACAAAGATACTGTCAGCAAATAATAAAGACCTTAACTCAAATATAGTTACTTTGATTTCATAGAAGATGGTTGTCCATGTTTAGGTTTAAGGACATACGACGACATGGATTAGCTGACTGGCCTCCTATGGAGCAGTTACTTCTGGAAGAGCTGAACTCATATATGTACATCATTTTGCAAATTGTTGGAGACTTTATTAGTAGATGATATTTTTGTATCGGCTAGTGGTTATGTTTAGTAATAATGTATTATTATATTCTGCTATCCAGTATATGTGTGTGTGTGTGTGTGTGTGTGTTCTCTAGAATCAATTAACTTAATTCTTCTCCCTTTGATTTTCATATTGATATGTTTCCAAATGGCCAGTATATTTTTGGGTTTACACATCCAAATTGCTCTTCAGTTTTGTGCTTATTAGAACATTTTTTTAAAAAAAAAAAGCACAAAATTTACAGTACCGGGATTCCCCCCCCCCCTCAAATATATGACATTTTATATGGATGTTGTGGCTGGAGGAGGGCTACCATAGCCCTTTGCTCTCCTTGGCATGTCTTCATTTTATTACTTTAATTTAATTCTATTAATTACGTGGTCCAGGAGTGATTAAGAATTCTCTAGACCACACCCAATTAATTTTAGCTGCTCTGCTCCTTATTGCATTAAATTTAAATGTGTGATGATCTAGTGTTATAAACAATAAAACTGAACTGAATTTAAATGCTCATTGTCTTTTCAGCATGTACAAACCATTGAGCAAAAGATATCTGCATTTCTTTGTTGCGTTACAGATCCCTACAACTTCTGTGTGAGGCACAGACAGAAGCCTATGATTTTAACTGCAAAAGTAAACTATCCCTGCAGAATTTTTCATTTATGGGTCTGTATATCCAAGTGATTGCATTAAGACAGGCTGCTAAAGAGGAAAATGGAAATATGCCATTCATGTTGCTTTGTAAAAACATGCTTCTCCAGCACCAGATAACTTGCAAATGTTAACACAAATCACATTGTTCTGTATAATGTTGACTTGCTCACCGTATTCCCATTCATCGTGGAATTCCCAAAGAGGGCTTCAGATCAGAATATATCTGGAGTATAACTGACATAAAGAATTCTTTAAATTAGGTTCCTTTTTGTTCATTTTATGAAGACCTCTGAAACTTGCCCTTGCACCAGAACATGTGTTTCAAATAGTATACATCAAACAAATTAAATAATGCAGTCAACCTCCTCCTATTCATGTTTACTCAGATGTATGTCTCATTGCAATTCCCAAGGAGTGAAATTTACATCCATTTTCTCTCATTTTATTATTTATTTATTTATTTTATCAAGGTTTTTTTCTATCCCATCCTTCATTGTAAAACAAATCCAGGGCAGTTATAATGATATCATTCTAAATACAATAAATATATATTATAAAATACGATAAAATACCCAAAAGTCAGTCAGTGTCAAATTCAATATACATTAGCATTGAACTAACATACTCTAATGCATAGGCCAAACTGTGAATCAAAAGGCCAGGTGGAAAAGAGAATTGTTTTCACCTGGCACTGAAAGGTTGCCAATGCTGATGCCAGTCTAACTTCCAAAGAGCCAGGGTGGCATCACAAAGAAGGCCACGTTACAGGTTACAGGTGCCCAGATTTCATTTGGATGGTATAACCAAAAGGACCTCTCCAGTAGGCTTCAAATCACACGCAGGGATGATTATTAGCCCTTTTGTTTAGGATACAAGAAAGAGGGGGACAGAGGTTTTATTGTGAATGTAAGTGTGCACAAGTCTTCAGTAAGGAATATCAACATTTTTGGAGGCCGAAATTCTTCTTTGGTGGGATAATCTTTCATGATTGATATTTTCTGTTGCAGAATATCTTATCAGTAATGATAGTTGTGAAATAACTGGAAAAATGCATATGTTGATCGTGCCTGTTCTTCTCATTACTGCCACTTTGAAAACCTGAAAAATCCAGGAAAGCACAACAAATCATGCAAGAGAATGGGCTGAGAGTTCAACTGCTGTGTCAAAGTCTGAACATCAAATATGCAGAATTCTTACCCACCCCCTCTACTCCATTCCTCTGATGTATTCTGCAGAGATGCCTTAACAGTGCTAGCTGGCCGGCATCTCCTTTGAGTTATGCAGTGTACACAGCTACTTAAATGTCACATGCTGATTGAGATATGTCAGCAATTTACAAAGCCATTTTCCCTTTGCACATTATTCAAGATATGATTATGGGAGAGTGAAATTTCCCTTCCAGATTATATGCCTTGCTATTTCGAGTGTCGAATAATCTTCTACTTACTCTATCATAGGAGAATGATATAAAATTCTAAATGACTGTGCTCATATCTGTTATTTGAGAGAGCACCTTCAACTCGGATGGCACTATCTGTGGTGTAATTGGTTCAATCCACCCACCTTCCCTCCCAGCAGATCTTTCATTGGGGCTTATTTTCAAGCAGAGTTTAATGCTTTGTCCCGGGGCAACTAAAAAAAACACCCAAAATAAATTAAAAGCCCCTGAGACTGAAGCATGTTTCTAAATAACTGTAAAAAGTTAGTTTTTAGTCAGCCTTCCCCACATTATGCCCTCCAGATTTGTTGGACTACAATTCCCATCATTCCCAGCCAGCACATCTGGAAGGCATCAGGTAGGGGAAGGCTGACTGAAGTCCATTTGCTCCATTTTGTTAAGCATTGCGATATAAATACAGTAATATTCACTGGAAATTGAATATCATTTGTGAATGGATAGTTTTCTAGTTCACTATATTCTAGTGCTGGGCTGCATCCTGCCCCCTATTTTGGGGAACTTTCTCTCTCCCTGTGAAAGAGGCTTTTTTTTTTTTTTTGAGAATTTTCTCCTTGGGGAGAGGGCCAGGGTTTATTTATTTATTTATTTTATTAAATTTATATACCGCCCCATAGCTGAAGCTCTCTGAGTGGTTTAAACATTGCTTCCCCTCATGTACCCACATTTTTTTCTCCTACTGTCACTCCTGGTCAAACAGGTTCTGTAGGTTTTTAAAATAATACAAAAAGCATCACAACCTACTTACCAAAGGTGGAAGTGATATCAATGCACATAGGTCATGCAACTATCCCTCTTTCGAACTACCTTTGGCTCACTTGGAAAAAGCTGTTACTGAACTTCAGCCTTAGATCTAGGGCATTAACATAAATCTGCATCATAACACAGAGTAAACCTGTTGTTGTTGTTGTTGTTGTCGTCGTCGTTGTTCACAACCAGAAGTGATCCTTTACTTAAAAGTCTTTCTGTCATCTTGAATGGAACAGGGTATTGTGAATAGCTGCCCTTCATGAATCATGTACACACAAAACCAATATCTGAGATGATTTTTAAAAAATACATTTTGGAATTGTGCAGGTTTCTGAACTTGGCAAAATTCAGGGTTTGGTAACCAGACGGCATGAAGGAGGCCTGCTGCTTTCAGGCTGAAATCCAACATGGCAGATGGTGAAGATATTCTGGTGGTGGAAGAGGGATGAAGATAGCATTTTTGTGCACCTTAGGTTGACGCCTCCATGTTGTACTGCTCAGCCAGCCACTGTTGAATTTATCATAGCATTTTCCTCCTTCTTGTCTTTAATCTAAAGTCTCTTTACAATTAGTTCTCATGCCATTGATTTGGGTTTGTGTGTGTGTGTGTGTATGTGTGTGTGTGTGTGTGTGTGTGTGTGTGTGTGTGAGAGAGAGAGAGAGAGAGAGAGAGAGAGAGAGAGAGAGAGAGAGATTATGAATATATCAGAACCATGTGGGTGGAGACAACTGTGAGTATATTTTTCTATTCAATTCAAGTCAGTAGCATTCCACCAGGTCATGCCATTAATAGTAATAGACCAGATCTGCAACTTGTTTTTTATGTCATTGACTCTGAAATATCATATACCTCTCAGATGCTGGAGTGTTTAAAAATGGGCACTCTAACTTAAATTTTCCAAATATCATTAGCAGTTAGTATCTCTTTATTAAAATAGTTGCAATCCACACTAATCGAGATTTCAAGACATGGCCTTATTTTTAAAAAATGTGGCAGTAAACCATAACTTGGCAGGTTCTGACTCGCAAACAGCTAATTGCTTAATTACCTACCAAAGTAATCAAACTCGAATCACAAGTTGAGTGGAATGATTTTTAACAGTTCAAGGAGAAAAGATAAGAAAGATTATTTATAGATCAAGGGTCTGTGCTCTATGAAGGATAGTGAGGCCATGAACTCCTCTTCTGTCATAATTACTAGATTTATTCTTGTTCATATTCTTGCTGCTGTTCTTCCGAAGCAGCAATCGCAAGATATCGAATTTGCTTAATCAAGTACTTTTGCGGGGGGGGGGGGACTTTTTTTTTCTCAAGTCAGAGAGATCCAGTGTGCTGCTTTGGTCACTGCTTTTACTTTGTATGTTCCAAATGTCATATCTCTGAAGCTAGAAGCACACAATTTGCTTTCATGAGGCCGTCTTGATCTCTTCTGTTTGGAGCAGAAAAACAGAATTTCAGTTATTTGTCAGAATCTGACAAAGGGAAGAGGAAATGGAAAGAAGGGGTGGGGGTGGGGAGGGGAAGCTTCAATTGCTGCAATAAGCCCAGGTCTAATTATAGTTGAGAGGAGAGGGAAGATCGATACCGCATTGCTGTCTCTTGTTCTTTTTGTTCACAATAGCATTAGATTACCTCCTAAATAAGAACAGCTATACAGACACAGTCTGCTCCTAAGATCAACGTTTCATCTTTCCTGGATTGATTCTAGGCATTTAGGCACCAGCCTGGAACTCCCCATTCTCCTCTCAAGCTACCTACATCTGCATCTGCATCATCTTCCTCTCCGTTCTTTTCTTCTAATGCTATTTGCCTCTTTGTTTCCATTCCACAATCTGTGCCACCTTAACTGCACTGGATGGCGCCCATATTACAATGACACGAAAGCAATGATGGGGGATGCCTGGCAGCTGGCTTATTGGCAACTCCTTCAAGCTAGTGTCTCGGACAAACATCCCATCTGTCCAATGGAGAGAGCAGTCTTGCATCCCTTCAGTTTTGCATGTCATTTCAAGCCTTCTATGTAGCTGACGCCAGCCCAGCAGAGATGAACAGTGCAGTTGATCAGAATAGGAGAAGTATGAGCTGATATATATATATATATATATATATATATATATATATATATATATATATATCATAGTGGGATTATACCAGAATGAATGTGTTAGTCTTTCAGGTTCTGCTAGATTCTAGATGTGATAGATTAACACAGCTACCCCTCTGGAAACAGTATGTAATTGAAGACATTAAAAGCAGTGGGCTTATTGCATTTGAAAACAAAATAAGCTATCTGATAACTTTGTGTGTTATAAAGGCTGATATTAAAAGTGAGTTTATTGGCCCAGCTTCCCTCTCCAATATTAATTTTACAGTCTGTTTGAAAATAATGTGTTGTGTCACATCTGGAACAAGGCAGAAGGTATAATATAAATAAGCATAAGAAGACTAAGGCCACAATCTATGCAGGTTTAGACAGAAAAAAGTTCTCAAACTCCCTGCATGCCCCAGCCAACTATGCTATGCTGGCTGGGGCATGCTGGGAGTTGTAGGGCTTTTTTTCTGTCTAAGCATGCATAAGATTTTTCCTTAACGTTCAGCATTGAGTTGAATTGGAGGACCCCCTTTTTGGAAATGTATTCCATCTCCTACGAAAAGGAGCCCCTGTTTCAGCGATCTGGTGAGCGGGTGAGGGGGTACACAAGCAGGAATGAAAAGGTTTGCCTAAAAAAAAAAGTAATAACTGCTACTTTAAGGGAGGTCGTCACTATGTGATCCTGCTGTTCAGATTTTAATACGCAAATTGATTCCTCTGAAGTGGCAACAGTGAGGATACGCACCATGATGTGCCATGCAAGCCTCACCCTCCCTTGGCAAAGTGCTTGACAAGAAGGTTCCATACCTAGTGCTGCAGTTTTCCTTCTTTAGCCACTTGAAAGGAGTTGGTCTGCACAATGCAGTTCTCCCCCTCTCGTGGCAAGTGCTTTGCCAAGGATAGGGGACAGATCACGAGTCCAAAGCAAAAGATGTTGTTGTTTTTCTCTAGGAGAACTGCTCTTTTGGAGGACACTTCATGCCTCCTGACATGGTATTCACAGTGAGACATAAACCCCATTAAAACCCAGTACAACCTAAGTTGAGAGTTCAGTTGCAAAAAACACCAGCAACATCTGGTAAGGAGACTTATGTGTGCTTCACGTTAAGCATTCCACTGTAGTCTGTGTAATAGAAAGTTTGTAAATCAGAGTGAGAGAAGGGACTATTGTCAATGCACTACAAATACAACTCACGTTTTCATCAAGTCGTTTTGACAGGAAAATAATAGAATGGAAGCCCTTTTTCAGTCAAAATAAGTTATGACTTAATTCTAGATGTTGGCTTATTGAGAATTCCATAGACATTGAAAGAGAAGTGGATTGCCATTTGGAATTTCAGTCTAAAACTCCAGTTACTTACAAGTAAACACTATTGATTTCAGTGTAAATACATATCCAAGCAACAACCAGATCCTGTGCACATGTATTCAGAAGTGTGCTCCCCTGAGTTCAGTGGAGTTTATTCCCATGCGCAGGATCACTTAATGTGTGGGATCTGACTGTTCATCGATCAGGTCAAGGAGATCAGGGATTAATAAACATAACACAGGCTCAGGTAGTTCACATGAGTTAATCCTATGCATGTTTACTCCAAAGTAAGTTCTACTGAGCTATGTGGAATTCACTAAGCGGGCATATGATTGTGAAGCAACAGAAGTTAGAACAGCTCTAACAATTTAGCTGATTCTCCGCTGTATTCATAGATATTTTATGTGAGGTATTAGAAGAGTTAGATTAGTGTGTATATGTGGTAGGAAAACTCCAGTTCTAAAACAAATTCCATGAAAGTGACTGACTAATCATGTTTTCTAATCTAATATCCTCATTCAGGTGATTATGTGAATAGAAGAATAATGCTTAGCATTTAAATGGCTTGGGGCCAGGTTATTTGAAAGAACGCCTCCTCCCATATGTACCTACCCGGACCTTAAGATCATCCACAGGGGTCCTTCTCCGTGAGCCCCTGCCAAAGGAAGTGAGGCAGGTGGCTACTAGGAGGAGGGCTTTCTCTGCTGTGGCACCCCAGCTGTGGAACGAGCTCCCCAGAGAGGTTCCCCTGGCACTTACACTGTACTCCTTCTGTCGCCAGCTGAAGACCTTTTTATTTTCTCAGTATTTTTACACCTAATTTAACTTACATTTAAATTTTGCTGTTTTAATTCCATATTTTAACCTGTATCAATTTCTGCTGTGTGGTTTTATCCTGGTTATGCTTTTTATATTGTATTTTGTATTTGTGTTTTTAGACTGTTGGTTGTTTTATTATGCTTTTTATGCTTTTAATTTTTGTGAACCACCCAGAGAGCTTCGGCTATTGGGTGGTATAAAAATGTAATAAATAAATAAATAATTAAGTCATTTTCCTATGTGTTCAAACCACATCACATATATTACACCAGTAAACCTTACATTAATCCAGTAAGGTAGGCCAGTATTATTATACCCACATTGTGGACAGTGTTGGCTGAGGTAAAAGATAATGGCTTAACTATAGACATCTAGTAAATTCAGTGCTGAGCTCAGAGATTTGATCAAGAGTTTGCCTGACATACTGCTCATTTGCTTAGACCACAAATGACTTTGATCTTACTTTTACACTGTTAGTTTTATTGTCCCTTGTGCCTGTTTGGTGCATTCCCTTCCTTTCCTTATTGTTTTATTATGATTTTATTAGAATGTAAGCCTATGTGGCAGGGTGTTGCTGTTTTGTTGTTTTACTATTTACAGCACCATGTACATTGATGGTGCTAAATAAATAAATAAATAAACTGTTATGCTATGTTAAAATAAAATAATAGTAATAAGAGTTCAGAATAGCAAGTCCAATTATAATGGTTAAAGATTGGCATCGTTACCTTGTCGTGGTGCTGGAGCTTGAGCACCTCAAGGCTGCCATGAGCTAAACCGTGAAGGGACACCCAAGATGGGAAGGTGATGGTAGAGAGGTCAGACTAAATACGATCCCTGGGGAAGGTAATGGCAACCCACCCCAGTATTCTTGCCGTAAAAACTAAATGGATCAATACAACCAAAGATATGTCGGTATACCATCAGAAGATGGGACCCCCAGGTCAGAAGATGGTCAAAATGCTACTGGGGAGGAACAGAGGATAAGTTCAACTAGCCCCAGATGTGATGACGCAGCTAGCTCAAAGCCGAAAGGACGGCTAGCGGCCGACGGTGCTGGTGGTGAACGATGAATCCATTGTTCTAAAGATCAACACACCATAGGAACCTGGAATGTAAGATCTATGAGCCAGGGCAAATTGGATGTGGTTATTGGTGAGATGTCAAGATTAAATATAGATATATTGGGTGTCAGTGAACTGAAATGGACTGGAATGGGCCACTTCACATCAGATCACCACCAGATCTACTACTGTGGACAAGAGGATCACAGAAGAAATGGAGTAGCCTTCATAATTAATAATAAAGTGTCTAAAGCAGTGCTTGGATACAATCCAAAAAATGATAGAATGATCTCAATTCGAAATCAGGGTAAGCCATTTAACATCACAGTGATCCAAATATATGCCCCAACCACAGATGCTGAAGAAGCAGAAGTAGATCAGTTCTATTAGGATCTGCAGCACCTACTGGATAATACACCAAAAAGCGATGTTATTTTCGTTTCAGGAGACTGGAACGCCAAGGTGGGTAGTCAAATGACATCTGGAATTACAGGTAAGCATGGTCTAGGAGAACAAAATGAAGCAGGACATAGGCTGATAGAATTCTGCCAGGACAACTCACTGTGCATAACAAACACTCTCTTCCAACAACATAAAAGATGGCTTTATACATGGACTTCACCAGATGGCCGACACCGAAATCAGATTGACTACATCCTTTGCAGCCAAAGGTGGCGGACATCTATACAGACAGTAAAAACAAGACCTGGGGCTGACTGTAGTTCAGATCACAAACTTCTTATTGCACAATTTAGAATCAAACTAAAGAGAATAGAGAAGACCCACAGATCAGTTAGATATGAGCTCACTAATATTCCTAATGAATATGCAGTGGAAGTGAAGAATAGATTTGAGGGACTAGATTTAGTAGATAGGGTCCCGGAAGAACTATGGAGAGAAGTTCGCAACCCTGTCCAAGAGGTGGCAACAAAAAACGTCCCAAAGAAAAAGAAAACCAAGAAGGAAAGATGGCTGTCTGCTGAGACACTGTCTTTGTGAACCGCCCAGAGAGCTTTGTGAACCGCCCAGAGAGCTTCGGCTATTGGGCGGTATAAAAATGTAATAAATAAATAAATAAATAAATAAATAAATAAATAATAAAGCAGCCCAAGAAAGAAGGAAAGCAAAAGGCAACAGTGATAGGGGGAGATATGCCCAATTAAATGCAAAATTCCAGAGGTTAGCCAGAAGAGATAAGGAATTATTTTTAAACAAGCAACGCGCAGAAGTGGAAGAAGACAATAGAATAGGAAGGACAAGAGACCTCTTCCAGAAAATAGAAACATCGGAGGTAAATTCCAGGCAAAAATGGGTATGATCAAAAACAAAGAGGGCAAGGACCTAACAGAAACAGAAGAGATCAAGAAAAGGTGGCAAGAATATATGGAAGTTCTGTATAGGAAGGATAATAATATTGGGGATAGGTCAGACGGTGTGATCAGTGAGTTAGAGCCAGACATCCTGAAGAGTGAGGTTGAATGGGCCTTAAGAAGCATGGCTAATAACAAGGCAGCAGGAGACGACGGTATCCCAGCTGAACTGTTTAAAATATTGCAAGATGATGCTGTCAAGGTGATGCATGCCATATGCCAGCAAATTTGGAAAACACAAGAATGGCCATCAGACTGGAAAAAATCAACTTATATCCCTATACCAAAAAAGGGAAACACTAAAGAATGTTCAAACTATCAGACAGTGGCACTTATTTCACATGCCAGTAAGGTAATGCTCAAGATCCTGCAAGGTAGACTCCAGCAATTCATGGAGCGAGAATTGCCAGATGTACAAGCTGGGTTTAGAAAAGGCAGAGGAACTAGAGACCAAATTGCCAATATCCACTGGATAATGGAGAAAGCCAGGGAGTTCCAGAAAAACATCTATTTCTGTTTTATTGACTATTCTAAAGCCTTTGACTGTGTGGATCATAACAAACTGTGGCAAGTTCTTGGTGGTATGGGGATACCAAGTCATCTTGTCTGCCTCCTGAGGAATCTGTATAACAAACAAGTAGCAATGGTAAGTACAAACCACGGAACAACGGACTGGTTTAAGATTGGGAAAGGAGTACGGCAGGGTTGTATACTCTCACCTTACCTATTCAACTTGTATGCAGAACACATCATGCGACGTGCTGGGCTTGACGAATCCAAGGCTGGAGTTAAAATCGCAGGAAGAAACATTAACAATCTCAGATATGCAGATGACAGCACTTTGATGGCTGAAAGCGAGGAGGAGCTGAGGAGCCTTATGACGAAGGTGAAAGAAGAAAGTGCGAAAGCTGGGTTGCAGTTAAACCTCAAAAAAACCAAGATTATGGCAACCAGCTTGATTGGTAACTGGCAAATAGAGGGAGAAAACGTGGAGGCAGTGACAGACTTTGTATTTCTGGGCGCAAAGATTACTGCAGACGCTGGCTGCAGCCAGGAAATCAGAAGACGTTTACTTCTTGGGAGGAGAGCAATGACAAATCTTGATAAAATAGTTAAGAGCAGAGACACCACACTGACAACAAAGGTCCGCATAGCTAAACCAATGGTATTCCCCGTAGTAACCTATGGCTGCGAGAGCTGGACCGTAAGGAAAGCTGAGCAAAGGAAGATAGATGCTTTTGAACTGTGGTGTTGGAGGGAAATTCTGAGAGTGCCTTGGACTGCAAGAAGATCAAACCAGTCTATACTCCAGGAAATAAAGCCAGACTGCTCAGTTGAGGGAATGGTATTAAAGGCAAAACTGAAGTACTTTGGCCACATAATGAGAAGACAGAATACCCTGGAGAAGAGGCTGATGCTAGGGAAAGTGGAAGGCAAAAGGAAGAGGGGCCGACCAAGGGCAAGATGGATGGATGATATTCTGGAGGTGACAGACTTGACCTTGGGTGGCAACGGCCGACAGAAAGCTCTGGCATGGGCTGGTCCATGAAGTCACGAAGAGTCAGAAGCGATTGAACGAATAAACAACAAAACAGAGAAAAAAAGGGTATGTGAAACATAGGTGAAGCATGAATGATGCAGTATGTTGAAATCTCACTTTCTGACTATGCCTGTGTATACTTCTGTTTCCTTTCGCTAGACATTCCTCAAATATCTCTTAGCTTTGATATGCAGCTATGTATTAAGTATAATAGGAAAGTACACTCTTGGGAGAAGAAAATGGGAATTACACAATAATTTATCAAGACTGAACAGAAATAAGTTTTCACAGATTTGTTTTTGCTGCAAGGGGACATGGATTTTGTGCTTCCATTTATGCACCCGTTTGCATTGGTGGCATCACTTTCTTCTGATTTCATGGTCATAGTTTTTCAGTCACCAAAATAATAGGGAAAAGAGGGTCCCTCAAAGAATTATTTGCAATCCAATCATGAGTAGCATAAGGGCTCCTCTCAGAATGGGGATGCAGAAATCCTATTGCAAACCCTCCACCATATTACCCTTTGGATCATGACCAATCAGTACAAATCATTCTCAGACAGTTCTTCTGGAGTGGGTTCCTTGTTTATGTTATACAATTATATATTTCTTTTAATGTTATAAATTCTTGAGTGTGTAGTGAGAAAAGGAAGTAGAATGCCTTCTGTGACTACACACAGAACTATCATAATCTGTGTTGTTCATTGAATCAGGCTGTGAACAACAACCTAATAGTCTCCTTCAAAACATTGTCCATTATTCCCGGATGACTTTAACGTATGGCTCTTTCCAAGCCCTGTTCAATGAGTCTTGCAAAACAGATATCGGCTCCCTGATTTCACCAAGACTACTGTTTGGACTGAGAAAATGCAGGCAATTCCATATGGAAGACTCGCATAACCTAAATTTCCTGAATTCCCCTGGAACTGGAGAACTAATCCAGTGCCATCAGCAGGTATAAAGGCCTGCCGACCAACTCAGTGTGGTCACTCATTGCTGTAGCAGACTGTCCTGTTCTCCCTCTGTGCACCATCTGAGCACCTGGCAGATGCTTTGAAAAAACAAACAAACTGGAGATACTACAAATGCAAAGCATGTGCGCTACCACTGAGCAATGAGGCAGACTACTGTCTAGTCATTCTAGTTGTAATTTTCAGTCGTTGTTATTATTATTTTTATTATTTATTTATTTATTTATTTCTCTCCCGAGGGTACAAAAGGAGCATAGATAGCTAATGTGATCATCCTCCACTCCTTCTGCCTCCCATGTCTTCAGTGTGTGCCAGAAGCACCACCTGTCTCCCCTGTGTAGTTGCCAAATTCTTTAGTTGCAACACCTCGCAGGCGAGACTAAAATGATCAGCCACACTGAATATTTAGGGGGCAAGCTAATTAGCCTGGATATTAATATTCAGGTCAATCATACAAGAAATACGGCACTGGATAGGTACTTTACCTTCTTTGCAGAGGCTTCATTGTAACAAGCATTACTGGATTTGTCAGGAGCTGCCATAAAATTGGCATCTGTTCCATCCACAAAAACCAGGACAAATGGGCCTGTAGGGTTTTTAGTTGGGTTTGTTTGAATATGTTAACATGACGCCTAACCTTTAATATTACCTTTTTAAAAAATCAACAATTGCCTGAATCTTTGCCTGAAGGGTAACAGGCAAATTGCTCTTTTATTGGATTTCCTTTTCAATTCATTGGATGTAAAAGTGTAGAATCCATTTTCCAAGTCAAATATTTGATTATTGAAGAAAATATTGATAAAAATGTGATTTGTTTACCAGACTCCACATTTTCATTTATTTATTACCTTAAATCTCTTCCTAAATATCAGAGGGAGAATTCGATTCAGAATTTAAACGTATAAGCCATAAGGTATATAGGATAGCATGAGTTCCCTGATAAAGAATTTACATCATGGATTTGAATATAATTTCACCAGAATGCACTGAGCTAGAACAATTTCCTACTAACATCCAAATGGGCAATTGTGTACATTATTACTGTAAAATGGGATTATTATGGTTTATATCTCTATAGTTGGCATTTATTTCTAGCAAAAAATGCAATAACAGATGAACTAGAAATTGTTCGAGAAAGGAAATATAATTGAACTTAACTTGATCCTACTGACTGTATATTTATTTATATTTTTCATTTGCTTGTCTGGATACCATCTCAAGAGTTCCTAAATTACGGAATACTTTGATAGTAATCACCACCTCTGTTTTTTGTTTGAACTTCTAAAAGATCCTTACCTAAAGGTTTTGGGAGCAGTTTGCTGCATAGTTTCATCTCACTCCACCATCACCAACAAGGGCTCATCTACACCAAGCAGAATATTCCACTATGAAAGCGGTATATAAAAGGCAGGAGCCACACTACTGTTTATAATGGGGTTGAAGTCCACTGACAACTGTTGGGGCTCATTGACACATACCATATACTGCTTTCATAGTGCAATAATATCCTCCCTGGTGTAGATGAGCCCCAAGAAGGGACACAATCCATCCAAAGTTAAGCACTATTAAGTTAAGCAAAGTGAAGTTCCATTGCTTCCAGTGGGAGAGATTTAGGCATGTGCTTGCCTCATCTATGGTCACCAGAGCCATTGAGTTCTCAAGATGTTCAGTGTATACGAGACTTTTACTGACATGAATGGTGAACACAATTCTTTGGGTTACTGTTGTTGTTTTTTAAAAGGGGGCTTAAGATGCATTTCAATGGGGTTCCATCTGGATTATAAACAATGGTTTCCTGGATGTTGTGACTGGATGGATGGAGCAAGTTCCAGGCCACCGGGATTGTTTCTTTGTTCAGAACACTGTAGTCTCATTTCTAAGGTACATGGCTGAAACCTACCACCAATTCAACCAGCTCTTCATATGTGCATCATAAGTACTTCATCCATTGTACTGCACATGAAGGACAATTTGGGTTTGCTACTGATAATCACAATTGCAAAAGAAATTGGTACTTCCTAATACTAATCTCACTGGAAGTAAATTTAGGATTAGCATTTCTAAAAAAAAAAAAGAATTTAAAATATGTTTAAAATTAAAGGATATGCATTATGTTCTATAGAAGTTCGAAAATTACGGGTTGATGTTCTGGAATAAGAGATGTCTCTTATAAGGACATATGAGAATATAACTACAGATAGCACGAAGCAGTGCTTACAGTAGCTCAAACAAAACTTGAAGAGTTTTGCATGTAACATTTATATGAATGCTAGGTCCACTCACACACATCTCCTTACCTCCTAATATGCCTATTAAAAAAAACATGCTCGTAAACTGAATTCAAATGTAACATTAATGTGGTTTAGAATTTTTAGTACAACATAATGCAGCACACTGATGTACTAAGCTGTTGAGATAATAGTAAGCAGAGATTCTTGTTTATATAATTTATGCCAACTTTAGACATTGATTGTTTATAATTAGTGAATAAATTCTGTATTGTACGATGCCATAACTGGGAACTAAAACTGGCTATTAATTCTTACAATCCAAATTAGAGGATATAGGGTTTTTTTAGAGACTCATTAAAGCCACAATCATATACACACTTATCTGGGAATGAGAGCAGGAGAAGAACCAAGCTGGATAGGACCAAAGCCCTATCTAGCTCAACATTCTGATCCCACAGTGGCCAATCAGCTGTCTGTCAGAAGTCTACAAGTCTGTCAGAAGTCTTCAATACTACTTTCCTGCTCAGGCCCCTCAGCATACTTTCTTTGATACTGGAGGTAATATACAGTCATCCTAACCAGAAGCCATTGTTAGCCTTATCCTCCATGACGTTGTCTAACCCCTTCTAAAGCTTCCCCAAGTTGATTGCCTTCACTACAGCTTGTCGTAGTGAATATCATTGCTTAACTATGCCCTCAGCTATACAACCACTGGATTGCATCTCATTATTTTTTAACCTGCATTTTCCATGATTTGCTTTTGCTCAAAGAGTGTTACGCTGCAGCCGCCCTCCCTTGTCTCAGCCCCTCCACCCACCACCTCCCCTGCCTGTTCCGAGGCATTTGTTTAAGTTACTCTGACATGGGGATGAATAGATGTGGGCAGGGAGATGTGTTTACTCAGAAGTAAGTTCCCCCTGCGCAAGGAGGGTACATCCCCACTCCCTCCCACCCCCACTTCTGCAAGGCAGACACTTTTAGTCCCCCAATGATACATTACCATGCAATTAAAAAGTCACCAAAGGCGGTAAATGACAAAAGTTGAGGCAAATCGGCTTTGGCCACATAATGAGAAGACTGGATACCCTGGAGAAGAGGCTGATGCTAGGGAAAGTGGAAGGCAAAAGGAAGAGGGGCCGACCAAGGGCAAGATGGATGGATGATATTCTGGAGGTGACAGACTTGACCTTGGGGGAGCTGGGGGTGGCAACGGCCGACAGAAAGCTCTGGCGTGGGCTGGTCCATGAAGTCACGAAGAGTCGGAAGCGACTGAACGAATAAACAACAAGGGCATTTAAACCGGTGGAGCTGCAAATCGACGGCTGTGTCATGTGACAAGCAACGGGGAAAGGCGCTGCACAGGCGAGTTATAGAGCCCGTATAGATGTAGCCTATGTGTTGTTAATAAGCGCTTTCTTTTAGAAGTCTTGAATTTTGTATCGTTCAGCTTCAAGGGAGGATCTCAGGTTCTAACATTGAGAGCTAGAAAAACATTTCCCTATTCACTTCCTCTATAACAGGCATAATTTTGTCCACCTCTATTATATCTCCCCTGACCCACCTTTTTTTCTTATCTAAGCAGTCCCAGATGCTGCAACCTTTCCTCACAGGGGGGTTCTCCCAACTCCTTTATCATTTTAGTTGCCCTTCTCTACACCATTTCCAACTCTACAAAATCTTTTTTTAGGTACAGTGACCAGAATTGTACATAATATTGCAAGTGTGGTTGCATGATAGATTTGTATAAGGACAGTATGATATTGGCAGTTTTGTTTTATATTCTTTTCCTAGTTATATCCAACATGAAATTTGCATTTTAAACAGCAGCCACACAGTGGGTCAACATTTTCATTTCCTAATCTCCACCTTCTGTTCTTTAACTAGTTACTGATCCATTTGAGAATCTCTCCTCTTATCCCAATTTGCTCTGGAGTCTTTGGTGAGGGATTTTGTTAAAAGCCTTTTGGAAGCCCAAGTAAACAATGTCTACAATATTACCCCCGTCCACATCTTTGCTGACACTCTTAAAGAACAATGCTTCACCCCAACCCATGAAAGTTGCAAATAAGGTTGCATGTAAGCAAGTGTAAAGTGCTGCACATTGAGGCAAAAATCCCAACTTCAAATACAACCTGATGGGATCTGAGCTAGCAGTTACTGACCAAGAAAGAGATCTTGGGGTTGTGGTGGACGGGTCAATGAAAATGACCAGTGTGCGGCCGCTGTAAAGAAGGCAAACTCCATGTTAGCCATAATTAGAAACAGAATTGAGAATAAACCTGCCAGTATCATACTGCCTTTATACAAATCTATGGTGCGACTCCTTAGAATACTGTGTACAGTTTTGGTCACTAGGCCTTAAAAAAGATATTGTAGAGCTAGAAAAGTACAGAAAGGGGGCGGGAGCATCACCTTATGAGGAAAGATTCCAGCAGCTGGGATTGTTTTGCTTGGAAAAAAGGAGGGTAAGGGGAAACTTGATAGAGATGTTAAAAATATGCCTGGTGTTGATATTGAGGATAGGAGACATTTTTCTTCCTCACTCATAATACTAGAACTTGGGGTCATCCCTTGAAGCTGATTGGCACTACTTCCAGTAGCAGAGGCAGTAAGTCTATATATACCAGTTGCTGGGGAACATGGGTAAGCAGGTGCTGTTGCACCTGTGTCCTGCTTGTGGGTTCCTGCCAACTTTGTCTCAGTGAGATATCCAAAGAAATCTGGAACAAGCATCCATCAAAGGTGAGATATGGAAACAGGTGGTTGTGGAAGTGAGCCAATATAATCAACAAAAACTGCTTTTCATGGGGCAGACTTAGCATGAGTATAAAGTTCATGTAATAGTTCCAGGTTCAGTGCATAAACAAAATAGGCAAAATGTTTTATACTTAAATACATGCTGTGTATGAATCTATTTGCTCTAAATTTAACAAAGTGGAAACATTCATAATCTGTTCACCGTTTCTTTATTTACTTGTTATATTTATTAGCTGCTTTATAGAATAGAATTCTCTGACCAATGTACAAGCTAAAACAAAATTAAAATAATTAAAATACAATTAACAATATCCAAATTCAGCATAACGGGATAAAGAAATACTAGCATTAGTAAAACCCAGTCACATAAAAGACCTACAACTGACTCTCTAAAAGAGAAAAGCCTCTCATCAATGATTAATAATTTTTTAACATTTTGAAACGTCCTCCTTTAGAACCGTAAGGGTGATGAATATGAGGCTGCCTGAGAAGCCGGGGATGGTGAGAAACCAGGTGTGTAATTTTGACAGCAACAGGATAAGTGCGGAAGCAAGGGGAGAGGAGATAGTGCAGCCTCCACCAAACCTGGTGCCCTCTGGGTGTGCTTGACTACAATTCCCATCATTCCCAGCCAGCATATCAATCATGACCAGGGATGATGGGATTTGTAATCAAACACATTTGGCAGGCTGCAGTATACTTTATGGCTTTGGGCTAAAGACACTTAAAAATAAGTTGTTTGGGGTTTTGTTTTTTTAAAAAGAAAGAAACAGCAGGGGAAATTTTTGTTTGAAATTTTAAGACGTGTGTGTGTGTTAGGGGGCGGGGAGACTTCCATTCAAAATATAGCATGCACTGCCAGAGAAAATTAAAACGCCAATATTTGTAGTGTTAGAAGGAATGGAAGGTCAGACAGAAAAAAGCATTAGGGGAGGCTTTGGCCATTTGGGAATATTTGGTGGGACATTCATCTTTATATCAGGGCAGTGAAATAGGCAGGCTCTGTAGGAGCTGGGGGTGGGCGGGCTTGGACTCAGGACACATGGTGATAGGGAGGCAGAGTAAGGAGGAGGGCCCAGAAAAGGTAGGAGGGACTAAACACTTGGTCGAATTACAGCATCCTGGCACCCTCTGGACTACAATTCCCATCATCATTGACCATGCTGACTGACTAGTTAAAGAACAGAAAGCAGAGATTAGGAAATGAAAATGTTGACCCAGTGTGTGGCTGCTGTTAAAAATACATATTTCCTGTTGGGTATAACTAGGAAAAGAATATAAAATAAAACTGCCAATATCATACTGTCCTTATACAAATCTATCATGCAACCACACTTGCAATATAATGTACAGTTCTGGCCGCTGTACCATTTTGAAACCATTAAAGAAACTGTACTGAACCCATTACGCTTTGTGCCTGAGGAAACCAATATGCTTTCACAACTTGTTAATAAATCTTCATTTGTTTCACTCTGGTGTGGTTTGTGAGGTACCTAAGGTGGGGTACAGGTATTCAATGGTGGCAGCAGAAGGGAAGGTGAGAGGATAGGGGGCTGGGCTGGGCTGCTGTGAAGCCAGACAAGGGCGGCTGCCCATATACTAGGGATGTGCTCCGCTTCTAATCGGACTGGCGAATTAGAAGCAGAGCGGGGGGCTTTGCCTGCCCTTAAGGCGGAGGCGAAGAGGATTGGGGGGGCCGGCGGAGCATGGCGAAGAGGATCGAGGTCAAGGCGGATCCTTCGCCTCAATCCGGAGCTCCGCCGGAAAGGTAAGTGGGGTTTACCGGGCCCTGCCGCTGTTGCCCATGCGGCGACAGCGGCAGGGCCTGGTAACCCCCCCGCCCTCCTCTCCCTTACCTGCCTCCATCCGCGGTCCATCGGCGTCTTCAATTGAGCCCGCGGTTCAACCAGGAAGTCTGGGCCTCTTGCTCAATTGAAGACGCCGACGGACCGCAGACAGAGGTAGGTAAGGCCCCCCCTCCCCCTTGGTCCCTTACCGGGCTCTGCCGCCGTCGCCGCACAGGCGGCGATGGTGGCAGGGCCCGGTAAACCTCCCGCCCTCCTCTCCTGGCCTTACCTGGCGCCACTCCCCTCCACTGCGGAGCTCCGATTCGGAGCCGGAGCTCCGCAGCGAAGAGGCGCGGAGTATGGGCGGAGCGGCTCGGAGCGGAGCGGGCCGACCCGAAATTTTTGGATCGGCTCGCGGGGTGGAGCGGGGGGTCCGTGCACACCCCTACCATATACAGCATCGTAAATACCACAGATCCAGTGTTTTGTGGCTCTGCCATGGTGCATGAACACCTGATACATGGATCTCTGGTTTATTATTGTTAGCAATGTTATTTATTTATTTATTACATTCAATGTTATTTATTTATTTATTACATTTCTATGTCGTCCAATAGCTTTTTTGCCAATCTAGCTGGGGCCTTTCAGAGGGGGAAGAAAGAAGGCTGGGGAAGCCTCAGGATAACTTGTGTCTTGGCCTCTCCAGTCTCCTGCTCTCCCCATCCACTAAAATGCCCCTTTTTCTGAGGTCAACTTTCCATCTTCAAAGAGCAGCCAGTGCGGTTCTTGCTGCGCCAGCTGCAAGGGGGAAGAGGGAGGGGAATCAAAGCTGTGCTTTCCCTTCTCGGATCAGGAGATCTGAAATATCCTGTGGTTTCTCAGACACTGTGTAAGGGCTATAGGAATGCTCTCTCCGTGGTTGAACCTCTTTCAGCCCAAGGGTTGAATTCAGTTTCAGAGCTCGGAGACGTGGGGAGGCATTCCAGTGGTGGATGGGGCAGGAGGTGAAATGGGGTGTGTCCAAAATGCAAAAAAAAAGGGGGAGGAAGACAACACACATTAGTTTAAAGCTCTTACTGTCAGTAGCCAAGACTTAAGAGAGGGATTTCAACCTTTCAGAATGGGAGGAAATGCACAAAAGCCACCCAATGATCAGTGGCCATGGGAAAAGTAGTAGGACATGGAGAGCTGGGTGGGGACCTCACGTGGTCCAGATCTGGCCACAGGGCTGAGGTTCTGCACCCCTAAGTGACTAGCCAAAGTGCAAGGTAAGCCATTCCTTTGTTGCAATTTATATTACACTGCATTTTAGTGTATGTTGCATCTTGCAATAAGGCATTCTGTCAAACTGATCATCTTAAAATACGATACATCTTTTATGGAGTTCAAGGATAATAAAACTACAGAGGGAGTAATCCTAAGTTTTTACAATGCCAAACACAGTAAGCTTGACGTTACATTCAGCAGAGATGCCACAGTCAAGCTATTGATGCTGCAGTGAATTTAATGTTGCATTTCCTGACTTCAGTGTAATTTAACCTCGAGAGAAAGAGTGAGTCTGCACTGTCATATTTCATTTCTTACCGAGCAGAAATAAGTGCAGTCACACAGGTTTGCACAGAGGGGTTACCACCTCTATTTGGGGGTGGGGGTGAGGGAGGTCTGTTGCAGTGGAGTCCCACCAAGAAATCCTGTGTTAAACCTCAACTGAGTGACATCACTGGGGTTAAATATCAATAGTGGAAACAGAGCAGCCTGAGTAAGTAAATAAATAATCTGGACATTGAAGAGCAACAGCTTCACATGTATGGGGAAGGACTGTGAATCAGATTTAGATTTGAACACCAGAGAAACAGCCCAGAGGCAGCCCCAATTTGCTGGAAAGAGATGATCTGTAAGATACCAAATGGTGATCCAGAGCAAATCTTCAGCCTACCTTCTTTATGGGTGATCTGGTTCTAATATCCTTCTAGCTTGGAGCTGCAATGCTTGAATCTGTGTTGTTTACAAACACCACTTGAAAAGAGCTAAGGGCCTCACTTGTACACAAGCTGAGCACTCTAAAATGGCATAAGGCAGTGAGTCGATGCCTTGAGCTCTATATCCAGCCTGGTTTTAACTGGCAAAAAAAAAAGGGATGTCTGAGATCAGGACTATAAAACATGGATCAGAATATACTACTGATGCAACTTCATCTATGGATGGGTTTTACTGAAGAAATTCATATGCATGAACTAAACAATTAATATCCATGAACTGGACAATTAGAGATATGCTTCATCAGCATATCTTCACATGCTTCACTCTACATCTGATCAAGTCTGGATTCAGTCCAATAATAGTGAATTAATAACTAACAATGTGCTATCTTTCCATGACACCAAAAATCTATCACTTGAGACCATTGCCTGGAGGAGTTGTAAGATGGTCATAAGAGCAAATATAAATGAAGTGTGCTGCAATGTTTCAGAGTTTTGTTTTTAATTCTGGGCCCTGCATTGGTTCTGCCTTCTAGTGGTGCAGATGGCACCTTGTTTCCCAGTCACACCTTCTTATCTTATGTAAATAAAAAGACCACCATAACGATTCTCTAAGAATTCAGAGTCTTGTATATTGAAAGGCTGCACTGAACCTCCCTAGGGTGACCATATGAAAAGGAGGACAGGGCTCCTGTATCTTTAACAGTGGTATTGAAAAGGGAATTTCAGCAGGTGTCATTTGTATATACGGAGAACCTGGTGAAATTTCCTCTTTATCACAACAGTTAAAACTGCAGTTACCCTGCCCTCTTTTAAAATAGTCACTGTAGTATAGCTTCTGCAGCTTTAGCTGTTGTGATGAAGAGGGAATTTCACCAGGTTCTCCATATATACAAATGACACCTGCTGAAATTCCCTTTTCTATGCAACTGTTAAAGATATAGGAGCCCTGTCCTCTTTTTCATATGGTCACCCTAGGTAACCTCCCATAACTTGAAGGATTAGGGTAACATTCTAATACCATAGCATACCTGGACATCTCAGGAGGCCTTTCTGACCACTCCTTAGTTTCCAGCTCAGCTTTCCAGACAGAGGGTTGACACTTGCAGAGGCTTTTAAAATGCACCTGGCCCTTTGAAGTTTTGAGTGACAGAGTATATTAAAGTTTGCTGTTTTATGAATCCTGTGCTTGTTTACCTGAAAGTAAGTCCTATGAAGCTTAATGAGGCTTATATCTGAGTAGATCTGAATATGATTGGGAGCTCTTTGAGGTACTCCCAAACTACCTACTTCCTTCAGGTTCTTATTTGTGATACTCCCATGTCAGAAAGCTACCAGGTCTGGAGAAAAGAATGCCCTGACAATTCTTTGCACTCTTCAGTGTTTTGTTCAAGCTGGGAGTACTGAAAACAGAGGAAAGAACCATTAGTAGGTTCATTGTCAGAGTGCTTCCAGACAGGTGGCTCCTAGTACCATCAGTGAAAAGACATTGTACAGCTATTCCATCATTACTTCCTTAGTGGATTTTTGGTGAAAAGAAAAAAAAGATGGAAGATGCTGTTGGAAAACATGAGGGGGTTTAGGCCTCCCCTAACATACCCTTAGATGTGGAGCAATATGGTTACATCTTGGTAGTGCTCAGTACCCCTTTTCTGTTAGTGTAGTGCAACTCCATGTAAATGTTCTCAAAATAAAATCTGAGAGAAATTTTGGTGGGGGGGGGGAAGGAAAAAAGGATTTGCTGTATTGGCTACCAAACACCACTAATCAGCACAAATGGGAAGGCATATCAATTTGGAAGCAATTGCCCCACCTTTTCAACCAAGCAAGGCACATCAACTGAGGTTTAGAATTCAAGAAGAATTCAGTCCTCTTCTAACCACTGCTTGCAATTCTATGGGGAGATCCTCCTCACACTTAAAGAATAATGGTTTAAGAGACATATCATAATGCTTAATCTCATGGCAAATAACCATGTTTCTTATCCTATAGATGTGCCTTCTCTTAACAAAACACACACACTCTTAAAATGAAAGTCTCCTTAATGTGATTTTTATTCCACTATGCTACCCTAAAATCATCATCTTTTATTTCCGTTATTGTGACGAGTTCAACTCATCTGAACTCATTTTTATTTTTGTAGAAAAAAATGTAACAGAAATAAATAAATAAATAAATAGGGCAAGAGAAAACAGTTATTTAAATGCATGGACATTTAAAGGGGCTCCTAGATTAAGCTTTTATCCTGCAACTGCCCTGCCTCAAACATGGAATTTTATAGGGCTCCAGACAATAACCTCTTCCCTTGGTGATGCACCCAGGTTTTCATTTCTATCTTTTTCTTACCAAAAAAAGTAAGCTAAGGAGGAGGAGATGAAAGAGGAGCACAATGCTTTTGATTGGGAGAGCTAGGAGCAATCCATCTAGCAGCATGCTTGCTGGGGCATGCTGGGAATTGTAGGATTTTTTCTGTCTAAATACACATAGGATTGTGCCTTAAATCTCTGGTCTGGATGATAAAATTTAGACAAAAAGGATGATGTGTAAGGCTGTCAGATGCTAGAGAATAGCAAGCATTTGAGATATGCTAAAATTGTAGCATTGCCACTGTCACGCTGCAGGCTATGCCTGCCTGTGTCCTAGTATCATTGAGGGTAAAGCATTTTGCCTTTCTTGCAGTGTTCTTGTAGGCTGCTCCAGGAAATCAAGCTGTCACAAGCATCTGGACACCTTAGAACACAAATGGCAACACATGTGATAACAACAACTCCTGTCCCCCAAAAGGGAGAAGAAGCGGCCCTTCCAGAAGATGGCCTCCTAATCCTCAATTTAGAAGGCAAATGAACAGACTGGGATGATGAATGAAATGGACATTTTTCCATCAGCAAATTTGCCTTCTTGTGCCATAAATACAGCCATTAAAATATACCTCTGGATGTTGTTGTTTTCTACAGCAGCTCAAGAACACAAGCGAGACAACTAGTTGCATAACATGATTCTTTATTCACATTGGAATAACAGGTGCATGAAATGATAGACTCATGAAAATCAGGCCAGCTTAAAAATGAAAATTTTCAGGCTGGGAATATTCATAAAGTTGAAATACTATTCACAAAAATATTAGCTGCCTTATTTCCTAAAGCAGATCCAGATTTCATGGCTTTTAAAATAAAAATTGGATGCAGTTACGTACTTTCATGTTCTAAGGCCCATCCATTCTTCTAAGCCTTTGTAGAAAAGGATATATATACACATATGTGGGGGCTTGTTACTCTACAATAGGGAAAAGAAAATTCATGGTCAAATATTGTCCAGATATTTACTGCTTGAGACCATTGTAACGAACTATCTTTCTTTAACCTTATTTGTATATTGTCCTATTTAGGATCTTTAGTAGATCAGTTTTGATAAAATTTCAATATTCCATATCCTGCCATAGTCATTCAGAAATCAATGCAGCAACTGTCTTCTTCCAATATCTGCTATGCACATTTTGGCAGCTGTAAGTTGCTTACAACTTCAAGGTCAGTGCCATTATCCAAGGCTAGGAGCTTTATTACACCAGCGTTATACTGTGCAATCACTGTGAATTGCATGCAAAGGACTCTGAAGTTTTCCAGTTTATAATCTGCTTTTATTGTGAAGTACTCTGAAGTTTTCCAGTTTATAATCTGCTTTGACTGTGAAGTACTCCCATTCATCCTGCTTTAATTGTGCTTCAAAGGCAAAAGCCCTGACCTATTTTGGTACTACTTTTGGAGCGAATCATTTGTTGTTTTTCGAGTGGCCACTGGGGGTGCTGGAGCAAAGAAAAATTAAACAAATGCTTACATCTGTGTAAGTTTTAAAGATAAAGACATCAAAATTGGCACAGTAATAGCTATTAAGGAGAGCTTTAAGCATACCAAATTTGAATCAGATTGGGTCATCCATTGATTTTTTATTATTTTTTACATTTCCCCCCTTAAACCCACTTCCTGGTATGCAAAGGATCTTAGGAGTGCTGCTGCCCGTGGTCTGATTTAGCTAGCAACAACAATGACAGCTAAACGCTGTGGGGGATAATTCGAGGGAAACAGGTACATGGTATGAAGCTTTAGATCTACACTATTGCTTTATAGCAGTATTGAAGTGCACTGATAACTGTTGGGGCACATTACACATTCCATATACAGCACCACTTTATTTATTTATTTATTTATTTTATTACATTTTATACCGCCCAATAGCCAGAGCTCTCTAGTGTTATTTCCTGTTTTTATTCCACATTATCCAAAATACTTCAACAAATGTCATTGCGTGTCCTGCAAGGTATACATGCGCAACAGGGATAAAGTGTTACCATGATGGGATCATAATGATTTGACAAAAGGTGCAGATCTGGCCCAGATAACACAAAAATACCTTTTTAGGATTCATTAATTCTATTAATCATATCCAGTCACTTAATTAACCAAATTCAGACTATTAGTCCATAAAAGCTGTATTAACAGGAAAGCCCAAACCTAAGATTCAGTTTCAGGTGATCTCACTCTTCACCTGTTTCCACTGCAAAAACAAAAACAAAACAAAACACAGTTTGTTTCCAACCATAAGCCATTCCATATCTTTCAACCAACTGGTTAATAATACCATGTGGCTATCTAGTTTTATTTAAGGTGCACCATTGCAGGACCTTGTTAAATTATTTCAGAGAGTCCAAAGACACGATGTTCTTGAGGTAAAATGAATAGGAGCTGAACAAGAAATCATCCTTATCCACTGTTTCTTGACATCCTTATACAATATAGGACACAATATGATTTCTCCTTGTGTAATATAAAGCTTTTCAACATGAAGGATTTATTGTGTATTTGTTTTCCTTACTCACAATTGTTCACGGGTTCTTTAGACGATGTCATGATCCTCCAGTTTCACTTCTGGGTTGTTTTAAGAACATTTCCCTATTTGTTTTTAGAGGAGGACAATGGGATATTATTTCCAAAAATGAAACAAAAGGTAGTTTCCTACTTCTATATTTGAGCTATTCCATTATAGCACAGTGCCACCTAGAGGTTATGTAGCGGAAAAGCCTTTTGTGTAGAGCTCAGAGCTCAGTTCTGCAACAAAATTGAAAATAGATGCAGCAATTAACATCCCTGTGTAGAAAAGCTTATACTCTAGCTAAACCCCCTTTTAATATACTTCTTAACCCATTTTGGACACCTGTAAAATGTTAATTATGCAAGAAAAAATAATGAGATCATAACTAGCACTCTTCAAATACTTAAAAGTATTTAAGTATTTAAATACACAGAGGAGGGCCAGGATCTCTTCTCGATCCTCCCAGAGTGCAGGACACGGAATAACGGGCTCAAGTTAAAGGAAGCCAGATTCCAGCTGGACATCAGGAAAAACTTCCTGACTGTTAGAGCAGTACGACAATGGAATCAGTTACCTAGGAAGGTTGTGGGCTCTCCCACACTAGAGGCATTCAAGAGGCAGCTGGACAACTATCTGTCAGGGATGCTTTAGGGTGGATTCCTGCATTGAGCAGGGAGTTGGACTCGATGGCCTTGTAGTTCCCTTCCATCTCTGCTATTCTATGATTCTATGATTCTGTGGTGAGGCACCATCCAGGATTTGATTCAGCTTTGTAAATATTTAAATATGGCTTCAATGAATTTTTCAGAGTGTATACTTTCTTCCAGGAAAGTTTTGACCTCTTTCTTCTGTCAGAAATAAAGGGGACAAATTTGATAAACCCAAAATAAATTGGATAAACCTCTTCCCTAACCAGCACTTGGACCTTTGATACTTTCTGTACAGACATGGAGGAAAGTGTACCTAATGCCGAAAATGGCAACTGCGATTCATCTGCCTCTAGTAGATCATGTGCAAACATCACAGTGCCCTACATTTCCCTGCCTCCACTTCATATCGTTGGACACTACCGGTATTTGTGATAGCAGGAAATGGGTAAGTCCTGCCAGATGTTATGGAGGAAGGTAAACCATTGTTGTAGCAGGTATGTGCTCAGCGTAAGGCAATATGGTTCTGTAGACTAAACAGTGGTCTTCAAATTTGGAAACCAGGATCCAAATGGTAGTTCAACCTGAAGAAATAATAGGATTGCTTAAAGCAGGTCATTCTCTCTCAGCCTCTATAGCCAAACCACAGAATAGAAATTATTCTTATTTTTATTTTAAACATTTATACTCCACTTTTCCACTGCATTGTATTTGCCTCACACACTTTCATTGGGTGTAAATGGGATGATAAACAAAAAATCATGGAGATATATTTGTCAGCAGGAGTCCTGAGGATCCCAAAACAGGCTTTTAAAACTCTGCTTTGCAAAGCCTTCTAATGAAATACCCACAATTGACTACACCTTCTTTCTAATACCAGCAGCCTTAAAGTCAGCGTCTGCTGAAAGTATTATACTGACATTGCCACAGCTGCCCTGGATGGTCCTAACCTCCGGCTTTCCATCAATGGCCAAATCTACATTACTGTAGCTTTAACGTTATAGGTAGCTCTGGATGACGTCAGTGATCACGTGATGTGCTCCTTATATCGTTATACAGAAAGGTTTTGTACTGTTTTACCTTTCGTTGTAACACTTCTGCGTCGTTAGACTTCTTTCAGTGTGCTCCGTTGTTACGATGTCTTCTGTGTCACATTGTGAAATTAATGTCACATGATCCCTCACCCGGCTTCCTGTCTGATGTAACTTCCTCTATGCGCTTTCAGTAACCGTTGTTCGAACTGATGAATGGAATGTGCTCCGTTGTTACGATGTCTTCTGTGTTGCATTGCGAAACTAATGTCACATAATCCCTCACCGGGCTTCCTGTCTGATGTAACTTCCTCTAAGCGCTTTCAGTAACCGTTGTTAGAACTGATGAATGGAATGTGTTAAATCTTTCTCATTTTTAAAACATCATTTCCGTGGCATTACATGCAACCTACCTCGGGTAAAAACTTTTAAAAAAACATTTTTTTATTAAAGGATGCGCAAATGCGCATCCTTAATTTATTTATTTTTAAATAAATTAAATTAGAAATGCACATATGCGCATCCTTAAATAACAATTTTTTTTTTAAAAAAAAGGTTTTTACCCTAGGTAGGTTGCATGTAACGCCACAAAAATAAAATTTAAAAAATGAGAAAGATTTAACACATTCCATTCAGCAGGCATCCCTACACTTTCCTCAAGAGACAGACAAATCCGACAATCCACAAACCACTCTCTCTGAAGAACTCCCACCACAAAGATTTGAAATTAAGAGCATGCGCATAAAGGAATGTTAGCTAGAGAGGCGCGGAAAATACAAAAACAAGGAAGTGGGAGGCGCAGAGAAAGGACAGTCTGGGAATTGCAAGGATCACAGAAATGAGAAGAAGAAACAACACAGACAACGGGGAAACGAACAGTGTGCTCTGCAACAACATTACAAGAAAATGTAAGTAACGCTACTATGCAACGTAGCGATACAAGTTACGTTACAAAGGCTCAAAAAAATCGATATAAGCAGAAGTGTAGATCCACACAATGTCAGATTTCCATATGGATTCAAAATTTCCTAGGCAAATAATCTCTCTTACACACACACTCACACATGCATACACACACTACTACACCTTATCTCCCTTATTCCAAACATTGAGGACTTTTGGTATAAACAAGTATAGAGACCTATGGTGATATATCTATTATATACTCTGTTCAGACAACACGCTACACATTTTGAGCTAAACTTTATGGCCTAGTGTGTCATGTGAACCATTCTTAACCATGGTGGCTACATAACCATGGTTTAAACATGCTCACTAATCATTTGCTGCAAGAGGGTTAGCAGCCTAACTGTGGCTTAGGCAGAAACTACACTACTGCTTTATAACAGTTTATAACAGTATTGACAACTGCTTTCAAAGTGTTATATCCTGCTTGGTGTAGATCTGGCTTTAGTGTGTCATCTGAAGGGGGTCATTGTGAACCAGCACATTGGACTGTGATATAGGAATCCAAGTTAAAATGTCTATTCAGCAACTAAGCTCACTGCATGGCTTTGGCTAACTACTTCACAGGGTTGTTGTGAAACTATACCATCATTTTGAGCTTCTTGTAATATATAATAGATTTGTTTACTTAATATACTTTAAAAACCCTCTATATATCTTAATTGCTTTGGCTTTTTTAGCTTTAAAAGAAACACATTATATCTTCTCATATCCATTCTTATCATTACGAATTCAGGCGTATAGTAATTTTTCAATGTGAAATGTATTTTAACTCACTTAGCTATTTTGTAGCTCCATGGAATTGTAAAAGAACTATGTAATTCAAGCTAATTGTTTGTACTTTCCTCCATCCATAAACTGGAGAATCTATCATGTCTTCATATCACAAACATTATAAATGTCCCTGTAGAACTTTTCTCTCTCCTTTCGATATCAATTGTTACTGAGCAGGGAAGGAAAACACCCTATTATATAAAAGCTGGTACTCCTATGTTTAATTCAAATCTGTCAAAAAACACAGGTTGACCTTTTACTTTAAAATGCCAAGTAGGTCTTTCTAAAGTAGACTAATTTTTCCTGGATATTATCCAACACCTGGGGCTCACATGCTGAGGCATCCATGAACATAAATGGGCCTGATAGAGACCTTGAAACACAATCCCTACATCAGTGGGTATATGAGGTTAGGTATTTTTGCTTTACTTTGCACTTATTTATGTTGAACTATAGTTGCCATTTTAATGTCCATTCCCCCAGTTTGGAGACCTCCCTTTCTGCTTTTAGAAACCTGAATAATCTGAATCAGCCATAAACATGGCACCCCTCTCTCCTAGCAACATGATATTTATGAACAACATAACAAGCAGCAGTCCCAGTACAGATCATCAGGACTACCCACTTCTTACATTCCTCCATTGTGAGAACTGGCCGTTTACTTTTATTCTCTGCTACTTGTTCATTAACAAGTTATGATCCATTAAAATATCCTTTCTCTTGTTACTGCTGAGGGATTTTGTCAAAGGTGTTCTGAAAGCCCAAGTACCCAAGAGGCAGCTGGACAACCATCTGTCAGGTATGCTTTAGGGTGGATTCCTGCATTGAGCGGGGGGGGGGGGGGGTTGGACTCGATGGCCTTATAGGCCCCTTCCAACTCTACTATTCTATCATTCTAGGGCCACAGCTAGACCTAAGGTTTATCCTGGGATCATCCAGGGTTCGCCCCTGCCTGAGCACTTGATCCCCTGTGTGTCACCTAGACGAACAGGTTTGACCCCTGGATGATCCAGGGATAAACCTTAGGTCTAGCTATGTCCTAAGTCTTTTGGATCACCTTTAGCCACATTCTTAAAGAACTTCGAAAGGTTAGTAAGACAAGACTTAACGTTGCAGAAATCATGTTGATTCTTCTTCAGCAAGACTTATCCTTTTATATCAGGGATGGGCAACTAGTGGCCCTCTGGATGTTTTGGCCTACATCAGCCCTAAACAGCATAGCCAATGGTGAGGAATGATGGGAGTTGTAGGCCAAGACATCTGGCAAGCCACAAGAAACCCACCCCTCTTCTATATACTTATAATTTGTCTCTTAATAATGCTTTCTCCCAGGTTATCCAGAACAGACGTCCAGCGAAGTGGCCTGTAATTTCCCAGTTTCTTAAAATACAGACCTGATGTTATATTTGCTACTTTCCAGTCCTCAGGTATGGAGGCAGATAGCTGTTGGAACAAAGTCCAGAAGACATAATATGTGGTGGAATGGCAGAATGCTGCTGCATCAGAAATAAGATAACAATATAACATCTGGTTGAACTTTTATATTGTATTTTATATTATGGTTTTATACTGTTGTTTTATACTTTGTTTTTAATTTTTGTGAACCGCCCAGAGAGCTCCAGCTATTGGGCGGTATAGAAATGTAATAAATAAATGATTCAAAACCTCATGATTGGTTCAGATGGGAAGTGTTCCTTAAGCATTCCTTGATCTTCATGGCAGTGCAAGTTCTATATCATTGGTCATAACCACGTCAATAATAAAGTATGCTCAGCAACAAGTATATTTGAGCTTTTGTGTGGGAGAAAGGGTGAAATTGTACTTACACTCAGGTTCTAATAATTGATCCCAACATTATTTTCTTCCAGGTCAGATTGGGGTAGTGGGAAATATTTAACCTTTTCAACATCATCTTTGCTTGTATGAAGGACTATGATTTGTTCAGTGGATGTATTCCTGCAGGGCTTTTTGAGGTATGGGCCTGTCTTTCAGAACAATTGTCTTCTTACTCTTCTAGCCCAGTTTTGATAGGCTCCAGGTGGAAAGCCAGGGGCTGCAATACAAGCAAACTTAACTGGAAGTAAGTTGCATTGAATTCAGTTTGATTTACTTCTGTGAAAATATGCATTCAATTGGACTATCAGGCCGGGAGCCCTTAACTGGAGATTGGAGGAGAGGATAATTGATAAATGCAAAGTACTTGTTCATCTTCCAAGTTATTGCTTTTCACCAAAAGGACTGGAGTGTCTTGATTTTTCCTACTCTCTGTTTGTTGTATACTTGAATCCAAGTGATAAAGACTAATGTGTTTGGGGCATTGTTTCTGTTTCAGTACACCAGCTTAGACCAAATAACTTCTAAGCACCATCTAATTCTTCAGTACTGTGAATCCATAGGAATATTCTACATTCTACAACTAGAAGTAGGTTTCACATCTGTCCCTGGAAACTGACATAGGGTTCCATCACACATGGGAAAACAAGCTCCCTGCCGTCGCTTCTCCACTCCTGGTTTCGTTGCTCAGTTACTTCCTGTTTCAAAACAGGAAGTAAACAACGAGCACGAGGCCCACTCAGTTGGGCATTTAATCACGCTGCTTCTCCTGCACACAGCAGGAGAGAGCAGCAACGTCCAGTTTTAAAAATATTCTGGGCTTTCTGAGGTTTTTCTTTTGGCGCAAGGAAGCCCAGAAGGGGCAGGAGGCATGCAGGAGGCAGATGACGTCATGTGGGGGACCTGCAAAAAATCCTTGAGTGCCCAGTAATGAGCGTGCAATAAAACGCTTGTTGGATGGAGCCCAAAGTGAAGAACCTAGGGGAAGAAGTTGGCCTTCTTATATCTGAAAGACTATAAGAAGCAAAATGAATTCCATTCCTCCTCTCCCTCCTGCTCAGCTGCTATGTGGTGCCTCATCTTTCCCTTTTAGTAAGAATTATGAAGTAGTCTGTGCCTTACTTTGTGGTCACTCTGTGCATGGATCAATTAATGGATACCATTTACCTACTCAGTGTTGTCTCTTTGCAAAAGAAAGAAAGAAAGCTTGTGTTCTGCTGCAGCATGATGATTAAGCTATTTCACTTAGTACTGTACTCAGGGCCGGCATCAAGGGTAGGCCTGGTTGGGCACGTGCCAAAGACCCACACCCCATCAGAGGCTCCCTGGCAAGAGCCCCCTAGACTTGCTCCTCCTCTTCACCATTGTAATCTGCTTGTTCACCCTGTTCTTGCTCTGGCCCAGACAATGGCAGGGGTGAGACGGAGGAGGAGCCATTGTCTACCTTCTCACTAACTCTTCCTGTCAAGCAAGCAAGTGGGAGCAATGATGAGAAAGATGATGAGGAACAATAGCAGCTGGCGACAATGGTAGATTCACTGAGGGAGGGGGCACATTGAGGCCCCTCAAAAACTTGGAGCCAGCTGGCACAGAATTCACTACAAAGGCCAGAATAGCACTAGAACAAAACAGGGGGTTATTAGTATAGTCATGCAGCAGTCTATCAGACAATTATTTACTCTAGTTAAACTGGGATAAATTAAATCAAAACAAGTTGTCTGCTTTAATGGATAGTTAATCAGGGTGGGGTTTATCTCTTTCACTTCTATGAACTTAAGTGGAGAAAGGGAGGGAGGATCACTGAAAAACTTGTCTATTGACTTTCCTGCACCTGGTATGTAGGTACATAAAACCTCTTCAGAAGATTAAAGCAGTGCTTGGATTTTCTGATTTCCTAGTAGAACCTGCATTGAAATGGAACTCAAGCAAGCCAAGCATTGATCTAGCCTCTGTATTATAAATCTAGAATGCTTTCACAAAGAAACCTGAAGCAGCACTGAAGTGTGGGCAGAGGAAAACCAAATCCTCGCTGCTTTTTTAGAGCATCCTATTTCTGTCAAGATGAGTCCCTGAAAAAGCTGCAATGTTCTCTTAGCAACACAGAACAAAGTGCAAGCTGATTTCATTTACGTAGGCACCAACCTGGAATAATAATTCCTTGGTGTCATTCTCCATCAGGATAAATGCAATCAACTAGAGATACCACCTGCGGGAGGTGGCGGGTGGTTAGGGATGACCCAGCGAGTTTTCCCTTCTTCTTTCTTTTCATGTCTCAGGCACCAAGTTATGAACAAGAAAGACAAAAGCCCATTCTTTCTTCCCATGTTTTAATTGTGAATTTTGTTTATGTGTGTATTACGCACACACGCATAGTGGGCAGGGAAAGGGACAGAATGGGTGCACGTGGAACATGCACACAACATTTGAAATGGCCACATGCCACACCCTGGGCTCATCCACATGGACACTTTGCCCCTGGATTGCTTCAGAGTGGCGGCACATGATCTACATGACGCAGCCGCCACTCCGAATCAATCCAGGGGCAAAGCCACGAAGCTCCGCACTAAAGAAGTCGAGGATTTACCCTGACTTTTTTTAGATTGGAGCAAGGCTCTGCGCCTCTGCAGAGCCTTGTTAAGGAATTTTTTTTTTAAAAGGGGGGATTGGAAATCCTGCCAGGGAGGGATCACCCTGTTCCTCCCCCTTGTTTCCCCCCAGTTAGCTGTAAATGCGATCCTTCACATTTACGGCTAACCCCCCCCCTTGCACAATAAACAGCAACAACACGTCAGCCCATTTTCCCATTAAACCCCCCACTAACCAGCACAAATGCTCCCAGGCGCCCCCAACTGTGCTCCCTCCCATGTAGATGCTGGGAAGGAGCATCAATGCGGCTGAGCCCTAGCTCGCGCTGCGGGGCGCAGCATTATCGAAGTCGTGTAGACGAGGGCCCTGTTGTTGTCTGAGTTTTAGACTGCCCCCCACCCTTGGTGATGACAGCAAGGAGGAGCCTGGCTAACTAGCTCACTCACGTACCCAATACCATTCTTGCTTGCTCCCAGTATGGGTGGCAAGCAGTGGCTCTACAGCATTTGCAGGGAGGAGTAGGGTTAGCAGCAACTCAGGGCTATGCTAGCTGCCTCACTAAGGAGAGCCCTGCTGGATCAGACCAAGGGTCCATCTAGTCCAGCATTCTGCTAGTTCACCAATCAGCTGTTGACTACTGCCTGTTCCGCCAGGAGAAGGCTCTGCAGCCAGAAGGATCTTGTGGTTACTGTAGCAGTAAAGAGGAGGTGACAGCTAGCAGGCAATAAGATGCAGCAAGGAGCCAGGCACTGGGGAGATGTGCTCTCTGCATGCTCTGAGTTCTCTGCCATGAACGGATTGCCCTTAGGACTAGCCTCAACCTCAGTGGTCCCACCTGCAAAACGGCAAGATGTTTTCTCTGTGCTTAACGCCTCGTTTATATCCTGCACATCTGGCTTTGTTCACCTTCTTATGGGCTGGGGGATGTATGTGTTCACTGTGGCACAGGCATAGTTTTGAGTTGTGTGAATCCCTGGCGGTGGCTTGATCGGCGGCGAACTTGCCAGGTCATGCCATCGCTTTATCCCTTGGACAGAGAGAGTGCATTTCCTACGAGCTTTTCTCCCTGGCACGCAGAAGACTAGCTGTCCAACGCCTCCTCCCCGCCTCAGTCTCTCCTTAAAAGTTCCTCTCCGCTTTTGCTTCTCCGATACTAAAGAGCCATCATCATCTATCATCATGACCAGATCTGTTCAGGCTGGCCGGCCAGCGGCCACCATGGGAATCTCTTCTCCCCTGCAGAAAGCAGCAGCGTCCAGACTGCGCACACGAGGGCGGGGAAGGGAGGCGAGCGGGATCCGACGCGATGCACCAATGGGGAGACCCTTCTGAGAGCGAGGGCGTGGCTACCGTGCTCGGGTCGGTCTGCCGAGCAGACTACCCCGTACTGGGAGCGCAGCCGCTGCAGGTGGGGAAGAAGTCGTGTGGCGCTGCCGCCGCCGCTGCTCTACGCCTTGGTTTGGCCGTGCGCTCGCCGCGCTTCAGGGTTGCCCAGCGTGCCAGAGGGCTCCGCGCGCCGGGTTCCTCGGAGCTCGGGCGAAGGCTGCTGGGGCTCTCCTACTCCGCACTACTTTTCCTCAAGCAAGCGGGGAGCGAGGACTGAGCGGGGGCGCTCGCTGCAGGTCTTTCTCAGGTGAGACGCCTCACTTCTCTGGTCCGCCTCCGCCCCTAGGGAAGCCTGGTTGCCCTGGGGCGGACTGGAAGCCCCTCTGGAAAGAGGGAGAGTGAAGCCGAGCGGGCTCCGCGCGCGCCGCCGGGAGCGGGCGAATGATGCGCCGGAGGCAGCGCGGTTCTGTCCTTGGTTTGAGGTCAGAGGGAAGGGCTGAGCTGGGACACATATGCCGCTCCTGCCGCCCTGCTGGGCTCCTGCCACCGCCGGTCTGCGAGGAGGGGCTGCGAATAGGTGCAGGGAGCGGGGAGCAAGAGATGCACAGAGGCCCCTTCCCCGCCGCCCGCCTCGAGACAAGCGGAGCTCCGCAGGGCGCGGGCGTGTGCCGCTCCGGGGACCGTCCCCCTCAGGCGGCGTCAGGAGCAGCGAGCGCGGCCCGGGCTCGCGGTTGCCAAGCTTAAGAAGTCTTTGGCGCGCCCGTTCTCCCCCGCCCTTCCCAGGTCGGCGCTCTGCGGGGTCAGGGTGCGTGTGAGTAATCCTCTCTCGGAGCAGTCTCCTCCCCACCCCCACTCCGCCACCCCTGCAGCCGCCGCCGCCGCCGCCGCCGCCTGCCAGTGCCTGCCGGCCTGGGCGATTCCCACTGCCTTGGTTTAGCTCCAGTTCGGCCATCTATCGGATTGATGCAGATCCGCCGTGTCCCTTCTGCGTTCCCAGAGAGAAAGGGCAGTGGTTTGACTCAAGCAAATTGGGAGTTAGCTTCAAGAAGAACTTTGGCTCCCACAGACTCCTTTTGGCCAATCCACACACGGAAGCCAATGGCAAAATTTAACATTAAAAAAAATGCTGGTGGATTGTTACTTAAATCCAAGTGGAACGATGAGGATCTCCTCCTTCTCCTCCCGCAAATAATCCATTATTTGTAAGTGAGAATGAAAGAGAGAAAACAGGGGAAAAGACTCAGTTTGTTTGCTGCTCTCTCTCTCTCTCTCTCTCTCACACACACACACACACACACACCAGTCATACTTTGCAGAGCATTGAGTATTACTATAGAATAGCCTGCCTCCACCTTGTGCTCTCCAGATGCTTTGAATTTCAACACCCATAATCCCCTCCAGTACAGCCAATGGTCAAGAATCCTGGAAGTTGTTGTCCCAAACATCTGAAGACACTAGATAGGGGAAGACTGCAATATTGTAGAATAACACGTTACATAGGGTCTGCGATGGTCATGGAAGTACCATAGAAAAACGTTAGGGTAACAGTTTTCTTTTCCTCCCTCTCCACCCTAAATGGTTTTGTGATTTCCGTGTCTCTTGAACCCCCAAGAGTCTATGAACTTTTCTGGTTTCTATGTGTGTGGGGGAAAATGCAGCCACATATGTACTGTATGAACGCCTGAGAGTTCCACTGCTTAGGGTGTTTTGTAATTCTGTTTTTTCCATCAAGGGGGATAGCGCTGAAACAGGCTGAGCTCTTAGCAGAGGTCTGGTCTGGTCTGCATCTCTGCTGGGATGTTTCTACACACACAGGATTTTCTGGCTGTCTCACTCAGCAGAATCTCAGTGGTGCTGCTGAAGGCACCCTGGTACACTGCAGCTCCACCTATGGGAGAACCACATTAGGCACTATAGGAAGGTTAGAGGCAGGGCATTGATAGAAACATAAGTAGGCAGGAGAACGGTGTGTGCGTGGCATGAGATTTTCCTTTCCAAGAAGGAAGTGTTTGTTTTTAGGGAGTCTGGACTTGCTGTTGGCCACATTTATATATTTTTTCTAAATTCTTTGAATTCTTTGTAATGTTTATAGTAATGAATTGATAGGTTAAATCACTGGCAGGTGATGTGGTGCCCATGGACACCAATGTGCCCCAAGGCACCTATCTTGGTAACTACCCAGGTACCCTATCCCTGTCCAATTTTTTTATTAACACATTTTCCAACTGGCAGCTGGAATTGCTGTGAAATATGTTTTGTTGATGCTGAAAACTGTGGGTTCAAAGGAGTTGTTTAGTGTGTTGGTGTCTGTAGGGGCAGAGCCTTTTGGACAAGTTACTTGTCCTTTGCCACACCTCCCATGGCTGCCATTTTGTGGTGATGCTCATGACACTTTCTCAAATTGCCAGATGAGCCCATGTCCCAAAATGTTTGTCTACTCCTGGGTCAAATCATTAACATTAAACAATGGTGTGTCTGATGAAATGGACAGTGTCCATAAAAGCTTATGCCAGAATAGATTTGTTAGTCTTTAAAGTGACACAAGACTCTAGATTGTTTTTGCTGCAACAGATTAGCACAGCTATCTCTCTGAAAATGTAAACAAGCTTGTAATATCTTGATGTGCTGTGCCTGTCCTAATTATGAAACAAGTTCACCTGTTTATGTTTTACCAGAATGCATAAGTAAAATATTTGTACTTCAGGCATTCAATGATGAAATTTTAGTTCTCATATTCTTTTTGTCTTTTTGTTTTCTGTATGGTGTGTTCTTCACTTTATAATACCATAGCCCTTCTGTCTTAATTTTTTCACTTTGTTAAAATTTTGGAAAATGGTTTATTATTAATAAAAAAAGAGGTGCTTGGCAGCTGCAAAGTCATTTTCTGCTTAGCTATTTACATTTTCCACTAGTAATACACACACACATACACAGAGCGTCATTCTAAACTTGAGTTTTAATGGATTTCCATTAAAAAATATTAATAAAATAAATGTTCTGATATTAGTAAACAATATTTATCTTCCATGCAGCTTGATATTTTGGGGAATACTGATGAACTGAAAATAAAGTCAGCGACAGCCATGTTATATTTGCCTTCAAATCCCTCTGTTTCATAGATTGCTTCCTTATCTCACTTTGCCTACTACAAAAAGGAATTGAAAGAATGACAAGATTGGGGAAACATTAACTAAGAAATATAACAGTTTCCATCTCCAGCTACTTGAGCTGTGAAGGAGCTGGGAGAGTAAACTCTTAAAGAGCTGCTTTATCTCTAGCAGTAATTGGGATTCTTTTTTTAGTAAGTCACTTTGTAGTTCTTTTTAAACTTGGACTACTTCCAAGAGTGCCTGCGTTTATCTTCCTCTCTGTAGAACACAGTTGTTTCACACACTGCTTGTGCCTCCCCTGCAGTTCAGTGGCATTACAGAACGCTCTGCCTAAGCTAATTGCTGATTGTCCGAGCATGTTGCTGAGATGTTGAGACTTACGGTAGTAATAGCATCGGCAGTTGCATTTCATTAGGCTAAAGGCAAAGGAAGTGAGGGACTAGTGAGAGCAGTCAACTGGGCAGGTTAATTGCAATCTTAGAAAAGGCTGGACTGGAATTCTGCTGAAAGCTGTCATTTGCAAAGGGCAACATGCAGTCTGGATGGGGTTACAGTGCAACAATGACTAATAATGCTCAGAGTATGAACTTTAAGACTGCATCAGCAGTTTCATGGTGCGTTTTTGCCAGTGTCAGACAACTTCTGGAGGCTTCAGCAATGTTTCACAAACAACTGATTGCACCTGTGGACAATGCTGAACCTGCTGCTGCATACAATTAGATACTGACTTTGATTAATGGGAACAGTTTTGTAATTATGTCTCTCTGAAATGTTAAGAACATGAACTCTGAAATACTTTGCAAGGTCCATTTCCTTATTCTCCTTCCGAGCGTAATTAAAGAATTATAATTAAATAATTGGTGACATAAGTGGAACCTGCAACAGTAAAGGGTTCCTGTTCAGGATGCCAGTCCATTCCATCACCTCCCCCCTTTGGTTTTCCATCCCCGCAACAGTCAGTGAGCATGTTTAGCCCTCATTAGGCTGCTTTGAGTCCCACTCCCCCTTTTAAGGTTTTTTCCTTACAGTTTTTTTATTATTATTTTGCCAATCTTATTTATTTTATTGCCTTTATATTTTACCTTTTTTCCTCCAAGGAACCCAAGGCAATGTACATAATCCTCCTCCTCTCAATTTTGTCTTCACAACAACAACTCTGTGACTGGCCCAAAATCATCCAGTGAGCTTCCATGATTGAGTGGGGACTAGAACTCAGATCTGCTGACTCCCCGTCCAACATTCTAATCACTGCACTACACTGGCTCTTGATGTCTTCTGGAGCTGGTTGCTATCTTCCTCTTGTGTATGGATGGTGCTGTTTTTGATACATAAAGATCCACACTCATGGAACTGAGCTTGCCCTTAATGTATAAGTCTTTTTTGCTAAGTGTAAGCCGCTCTGAGAGCCTTTTTTGGCTGAGGAGCAGGGTATAAGTATGATAAATAAAAAATAAATAAAAAAAAAGTGCGGGTAGGCAACATGTGGCCTCCAGATGCCATTTGACGGCAACATCAATCATTCCTCACAATTGGCTATGCTGGCTAAGGCTGATAGGAGTTGCAGTCCATCAACAAGTTGGCCACCTCTAGTGTATGGTAACAAATTGAATTTAGAAAATGTAATCATGAGGCTTTGAGAAGATCTTACAATTTCATTTTTAATACCTCCATATTTAACATAATGTTCATACATTTACTTTTGTAAATCACCTAGAGAGCTTCGGATATTGGGCAGTATATAAATGCAATAAATAAATAAATAATACATCTGGAAAAAGATACTCTGGAGAATTATCCAATTATGTATCTTATTTCCAGTTGCATCCCATGGGTGATGTGTGGAACCTGAGCAAATACTGAGTCTACACTCTTTTGTAAGCTTGTAGGCATTGGCATCTAGAAGAAGGTAGTTAGGATTATTGTGTTTTAGCAATGGAGCAACAGAGGGGAAGGGGAGAAGAATTGTGCTGGAGCCAGCTCAGTAAAAACCTGATTTGAAACGCCAGTGCCAGAAACTTTCATACACAGGTTATCTTAGGGTGGAGGCAATCCAGGGGACTTTAAGCTTTCATATAATGGCTCACTGGATCCATACAGGACAGGAAAGACCTCTGATCCATGTAGCCCTATTGGTGGTCTTATTTATTTCTTTTGTCATGTATATATCCCATCCTTCTTTCAAGGAGCCCAGGGTGGCATACATGGAGCTAGCCAGTTTTATCCTCACAACAACACTGTGAGTTTGGTTAGGCTGAAAGAATGTGACTAGCCCCAGGTCACCCAGTGAACTTCATGATTCCATGACTACTTCCTGACTTCAAGTCCAGCATTCTAATAACTGTACTACCCTGGTACTGGGTTTTCAACCTGTTAAGAGACTTGGGCTAGCTGTGCCTTCCCCACAGCATATAGGGTGGGCATAGGGAAACAGATGTCTCCCCTTGAAACCACCTGAAAATTAGTTCAGGCTTTTAAACAAACTTCCATTACTCCTATGAAAGACTTTATTGCAGCCTATTTGCAGCATGGCAAGGGTGGGGGATCTTTGTGTATGAGGTGTGTGTAGATTGATGTATGTGAATAGGGTGTGGGTCTGCTCACTGGCGGTATGCAGGCCTATGGTAGGCTACTCATAGGAGACTGTATCCTTCAGAGAGAGAAAAGTTCACCATCCCTCTTCTAAAGGTTGGTCAAGCATGTGGTGGCACCCTCCCCTATCTAGATAAATATGTCAGAAGCCAAAGCAGATTTCATATCTAGTTATAGAGTTTACATGCACCAACAATACAATATTCATTACTTAACAGCAAGCTCTGACTTCATGTGACTTATCAAGATCCAGGGCTTAAATTAATTAAAAATTATATAGTTATGTTTACATGGAAAATGATTTCTGAACCTTGATGGTTCTATTTTTAGTTTTGCTATAGTTACTAAGGCGTTATGTATGTAATGATTTTCATTGCCAACATACTTCGAATGTTTTATAATAGGCTAAAAATAGCTTCATTATTTGCTCTTCAAATGTAGCTACCACATATGTTGTGAACATAATAGAATCTTTATAGATTATAGCACTTTTAGAGAGATAAATGAGAGATGGATTTCAATACTAATGACAAATTTTAACTTTTTATTATTATGCACAACGAGGATAGTATTAAAAAGCTGTCAGTTACATTTTAGTCTGTAGAATGGTTTAAAGGCGGCTGGAAACACACATTTTGACAGAAATAAACAGAAACTCTTTGGCCTTAATCAGCAGATGCCACTGCTAAATAATCCTGATAACACTGATGCACATATAAGAGGTTTAACAGCACAAAATCAAGCAAAGAATAGAAAAAAATGGCAGTGACATTGATAATACTGATGCAAAAGCTGGAGCAGACATTTTTTATGCTATGTACTACCTCTATATTTGAAATCTGTAGTGGACTAAATTCTTCCTATCTTTCTTTCAGGAGCCAATTACATGTTTATTCTAATACCATAATGCCCCCAACTCTTTTGGATTGTGGCCAAAATTCACAATGACTCAATGTATGTTAATCCCCCTGCCTGCCTGCCTGCCTGCCTGCCTCTCTCTCTCTCTCTCTCTCTCTCTCTCTCTCTCTCTCTCTCTGTGTGTGTAAGAGGTGCAATCCTATCTCACTTACTTTGAAGTAAGCCCCATTGAATTAAATGAGACTTACCTTTGAATAGACAGAACTTTTCTTTTGGGAACTTTGCTTTAAATGCTTTATTCTGTGATGAAAGTCTCCATTTTTAAGTCAATTTAGATATTTAAGCTCCAAAAGTGCAGTAATTCTATAGTGCCCTTTTGTGTATTTCTACAGAAAAAAAAATACTTAAAATACACAACATTTGTTTTGATTGTTAAGGTACTCACTAAAATCCAGTTCTATATACAGTCGTGTGAAAAAGAAAGTACACCCTCTTGGAATTGTATGATTTTACACATCAGGACATAATAACAATCATCTGTTCCTTAGCAGGTCTAAAAATTAGGTAAATACAACCTCTGATTAACAACAACACATGACATATTACACCGTGTCATGATTTATTTAACAGAAATAAAGCCAAAATGGAGAAGCCATGTGTGAAAAAGTAAGTACACCTTATGATTCAATAGCTTGTAGAACCACCTTTAGCAGCGATAACTTAAAGTAATCATTTTCTGTATGACTTTATCAGTCTCTCACATCATTGTGGAGGAATTTTGGCCCAGTCTTGCTTCAGTTTATTGAGGTTTGAGGGCATTTGTTTATGCACAGCTAAATTAATAATAATAATAATAATAATAATAATAATAATAATAAGGTCCCGCCACAGCATTTCAATCAGGTTGAGGTCTGGACTTTGACTGGGCCATTGCAACACCTTGATTCTTTTCCCTTTCAGCCATTCTGTTGTAGATTTGCTGGTGTGCAAACAGGATCATTGTCCTGTTGCATGAACCAGTTTTGGCCAAGCTTTAGCTGTCGGACAGACGGCCTCACATTTGACTCTAGAATACTTTGGTATACAGAGGAGTTCATGGTCGACTCAATGACTGCAAGGTTCCCAGGTCCTGTGGCTGCAAAAGAAGCCCAAATCATCATCCCTCCACCACTGTGCTTGACAGTTGGTATGAAGTGTTTGTGCTGATATGCTGTGTTTGGTTTTTGCCAAACGTGGCGCTGTGCATTATGGCCAAATATCTCCACTTTGGTCTCGTCTGTCCAAAGGACATTGTTCCAGAAGTCTTGTGGTTTGTTCAGATGCAACTTTGCAAACCTAAGCCGTTCTGCCACGTTCTTTTTAGAGAGAAGAGGCAGACCCTTCCAAACAAACCATACTAGTTCAGTCTTTTTCTAATTGTACTGTCATGAACTTTAACATTTAACATGCTCACTGAGGCCTGTAGAGTCTGAGATGTAACTCTTGGGGTTTTTGCAATTTCTCTGAACATTGCACGGTCTGACCTTGGGGTGATTTTGCTGGGACATCCTCTCCTGGGAAGATTGGCAACAGTCTTGAATATTTTCCACTTTTGAATCATCTTTCTCACTGTAGAATGATGGACTTTAAACTGTTTGGAAATGGCCTTATAACCCTTCCCAGATTGATGGGCAGCAGCAATTGCTTCTCTAAGATCATTGCTGATGTCTTTCCTCCTTTGCATTTTGTTAACACACCTGAATGCTCCAGACCAGCAAACTGAAAAAACTGGATTTTATAGAGGTGGTCATACTTGCTGATGATCAATTAATCACGGGCATTTGATTAGCAGCACCTGTCTGCTACTTAGCATCTTAATTCCTATGGAAGCAGTAAGGGTGTACTTACTTTTTCACACATGGCTTCTCCATTTTGGCTTTATTTCTGTTAAATAAATCATGACACAGTGTAATATGTCATGTGTTGTTGTTCATCTGAGGTTGTATTTACCTAATTTTTAGACCTGCTAAAGAACAGATGATTGTTATTATGTCCTGATATGTAAAATCATACAATTCCAAGAGGGTGTACTTTCTTTTTCACACGACTGTATATGTGTGTGTTTGTGTGACCAAAGTTATATGGCTGTGTTTCCTTCTTCAATGTTACTAGTATGCATATTTGACACTTCTAATGTTGTCATATGATTCATTTCTTTTTTTAATCACTCTCACTTCTCTCATCCACAATTTGGATGGATAAAATGTGAGTCATATTTTTCTAAAAATGTCAAAAGCGTTATCCACACTTTTACCTGCACTATTTGTTTTCTGCTCATTGAACAATGACACACCAAATGCTTTGTTAAATGGCAGCTCTACCATGAAGTAGGATAATGTGCTACTACTCCAACCATCAATGTAATAGATTTTGGGCAGTTAGCACAGTATTCTAATAACAGATATTTCAGCAAAAAGATGGAAGGTGGGCTGGTTTAAGGGTTCTACTATAAAAAATAGAATAACCGCAGTGCTCCAAAATATTCAAAGCTAACTTAATGCCTGAAGAATTGTAATTTCAGTGTCTGCTGAAGACATAATTGCCCCTAAAATTGTTGCCTGGAGGTGAAGCAACATTTTCAGCTTCATAACTTTTGTCATACACAGGGTAAAAATTGACAGGATATAAAAGAAATGATACCGATAAGGAGTCGTGTTTGTTCTGCTCCCCACCCTTGGCTAAGAGACAAAGTAGATGGGATGGCAGCAGTTCTGTGTGGGACGTGGAAGTACTCCAATTATGTGGAAAGTGCTTTTCACCAAGCCAAGATCACTTTCAGTACCAGAACTCTGCTTAAGTGCTTGAGAAGAGAAGTCCTGAGAAGTTTTGGATCTTTTAACTTAAAAAAATTGTGAGTAAGGGAAGACATGAAAGAAGGGCATGAGAGTATGTATAGTATGGAGAATATGAGTATCTCATAATACTAGAAACTGGAGGCATCCCATGAAGCAAAATGGTGAGAGATTCATGATAGATAAAAGGAACTACTTCTTCACACAGCACATAGTTAAATGTCAGAATTCACTAAGAAAGCTTTAAAGGGGTTTAAACAAATTTGTTCTTTAAAAGATTAAACAAAGTAATGGATAATAAGGCTATCAATGGCTACTAGTGACTATGGCTATATATTACCTCCAGTTGCTGAGGAATGTGAGCAGGGGATGCTGTTGCATTCATGTCCTGCTTGTGGGCTTCTTATGTTCTTATGAGATAATTTATTTATTTATTTAATTATTACATTTCTATTCCGCCCAATAGCCGGAGCTCTCTGGGCGGTTCACAAAAATTAAGCCAAGTGTGTTGCGCACTTCTCACTTCTCACTATTAAAAGTCATAGTGTATAACCCCTTTCTATATTTTTGGAGCAGAGCTATGTTAAAAAATGTGGAACAGCCACTTTCATTTCTAGTTCAGCCTCATTCTCTCCATTTAGAATTATTTGTGTGTCAAAACTGAAGTGTAAATTAACAGATATAGATCCATCTGTTCTGTACTCTTAATAATGGAAGTTATTATTATTATTAACCTACATAGTATGTAACATTGTCATTCTGATCATGTATCAGTTCTTGCCTAATCAGAATAATAATCCGATTTTTGTGAAAAGGCTGTGTCAGGGTATGTTACCCATGTTATACATGCATGCACTCTCCTCCTCAGTGCAGGTTCTATAACATGGGTAGCACACACACACACACACACCCATAGATGATATGGGTGATCTGTAACTGGGTTGTCTAGTGTCTTTTTCTTTAGTTAAAAGCAACCATGTGGTATGGTCTCTTACTATGGTACCAGTCTTTTTTGTCATCTTCAGCTTATAGCAGTTTCATGGAAGTGACAAGTCAGGGAAATAATGCCACAATGATATAGCCCTGATTCAAATTATACTGCCTTCCATCTCCTGTGATTGCTTTTAATGTCTTTAGGCGCTGGGAGTATAATTGGATCTCCCACATAGGTCTATTTTGGCCCATATATGTTGCATAACAATACTTACAAAGATTCAAGATACCATCCTTCCACCTGCATAAATATTTAAACTAGCTAGGTATGAAAGGGGCAGAGTAGAAGGCCAAGGAAGAGGAGCATGAGTGGCTTGGAGGGAGAGGGGAGAAGGAGAGAGATCTGTGCTTTGAAGACACTCCTAGAAAGTTAAATAATACATACCTCCTTTCTCCCAACTCTCTGCACAAGATTAACGCAGGGAGACCAGCACAAGGTAGCCAGAAGGATTGTTCCACTTTAATTACATGGTGAGCCTTTTCTTTTAAAAAAATGAGTTTCTGTTTCTGAATGATAGCATTGAAGTCTACACGGTGACGTCATTCAGATGGTTTCCCAAATTATGTTTTGGTATGATCATGAATGAGTGTGATGCTCATATGCTCCCTTCTCTTTTTTTCCCCAGGGCTTAATTCATTCCTTCCTGCTTTAGGTTGCTGTCATGTTTGAACAATCCCTCCAAACCAGAATTGCGAGCCAGGAGTAAACTATGGTTCACAGGATCAACTAAATTCTATTACTGTTTCTAAGCCCAAATAATAAGAGCTCTCTTTTGTTTACTACAAAGTTAATGGTTTTTATTTTCAACGTCTTCTCTTTTTTCAAGTGACAAAAACTAACAGTACATCAGCTTCAACTCCATATAATACTGGGTAGAGATGTGGCACCTCTACAGAATTTGGGCTGGAACCACAATTATTGATTGAGGAAGAAGTCTTTCTGGAGTAGGCCCAGTATCTGCCATTTTCCAGTGGGCCCTGAGTCTGCTTCAGAGCTGCAGGAAAGAGGAAGTAGTTTTTATTTGTCTGTTTATAAAAACATTTTCATACTGCCTTAGGCTTACAACAATAAAGGTCTCAATACAATTAAAACAAAGAGAATTAATAGCAGTTCTCCACTTTTGTTGATCAGTTCACAAAGCTAGGTCATTTGCCCTTGGGCCGAGGGCTGCCTGACGCTGTTGACAAACTGCTCCAGGGCAGACGCCATCTTGGCGCCTCTCGGGAGACCAGGCCAGGGAGGGTGGGGTGGTGGGGGTGGGGAGGGAGGACAGGAGTGGGGCCCAGGCTGGGGATGGCAAGGAAGGAGTTGCCTCTACCTGCTCCTGTTTCTCCTTCTCCAACTCCTTTGCATGTTTTGCTGGTCTGCGACCGTAATAAATAACAACGAATGAATGAATAGCCAGAATGAAAGTAACTCAAACAGTACAGAACTGGCAAGATTCACTAAAAGCCTGGTGGGATAAACATATTCTTAATTGCCTACCTAAAGAACTCAGAGAGGGGCCAGTCTTACCTCCTTTGGGAGGGAGTTTCACAATTGGGGTGTGAAGTCCTGTTCTGTGTGTCCACCAGTCACATTTGTTTTGGTGATGGAATGCAGGGAAAGGCCTGTGATTGATGGGCAGTTTCATACAAGAGAAAGCAGTCTTTCAAATATCCTGGCCCCAGGTCAATTAGAATTTTACAAGTATTGGGTTGGAACATAGGTGTGTGCAGCACATTTCATTAGGGTATGCATCCATGGAATGTTATTTATTTATTTTTAAAAGGTGAACACTTGTTGAATACTCAATCATAAAAGACATTATTTTTATTCATTTATATAATTAGATACTGTAGACACTGATGCCCTACTCCGCATCCAGCTTTCCTCACCATCAGAGGGCTGTTGGGGGAATGTGGAGGTGCTCCTCAAGCCCTAGCATTGGTGAGGCTTTATGGTAACACTGGCTGGAGGAAGGTCTTACAAGGTGCTATTAGCCTTTCGTTGACATCCTCTGGCCACTTTGAAATGTGGCTCGCGGCAGAGAGACATTATTGCTTGAGACATTAGGGTGTGCCTGAGCACACCCCTTGTGCATAGCTATGGGTTGGAAATGAATTGGAAGATATGTAATTTGAACAATACCTGAGTAATGCGCTCACAAAAGTGAATGACAGAAATTATTCTGGCTGCAGCATCTCTACCCAATCTTAGATATGGAGTTGGAAACTGATGTACTCTGATATACTTTCCCCTCATTCTAGAGGTGGACTAGAGTTTTGACTGAACTCTCCCTTCCTTGGGGGCCTTGGGGCATGTGAAATTGGGTCAACCACAGTTGCCTGGACTATGCTAGGTATCCACATAGAACTTCATTTCCTGAAGGACTTCCATTTAGGAAGAGCAGTGCTTTTACTGACTCCTTGCTGGATTACAGACCTTCCATCATGTATACAAATGCAACAAGGGATTGTTTAAAACAACACCAACACCATCCTCCATTATTGGATCAGAGGTCCTTGGACTTGTGCTGGGGCTTCTAAGTGCATCTCCACAATGAATTGCAGAAGGTATTCCATAATGCATATAGAGTTTTTGCTGAATGGAATAATGTGATTCCTTTCTCCTTGGGAAGTCCATGGAGTGAAACTGGACAGTTACACCCATCTTTGTAATTGTTTTAATAAAATGAGTATGTATACCGGTATATTTCTAAATGTTAAACATATACTAAAAACTAAACTTTTTATGTGCTAACTGTAGTGTGTTTTCCTGAGGAAAAAAAACCACAATATGCTTATGGCACCAGAATTTCTGGAACTGTTACATCTCCTGCCCTGAACATTTATATACAATTTCACAATATAATAATGAATTCACATCCTTTGCAATGCTTTCTATCTTTGCTAAGTAAAGCCTCTTGCTTGCTTGAAGAAAGACAAAGGGACAGGGTTTCTCTTATCAGGAGATAGATAGATGTTCTATTTTCCTACTGTTGCTTAATAAGTCTTTTTGGAGGCAAGAAAAACATGATGTGAGATGGAAGGCAGAAATTCCTGAACCTGTTTTAAAGAAATCCAAAACTGTAATGAAGTTCAAGAAGTTACGATCATAATTTCCCTTACAACAACCTGTAAAAAAAAATACTACATGCTATTGACTAATCAGCTGTGAAATATATTCCAAGCCTGCAAATATATATTACTTATATATAACTATATATATTGCATATATAAGCTAGACAGTTAAGAGAGCATTGTTTTCAAGAGCTTACGGATAGTATTTTTCAGGATTTAGCAAATGAACAGTGTGACTACAATAGCAAGCTAATCCATTTAATCTCTTGTTTTGACAGCTATTTCAGTGATGTAAAATAGAAGCATAATTTAGAATCTCTTTGTATTTATATTTAGAATAAATGGCAAGAGTGACACAGAATTGCCATTGCAGTCTTCCATAAGATGTTTAGCTATGGAGAATAATTTGGCTGTGGAGATGTCTAGCTGCTGCTCTTGCCAATATTAAGTGTTTTCCATAAATAACCCATTTTTGTAGCATAGCTTTCCACCTGCCCTGTACTGGGCCTGGCCAAATTGTGACAGGCTCTAAGGGTGCTTGAGGAATATGATCTTTGTGAATTTCTATATGAAACATCCTGATCTCCATCTCTTGAAGTAATGTGTAGATTGGAATTTAGCTATCCAGCAGATTTCACACTTCTCCAAATGTTGCAAATGCAATACTCGTCCATTTCTGTATCTGTGACAAGCTACAAAAGAGGGCAGGGCTCCTGCAGCTTTAACTGTTGTGATGAAGAGGAAATTTCACCAAGTGCTACATGCATACAAACGACACCTGCTGAAATCCCCTTTTCTATGCAACTATTAAAGATACAGAAGCCCTGTCCTTCTTTTCATATGGTCGCCCTAAGCCTTGCTTTTTATGTAGTGATTTTAGAAAACTTCAAGGTCAGCTAGTTTGGAGAATCTAGATTTTAGGCCAAAATAACAGACAGGAAAACTGCCAGATCAGCTGTGATAGATAATATAATCAATATTGGTTAGTTGGAACACTTGGAATCTTGGTCCTGTTGTATGCCACTGTTTTTTTCTGAAATATAGTCACAGCCTGACCATGGCCTAAGAAGATTATGACATGATTATATATCAAACAACTTTTTCATCTGTTTTTTTTTCCAGTATAGCTTCTAACCTGGTTGTCAGCTGCTTTTTTTCCTTCTTTTGCCTCCGTCACAGAAATGCATACATTAATTAAAAGATAGCTAAACACTTCTATTATGTAAATAGCAGCATGTATATATTTTGTGGGGCGATTGGTTCATTATTTGTCAACCTATCAAACTTAGTCATCAGCTCAGCACCACTGATTCAGTCTTGTAATGAGAACGTCTTACTGTAGATTCAAAGGCAATGCAAGCACAGTGCCACAAAGGCCCTTTCTACACCTACGGATTATCCCAGGCAAATGGAGGGATCGTCCCTGCCTGCTCCCAGGATCCCCCGTGTGTCATTTGGATGCACAGGGACGATCCTGGGATGATCCCAGGAGAAAAGGCAGGTGTAGAAACAGCCAAAGTCTCCTGTTATGAAAGGATCATGTTGATTTTTTCGACAAAGCACATACAACTGTTGCTCTTTAATTTGGCTTCCTGGCATGTATCTTCTCCACAAGTTTAATACACCGATAAATCTTTTCTCCCATCCCTATTTGCTGGACATCATGTTATCCTTAAAGATTGTTCCCCACTCCCTGGATGTCTCATCCTGGCTTCAACTCAGACCAGTTATTATTGCTTTCATCTTTTGGCTTGCCTGCCTATCAGGCTCCTTATATTGACTTGTTCACCTGAACAACAATCCTATCTTTTTAAACTCCATTTCACCACATTGGCCCTGTACCCTAATCAACTCAGTGAAGATTTTAAGGATATTATCTTACTCATTTTCTTCGTCTCTTATGAACTGATGTCTGCAATTAATTGATATCAGCTCTTCATTGTTAATGTCTAATATGTCCTGTATAAAATAATTATACATTGCTATGAAATCATTAACTTGTTTTTTTCCCACTTTTTTTATATACATATGCTGTTATGACTCACCTGCTACTACAATGTGGACATGCTATAATGGTCTGATGATGATGGTCATCCGCATAAATTTTGGTAAGTTCTGAATGAGTCATGGAATGAAGATATTTTCTTCTGACAAGTCATGAAAAGAATATGTATGAGTCTTTAGTATATGTAATTGAGAGGAAAGTCTGGTTTAGGACATTTTGTGTGTATAATTAAAATGCAACATGTATTATTGTATCTGACAGTATTAGTTAGGTATTTTTCTTTCCACCGGATGTTATATTTGTATTGGACAATGGCACCAGTCCATATAGGAAGATTCTTGCTAGTGTATATTGTTGCATTTCTGAATGTGCATCTGAGCACACATGCTGTCTTATTTGTGCTGTATTGGTTTGAATGTTGTACATTCTGAAATGGATTTGATTATGCACCTCATTGATATCTTTATGCAATTAATTGCATATTAATTCCTTTTAAAAATGTATGATTGGAGCAGGGGTAAGCAACCTGGTACTCTTCTGATGTTTTTACTACAAGTCCCATCAGCCACAGATAGCATGATCAATGGTAAAGAATTATTGGAGTTTTAGTCTAAAACACTGGCAGATACCATGTTGCCTATCCCTGAATTAGAGTTTCTGATCCAAAAATGAGATACGCTCATAAATTGTTTCAAATCCTGGTAGAGACTGTTATTAACATTTAACTGCATTTAAGGATGGTGCCATAGTGTACCTTAATCATGTTTAACACGTGGGAGAGGTGAATCACTCCAAAGGGAAGCCCAGTGATATATCCATGACATAATTGCAGTTTTCTGTATTCACTTTCAAGCCAACATTTTATCTGTGGTTTTCGATATTGTTTTGTGAAGAGAGTTACTTTGCTCCATGTCTTCATGGGTACAATCCAAATAAGATTAAATGCACTGAAGTCAAACCTATCTGAGCCCAAAGTTGAAAGGTACATTATGTTGTTACCCCGTAAAATCTAAGCAGGTCTTTTAATCTTATTCGAGAGATGTTTCTTTTGTAAAATAGATGTACAAGTTTTAGTATAGTATCCTGGATTCCAAATATGAAGTGCAATTTGAAAAGTAATTGAGTGGCAGGTTTTCCAGTAGCATTAAAATAATAGATATTTGCATGTTGATTATTTGGTTTTTGGTGAAATGTTCTAAATGTACATAGATATTGCTATATAGAGTGTTCTTCTAGACTGTAGTAGATTTAGATAATAGGCTGGCTGATGTATGTGCCACAAACAAAAATCTTTCTATGTGCTGATTAGAAATCAACAAGGGCAAATATATATAATTTCCTTGAAGAATTGTAAGTCTCGTTTCACTTTTCATACCCTACCTCTAGTATTTGAAGAACAGTTTGTCTTATAGCTATAATATGAGGTCATGGATCATGAGTTTAATGATGCTCAACATTTGTCATACGACCTTTCATTTTGGTTGAGTGTATGTTCCTATGCCTCTTTAGGGTGTGATCCAAAGCTATTAAAATCAATAGAAGTTTTTGCCATTGACTACAATGGCATGGCATTTGCACTCTTAATCTTCTCCCTGACCCCTTCTTTGGGATGCTTGCATTTTTTCTGATCTGTGGCTAGAAATGCAGTTTAAGTGGCTTTCCTGCATGAACGGTGCTAGGTAATTTCATAACTGAGTAGCAGTGGGCTCTGTAAATGAACTGCTTCAGATTCTCCTTTGAAGCAAAGAAGCCTTGATCAGCTTGAGAGAATAATGGCTCCTGAGCTGAGGAATGTATGTGTTGCATATTACTTCATTGGATTCGCTTGAACAACATTTATTGAATCTTAGAGAGAGATTTCAGTGCTATAACTCCAGCATGCACTCATACTGTACATAGGTTTGTTTGTATGTGCAGTGTGTGTGTGTGTGTGTGTGTGTGAATCTTAAAATAGAATGAGGTCATCTTGAAAATATGAGGAATGATATTTTTCTTTCCATGAAATAATAGAAATGCATGTCATGTACAGAGTAATAGAACAAAAAAAAGAAACAAGAAAGAAAGAAATTGAGATTAGAGGAATCCCAGGCCTGGATGACAAGCAAGGCAGCAGGAGTATGTTCTGTGTCTGATAACAGTGAAGTTCATTAGCGGAGCTGAAAGAGGTTAACTGTAATAAGCACATTCATTCAATGGAAATGTGATAAGAGCAGTTATGCAACAGAAATGTGACTTCCTGCAATATCATCTCAAACCACCTGGAAGTCTTAATTTATTTGACTGCTCTGTTCCAAGTCCTGCATGATACAGGCCTACCTGAAGCAGCTTTGCATGCTGACTAAGAAGCAAGCAACCTGTGCTATCTCGTCTGCTATGGATAGCGTTCTGTAGCTTTATCTGTGTCTTTACTTCATCTGTTTTGAAAGCCACAAAGCATGATGGAAAAACAAGCTAGACTGAGAAACTGGTTTCTGGTCTAGCCTTCTCCCCTTTCTTAGCCCACTGAGCCACAATAATTCACATAACATACAAGTGAATGGCCACAGTGAGATGATTCCGTACAGGCAGTGTTTAATTAAATCAGTGCAACAGGGATGGAATATATTACAACTTGAAATGGAAACAAGGAGTCAGTAGCATTTTCACATGACTTTAACCTTCCATTGAGTTTTAATTTTTTTAAAGAAGAAAACGTAATGGTACTAATCTGGTATTGGGGTCAAATGTACCCCCCAAAAGCCATACAAATAACATACCTGGTGGAAGTTATTAAGCATAAAGTTGTCCTGATTCAGCTAAGAATTGACATGGGATCAATACAGTGTCATTGGTATCTGCTGAAGGGGGGGGGGGAGTTACCACAGGTATAGGTACCTTGCAATGCTCCTCTTACTGTTCAACATATATTGCTTAAGTGAACATGCTCATCAAACCATTTAGTGCACCAAGCTATGTGTTCTGTTCAATGTGGGTTTTCCTTAGTTTCTGGCTGTTCTTTCTTTAATATTTTTGGAATGAATGGAACCTCATTGCTGACAGAAGAAAGATTTAAGATTTGTGCATGAAATGAATAGAAACATAAGAAACAGCTGCCTGAAACACGATGGTGCAATATGTCTGAGGTGTCGTTGCTCCAAGATATCTACTTTACCTGCCTACTTGAAATAATTCCCACATATGCATTGCAATATACTTATAGAGTTAACTTTTTCGTCCTAATATTTGTTCCAGTTTTGGTCCACTGCTCCCTATGCAATGGTCAGAGAACAGATTTAGCAGTCCCAAATGGGATTTCAAAGTCCTCCACCCACTACTTCATTTCTCCTTTCTCTCTATTTCCATTATCCCATCTGTTCCCACCCACACATCAACTGAATCTGCTGCACTTGCCCTGTTGTGACCAGTTCCTGGCTACATATACTCAGTGGCTGAGATTAAGAAAAAGGAACTAGGATGTTGCCTCAGAAACTTTTAGAAAGCAGAAAATTTGTATCTATTGTGAAGAGGTAATTCCCAAGATGTCTTGCTTCTTCTTTATACTTGTTCAGAGTTGCTTTCCTCAGAATTATATTTAAGGTGCATTTTCTTTGCCTGCTATTTTGTTAATAGTATGCAGCAGACAAATCATACTGAAGGATTTTTGAAAATCTTTTTATTTTATCGTTTCTTTCATATATATGTAGAGCAATTGTTTCCTCGTATGCCTCGTTTTTGTGTTTAAACCATAGCTGTTCATTTTGAGTTGTTGGAGGGATAATAGTGATGATGAATGAGTATTTAATCTGTCACATAAAGGCTTAGCTTTAAAGAGAATGAAGCAAAGAAAATTACAGTGGCAAAGGTTTCTAAATTACACTTGCACAGGAAGATGTTCATGATAAGGAAGTAGTTAAATGGCGCTATTTGGAAAGAAACTGCAAGCTATGGCCCACACTTTATGTGTCAGCAGAATGAGGAAACAATTGATTCATGAGGTCAGTGGAGCATTGTAGGTGCTAACAAAATAAAAAATCTTAAGCGATAATTTAAAGAATGCTAAGTACAAATCTGCCCTTTCTCCCCGAAAGCAATGGCCTTATTTTCCTCTGAAGTAGGGAACGGTGCTGTCATTAGACCCTTATGTTTTCTTCAAAGGGGCAAAGTACATTTTGCATGTGATAGTGCATAGACACCTTATCTTGAGGTGGGCAGGGCAGGGGGAATTTAGAGCATAAAAGCAGCTTTTGGAACTCTAAGGGCGAAGCTGCTTGGAAGCCAATTTGAAGAAGAGAAGTAGCAAGTGGGAAAATGTTTCAGCTCCTCCTTCCTCCTTCACTGCTTCTCCATTTAACTCTCCCCCCATTAATCCCTCCCCCTCCACTCCAATTAACCCCTCTTTCCAGGGCCGGCACTGCCATAGAGGCAACTCAGGTGGCGGCCTAGTGAGCCAAGCAAACGAGGGCACCGAACGGTGCACCCGGAAGCTGCTCTCCTAGAGCGGCTTCTGGGCGCACTGTTCCAAAGCCGCCCCCTCAACCCCAGCATCCTGGCTTCGAAGCCAGCCCCTGGCTGGAAGCCGCTCCTGGCTTCGAAGCCAGGACGCTGGGGTTGGAGGCGGAGGCTTCAGAACGGCGCGCCAGGAAGCCACTTCCGGGCGTGCCGCTTCGAAGCCTCCGCCCCGCCCCCCAACCCCAGCATCCTGGCTTCAAAGCTGGGATCAAAAGTGGGAGCGGGCGTGCGCGCATGGGGGGGGGCAGGGCGGAGGCTTCAAAACACGCCTGCCTAGGGCGCAATATAGTCTGGCGCCGGCCCTGCCTCTTTCTAGCCTTAAAAAAAGCAATGTGGTAACTGTTGCAATCATTAGAATTTGACTTGTAGTTAGCCCTTTTGACTCTCACAATCATAATGCTGGCTTAATGTGTCAGACTTGAAGTTGGATGTTTCCCTTTTCTTTTTTGTAGCCTCTCTAACATCATCTACACCAAGCAGGATATTGCACAATGAAAGCAGTATATGGTATGTGTCAATGGGCCCCAGGGGTTGTCAGTGCACTTCAATACCGCTATAAAGCTGTAGTGTGGCTCCTGCCTTTTATATAACGCTTTCATAGTGGAATATCCTGCTTGGTGTAGATGAGGCCTCTGGTTTATAAGGTTTATCCCAGGGTCGTCCCGGGGTTGTCCCTGCCTGCTCCCGGGATCCCCTGTGTGTCATTTACATGAACAGGGATGACCCCGGGACGATCCCGGGATAAACCTTAGGTCTAGCTAAGGCCTCTGTCTCCGTTTTCTTACACATTCAACTTTGTTGCGAAAGTTCCAAGTTTCTGCTTGTGGTATAGGAATGGACAGAAAAGCTATACATACATACATACATACATACATACATACCACCAGTCACATTGTTTTATCACCTGGCTACACATACATGTTGTATCTCATTCCTTAAAAGTCTCCCACCAGCACCACCAGCACCTTTGGGCTCATTGAGTGCTTGCTCTATGGGATAACTTCCTAGAGGCCAGGAAATTCTTCTACTGCTGCCATGGAAGTGGATAAATTCAGTGGGAACTCCGAACATTTAACTAGCAGCAGTGCTTCCGATACTGCAGAGTTTTTCTTTCTTTACTAAATACTCTCTAGGAGCCTGCTTTCATGGTGCTGAGTTAGTGTTGCTCCGCCGCCAAACCCTGCAGCATCCCTGCTGTAGGGTGGCAGCGAATAATTTTCTGGCAGACATTAAGCTTGCCAGGCATGCCCCTTCACCCTTTCCTCCTGTAACCAATGGGACATCGCCTTCTGCCCAGGAACGCACCTGGCGCAGCGCCAGAGCGAGGACAGACAGCAGAAGGCTGTGCTGACCTTGCTCAGGCAGGAAAAGTCAGGGTAAGTCCCCGACTTTTGAGCTGTGGATCATATAACCAATGCAGCACAGATTTGGAGCCACCCCAGGGCAAAGACAACAGTTAGACAGCCCCTAGGTCTAAGGGAATGAGCATAGGAAGGAGACTGCCCATAAACTTTGAAGAGTGGTGAGGAGGACTTTTGGACAGTATGAACAATCCACATGAAAATCTGTGCACATGTGTTTCCCATCCAACCCATTTCATGTCCTGACTTTTTATAAATCTAAACCACTTAGGGAAGTAAACACATATGAAACACATATTTGCAGTCTGTAGGGCTCTAGATTGATATGAAGAAATCCCTGTCAACATAAAACATTAGAAAAGTGTATAGTCACTTGTATTCATAGCCTGCACATTAGCCTCATCTGTATATACCTTGTGTGTATATTTTGTGTTTGTTTAAAATCTTTGAAGGAAGTTAAGGAAACAATTTGCTAAAGCTCCTTCATATAAATGCAATCAGTTTTGTTTCAAATTCATGGCTATTGCAGTAGCTTTAATCCATAAATTACTATTTTGCCCTATCTCTACATTCCAGGAAATGGAATAATTGAAAAAACTCTTTTCCACATCTTTTAAAAGCATAATTAAAGTTGATGTCTTCTTCCCTTCCTATACATTCCTAGTTTTGAAAACATATACTTAGGTTCCATGGTGATTACACATTAGTACACTTCTCGTTATTATTGGCCTCTTAGAAAAAGTGCTAAATCTATGAGCATCATCAGATGAGTTTTTTTTTATCACACACTCACTACTGCCCATCTACGGATGTTCGCATGTCCTTTAGATGACGTTGTCCACCTCCCATGCACCTCCTGTTCCTTCCACTTGTTTTTCTGTCACAAAATAGACCCCTTTTCATCCATCTTTTTTTAAAAATGGAATGTGCTGCCATTTCCTGGTGTGTGCAGGGAAAGCGGCGCAATAAAACTTCCCCTGAATGGGCCATGTGGTCTGCTTCCTTTTTCCTCTCCCATGTAAAGAGATCATGGTTATTGTGGGACAGAAGCAGGAGGCCATAGCAACAGTAGGGAAACATGAAAATCCACCTGTCTGACAAACACAGAATTTGGTAAATAATTTTATTTCTTATGAATTGGTCACTAAACAAAAAATATGACAATTCTCTGTGTGGAGAGATTTTGTTTTGTTTTGTTTTGTATGGAAGATCACTTAGACATTAAGGGCACAATTCTATGCATGTTTAGACAGAAAAAAAGTCCTACAACTCCCAGCATGCCCCAGTCAGCCATGGTGGCTAGGGCATGCTGGGAGTTGTAGGATTTTCCCCCCTATTGAAACTGGCATAGGTTTATGCTCTTATTTTATTTATTTATTGCACTTATAATATTTATTTACAATATATTTGTTACATATAGTCATGTGAGCTGTCACCTGCAGCCTGAAATAGTATAGGCCAAACTCTTCAGGTTTGCCTCCTCAGTGAGAACAGAGGCTATAATTAACTTCATCCATGCTTATCTTAGTCCTGATTGCTCTAGCCCCACAGACCTGTTTAAGAAACTGTAAGTGAGGTTAGTGGTCTGTTGAGTTTAAAGGTTGAAGTAATATGCAGTAGTAGCACAACTGTCAGCAGAAGTACAGCTTGCATTGTTAATAGAATCCATGTCAGTCTTCCAACAATTTTATTGCCCTCTAAGCTAATCATTCCAGCAAAAATGTCTGAGTAAAAAGTAAATGTTATCCGCTAGTCTTAGCTACCTATACCTGTCAGGTAACATGTTACAGATTGGGATGGAGGTAATCCTTTTTGTAACGAGTGGCTACGAGTGCCTTTTACCAGTTCGGCTAATTTTGTACATTGCATATTTTTAGACTACGTTTTATTATAATGTATAACGTATATAAAGACCCATCACGTTATGCAGGCTTTCCCTTAGGTGTGACCCAACCAGTTACAGGTATAGATTTTTTGTTGATCAGTAGAATGATAATTTTATTGCTATATTTTATTGTACAATTTCATTGTGGAAGTTGTTATTATGTTCACTGCTTTGAACATTTGGGCGGGGGGAGTGACATTCAGGGCCGGCCCTACAATGAAGCCGCTTGATGCAGGGAAGAATGGGAAGAGCGGTGAATTGTTCTGTTCTTCCTATCAAAAGGCCAGCCACTGTCTTTCCCTCCCACCCCCACTACCTGCATCCTGCCTTGGCTGCTTGGCCAGCTGCCAACAGCTTGTGGCCATGCAATGGCAGCAGTGGTGTGGTGGTGCAGTGGCAGCTTCTCCTCCACCCTGCCTCAGCTGCGGGGCTCCTGAAAGACTCTAAGGCCTCTGCTAGACCTACCTGAAAATCTGGGGGAGAGGAGGGGAGACCTCGTGTTGTGAATAATGCGAGAGCTCACCCTCGTTTACACGAGCTCAAGAGGAGAGGCATCGCGCGCGCCATTTTTTAATTTTCTAAAAGGGCCGGTTGCACACGAGCGCTGGAGCGAAAAGGTAAGGTGTTGGGGTTTTTTAAATGATTTCCCCACTCCCCCCCACCCTAGCCCCGACGTGCGTGGCTCTTGGCTCTGCGTGAATAATCGCGCGGAGCTGGGGAAAGCTGCGGAAATGGGCCACATGCTCGTGGTCTCGGGCTCAGACCGCGGAAAAAACCAGGCCCAAAGTGTAGGGCTTTATCCCGGGGCCAGGGAGGAATGATCCCTCCTTGAGCTCGGGATCCCCTGTGCGTCATCTGGATGCACAGGGGCGATCCCGGGTATCAGCCTGGGATAACCACTGGTCTAGCTAAGGCCTGAGACTCTGCCGCCAAAATATCGCAAGACTTCTGGCTGAGGAAGGAGGAGGAGCTGCTGTTGCTGCTGGTGCCAAGTGGGCAAATGAGTGAGCAGGAGGGGATGGAGGAAGGGAAGGGGAGCTTCTGCAAAGAAGCAGAACGGCAGCAGCGCGCTTGAGGTGGCAATTCAAGTCAGGCCTGGCTTGGTGGCATACAAATTTGTGAAATAAACAATACGTTTTAGGTAACTGGATTTATGTAGTACTAATAAAATGATAGCCCTGTTTGGTATTAAGTAGATTAGGAATAATTATTAAATTGTGATGGGACATTAAGAAAGATCCCATAGCAGCTGTCAACCACTTACCCAGGTGCCATGACTTGGATGGTAGTTATATCCATCCACATATGCTTAGAACTGTGGACTTTATTTACTTGAATGTGCTATTTTCAGCCTTTTAAAAATCACATTAAGTTGCTATATTGCCTATAAGTACAGATATTCTTTTAACTTTCATTTAGTACACTTTTAAAAAACACTCATCTTTATTTATTCTGGTGGCCTGATAGCTGGCCTGTGATGCTGATGTGATTGATATCAAACATGGTAAAATGTTGTTGGCATAGCTATTGATGCATCCCATTCTAAGCACCCAGGAGTTGGGTCAGTGATGAGTGAGTTATTGCCTTGGTTTAGGCTGTGTAAGATTAAAATAACGCACTGCATCATGAGTTATGTAAATATCTGTCTAATTTAGTTGACTTGCCATAACTGTTTCAATTTATGTTTTCTTACGGCACTTCAAAAACATCTATGTTAAATACCCAGTACGTCTCTTTATGGAAAATACTATGAAAAAATATGTGAATTTTCCATATGAAGCATTTCATTTCACTTCTGCCTAGCATTTATAGTAATTTTAAAGCTTTAACTAGGCATAGTTATTGGCTAGTTTGTAAGAACTAGTCTGGGTATTTTCTTTTCTCCCCCCCCCCCCTCTTTTTTTAAAACACCTAGATATTATGAGCATAGATTGTAAGAAGTTACTTTGCAGACTTGTATTCAGTTTTGGGAGATTGGCTCCATCTAGTGTTTAAGTAGTAGAATTAAACTATTTGAATTAGAGTTTTCATGATAAAGATGTCAGATGAAACATGTTGATGAATTAATGTATGTTTTCCTTTGAAATAATTGTTTTCTCTGTGTTTTTATATTGACTGCTAAAACTGGGTTTTTAAAAAGATTAAGAGTAATTCATTCAGTGGAGCGTTTCTGCCCTTTCAAATAGAAATATTAGCATTTGGACATTGAGTAGCTAGATGGCTATGAGACGTAAATTTGGATGAATTTTTGATAGATATTCAGTAAGAAAAGCATTTACTCTGTTAAGATTGCAACAAATGCCTCCTGCAATTTTTTTAATGTGGAATACAGAAAACTCCTTTAGCATATATTTGTGGAGAGTCCAAAATGACACCCCCCATACTCTATTACTTGTCCACTCGCTCTGAAATGTAGACAATATTTTTTCCTGTTTTTATGATCAAGAGCATGGTCCAATTTGCCAAAAAAAGAAAGAAAAGTTTTTCAATTGTTCATATGAAGACACAGCATGTAGCTTTAGCAAAACCACTGGATTTTGACTCTGTGTAGTAATTTTGTAATTGCTTTAATGAATATAATATCTTCTGGGGGAAAGGGAAGTCAATAAGGGACTTGGTGCAAGTGCTGTCCTATTACCTTTTTGTCTGCTTAACAGATGCCAGTGCTAGCAGTTCTTGGTAGGGATGGCTGCTGTAGGGAAATCCATTCCTTTTTGGGCTCACCAGATTTCCCTGGAACCCTCGGCTCAGGCTGAGCCACAGGCTTTTTCCTAAAATCTGAGAAATTGTGTGGGTTTTCCCCTGCCTAAAATGGCTATTTCTACAGAATCCTCAATGTGGCACCCATGGGCACCATTTGTGCAAATTGCAGTAGTTATTTGTTTAAATTGCACAGATTTTGGATGTACATGCACACATTTGGATAATTTGCACAAATTATGTCTGTAATTTGTGCTAATTATACAATTTTTTCACAATTTACAACCCAAATATGCACAAATTAGCAGCCGTAATCTGTGCAAAATTTTATGTAACTTTTTTTTTTAACAGAAATTCCACCAGCTGGCTCGATTTGTTGCACACTGAATTGGGTCAGCTGGCGGAAGATGAAACAGAATCCAGGTGGCTGAGCCAACAAAAGCTCTACAAGCTCCATTCCGCAACCAGGTTCCTCTGACATCACCAGTCCTTGATCATGTTTGCAGACTGAAGAGTTGTGAATTGTGGACAGTAACTCCTTTCAGCAACCTCTGAAACATTTTCTTGTATCTCTGTTTCTGTAAACAAACTTTGAGAGATGTCTTACGTGTTGTTGTTCATCATCCTTTTATTTTAGCAGTGAGTCATCCAAATAGTTCTTATAAACTCTAAAAATGTGTCAAAATATCATAGGATTTTTGTTTTTCACATTTTACCCATTTTACGTCATCAGCACATTTCAGAATGTATTCTTTATCAGGAAAAATGTAAAGGTTTCACATTTTGCATGATCACAACAATCACAACAGCTTGTTGTGAGCTGTGGTGTGTGCCAGTGTCTGCCAGGCATAATTTGCATAATCACTGCCTGACTGTGGCTTATTGTATTGTTCAAATCTGGGCAGCATGGCTTGTTGTAGGGTTATTTAACCCTCCAACAAACCATGCCATAAGGTTTTGGATGACATGATTAGTGGTGGCCAGATGGCGATTATACAAATCGTGCCTGGCATTCACCAGCACGTGCTGCAGCTCACAACAAGTCACGGAGGCTTGGCTTATTGCGATTGTGAGAACCTTTTTAGAATTAATGGTTTGGTGTTTTTCCACAGTAGTTTTTCCTGGATATTTGAGATAAGTTCAACACTTCTTAAAGGTAACCAATAGCCATAGTTTTTGAAAACGTAAATACAGAAATAGTCTGATACTCTCACATATTTTAATGCAAAACCTCAGGCCTGGGGATCAAAACTGACCCTCCTGGGGTCTAAATCTAGCCCTCCGGGGTTTCTCAAGTGGCCCTGCTCACTTCACAGCCCTTTCCCCAACCATCAATCATTTGTTGGTTTCCTGGCTTTTGTGCAGTTTATTCCCCATTCCAAAAGATTGATTTGCCTTTCCTAGGGATTAGCTACTGGAAGTAAACATTTTAAGTTAAAATGTGCAGATATTTTGACTCCATCCATTTTGCCTTTAGCCCACCCACCCCTTCTGACTTTGGTACCACCCACCACTGGAATGCAGCCCCTGGAAGCTTCTTTGAAATGGAATTCAGCCCGTCGTCTGGAAGAGGTTCTGTGCCCTTGTTTTAATGGATCTTCTCTCCAAAGGCTTATAAAGGGACAGATGTGGGGGAAAGAGGGAAAGTAGTACATGTAGGGTCTATAGCATGATAATGAATAACTGAGCTAGAAGGGATCATAAAGATTATATCAGTTTTAAATGTGAGCGAAAGGAAACAGAGTGGCATTTAGTTATAAAACTGACATTGAGAAATACCATGCTGGAGTTAAATAAACTGTAGTTCCATACTCATCATATTGTTTTTCTCATCCATAAAGTACACAAAGTTTATGAAGTGTGAAGATTTTTCTCATTTAACCACTTTGTAGGATATCAGCCATCTGCCATCAACAGAGTGAGCTAAACTATTTTGTGCTGGGGACTATGACCATTTGATATAATTGCTGATTGATGCAGTTTGCTATGTAGAATGTTTCAAAGATTACACTTTCTAAATACCTTTCTCTGTTTTCCAGAAGATTGGGTAACTGACAACTTTTTTTGCACATATTTTAACAACATAATGAAGTTTGATGTCTTCACTTTCTCTGGATATTTGCTCTTGGAGAACTATATTTTGGTTTCTTGGACCGTTGCTAGACGAGGCGTTAGCGCGGTGTGAGGCCCGGTTTCCCTCCTGTGCATCCAGATGACGCACAGGGGAATCCAGGGTCAGGCCGCGCTAAAACCTCCCTTAAACCGGCATAAGCAAATTCGCTTATGGTCCGGTTTTTCCACAGCCCCGGCCTGAGGCTGGGGCTGCGGAACGTCTAGCAGGGTCCGTGGCTTTTTGCGGCTGCTCGCTTACTCACGAGTAGCCGGGAGAAGCCACGGACTGGGCACAGCGCTCATACGAGCGCTGTGCCCCTCGGGCCGGGGGGGGATCCCGGGGGGGAGATAGGGGCTGCGGGGGAAGGCTGGACCCAGCAGGAGAGAGGGGGGGAGAAGAGCGGGCATCGGGGATGGCAAGGGGGTGGGAGAAGAAGAGCGGGGGACAGGGCATCGGGGATGGCAAGGGGGCGGGAGAAGAAGAGCAGGGGACAGGGCATCGGGGATGGGGGGAGGATGGGCAAGCGAGCAGGCAGGGGGGCGTCAGGAATTGTGGGGGGGGAATCAGGGGTAGGGAGAGCGGGGACCCTTTATTTTTTTTAAAAAAAAGAACTTACCTTCTCCAGCGCACATGGCCCTTTAAGAGCCGAAAACCCGGAGCACGCGCCGGGGCTTCCCCTTGCTCCGTTGCGTGTTGACGTCTAGAAGCTGGCGACAGCGCACGCTAGCTCTAGTGCGCCATCGCTCCGCCTCCCTGCCGGCTTATCTGGCAGGTCTAGCAAGGCCCTTGGTAATTGCAGGCTAGTGTAGTGCTTGGATGAGTAAAAATATACCACTAGTAGCCTCTTAAGAAATGTGCTAACCAGAATCTTATAATTTTTTTTCTGTTTTGAATGAGTCACCACTCATAAAGAGATGAAACTTTTCAAGATATGGGCTTAGTTTTCACTGAGGGTGGTAAATGTCCATAAATGTAAATTAAACAAATAGATTTTACTGAATCTAATACATGTTATGAAACTGTCTCTGATTCCATAACATGATGCCTCAGCATTCGTTAGAAGGATAACTGATAGCATTGAATGCTGTGATTCAACATATATGCATTGCAAGAAACATGATCTTGAACAATTTTGGTCACAGTACATCTGTAGCATGTTTGAGCATTCAAATGATGACTACACCTTTGTCTGAAAACAGCAAGTATCCATCTAAGCTGTTTGTTTGAATTCACATCCCAGAAATACTAATTCAAGTGCTCTTTTGACTAAGCTTCCTGATTTTTTGTTTTTAAGTTTAACCAGCCTAGATGGTTACTTTTTTATCTTTTCATATGCTCCTTCATGAAATGAACACATGATTGAGGCCTTAGCTAGACCTACCTTTTATCATGCAAAGGAGGAGGGAAGATCTCGCATTGTGTTTAATGCAAGATCTGTCCTCCATTTACACATGAGGTGTGACAACTGCAGGAGAAGAGGCATCGTGCCTGGCATATTTTTTTTTAAGCAGCAGGAGCGCTTGAGCGCTGAAAGGTAAGTGGTTTTTTTTTTTAAAAAAAATAATAATTTCCCTGCCCCCTACCCCCGATGGGCGCAGCTCCTGGCTCTGTGCAAGGAATTTATTTTATTTATTACATGTTATATTTATTTTATTTATTTATTTATTTATTTATTACATTTTTATACTGCCCAATAGCCGAAGCTCTATATAGCCGAAGCAATAGCCGAAGCAATAACCGAATTGTGTGGATTCCTTTCTCAAGAAAGGAAATATTTAAAAACGTCCTGATCAGTAGAATGTTTGAAAAATATTTCATATGTTTGAAAATTATTTTAGTGATCTTACTAAAATACATTTTCTGGTAAATCCTTTTATTATGGATTGAGTATGCCGCCTAGGGTATTTTGTATATGGGCAGGATATAAATTTAATAAATCATCAACATTAAGATTTATCATTGGAAGTAGAAGCATTACATCCACATTGATCTATAGCTTGTTGTAAATTGTGATTTTTTTAAAGAAAATGACTGCACTTCTGAAATTGAAGCTTGCCTGATACTGAAGAGGTATATGTTGCTACCAATAAATAGGATGGTTAGTTACAGCTAACTGATCCTTATAAGCCTATTATTTTATATCAGAATGTGCATTCTGCTACTTATATATCTAGCTGTGGCTGCATTTGTGTAATACTTATTGTGGGACTTCGGGCTTCACCACACAAGGCTAAAATGTCACACCCTTACTGGGGCTTCTGCTTCTGGATTCTTTGCAGGATTAAGATTGGCTGACAGGCTGACACAAACTCTTTTTTCATAGTTTTCTTTCTTGGCAAGTTATATATGTTTCACTTTACAGCCACTAGATGGTGCTGTGGTCTATAGCACAATAATGGAAGTACACCCAGCAATGCACTTCATGGTGCATCCTAGAGAAAAATCACACTTTCTGTAAGCTTTACAAAGCCGGTATAAACGTCATAAAGCACAGGAGGGCCCTGGAAGTTGACAATTTTGTGTGAAGGACCCAAAAACATCTGTTAGTTTTTCCTGCTTTGGGGCAAGGACATGCTCTAGATGACTTTAGTAGAAACATAATTAGAAGATTTTTTAATGAAGAAAATGGACAGTCCCATTTCAGTCCATAGCTTTATTTTGCCCATGCTACTTGGCTTTATAGCTTTATCTTGCCCATGTTACTAGGGAAAAGGATTTCATGTATATACATTTCTGTTCACATCCATTAGTACTACTAATGAACAAAGAAAAACCTTACCTATTCAGTATTATTAAAAGACTTTACTAATTTTATTCACAAGAGAAAATAAGGCATAAATTATGATGATTACAGAGCAGAGCAAGTCTTAACGTCTTCAATCCAAAGTGTACTTTTTGTAAAAAAGAAAACATATTCTATCTCTGCCATAACGTGTGGACAAATTCATCTGCCCTATTGCATCTAAGGAGCATTAACTATGCCCTACTGTACTCAAGAGATTTTGGCAAACCATGTTGTGATGAATAATTTAAAGCTTTGACAGATATTTATCATTGTAAGGAATACATTATAGCTGAACTCTAATGACAAAGCAAACCATGATTCATTTGTGCCTTAGAATAACACACACAGCCAGGGGTATGGACTAAGATAACATTGGCTTTTGTAAGGAAGTTTGGACATTTTAGTGGGGGTTCTGAGTGGATGGTGCTTTTAAACAAGAACTAAGGAAGAACAATACATTCACAAGTTGTGTATGATATTGACATTCCTTCCTCAGAAACACAAAACAAAAGGACAATGCAGATTGCTCCATTGTCCCCCCAAGCCTTAAGAAGCAAAATATGGAAACAAAAAAAATAAATCTTATGTCGGTGTGTGTGTGTGTGTGTGTGTGTTTGTACAAAGATGCATCTCATTATCCAAGTGTCAGCTATCCTAACTGAGAAATGTAGAGTACTAGTGTGAAGTGAAATAACAAGACCTACTACATAGGGCCAGCATCAAGAGTAGGCATAGTTGGGCATGTAAGGCTCAACTGACAAGAGCCCACTGAAGTTGCTCCTCTTCACCATTGCAACCTGCTTGTTCACCTGGCTCTCTTTCTATCCCAGATAGTGGTTGTGGTGAAAAGGAGACACAGTAGATGACACTGCCTCCATGGTCACTGGCACTTGCATCACATAATATTGCCTTCATACAAATCTATAGTGCAACCACACTTGGAATACTGTGTATAGTTATAGTCATCAAACCTGAAAAAGGATATTGTAGAGCTGCAAAAAGTACAGAAAAGAGCAACCAAAATTATCATGAGTCTGGAAAGCTCCCATCTGAGAAAATATGACAGCATTTGGGGCATTTTAACTTAGAAAAAAATGTGAGTTATGGTGATATGATAGAGGTGTATAAAATTATGAATGGTGTAATAACATATCAGGAGATGCTTTTCTTCCTCTCTCATAATACTGGAATCCAGGGTCATTCAATGAGGCTGAATAGTGGGAAACCCAGGATAGATAAAAAGAAGTTCTTCACACAGCAGATAATGAAACTATGGAATTCACTACCACAAGATGTAGTGATGGCCACCTGTTCAGCTAATTTTAAAAGGGAGTTAGACAAATTCATTCAGGATAAGCTATTAACAACTACTAGTCATGATGGCTATATATTACTTCCAGTATCAGAGGCAGTATATCTCTGTATGCAAGTTGCTGGGAAACATGAGCAGTTCGGTGGTATTGCACTCATGTCCTGTTTGCGGGCTTTCCGTGGGCATCTGGTTGGTCACTGTGGAAACAGAATGCTGGACTAGATAGGCCTTTGGTGTGATCCAGCACATCTCTTCTTAGGTTCTTAATGTTTCACAAAGAGTATGGGAACATTTTAAACACCTTTGATAAAGCTGAGACCATACTAGATGCCCTGTTCCATTTTACTTATTTTCTGGCATCAATTCCTTTTTCAGGGCTTGAGAATTTAGTTGGGCAGCTAGCTCTTAGCCTGTCAACTCTCAATCTTATTGGAGATGATCTAGTGAGGATTTAAAAGTAACCTAGGCTGGTGAATACTGTTATAGCCAAGTTGTAAAGACTAATAAAGTCAGACTATTTGCACATTTCTCAGTACTAAATGGTTGATAGGAATTTACCCTCAAACCAAGGGCCCAAGAGTCCAATTAAAATTATGGCTAAACTTTATGCAAAGTATCTATTCTAACCAAAGGAAAGAGCCCTGGAAAATGATGTATTTCAAAATAACAGCTGGTTTCCGGGCAGTCCATTCCACTATTGATGACTGCTTTGTCCTCATCCATTTAATATAGAAGTGTGTGTATGCCAGGAAGTCTAAATTGTATGCAGCATTTGTTGACCTTAGACAGTCTTTTGATGCTACAGTATAGGAAAAACTGCAGCAGAATAAACTTCATCTACAAATCTAGATCGCAAACTGCAGATGCTGATTAAAAATGATATGCCAGTAACAAAACCCCATCATTTTCTATCCTATATCTTTTCCTGTTGTTTATAGGGTTGAGCATGACTATACATTTGTCTCTTTAAATTAATGATATTGTTTGGCAACTCAATGGGTATAACACCAGCCCCTATACTGATACCTTGCTCTATGTTGACAACATGGTACTTCTCTTTTATAACTAAGGGTGAAATCCTATGCAAGTTCAGGCAGAAAGAAGTCCTACAAATTCCAGCATTTCCCTGCCAGCATGGAACACTGGGGAACACTGGGAATTGTAGGACTTTTTCTGTCTAAACATGTGTAAGATTACACCCTAAATTCATTTGTGTAAATTACAGGCCACCTTGAGAAATACCTGCCTCAGAAATTCACTGAATATTAGTATAAAACTAAATGTGCCTTATTCTTGATTACCATTGCATTAAGCAGGTTAAGTCATAATTTTATTGTGGAGTTTTCTTTACCAGCTCAGGTAGTTAGTCTACATTGCATTTGTCTTAAGATCTATATTAGGAGTTCCAAAGAGCCGCAGCTTTGGCCTTTCCTAGTTTCCTGACTCCCAGAAGAGGCTTTTCAGGTGGTAGCAGGAGGAAGCACAAAAAGACCCATTGCACAACATCACATAATATTGCATAAAACACATTAAATTAACTTAAGGCGCAATCCTATGTATATTTAGACAGAAAATGGTTCTACAGCTCCTAGCATTCCTCAGCCAACTTGAAGTACATTTTTCTGTCTAAACATACATAGGATTGTGCCCTCATTGTATTTCAGAATTTGTATTTTATCATACCTATCCATACCTCGTAATGACAAACTGTTCCTACTGTCACACATATTTGAACCATTGGTATTATTTTTTTCTTATCCAGTGTGTGTTATGTGAATGTGTGAGGAAAAACAGTTGAAAATGTAGAAATGACAACACTTCTAGGAAGAACATTTTTCTTTCTTGTCCGTTTCAGATAGTAGTCAGTTGACACTGAAATAGCTTTTCATATTGATCTTGATTTTTATATGCCAAATAGGACTAAGCAAATCACAGTACTTTTGGATGAGTTTCTGCACACATGATATGTGACTTATATCAAAACTATCTTTTTAAACTATGATGTAGTTCACACATCATGGTGACAAATTGTGGGTTAATTAACCCATGAGTTGTGGGGATGTGCACCACATGTGAGCCATTTTGAATTTGTATAAATAACCTGTGAATGCCCCTGTTTGTAAGTTGTTAGCATGACATCTGAACCTAGAGTTAACCTTTGATTAGTCTAGGTGTCCCAGCAAATCTTGGATAAATAACCCATGTATTGCTGAACATGCGAACTGGCCCTATTGGTAAAAAGTAGAATTGGTCATTAAAAGCTAGAACATTCATCAGACACAATATTAATTCAATCCCATCTGTAATTTAAATCTCATTCCATATGGAGAGTTTTGTGTGTGTGATGGGGCAGGAACTAATTATTTTTATTTATTTATTATTGCATTTATATCCTGCCTTTTTTCCTCCAAGGAACCCAAGGTGGCATACATAATCCTCCTCTCAATTTTATCCTCACAACAACCCTGTGAGGTAGGTTGGGCTGAGAGTCTGTGACTGCCCCAAAGTCACCCAGTGGGTTTCCATGGTGGAGTGAGGACTAGAATCCGGATCTCCTGACTCCCAGTCCAACACTTTAGCCACTATGTCACACTGGCTCTCACAATTTCTATTCATTTAGTTTTTAAATTCAAACCTCTAGAGATTTTTGCTTACTGCTTGCCCTTAGTGTGTGTGTGTGTGTGTGTGTGTGTGTGTTTATTTGTGTGTGTGTATGTGTTGCACCAATACACTGTAGCAATGAACTGGGTATGCTCTCAGGTGGCTGAGCAGTCTCAAAGCCATGTTTGCATGTCATTTTAAGCAAAACATTCTGGTGTAATAAATCACTCCCCTTCTCCCTCTTCTTCATCCCCCAACTGCCAGGGGAGACTGATAGGTCTCGTCAGAGGTCTGAACTGATGGCTTGCAGAGTGCTTTTGAAATCAGATTGAGAGATGCATACAGCCCATCTCTGTACTGAGATGCTAAAATTAGATGCTAAAACTGTTGTGGAACTAATTGGATGCCAGACAATGACTAGATTTTAGACTATCATTACAGTTACTCTTTTTATGTGAGACATACATATATTTTAAAACTTTTCTTGTACTCCTACAGTTATAGGAATATGCTTTATTATGCTTTATCATTTAATTTTTTTAAAAAAAGCATTCTAATTCTACTGCTGATTAAAAACATCACCTTCAGACATGCTGCAATTCAGTGCATAGAAAGATATAAAGAGAATGAGCTTGCAGTCTTTCAAAGTGGAGTCATTGTGGAGCATGGCCCTGAGAAGGCCCTTGGGTTTCAGGTATGTTTTTAAATGGAGATTACTTGGAACGTCATTAGCTTCTTGCTGGTTTTGCTTTTCCCTGCACAGCTTTTCAATCTAATCTACTTGGTAGAGCTGAATGATAAAACATTTCTAACTATTTTGAGGGGCCTTAGGAATAATAGTATGTGTAGGCTGACCATAAGCCCGGATTAGCCCGGACATGTTCGGAAATCCCACCCCCCGAGCGGGATCTGGGCGGAGATTTCAAAATCCTCCCAAATGTCTGGAAAAATTGCCAGATGTGTCCTCCAGAGGTGCGCATATCAGCTACGTCATTTGCGTAGTGGCTACGTCATTAGCGTAGCTGATCTGAGCAGTTCCTGAAGAAATAGAAGACGTGCACACACCCTCCCCGCCTCGCACAAATTGAAAGGGGTTGTGGCTATTGGGAGAAGCATGGGGCACATGTGTGCTCCAAGAAGAATGATGGCTGGCCAGCTGCCATGGCAGCTCAGAGGAAGATCAGCCGCAGCAGCCACCCACCTGCGGTGGCTCGAAGGGCTCCAGACCTCTGGTTCATTTCTATGGGTTAACATGAGATGAGAAGGCATGAAAGAGGTGGAGTCAACAGGAAGGGGCTTCCCTGCTGCTTCATCTTGGTTCCCAGTTGAATTCACTCCACATGGCAAGATTCACAAGTCTGGACATGTTGAGGGGATAGATCCCACCTTAAGGTAGGGAAAAGGAGAGGATGATCCCCTGAAAAGTGTTCTTGTCTGGGATCTGATTTGTGTCATTTTTGTATCTTGGATTTTATTTGGGGTGGGGGGAGGGAGAGACTTAGAGTTTCTTTCTTTCTTTCTTTCTTTCTTTCTTTCTGTCTCTACTTTTGTGGAGCACAAACTAACAGCTGATATTTCTTTCTTTCATTAAGAACATTGGGGTAGATGGGTAGTCCTCCCTGGCAGAGTAATGGACCAGATGCTCTTGTGGTGCTTTCCTTTTTTTGGGGGCTGTTTTTATGTCATGGGGATGGCACATGTCTAGAGCCCACAGGTGCAGGATGATTCCACATCACCTCTCAAGCCACTTTAAATACTTTTAGACTTTGTCATCTGGATTAAAATTATAACAATGTTAAAGTCTGTGTTGTCTTGTGTGACTCTCAAAGAGATTACACACATAACAGAGCCATGGCAAAATAGAGAATGCAACAGTCTACTGGTACCATGATATTTTTAATCTGTTTTAGTGATTATGAATTTTGGATCTTACAACTTAACAGCTCTTAGGTGCTGAACTTGTTTTTAGGGTGGTTTAAGAAAGACCTAAAGATGGATTTTCCTTCATTTTTTCAATGTATGTTCAAAGCAGAGATTGTAATCTAAGGGGGGATCTACACTACTGCTTTTAAAGCGCTTTAAAGTGCTTTGAAAACGTTTTGAAACCTGTATATGCAGTGTGTCCTGGGCCCCAACAGTTGTCAAAACTGTTATAAAGCACTTTAAAGCAGCAGTGTAGATCCCACCCTAACACTGACTGTAAATAGTTACAAATAAATAACTTCTTAAATATTGGAATAATAGAAATAGAGCAGGAGGTTGTGATCTTATTGAGGTGTAACCTTTTGACTTGGCTGTTGTTGTTGGTTTGAGAGATTAATATCCACTAGTGTTGAAAGAAAAAGCAGAGTTTGGTCTTATTTGCTTGTGATGAAGCTTTCTGAGCTATTCAATTTTCAGCTGTGGAATGGTAATACCTACTCTTGAATACATTCAAAGCTTAATTTGCAAAATTGCTTGGTTTTTTAAGAGCATTTGTTGTGATCATTTTCTTTTTATATCATATGACTATAATAATGTTATCAACTCAGTACCACTCACCTACTTACTTACTTTTGAAGCAAGATTTAATTTTTTAGCCTTTACATAAATCTCTGCCGGCCCATAAGCCCATTTAATTGTTTTCATAGCCATTCCTATCAACCTCCTCCCAACCTGGTGCCCTCCAGATGTGTTGGACTGAAGCTCCCATAATTCCCAGCCAGCATACTGGTTGGGAATTCTGGGAGGTGTAGTCCAATACACCTGGAGGGCACCAGGTTGAAGAAGGCTGCTGTAGAAGTAGTGAAGCTGGCTAGAGATATAGGTGCTTCTGAGTTATACTCATTTAAAGAGAGCCAGTGTGGTGCAAGTGGCTAAAGTGTTGGATTGGAAGATCTGGGTTCTAGTCCCCACTCAGCCATGGAAACCCACTGGGTGACTTTGGGCCAGTCACAGACTCTCAGCCCAACCTACCTTACAGGGTTGTTTTTGTGGGGATAAAATAGAGAGGAGGAAGATTATGTATGCTACTTTGGGTTCCTTGGAGGAAAAAAGGCAGGATATAAATGCAATAATAATAGTCACAAGTGGCAAGAAAGTAGGGCTTTGAGGATGGTTTTTTCTCTCTTCTTGCCATCCTCCCTAAATTGTGCATGTTTATCTGTGGAAAGTGGTTACTAGATGATGATGACGAACGTTTAGTCAAACAGCCCTTTAAGGTAGGCCAATTGCACTAAGAGATTTTATTCTGTTTCTAAGGAATTTCTAAGGCTGGGCATGTTGGGGTGGGCATGACTACTTTAGGGTGGCCATATTGTCATGTGACCAAGACCATACCCTCTTGGGGACCGGTCATGTCAAGATGGTCCCATCTTGGGGGTTGGGCATGTTGAGGTGGGCACGCCTCCTTGATGGCGGCCATATTGTCCTCCTTTTTGGTTTCCCAAATAGGGTCACCCTAAGTATGTGCTGCTCATGGAATACCTCATTTCAATACTTTAGCACAACAATGGGAAAGAACTAACCCCAAAATTGAATATGAGTAGTTTTTTTGAAAGTATGGGAAACTGATATTATGTAAATGAAAAATTCTCAGCTTCAAGTTTCAAAAGACACAGCAAATGTCTCCATTTTTTTTTAAAAAAAAAACAACCTTCAGTTTTTAACAGCTGAAAATAAAGAGGAGAATGAGGGCTTCATCAATGATAAACTGCCTATAATTATTCAAGAAATCAGGGAAGAAAATCTCTTTAAGATGCATTTTTAGGGCCTGATTATCAGAATCCCATTTACTACTTTGGTGAAAGTGACTTACAAATACATGTCATCTGCTCCAATTACAAGAAAAGGTGTATTTACAAGCAAATTGCACGTACATACATGTCAATAACTTTGTTCCTATTGCCATATGTGGTTTGTGCACATCATATGATGTGTGAAATTAAAATGTTTTCAGTTTGTGAAAACCAAACATGACTATATATCTTTGGATTCACATTGAGGCTTTTGGACAAATGTTAGTGTCTCCCCCCCTCCCCATGACTTAGCACATGAGAGCATCATTTAACCATAATAAATGTTTTAGTAGATTTGAAATGATCCGTAGACAGAGTGATACAGCCAATTTGGTCATCTGAAAAATTAGAGGACTTTTTAGATCAGATCTTTGATATGTTTGTGGTGTGTGTGTGTGTGTGTGTGTGTGTGTGTGTGTGTGTGTGTGTGTAGAGAGAGAGACAGAGATAAAGAACAGCTTTTAGAACTGGTACATGTGTCATCTCAAAGATGGATATTTACATGTCATAGCTAGAAGTTTCATGATTTTGATTTTAGACTGAGGTGAAACTTTAGAGCTTGTAATTGTGTTTTACTAGAAGTAGTCCTTAGTTTAGTAAGCAAACTTAACTCTGTAGCAGTACTACTCACTAAATCTTGTATTAATGGTGTTGGTTATCAAATAGATATCTTAATCTGTCTAGCTATGGAATAACTTTTTGAAAGCACACATTAGAAATAAATAGTTTGAGTTAGTAATAAATAAGAAACATGCCTGTACAGATCCATAGAATCATAGAATAGCATAGAATTATAGAATCATAGAATCATAGAATAGCAGAGTTGGAAGGGGCCTACAAGGCCATCGAGTCCAACCCCCTGCTCAGTGCAGGAATCCACCCTAAAGCATCCCTGACAGATGGCTGTCCAGCTGCCTCTTGAAGGCCTCTAGTGTGGGAGAGCCCACAACCTCCCTAGGTAACTTGTTCCATTGTCGTACTGTTCTAACAGTCAGGAAGGTTTTCCTGATGTCCACCCTGAATCTGGCTTCCTGTAACTTGAGCCCGTTATTCCGTGTCCTGCACTCTGGGATGATCGAGAAGACATCCTGGCCCTCCTCTGTGTGAAAACCTTTTAAGTATTTGAAGAGTGCTCCTGCTGATGGAATGTGGGAGGAGAGCCCTGCAGCCCCACCACCATCTTCCACACAATGTTCTGGGGGATGCTCCAATTCTCCAAAGCAGGTTTTCAGGAGGCATAGGGGCTCCAACATTTTCAATAGGGAGTGGTATATAAATATTGTAAATAAATAAATAAATAAATAAATAGGGGCTGTAACAGGAGAGGGAAACTGAAAAAATATGGCACCTTCCTATTTATTCTTCTGCAAGATTCCTTCAGTGAATGAAAAGCCTTCTGTGGACTAAAGGAATCTATCCTTTAATTCATGGGAGGCAAAGCCTGGATATAACCCAAGATATTTTGGGTAAAAAGGGGTTGGCAATGGTCTAGCTAGGATAAGACCGGAAAAGTCAGGTTTTTTTTTTAAAAAAATGTATAAATAACACATGAATTATATTAACAATCTAACTTCAGACCTTGCAGATATTTGGATTACTAGAAAAGATGTGTAATGCTGACAAGTCCACTAAACTACAATATCTGGCTGCAGAATTTTAAAAGGCACCATAATTGTAGTACATTGGAATTGTTGTTTGGAGGATTTGCATTGACATGTCCTTTATATCTTGTTTACTCTAAGTCTGTGCTTAGAAGTAGGTAGTTAACAATTTGGCAAGGCTACTTGAACTTAAGAGTGTAAGGAACATACTCTTCCAATCATGCTCGTTGCATCTCTTAGAAATAGCAAAATGGAGACAGTAAACAGCTGCTACGAGAAAAGGATTAAAGGGAAATAAACGTATGTCTCAGTAGGATTATTTAAAACACACACACACACAAACTAACTGTGAAATACTTTATAGTACCAAGAACTACGTGAAATATCTCATCTGAAAATTAGAGCCCCAGATCTTTTCCTCCTAAATTAGTTTATTGCCCTCTTATTTACATTTTTTTAAAATTAAGAGACCTGAAATAGCTCCCTGTCCAGCAAGAGGAAAAGCAACATAGATATGCTTTTAGTAATTTGGGGAAAAGATGTGCAGAAATATAACTTGCAAACTTTAATCATTTTTTATTGTTTAGCTGTTCTAAAACTATTCAGAGAGAAGATCCCATACGTTTCATGATATATGATAAACATAAATGGATAGAAATCTCATTGAGGGCTAATTTATAGGTCATATCCAACTGTTTCTTTGTACACCCTGATGATAGTACCTCTCTCTCCTCTTTTATATTGAAGTGAGCCAATGCCAGGAGACAATAACTGTCTGAAAAGTGGGATAAAATGTAGTAAATAAATAATTGTAGTCCAGTGTAGCCTGTTCCGCACCTTTAAAAAGATGTATTTGATCTGCTTGCCCTAAGGACAAGGGTTATATTGAAAGTGGAACCTTCCGTTTGCTTAAGCTTTTGCGAGGCTTGGATAGTTTGTTTTCTTGACATGGGAAGGCCCAAAGTGGCAAAGTGAAGACTTGAGGCTTAACTACAGTAGAGACGTAAACTGGTGTTATGGTCCTTCCGTCTTTTTGCAGAACCCTGGAAACTCCAGTGTTGTGAGGGCATTTTCAGCCTGAATTTTCACCAAACCTTTGTTGTTACCAGGATTCATTGCAGGAAGCCATAACGGTTGAAACTTTAAAATTAAAACATGCAAGGAAGGAGGGCGTTTTTTACTGATTCCCCCTCTTTGCTGCAGTCTCCTATGCCACATCTCATGCTTGATGAGAGAATTGGATGGGGGATGTAGTGGACTGCAGCTGGAAGGAAATCCCCATTTCGTGAACAGAACTCTTTTCAAAGAAGTTAAGACCCAAGTCATTATGTTTATATTTAAAAAATGTTCCTGCATTAGTGTAATTGACTGGTTAGATTTTAATTTATATCAGTTTTACATATAATAGATTAAATTTTCAGTCCATTGCCAATTATTTAATTGCTCTTCATTTATCTTCTATTATGCCTCTGCCAATAGCTTCCATTATGGTATTTTGCATTTGTTATGCTCTGTAGAAACAGCATTCTTTGGAAGAGCGGTGGCCTTCCTTTTGTTTTCTGAGTCAGTCAGTCAGTCAGCATGTCCTGTAACTTGTTAGAGAGGTCATTTATACTATTCAGCACTTTCAAACAATCAGCCCTCTAGCCTGGGTATTAGATTCCAGGGTAGTGTTGAATTCAAACTTGCATAGGCAGCAGCAGAACACAAAGCCATAACTCTTAATCAAATTTTACTTGGTTGTGTTTTTTTACTCACTAAATCCAATCAGTTTCTAGAATACCTTCAAACAAATTTGTTGTTATACAAACCAGAGTTTAAAAACTGTCACCACAATCATAAGCATATCTACTTTAAAATTTCATTTAAATCCCCTATTCTTCAGCTCATTTGCTGTCCATAAATGGGTGTTCGCCAAGAAAAATAAAGAACTGGAACCTGCAGCAGCTTGTGGAAGTTTGTCCTTGGAACCTGCAAGAGGGCATGACTAAATTTGTGTGCTTTCTGCAGTGCTAATAAAGGGGCCAGCTTCTCACAAAGCAGTTCTGTGCTTTGTTAATCACAAACAAGGGCTTGTAATGTGTGTCCCGGAGGGATTCCTTGCTGACCTATTAGAGCTTATTCCTCTCTCTTGGCTCTGTCCCCTCTAATGTCTCTTCAGCCCAGGTAGCATGTGTGCTCGTTGCTTCTTTTTCCTTTGTCAAAATTACTAGAATAGATGACAGAAGAATGTGATAAAAGTCTTTGCCCTTTGAATCCTCTTTGGGTTTATAGCTTAATGGCAACATATTATAGCAGCCTCTCCTAACCTAGTGCCCTCTGGACTGTGTGGGAAAAACAATCCCACCGATGGGGTTTCTTATTTTTTAGCAATGTTTATAGTTCAGGGCCTATGGAACTCCCTGCTACAATAACTCAAGAGTTCCCCAAGTCAACCCTTTTCCATTCTAAATGAATTGATATAAGAGGTTCAGACATGAGATGGGCATCAATACTAGAAACAGTGTAAACTAAGAGGTTTATTATGGGATTTTTTGTACATAAGGAAATAGAGTATTATTCAAATTATAAGATGGGAATCTGAAATGTACTTACATTAAATATCCTAGATTACTATACTTAATAAGAGAATCTTCCCTTCTAATAAACTCTCAACAACAACCCCATATAATCCTTAGAGTTTACCCCAGCCAATCTCTCACAATCAGGAATGGATGTTGTACAACATTGTTCCTTTGCCTTCGGCCCCTCCTGTTGCCTCTGGCTCTTGGGATGATGATACAGTATTAGGTTCACTTGTTGAAGTTCCCCCTAGTCAGACTAAGGCCTTAGCTAGACCTACCTTCTATCCCATGATGGAGGAGGGAAGATCTTGCATTGTGATTAACGCGAGATCCCTCCTCCGTTTACACATAAGGCGCGACGACCTCAGGAAGAGAGGCGTTGTGCCCGCCATTTTTAAATTCTTTAAAAGAAGATGCAGCACACGAACGGTTGTGCGCAAAGGTAAAGTTTTTTTTAAAAAAATAACTTAATTTCCCTGCTTCCCCAACCCTACCCCTGATGGGCACAGCACCCCGTGTGCGGCTTCCGGCTCCTCGCAAGTATTCACGCAGAGCTGGGTCAAGCCACGGCAAAAAATCATGGAAAAAGCTCGTGGAAAAAGCTCGTGGAAAAAGCGGGCCCAAAGTGGAGGGCAAGATCCCGGGGCAAGGGAGGGATCATCCCTCCCTGATCCCAGGATCCCCTGTGTGTCATGTGGACGCACAGGGACGATCCTGGGGTTCACCCCAGGATTTCACCCGGTCTAGCTAAGGCCATAATCTTTCTCTGCTGCCTGCATAAAATATCACCACGTCATAGCCCGGCCTCCTGCTCCAGATTCCAGGTCTCCCGCCAGAAGATTTCTCTCATGTTGGCTTTCTCTTTTTCCAGCTCTGAACAGATCTCCCATCAGCTAACTAATAGTAACCCCGGCTCTCTGTCATCCACTTTCCAACTGTCACTAACTGTCACTCTCTGACCATTAAAGAAAAAACACCTCTTGGCCAATCATGTTTTCCATGGGACTCCCAACTGCCAATCATCTTTGCTGGCCTATCTGATCAGTCAAAACAAAGGTAACTTTTTCCCTTATAGTTTTTAAATAGTCTAAAGTAAGTTGACCAACTGTCTGGTTTTCGCCGGACAGGTCGGGAAAACGGGGGGGCCAAACCAGATCCAGTGGGAAATCCTATTAATTCATAAAATGTCCAGAAAATTTGCAGCCTCCAAGCCCCTCCCACATGGCGATCCAGGCCGTCCCTTGGCCAGTGCAATGTTGCCAGCCAGGAAAAGGAACCATCCTCCAATCTGGCCAATTTGGCTAGCTCTTTTGAAATTTATAAACATACCTGTTTGTTTTTTTATCGATTAAATTACAATTGGTGAAATCTCTGCTTTCCCAGAAGTCTGAGACCCGAGGAGAGGAAGTACAACTGTCAGGGAGCATGCTGGGAGTACTAGTTCTCCAGGCGAAACAAGTCTCTGGGGCCTGCTGGCTCCGCCCTCCCAGAGATGCCATCACTTTCTTCCAGCTCCAGTAGCTGGTCCCGGTCCCTTTCTTGCCTGGCTGCCGCTATGGGACTTGCTTCTCCCGCTGGGTGCCCCTTCCTGGCTGGGAAGCTGCTGCCAAAGATGTAAGGGAGCCAGAGAAAGGGAGGAATCGGGAGAGGCCTTTTCTTGAAGCCTGGTGGCACGTGGGGGCTCCATAGGAAGCCTTGTATTTTTTTCCACTCATTGGCGGCTTCCATTAGAGTGGAGATTTAAAAAGCCTCTATGGAGTCTGCCCCAAATAGGTCCTTTCTGGGGCTCCGTGGGGGGGAAGGGAGTCACGGGGGGGGGCACTTTTCTGGAGTCCCAGAGAAGCACCTCCTCGCTCCCCCCTTGCACACTCCCATCGTAGGGGCTTAGAAAAGGCCTGTTTGGGGCAGACTCCGTAGAGGCTTCCCCCTCCCACTTTTATGGCCACCGCCAATGAGTGAGAAAAAAGGCTTCCCTATGGAGTCCCTGCTTGCAATCAGGGTGCTGTTTATCTGTGTTGTCTCCCAGCCTTTTGTTATCCTTCCCTCCAGTTTTATTTTTTGTTTTGTTTACAGAGCAACCCTCTGTATGTTTATTCTGAATTAGGACCTATTGAGACTTTCTCCCAAGTAAGTGTGCATAGAACTGCAAGCTTTACATTTGTTTTAATTCTTGGGGACTATGTGCGTGCAAACACAAGGCTTCCATGCCTCTAGTTTAATTCTTCTCAGTGCTAGCAGATGGGTGTTAAGATGAGGTTGAGGTTTTTTAATTTGAGAACAAGAAAGCTTTGCATGTAAATATCACAATACTAGAGACAAAATACTACAGAGCAATGTACTGTTTTCAACCTTGTTCCATTTTAGATGTGTTGGTGGGGGGGGGGGGGGAGTACTGAGACTGATTTCTTAATTTCATGGTTTGATCTATATACAAAACTAAATGCAGAAAGAAAGAAAATTGAAAATTTTGAAGTATTTTGAAGTATTCTTCAAAATACTGCAAGAGCTACAAAAGTAGGAGTATATGGAATTAATTTCAGCCCCTTTCCACAGCCCCTTTCCTAACAATTAAATTTATTAACTTCTAACTAGAATGACACGTGAAATATGAATATGAATACAGAATAAAAGTGGCAAACCAAAGATCTGAAAAACTACGTGTTTAGCTACTGAATCCATTTTCTTCAACAGAAAAGAACTCAGCAAAATTAGGCTATACATTGCACTAATAACCAACAAATTAGCCTACTCCAAAACCTGAACTTTTCTGAGAATATTGTACAATCCTATATCCAGTTTTTACAGTGTGTCTCCCCACCCTAGATCTAACTCTACAGGCAAAAAATAAAAATAAAGGCATAGCTTCTACGCACATCTTCTTGGAAGTAAGTCCTATCGATCACAGGAACTTCTGAATATATATGCTTAGGATTGTGCTGTAAGGTAAACTTTTCAGGAAATAAAATTATCAGTGTATTAAAAATGAAGATTAATTTAAGTATTTATGAACCTAGCCAGACTTATTTAATAATAATTTTTTAAAATATCCACAGCTTATATTTTCTACTCTGGTGCTTGGTATTAACAATTATCCTAGATGTTTATATACATGAATCATATTATTCCTAAAGTATTAGAGAGGCAAATGCTTGCACTTATTTAATGGGAACACCACATTTCTATCACCATGATCATTTTGGGACAAATTAGGTTTCTAAAAATCCCAGGGGAAAAGGAACCCAAGGATATAAAAATCTGCTTTTCAGTCTGGGATAAGTATCTTATAAAACATAGTCAACATTGCTCATCAGGTGTTATTATTTCTTAAATAATCATTATCAAATGCTATTTCTTTAATGTACTTGTCATCCCCAGCTGATGGGGAAAGAGTGTTAAATGTTTGGAAAGGTGAGACTGTGGTAATCCAGCAAAGGATTTGCAGTCAGAAAAGATATTTAAGGGAAGGGGAGACTGTATCACACATAGTATAGCAAAAGCTTCAAAATACTGCAAAAGCTACAAAAGTAGGAGTGAATGGAATTAATTTCAGATACATTGAATGTCTCACTTGTTCTTTCGGTGTTTTTAACATCAAGATGTTGTGTAGAAGTTTTTCTTAATTGTGTGCTGTAAAATCATACATGTGACCAAAGGTATGTTCGATTGGGCATGCTCCCTTAGGGCTGGACACACCCTCTGGGGCCAGCTATGTTGGTGGGCACAGCCTCTTGGGGCCAGCCATGTTGTCCTCCTTTTTGGTTTCCTAAATATGGTCACCCTTTAAGCCTCCCTTCATAAGCCACCATAACCAAGGCAACCACAGCTGTTTAAGGTTCCATTCACAGTAAGAAAGCTAGGCCTGTGGTCTACTCAAATACATTACAGCCACACAGTGGTCACACGAGGTTTCAAACAAAACGTAAACAGTACTTTACACAGCATTTCTCTACAGAATGGAACTCCCATTAGCCTCAGCCAGGATGGCCATGATGACAGGGAATGATGGGTGTTACAGTCCGGCATATCCAAAAGCCACCAGCCTGGGAGAGGCTGTATTACAGGTTGGAGTTCATTCATCAGGGTTCTCCAATTTTAGTAGTGATGAACAGACTTGAGATATGTCCCATTGGGCAGGAACTCTCCAGAGGTAGTCCAAATAAGTACTGAGTGAGTGGAAATCAACTTATCAAATCAGAGTTCAGTAGTAAATCTTTAAGAACTGGTGCCTTTTAAAAAAAAGGGAAAAATGGGGGGAAAGGACTGGTGCCTGCATTTGCTTGTTTACCTCTTCCTTCCACATACTTTTCGGTATCAAGTCGTTTGTATTGTCAGCCTACAGGAACTGTCCTGTTTGTATGGGTGATCAGAGGTCTAGAAACAAAGCCCTATGAAGAGAGACTGAAAGAACTGGGCATGTTTAGCCTGGAGAAGAGAAGATTGAGGGGAGACATGATAGCACTCTTCAAATACTTAAAAGGTTGTCACACAGAGGAGAGCCAGGATCTTTTCTCGATCCTCCCAGAGTGCAGGACACGGAATAACGGGCTCAAGTTAAAGGAAGCCAGATTCCAGCTGGGCATCAGGAAAAACTTCCTGACTGTTAGAGCAGTGCAATGGTGGAATCAGTTACCTAGGGAGGTTGTGGGCTCTCCCACACTAGAGGCATTCAAGAGGCAGCTGGACAACCATCTGTCAGGGATGCTTTAGGGTGGATTCCTGCACTGAGCAGGGGGTTGGACTCGATGGCCTTGTAGGCCCCTTCCAACTCTGCTATTCTATGATTCTATGATTCTATAATTAATCTTATTAAAAGGGAGGCTGTTCAGCTGTGGAACAAGGTAAAAATGCTTAAAATGCTTTAACTTATTCACAGTTAAATTCAATAGGCTCAAATGGAAAATAAGCTGCTATTTAACAATTTTCTTTTTCATGGGCTAATGTCCTTGCTGGCCAAGCAGTATGATAAACAAGTCTCAAAGTAAAACATACAAAGAATGGGGATAATCTACATCTCCAGAGCAGACATAACAAAGAAGGGCATTAAGAAAAGGACCCTGATTATACATGACTACTATCTTCAGAGCTCCTTGGAACAGGAAAGGCCTTGGAACAGCATAAAAACAGAATAAATTAAAATCACATTTTTTCCTATGTGCAATATGTCAGTCTCACAGCCGACTGCTCTTTTATTGTTCTAGATGCTCTTCTGCACAGAATAATGCAGACATCAGAGATACGCTAAAGTCAAGAAACCTCCTTCTGTCATTTTGAAAATATTTTCTGAGGCCTTATATTTCTGGCCAAAAGAGTGCTCAGTGTTAGAAGAGTGCAACAAATTTCTTTTCAAAACCACTCCCTCATCCACTCAAATAATAATCCAATCTTCAATACAGAAATTGTGTTGTAAATTCCTCTTTGCACTCTTAGAGTTTGTTAAAATGGTTCTAAATTCACCCATAGTAAATCCACAGGTGAAGAATCTATCAAGCAGGCATTACAATTGTCCTGTCAAAAGCAGAGACTTAGAGGGGATCTACATGTCGTACTGAAGGCGCTTGCGTGCGCCTCCAGTGTGCCCCCAAAACGATTGTGTAGATCCTGCCCAGAAGAGACGGAGGAAGAGGCGGAGGCGGCTGGGGAATCCAGCCGCGTCCTTGCCGCCACCGCCCACCTCCCCGCTGGCCTCCTGCTGCCGGCGAAAGAGCCACCCGGGTCGGAGAGCTCGACGGAAGAAGGCAGGGCGGCTTCTTCCGCCAAGCTCTCCGACCCGGGTGGCTTATTCGCCAGCAGCAGGAGGCCGGTGGGGAGGTGGGCGGCGGCAAGGACGCGGCCGGATTCCCCAGCCACTTCCTCCTCCACCTCTTCCTCCGTCTCTTCTGGGCAGGATCTACACAATCATTTTGGGGGCGCACTGGAGGCGTACACAAGCACCTTCAGTAGGATCTCAATAAATGACAACAAATTTGCTTGAAATGCATTGATGCATTGAAATGCATTTCTGTAAAGATATTTGAATGCAAAATAGAGTACCATCCTGTGCCTAACTCCATTGACATTAAGTGAGCTTAAATTTAGCATAAAATCAGATTCTAAGGATCATCCGTGTGCGTTCACATGACGCATGGGATCCCGGGATCAAGGAGGGATCAGGCCCCGGGATCTCGCCCTGCCCTTTGAGCTGCTTTTTCCATGGTCTCGGGCTGATCTCGAGACTGCGTGGGCGGGCATCACAGTTTGTCCTGGCTCCTCGAGGTTCCTTGCGAGGAGCCGGGACCCACGCACGGGGCACAGAGCTCCTCAGTAGCTCTGTGCCCATCGGGGTGGGGTGGGGGGAGCGGGGACAATATATATATATATTTAAAAATACTTACCTTCTGCGCATGAATGCTCCTTCTTCTTTAAAACAAAAAAACAATGTGGCCGTGGTGTCGCGCACCGCGTGTAGACCAGTGCAACGACCTCACAATCATAAAATCACAAGATCGTCGCGGGTAAACCCCTTGGTCTAGCTGAGGCTGAAGACTACAATCTGTATTTAGTAACGTTTGGCTAAATCCCACAAACTGCTGAATTGTCATGTTGTCTGTCTGTCAGGATTTCATTTCAAATCTCTTAGGGCATGCTGAGACACACTGTTAGTACAGTCCTCCTCATGTCTACTCATAAATAAGCCCGACTGAGTTCAGTGGACTCATTCACGGGTATAGGATTGCATCCTAAGATGGAGTTGGAAAAATATGTTCATTTTGATGCTATAAACATCCAAAAAGTTGAAGTGATTTTGCATTACATACATCTAGATGTCATAGGAGACAACAACATAACTAAAGGATACATGCATATATTTATTTAGGAAATTTGATTCACTTTTCAGTTGAAGATTCTTAAGCCAAGGAACAATAGTTAAATCAGCATCAGGATTCAAATGTAATTAAAATAACATTCAATATCAGTTAAACCAATTGAGCAATTTCCACTATGATCCAGCAATTGTATTAATGTGTTCTTTTTCTTGTTATACAGAATTAACATTGTTTCTCTTCTCTTTTTGGTCTTTGAAAGCTCTTGAATGTGATACCACTGCCTAAAATGGGAACTTAAGCTGAGGCTCTCCAAGGATTCTCCAGTCCTACCCAACTAAACTAAGCAGGCAAATGAAGTCCTGCAGTTCATAGCTAAGCATTCATCAGTCTTGTCACATTCCAAATGCCACAAAGTTTTACAAAATAAGTGGAACAGAATCTGATATTGATAATCCTAAAAGAAGTATATAGACGTCTTTGACCTTTTTCTGGGTTTTGTGGATCACTTTTATTTAAATATAAACCAATGGAAGATACGTTTTTCTGAAGAGCACATATATGTATACATATGAAGCAAGTAAAAAGTAGTCACAATTTAGTTCTCATTAATTATCCAGCAGCTCCTGCATTGTCTTCTGTCTTCTCAGTGCAGATAAAAAGAATAGTAACTGTTTTAAGTTGCACCCAATAATTATGTATGTTCAGCTTTTATTTTGTTTTTAGGAAGGCTTTTGCCTGTTGTTAGCATTCATCCTACTTATAAAAGATTTTCTGTAGTAGCTCCACTGTAGTCAAGAACTTACACTTATAACTTACTTATTTATAACTTCTAAGAATTATACCTAAAGTTCTACAAAAGCAGACCAAATAAGTATCTATTCGCAGGTATCTAATAAGTATCTATTCGCAGTATCTATACAGCACCCATTCAAATGTTGAAAGTATTGTAAGGTAATTATAGTGGTAATCATTTATCCTTCCAATGTTGTAATACCACTCTTTTAGCTCTCAGAATGAAGCAGAGAATTCATTTGTGTTGACAATGTGTTAACTTCCAGGAAGCAGGTTGATAATTTAAAAGAGCAAGTACATTAGTAAATATTAAGGAGCATCCCAATATGAAATTTATTCACAGAATTACCTCCTCACAAAAGGGGCAACTACTTGGCATTGCCAAAACATATGCATAAAATAAGCATTGGTGGCATTACATGTCCAACAATTAGCCAATTTAGACAAACCCTTATTAAAGAGATGTTGCAGCATCCAACAGACAGGAAACAATAATTTTTGCTGAACAAGATGCAACCTGAGATCCATATACACATCTGATACAGATGCCAAGGCAGCCATCCATTGATTAGGCAAAATGGGACAATCCAGTTCCCTATTCTATTCCTGCTTCAGACTCTGTATATCATATTTATTCACCAATAATAAGTATTTATAGAGATGGATCACAGAGACAAATGATGGTATTTATGATCCTGTATTTTTATATGGGGGGGGGGGGAGACACAAAGTGGAGAGCAAGGTAACAAAATGTCACTGTTAATAGTAAACTACTGAGAAGGTCTTGTAGGGTTGAAATAGGCAAAAAGGAAGGTAAATTCAGGGCTCACCAGACATTAATCTTAGGCCCTTTCTACACCTAAGGGTTATCCCAGGAAAATGGAGGGATCATCCCTGCCTGCTCCCTGGATCCCCTGTGTGGCATTTGGATGCACAGGAACGATCCTGGGATGATCCCAGGATATAGGGCTGGTTTAGACATGCCCTTAGAATCTTTTGCAGTAACAGGCACAGGCTACAATTCTGTGCATTTCCCTGGGAGTAAGTAAATCCCATTGAATGCAATGGGACTAACTTCTGAGTAAACATTTATAAACATTCACAGTCTCTTGAAACATCAAAAGCAATATTAAAGACAACAGTACCTCTGCATGTACAGTATGTCTTCATGTCATATCTCATAGTTATCACAGGCAACTTCGTCTTACGTAGTATTGGAAAGAAAGGCTTCTGCCCACCTTTTGAACCATGAAACCACATATCTTATGAATTTAAGCACTTGCTAAAACACTACAGTAAAGATAATCCTAAGTGTATCTATTTGGAAATCCTATTGAGGCTCATGCCTGAGGCTGAGTAAATACTTATGTGTAGGGATTGCAGCCTGATAACACAATCGTATGTATGTCTACTCAGAATCACATCCCATTAAATTCAATGGAACAACCCAGATAAGTGGGTGTAGGCTTGCAGCTCGAACAGATGGAGAGGAGATGATAATATAAGCATAACCGAGAGAGGAAGGGGTCACTGCATCGGGACTGAGGGATCCATTTCCCCCACCCCCTTACGGTTGGGATCAACCATGGCTGGAGCGAACGGGCCCTGGGGGAAGAGGGGGGGGAGAAAAAGAGGGGGAAGGGAGGGAAAGGGAGGAGGGTGAGGGGAGGGTGAGGGTGGGATTATGGTTGGGGGGGAGTTTTTGTTGTATTAAGTTTAAGTAATGTGTTTATGTGGGTGGACACAAAAGGGATCAACAAAAAAGAAAAAAGACAGAATATGGATAAGAACATTAAGTTATCAACACTGAATGTTAAAGGATTGGGGCAGTAGTGAAAAGGATAGAAATGATGCTAAATAAGGATAAAGCAGACATTATTTTCTTACAGGAAACACATCAAATAAAAGATAGAAAGAATGAACTTAAGTTAAGATGGGCAGTGACATATGAGAAAGCCTTTGGTACTTCAAAGAAACGGGGGTGTTGCTATTTTAATATCAAATAAACGTGGATTTAATGTATTACAGATTAAAAGGGATGTAAAAGGTAGATTTCTTATAACAGGGGCAAATGGCGGGGGAATATTACACACTGGTCAATATCTACGCCCCAAATGAGAAGCAAATGGAGTTCTATAAAGAAGTGTTTAGAGAGATGAAGGATATCCACAGAGGACATTTAATAATAGCTGGAGATTTTAATATGGTTTTGGATAAAAGGCAAGATAAATTGAATCCTACTACTGGGGAGAGAAGACATTACAGCTTTAAAAAAATGGATGGATAAAAATGAATTGAAGGATGTATGGCGATGGTTAAGGGGAGGAGAGAGAAGATATACCTTTTATTCACCAGTTTTTAAGAGCTTCTCCAGGATAGATTATATTTTTGTTTCAAAAGGTTTAATCTCCAGAGTTAATAATACGGAGGTGGGAGTTATTAAGGTAACAGACCATGCATTAGTAAATATGGAGTTCAGAGTTAGAATTATAAAGAAGCAAAAAGATGGAGGATGAACAGCAAAATATTTAAATATGATAAGATAGTGGAAAAGATAGAAGAGGAATTATGGGAGACATGGGAGATTAATGATAATGGGGAAAGTTCTCAAGCAATTGTAAATTAAGAAGACAACAAGAGGAAAAACAAAAAAAATTAGAGGAGGAAATTAAAAAATTGGAAGAGGAGTATTTGAAAAATAGAGAAAAACAAATTTTGATAATATTACAAGCAAAGAAAAAGGAACTAGAAAATAAGAATATAGAGGAAGTCCAGAGAAATTTGGTTTATTTAAAAAGGGAATTCTTTGAGAATAATAATAGAAACTCTAGAATGTTGGCCAGGGCCACGCAGTCAAGGAAGGCAAAGAACACAATAGGGACAATTAAAGATAAAACAGGGAAAATTTGTAATTTAATGAGAGGGAAAATAGAAATATTTCAAGAGTTTTATCAAGGGCTTTATGAGGCAGGAGATACATCAGCGACGAGAATTAGAGAATATATTGAAAAAACATATAAAGATAAGATTATGGGAGGAATATAGGGAACTAATGGAAGGATTGGTGACGGAAATGGAAATAGAGGGGGTCATAGATAAGCTAAAGGGAGGGAAATCCCCAGGGGTAGATGGATTGGGACTGGAGTACTATAAAACCTCTAAAAAAATATTAGTTCGGAAATTAATGAAATTATATAATGGAATAATAAAGGGAGATATGATCCCGCCATCGTGGGAACAGTCATTAATAGTATTAATTCCTAAGCCTGATAAAGATTTAACTGTTCCGGATTCATATAGACCCATATCATTAATTAATCAAGATGCAAAAATTTTAACAGCAATAATGGCAAAAAGAATGAATACATTTATATCTAGATATATTGGAAAGGACCAATGTGAGTTTGTAGTAGGGAGACAGATGCATAATTTAGTGGGAAGATTATTAAATATATTATATTTATTAATATAATAAAAAGGAAGAAGTTAAAAGCGGGAATAATTGCATTAGATATTTTTAAGGCCTTCGACTGCGTCAGCTGGCAAGCATTAAAAATCATAATAGGAACAATGGAATTGGGGGGGGAAATTTAAAGGATTAATAAACCAGTTATATTCACAAAATGTAGCATCAGTGGTGGTAAATGATGGGATGACAGAACAAATACTACTTGCCCGAGGAACAAGACAAGGTTGCCCGCTCTCACCAGTCCTATTTGTATTAGTTATAGGGGTCTTGGCAAATGTAATTAGAAAGGATAGAAACATGGAGGGGATTGGGAATGAAGATGAAATTAAGATAAGCATGCTTGCAGATGACACATTACTGACAATTAAGAACCCTTTGGAGAAAATGGATCGGATAAAATACCATCTGAGGGAATTTGGGGAAATGACTGGATTACAAATAAATTGGTCAAAGTCAGAAATGACGCTGTTTAATTATAGCAAAGTAGAAGAGAAGGAATGGGAAAAGGAAATGAAAAATAAACTAAAAGAAACGATTAAATATTTAGGAATTAAGATTACAAAAAAATTGGGAAGATATGGAAGAGAAAATTTTTAATAGTTTAAAGCAAGAAGTAAGAGGAAAGTTAGAGGAATATAAAAAGATAAAATTATCATGGTTTGTGAGAATAGCGTTGATAAAAATGAGGATTTTACCAGAAATTAATTTTTTATTTAGAATGTTACCAATTAAGATATCGGAAAAGGAAATAAAGAGCTGGCAAATTATGGGTAACAATTTTTGTAATGGAGATAGGAAAGCAAGGATTAATAAGAAAATATGGTACAAAATGCAGAGAACAGGGGGATTAGGGCTCCCAAACATTAAATTATATTATGTAGCAAATCAGTTGAGATATGTAATAGAGAGTATAATAGGAATAGGAGATTTAAAATTGGTTAGAGGAAAAAAAGGGGAAAGGGTTAGATTGGAAGTTAGAAAATATATTCTTTAAGGACCATAATTCAAAGTGGAGGAGGGAAATTGAGAACCCTCTCTTAAAGAATGTGTTAGAAATATGGCGAATATATAAAAGGAAATTGGTTCAAGTCATTTCCCCAATAACACCGGTGGTGAGGGAGTTTCCTGAAAATTTAAAAGACGGATTGGTAAAGAAATTAAAAGATGAGAAAGTACTTAAAATAAGAGATTGGATGGAGAAGATGGGAACTAAGGAAGAAATAAAAGAAAAATTAAAAGGCGGAAATATATCATGGTTCAATTGTATCCAAATGGAACAATGGAAATAAAAAAAGGGCTAAAGGATAATAGAGATTGCAGAAAGAATACTAAATTTGAGGATTTGATCTTACAAAAAGAGAAAGAAAAAGAAGAAAATTAATTCGATAAAAGGATTAATGAGTGGAATATATAAGATATTATTGGAAATGGAAACTCAAGAAGATTCTGTTAGGATGGTATGGGAAACAGATATGAATGAGAAAATAGAGCAACAGGACTGGGGGAGGATATGGAAACAAAGAGTGTTGAAAAATATGTCTGTAAGGATAAAAGAAAATTATTAAAAGATAATTTGGAGGTGGTATTTAACTCCAATAAAATTAAACTTAATAAATAAAGAGAACTCGATACTTTGTTGGAGGGGATGTCAGGAGAAAGGAACGTATATACATATGCAGTGGAATTGTGAACATGTACAAAAATTATGGAAAATGGTGTATAGAGAAATAAAAAAAATAACTGGAATGGATTTAGAAGAAACACCAAGTGTAGCATTATTATCAATGTATGGAAATCTTAAATGTAATCAGATGGAAAAAGAATTAATAACAAACCTGTTAACAGCTGCAAGGTTAATGATATCCAGAAATTGGAAGGTTCAAGGAGATTATGATATAGAAGATTGGTATAAAGAAATATGGGATATTGCTATAAATGATAAATTAACATGTAATATTAGATTTAGAAGGGGAATAATAAAAAACAATGATTTTGAAGAGATATGGAAATTGTTCCTAGAACATGTATTGTTAAAAGGGAGAGGAACACCACCAGAAGATTCAATGCAATTTTGGAAACTAGAATAAGATCCCAAGGGTGGGGGGCACTTATTAATGTGAGTTAGTTAAGAAGTAGAATGTATAGCTAAGAAATAAGAGGAATGTTATGTTTGTATATGATTTATTATGTGTTGTTGTTAAATAATAAAAATTATACTAAAAAAAAGGATTGCAGCTTGAATAGCTTATTTTTCTGTTCTGTTGTCTGCTTAAAAGGATAATTGAAGACAGTTGATTGAAATAAGAATAATATGGAAAATAACAGCTAATTATTATAAGTCTAAGGTACAATTCAATAGCTAATGCTCATCTGGAACATTATGTTCAGACTAGTGAGTGATCTCATCTTTTTTTTTAAATGAAGTTCAGAAAAGGAAAACAAAGATGGCAAGATTATTTTTATCCCAAAGGGAGATGAGACATGATAATATTATATAAGGGAAGGTAAAGTGCATGTGCTGCTCTCCCTATATGAAATACAAGAACTAGGAACATGCCATGATTTCAACAATAAGGAAGTATTTATTTTTAGAAGCATACAGGCTACGGCCCAAAGAAATATATGCAGTGTACCATGCAATCTTATCCATTGCTGTGCATCGAGGTTCAGGTTGTGACACAAGCAAAGAGTTCTTTGCACCAGGAAGTCTAAAAGAATGTTTCCATCTCATTCATGCTTCTGTAAATTTGAAGATACTGTTGGTGGATCTAATGCTGGCGGTCTGCCAGTAGAACCAAAACTGCTGGTAGAAAGGATTTCCCCCTGCAGCCCCCTGGGCACCCACCATGCCTGCTCCAAAGTTGGGGGATCCTTGGGAGCAGATTTGGGGAGCATATTGGGGTTCTAGGCAGGAGGAGAGTAGGAGGAATCCATACCACGTGAGCAAAAGTTCACTCATGTGACACTGGATTTAACCCTGTAAAGTGTTCTATATGGATCTGCTCCTAAAAGCTAGGCAGCCTTATTTGCAGACACTGGGCAGTGCAGTGGTCTATTTTTTAAAGCATCAGCTTTAAAGCTCCTCAGAAGATTACTGATCAAAGTATGCAGGAGACACATGTTTAGGGCCTAAAGACTGGGGCAAGGTAGAGATTCTCAAAATAATGAACAAATTGTGGGAAACTAAAGTGAATGAGACAGCATGAGAAGAAGCGTGCTTTTAATAATAAAGTATATGTGGCACAGAAAAGGAGTGTAATTCCTTTGCGGCAGGGTTTTGCTATTTTATTGTTTTACTATGTACAGCACCATGTACATTGATGGTGCTATATAAATAAATAAATAATAATAATAATAATAATAATAATAATAATAATAATAATAATTTGGCTCTTAGAATCTATTGCAAAATATCCTCTTATTGCAAAGCTTGTAATGTTTGTCACTCTTTTAGCCCAGTTTCTGCTCTATCATTTTTTCCTAAATCCATGTGAATTTACTATTTTAGCAGAAATAGTTATTATACCCACTCTTTCTTTTAGAAAGCTCAAATATGCTTATATGGGACTCCCAATAATTTCCCCACCAGTGCCAGATTGGGCCTATACCTGCTCTGCTTCAACAATGATATAGCACCAGATGCTCCAAGACCATTTAAATCTATCAATAAGTTAAATAGTATTTTAACTCAAACAAAGTTAAGTTTATAAAAACTAGGATCTGTATTCATGAAAGTAATAGCATATTCTAGGCACTAAAGTACACTTAAGCATCAGCATAATACTGCACCTAAGAAACTAGTTACACAGCACATGGTTAGGCACATAGTAAGTATTTGCAGGCTCAAGAACAAATGCTTGCATTCCTTACATATAACTGAAATGTTAAACATTCTTGTTTTCCTACAGATACTTAATATTCTAACCCAGGGATCCCCAACCTTTTCAGACTAAGGGCACATCTGGGTTCATTTTGGGCCTGTGGACACAGCCACAGAATGCCTAATCGCTTTGGCATCTACCTGTCGTATCTATCAATCTTAGGCTGCATCTTATTTAGCAAAAACTTTTGTTTCATGATTATTTAGGGTGACCATATGAAAAGGAGGACTGGGCTCCTGTATCTTTAACATAGAAAAAGGAATTTCAGCATGTGTCATTTGTATATATGGAGAACCTGGTGAAATCTCCTCTTCATCGCAACAGTTACATCTGCAGGAGCTATACTAGAGTGACCAGATTTAAAACAGGGCAGGGCACCTGCAGCTTTAACTGCTGTGATGAAGAGGAAATTTCCCCAGATTCCCCATATATACAAATGACACCTGCTGAAATTTCCTTTTCAATACAACTGTTAAAGATACAGGAGCCCTGTCCTCCTTTTTGTATGGTCACCCTATATTATTGGACACCAAAACATCTCTTTAATAAGGATTTCTCTGATTCAGCTAATTGCTGGTGGTGCAATACAACTAATCCTTCATTTAAACATACTTAGTGTCAATATCCAATAAATGTGGGGCATCCAGAATCCTTAAAATAAGAAATCAAAGAGTTCCAGGATTTGGCCAGAATTACTAAACACCTCAATTTAAAGAAATCCTTCAGATTTCAATGAGACTGCTGCTTCCTTAAAAGTATTTATATAGGACCAGGGTAATGATTACTTTGTTGGGCTGCTGAGATTGCATGTTTCTTAGGTGAAGCTACTATTACTCCCCTCACATTGAAGTCTAACATTGTGCTAAAAATTATTTGCAAAATTCTGATGTTATGCATTATACTACACTCTTAGACAAATAAAAGTTTTGCCCAGGTCCTGCTTTATTATTTTATTATACTCTTGAGTTGTAAACAGTGCAAGGGGTATTTTTGCTTATAAGAAATGCAATCAGTCAGGTTAGATCAGCCAAGAAAATAAATTTGATAGAACTGTACCTTTTGTATCGTAAACTGACATGTTAGTCCTAAATATATTATCTGAATGTATATTCTTCTGAAATCAATGGGACATACTCTGAAGCAATATATTTATGATCAGAAAGCAAGTTAGCAAATTCGTTTTCAGAAATCATTTTTTTTACTTGTCTCTCCCTTTTTTTTTAAAAAAAAAAGGTGAGGCCAGATTAGTTAAAGTCAAAAGCCATTATTGTTGACATGTCTTTTCTTCAAGTCCTATTAATAATATAAATTAAAGGAACTTCTACTTCGATAAAGTTGCAACATAGTAGATTCAGTTAGGATTTTTTATTTTAGCCTCCGAAGTTCACTATCTAAATATTTAGACAGAAATATTAATCCAGTAGAGTAGCACATAATAAGTGCTCGCATATTAGACCCCAAAGCAATCTGGGGCATTTTATTTCTATTCTAGACAGTAGTGCACAAGCAGAACTCTGCTCATGCAACAGGACTTTCTCCTGCTGCTGCTCTTGCCTCAAAAGTCTGCTCCAGAGAATACCTCAACAATTTCCAGAGCAATTTTTAGGGTCCACAGGGGGCGGTGGTGGTATTTCCCCACCTCATTCCACTAGTTCTTTCAGTAAGACAGCTTACCTGGATTTCACTCTTTGCTAGAGGCCTAGTTTATCTGTTCCTACAAAACATCCAGTGGCACAAGAACCAATTAAAATCCCAGATCCAATAGTTGGAGCCTGTTGAATCCCGTCCACTTTTAGGATTGGGATAACTTTACTGTCCGAGAAACTGTTTATGTAGTATGTACATATAACTAGTATTATATCCCATAAAATTAGCAGATTTCCACTCATTTATTCATTGGTGAAGTAAGTAAGCTGGGACCTGGACAAGATCTACACTACTGCTTTATAATGGTATTGAAGTGCACTGACAACTGTTGGGGCCTATGACACATCTACACCAAACAGGATATAACACCATGAAAGCTGCATATGGCATGTGTCATGGTCCCCAATAGTTGTCACTGCACATACCACTTTCATAGTGCTATATCCTGCTTGGTGTAAATCCAGCCCTGGTGTGCCAGATGAGTCTTTAATTGCACCATTGCCTTGTCTCATTAATAGAATGTTATGGGAGATTGGAATGTTGTCTTCTCCCGCCCATAACCCTCCTCTCTTTTCACACCACTTCTTCCATCTTTTTTATAACTGCATAAAATCCGTTAAGAAAGAAAAGGCAAATTACTGCACAATCCTCTCTGTCAGGAAGCACTAGGAGCCCTCTAGCTGGAAGCATCACAGATGAAGCAGACTGAACTGTGAATCAGCAAGTCCTTAGGTTGAATCTTGCCTCTGTTGAAACTTCACTTGGTGGCTTCTTGCAAGCCACTCTTGGGTTTCATCTTTTCTTCCTAGGAGTACTAATATTGACCTATCTTACAGAATTACAAGGATTGCAGCAAAATCAAGTGCACTTTAGAGCATGCTTTGAATGCTCTGAAGTGCTAAGCATTATATACCTAATCTTAATCACATTTACATGGATGCAAGTTCCACTGAAATCAAATGATTTCAAGCAATTTCCAAGCAAATGAGCCTTTAAAACTGAAGTGCTGGTGCATGTTTGTACTTTTTAAAAGCAGAAGCAAATTCTCTACTTGTGCTGAGCCAGTTGTTCTTCTTTTGCCAGGGATGATATTATGCCTTTTGAACTGCAATGATGTTATTGCACTCATTGGTAGGAATTGCAGTCGAAATTGGCTGCAAAATATTAGCGACTGTTGAGAAAGGTTTGTAACCTTTTTCGGCATATACATGTTATGATTTTGCTTAACATACTGTCTATTTTTATGTGGAAGAGAAGTGTCCTCCCCCCTTCACTCGTCTTTCAGAAAACTGGCAGGATCTAGCTTCTACCTCTTTTCTGTTCTCGGGGGTCGTCTGGGAAGGCGTCTGCACATTTCTGATTTGCTGAAAATTGCAGAGGGCTCGTCCTGGGCAGAGCCTGGCTGTGCTGCTGCTGACGCGTGGCTCTTGCTGCTGCAGCTGCTGCACGTCCCTGTGACGTGCTGGAAGCAGACTTCGATCCCCAGTCCCGACTCTTGCTTTCGCTGCTGCGCCGTTTTTGACAAGGTATGCATTTCTCCCTCCTTGCGCTTGTTTCTGATTCTCTTATTGTTTTGCCAACGTCATCGCTGCAAGGCAGATCTGGGGGTAGAGATTTGGGGAAGCGCACGGTGTGTGGGGGGGCTCTAAGGCCTTCGCCTTCGCCTTCTGCTCAGATTTATTTAAGTCTCCTGTGATGTATGTTCTAGAAGCCATTTTTAAGTTAACATTTGGCTATGGAAGATTTAGAATGGGGTCGTTCTGTAGGACGCCGACATGGTGGGGCAGAGTGGGTAGGTGGGCAGCTAGCTATACGTGCGCTCTTTCCATGCCGAAGTGCTTGGAAGGAGGGGGAGACAGAGAGCGAGAGAGACGAAAGTCGCTTTTCATAGCCCCCGTCCCCCTCCCCGAACAAGGAGGGCTGTTTTGCGTCTGACTCCTGATGGTCGCATTGATGCTGGAGATATTAGCAGGGTGTGGGAGATCAGGGTTAGATGGCCCACCGACTGATTCATTTGCTAGCGCCGCCGGCCAAGGGCTTCATTCTGACTTGGGGGGGGGGGACGCAGTGTGTGTCCTCCAGCGAATGTACCCTTAAGATGGGGCTGAGGAGGAGAGAGGGAGCAAAAAGCAGCCGTGACAAGGGCTTCGGTAGGAAAACCATGATCTGCATTGAATCCAGTGCGGGGAAGGAGTATATGGGGCAGGCTGCAGCAGGGCGCCAACGGAATGGCAGAAGTCTCAGGGTGTGCGCGCGCGCGCGCGCGTGCATGCGTCGGTGGAGAACGGCTGAGGAAAAGGTGCTGCTGGTAGTGGGCTGTGCACGTGAGCTGACCTTCCCCCGCCCCATGTTAAATGATGGATGTCGCTCTGCAGTGGCTCCCCCCTTTGGAGTTTACCGGAGGCTGTGGAATAAGAAAGTCACGTTGTTACGGGGTGGCGGCGGCTGTGGTGGTGTGTTGCTGTCGTCACTCCTTAAACCGCTAGTGGGGGAAGAGGAATGCCAATAGAAGATCAAGAAGTCATGCAGAGTCAAAGTTGGGGAGGGCGGAGACGAGGGGCAGGGGCTGCTTGGGGTTCAACTGTTGCTCGAACGCGCGCCCTGCACGCAGCTCGACTGTACGCCACCCTTTGGGAAAGGGGTCACTTAGCAAAAACCGCAGGCAAACCTGCATGAACGTAGGTTACATCGCGAAGCTTTGCCCTACCTGTCTGCCGTGCCCTTTCCTTCCGCCGCGAGCCGGTATTTGGGGTGGGATGGAAGGGGGGGGGGTGAGCAAGTTGTCTTCGCCGGCTACAGAGCCCAGTTGCCCTCCTCTTCCTAGCTCTGCACAGAAGTGCCTCACCTCGCAAGACCACCGCCATGCTCCTCTCTTTCCTCTCAGCCTTTCACTTACCGCCGTGCGAGTGGGGGCGGATGCTCTTACTCTTATTTCTACGGAGAGGCTGTTCCGACTTGTCATTCCTCCCCCCCTCCCCGATGCCTCTTTTGGTGCCCAAGTGCGGCCGTGGGATGGTGGGATCTCCGAGCGGGACTGGCCATTTGCATGTCTTCCACGATTATGTCTGTTAAGTATTGGCACTCGTGGTTCTGGTAGTGTTTTGTTTAGTGGTGGGTTGGTGAAATAAAGGGACGTGGGTGCGCTGTGAAGAAGTAAACGAATACGACCCAAACTTCTCTAAAACTTCTACGGCGGTTTTGCACCCACAGCAAGAGCACGTCCGATAGGGGAGACGTGAGTGGCTTCATCCCCCCCCCCCCCATGCCGCTGTAAAGACCATGTGGACAGCGCCGGTGCTTTCCTGCCACCCCTTTGCTTGACCCAAAACGGTGCCTTGTGTCACTGCTGACCTGCTGGGTTCCTTTCGACTTGGCTGCTCCTTGGCAGAGTCCGCTGGTGGTGGTGGTGCAGACACTCGGTATGCCCCCGCCCCCCGAAACTCGGCTTGGTATCTTGCCCCGTCGTTCCTCGCCGCTGGGCTCCTGCTTGTTCCGTCTCTCCCCTCCCTCCCTACTTAGCCTCTCCCCAGCTCGTGGCTTCTGCAATGCGGTGGGTGTGGTTATATAGTAAAGTGTAGATCTGGACCTCTGCAGTGGAAGCGCTGTCTCCTCCTTTTGCATTTCCAATCCCAAGGTCCCCCTATGGCTGTGTGTGTTCCGGCTGCGGAGTGGAGTTCGAAGTTGGACAAGAAGAGGCTCCTGAGGGCTTAAACGGAAAGATCGAGGGAAACAGCTGGTATTAATCAGACGTATAGGATTCCGGGGGGGGGGGGAGGCAGAGGAGAGCCAGGCAAACTTTTACGCTGGGAATCAGCATATGGAGCATTGGGTTTAAATCGTGGGTCCTGGTTAGAAGTGTTACGTTCCTGGTTTCTGTGCTACTTTTAAAGAATGACTCAGAGGTTCATTGCCACAGTTTATTTTGCTCGCAAAGGTAAACGACTGCAGTGAAGCCTACATTCTGTGATAGTTAACCATACATGTAAGGTGTTTGTCTGTTGTATTACAAGTGGTAATAATACCCACTAGTGAAGCTTTGTGGGCTCGCAGAAGAGAAAGCTGTTAAGTATTTCAGAGGGTGTGGTTTTGCTATAAAACTTTTGCCAAAGGTATTTTAATTGGTTTTATGTCACCTCTATCTCTAAACATGTCATTGCAAAGGAGATTGCTTCTGATAAAAACACGAATCTATAAACCTTGTAATACAGACTGGGTTGGGGTTTTGTTTTGTTCTCCATTTTTTAGTGTATATATATATAAAAACAGTGGAAACGGTCGGCCTAATTTTTGTACCTTGTTTCATTTTTGTAGAAATTTCATTAATTTCTATAAAACATGCAGTTAGCTGATTTACTTGATATATAAATTAAACTTTTATCTGGATGGGTAATATAGGCCTTCTATGTCATAGTTTAATTGCTTATTTATTCTTGTCCTTGAAAAGACAGTACCCTAATCAAATTTCATATTTAGTTGTTTATATAATTAAACAATAAATACAGAATTAATACAGGTAATATGGAGGTTCATTGCTTATGCTGACTGATTCTACAGTTTTACCATTTAAACTAAATGGGACTCACTTCTGAACAGACAAGCATAGGATTGGATGTTAGCTACCTAGTTGCATTCTTCATCTACGTTTAACTTAACTGGTGGCTTTTAATAGCTTAAAAGTATAGTTTTAACATGTTGCTTTGCATTGTAGTCTGTAAGTATTATATCAATATTTGGCTTAGTATAGAGGCTAAAAAGTAAATATCTCTTGCTAACCCTACCATCCCAGATCTATTAACTTCCATTTAAAATGTATCATATTTAAAAATGTAGGTGATATTACCATACAATCTTTTACATGCATACTGAAAAGTTAGCCCCATTCGGTTGAATGGGACTTAACTCCCAGGTAAGTTTGTGTTTTTAATAACCTAATTTAATGGAACCTGGAGCTCTGAAACAGAAGTAAAATTGATACATCCTGATGTAAAGGCAAACTATCTTGATTAGAATGAAAATCAACTGCTATAAGTTTATTTTGCTAGTTTTCACTGAAATAGTATGGTTGTCAGCAAGGTTGTAACCTAGTGTGGCTCTTCTGCTAGTAATCACAGTGGTGAATGAGTAGAATCGAAGCATAATCTTAAATACATTTTGGGAGGCAAATAAACATTTTGTCATACTTTCAATCATATTGTTGTTGTTCTTCTTCTTTATACCACCATCAGTGTACATGGTGCTGTACATAGTAAAACAAAATAGTAAGACCCTGCCGCATAGGCTTACATTCTAATAAAATCGTAATAAAACAATAAGAAAGGGAAGGGAATGCACCAAACAGGCACAGGGGAGAGTAAAACAAACAATATAAAAGTAAGGTCAAAATCAGGTTCTAAAACCTTTAATTACTGCTTTGATTGGCTTTGTTTTTAAGCCATCATTTCAGTATGGAAAGTGATTACTTGTAAAATTAGCTGCTACTAAGGAAATGTTTACCAGGTTGTAAGGTAACTGATGGGACCTTAGTTGCTACTGTTGTCTTATGTTGTGGAGGAAGAGGGTGGAGACAACAGAGACAACTAGAATTGTAGCAATGAAGTCCTAATGCTGCTCTGGGCATGACATCACTTTGGCTCAAGGAAATTAGGGTGGGGCTGTGAGACAGACTGTCTGAGCCATCTTTATCATAATACATAATATGTTCAATAAATGAGATTACTGTTGCCCTATTGGCTATTCTTTCGAAGGAAGGGAAAATAAAGTTGGTCTGTGTTTGCTTTTGACTAGAGATTTCTCCCCAATAATATTCTGAAAACTTCATTATTTGATAAAGTATGGGAATAAGCAATTGATTTACACAAAACATTTCCTAAAGTATATGTCTGTAACAACATTAAGTAGATTTCTTTTAAAATCAACTTGCGTTTAACATGCTGATATGTATTTAATAAAACTAATTTTGAAATACATTATTCATCCAAGAAGGGAGGGAGAGAGAAGATTACTCGTAAAGACCATTGTTGGGACAAAATACATTGTACAAGATTATATGGTTTATCTATGATTGTGAATGCACCAGTAAGAACTGCTGACGGGATGAAATGAGTGTATGTTTTAGAATTCTTGTTGTGTTATAATGGAAATATTGTCAAACTGCTGTGTGTGTGGTTAAAATTATGAATGTTTTCTTAAAACAGTGTCAATCATTTTTCAAATACATTGCAAACTTTGCTGTGCTACACTCCCAATTAAATCAAATGAAGCCACTTTAACCTCAATTTTTTTATGTATAGGCTTGCAAGCCCATGTTCTAAGTCTAAATATGGAGAGAAATTTCTCAACCTGTTTGTTTTCTGAAAGCTTTTAATCATGTACAAGTTAAGCAAGATGTCTTGTGACTGTACATCTATCAGTATTTCATAATATTTCCCCAAGCCTTTAAACTATTATTTTTTTACAAACTGAAGGTAAACACACAAGTACAACTGTGCAAATATGATTACTTTCCATCTGTGACTAGTACTTAGCCATACTTATTTCACTTGATTGTGTTAGTATACTAGTAATATTGATGGATTGCTTTCATCAAAAGTACCCAAGCTGTAAAAACACCAAGAAAGGTATGCTGGGAATTATAAGATGAGAAAAATGTCAACTGAAATTAATCTTCACAACAGTTTGTTATTGTTTGTTTTGTTCATACTTTAGCCTTAAGTTTTCAGCAGTTAAATAGAATCCTTAAACATGCTTATTATTTTAAGATAGTATATTCATTCACTTTTTAACCATCTACTTGTCCTAGAGGAAAAATAAATGGTGATATAACCATTTGCAAAATACCTTTTAATGCAAAATATGTCTCTGTATCCTTAAATTAATTTTTGATAAATATGAGGACTGATTTCTCAAATCTGTAACAAAAAGGAATCTTAATGATTTTTCCCTTCATCTTAATGAGTAAACAAAAAAACAAGTGTAGTCTGGAAGATAGCAGTTCTTTATTTTTAAAAGGTATAAAACCTAAAATGGCATAATGTGTTTTATTAAGATAGTGGACATATTGATTCTGTTTTGTGAAGATGAAGTTCACAGACACGTAATGGCAAAAAGGCTTGTTTTTCAGTGTTTTTGACATAGAGGAGAAAAATAGGCTGTAGGAAGAAATCGTTTCACTCGTCCATATGGCTTTGGCAAGGGAGTCCTGCACACACTTACTGTTCTACTTCCTAGCATTACTAATAATTGTCACTATGGGCATTGGAGAAGAGGGACCTCTAGAGTAATATAATACATTGGATGCCTAAAAAGCTGGAAGTGGTCAATTCTGAGATCGTATCACCATATAATATATGTATGAACATTCACTGTCTTTCTCTACAAATAGTTGCATACCTTCAACACAATCGATTGGATTATCATTTTACTTGATAACTTTTGTCTATACTAACAAAGTCGGGGTCACAGTTTAAAGTGATCCGTCCAAACTATTGAGATAAAGTGGTTGGTTATAGCATCTGATCTAGTCAAATATTAACTTCCGCAGTAGCTTCTAATTATAGCTTGAGGTGGCGATCCAATCCATAATATAAACTGAAATTAGAACTCACCACCTTCAACAATATGGTGAAGTGTCCTCACTAACCACTTACGTAATACACATGAAATATCAACAAAATGTAGCACAGCTGACCATTTCTGAAGAAAAATTAGTTATGGGTAGGATAGCAAAAATATTTCTCCCACGTCTTACTATATCCAATAAAACAATTACTCCTGTACTCTGGTTGGCCATTTTACTTCTTCCAAAATTTTATAGAAAAGGTTTTCACCTGAACATAAAGAAACATAAATCTAAGTCCTTTCTAATTCATAAGTTCGAATTCATAGCATATGGTCTGGTTTTATGCCTCACTGATAATGTCTATTAAGAGGAACAATTTGGATTGGTTGATGCAATTCATTTCCACACAACAGGTTGTATTCAACGATGGCTTTGCACTAATAGAATGTGCTTCAGTTCACACAAGGTGAGGCACCTGAAGTTCAGTGGCACCTTCTGCGCTATATTCCATGCTGCTCCAGAGGGTCCCAACTGTCAGGAGCAGCTTTTCAAGGTCCATGGGAAGCTGCATTGGTTAGGACAAATCAGCAAAAATCAACTTCTTCTCCTTGCACAAGTGGAAGTACTTTTTGCTAGTGCACAGCTACCATTGGATACAGTCCTATATGGGACCAGCTGGCATCATTGGGCATTTGCTGAGGCCCATACCTCAGATGGGGGTGCTCACTGCCATCCCATGGAATTCTCGGGTACTGTAGCTGCTAGTTTGCCTGCCCTCTTTGAGTAAGCGAGCAGTAACAGGAGAAAGGAGAAGAGTAAAAGCAGGCAGCACTTTCTTTGCTTGCTCCCTCTGAAAGTCCATGGGATTAGGCTCAGCAGAAATGAGCAAGCACAAGGGGCATCACCAACAGTGAGGAGGAGACAGCCCAGTCAGGAAAGAGGGTTCATTGAGGACATCTTGCCCAAGAGCCCACAAAAGCTGGATCCAGTACTGACTGTTTATGGCAGGGGTGCATGGGTTTCATGTTGTGAATTTTAAACTTTTTTTTTTTTACATTTCTTTTCCTATGTTTTAAAATGTATGTTTTAAACTTTGTAATACCACCTTGAGGCCCAGTATTGGGCAAAAGGCGGGATACAAATAAATATAAATAAATATAAACATATATGTAAAAATAACTTTGAACAGTCAGCCAAACCGAAAAACAAATTCAGGATCAATTAAATCTCATCACATGTTGCTAAATGCCTGGGGAAAGATATGGCACTGAAAATATAGCAATGTTGGCACCAGGCGGGCCTCATCAGTGAGATCATTCCATAAACAGGAAGTCACTGGAATCCTGGCTTATAGTGAACAAGTTGCATACTGGTGGTGCATATAGCCTGTTTTCCCCCACTTTCTCTTCATGGCTAGCACAACCACTTAACTAACTTAGCGTGTCATCTGAACCAGGAACACTGGCTTGTTGCTCCCAAACAAGCCTGGATTGGTAAACCATGAACAAACTGGTTTTCTATTCTGGCTTGTAAAAGGAGTGAAAACCCATGATCTCTAGTTTGAGTGATATGCTAAGCTTTTGATTTCTGGTTTGGTGGTCACGTTAGCAGGGGAAGAGCAAAGTGAGAATGAACAAGGGGCAAGTACTAGCACGCAGCTCATTCACAATCAGACAGGATTCACCAGAATTTTGGCTTATTCTGTGCAAGCACAGCCAATGTGTTAATGTAAGAAATTTATTCACATGTGATGTTGCAATGATATAAATGTATTCAGAAGTGGTCCTTTAGATACAGGTACGGAGGAAAACAAACATTGTTGGCTACTGGCAAAGAAGATTCAGTAATTTAAATATCCTGCGCAGAGTATTCCCAAACTACTATGTGTTTGGGTAAACTGGAAAAGAGGCAAATAATAGAGAACTTCATAGGTGTTGTATAGTTTGCCATTGTTGGTGACAACTCTTTGTCAGATAGTCAACCCAGTATGAAGTTTGCATTTGCTACATGTTCTTTATGGTAACTTAGAGCCTTAATATTTTTATGCAGTAAGATATAGAAAAATATTTTTCATTTTCTAAGTCTACTATTGTTGTATACGGCACATTTGTATTCCTTTATTTCTCTAAATACATATTTAGAGAGAGATGAAATAGATTACAGAAGCGCCAGAATGTTTCTTGAGCTATAGTAGTCGTTGAGGAAAATGGACATGTATTTGAGGACAGAATTAAGAATAGAATTAGTATCATCGTAAGGAATCAAATAATAATATAAAGAAATTTATTTTGTCTTTCAATTGGGCAAAAAGGAGAGGAAAGTATTACCAGCAAAGAGTTCCCTTATGGACTATGGGGCAATTCCCCTAGAGAGCTAGTAAAAATCCATCACTTGAATCATTTACAAGTTATTCAACAGTACAGTAGAGAACGCCAGTTTACTATGTTGGGGGATGGACAAGATGACCTAATTTCCCTCCTCTAGTTTTATGATTTATTAAAGAGTTTTGCAGCCTTTTTGCTAAGGGCTGATTAAATGGATTCTGAAACATGGCAATTATAAGGGCCCTTCAGCTTGGTGCCAAAACATTGCTGTTTTTGATCTCTTTGCTATAGCAGCAGTGTGAACAATGTGGATAATTCTTTCCACAGTGTACAGTCATTGCAGACTAAGGGCTCCCAGTTCTTTTGAACTAACATGGTTCAGATTCTGTGTGCAGGTCAGTAAATCTATTTTGTTGAAAAAGATGAAAATAAAGCACAATTAATTTGATTAAGATCATGCTAAGTCACAGCTCAATTAACATCAAAAGGTTTAAGTTGCTAAGCTTGCATGCCACAACTTTGGTACACAATCATTGTAAACTTTTCCATTTATATTTTTTCTAAAGTCATGTAAACATCTTGTTGAAGCATCTGTTGTAGGTTTTACTATATTGTTTTTGCTGGAGTATAGCAGAAGACTGTAGATATTTGAGCACTTGTCATATAAAATATTATAATATTTATATTAGGTTATAAATATGTCATTTTAAGGCATGCAAATTAATGTTCAGGGATAACATAATAAGCAAGGAGTGCCTAAGGAGTAGGGATTTGAGCCACGAACCCTGCTTAGCATGATTTGAACGGAACACAGGACACACCTGTGTTTTTCATATTTCAAAGTCATTTTTAAATATGGGATGCAATTTCAACATGCGAGTGTGGCAAACTGAGAGGTATATGTCATTCTTTCCATTAATTTACTTAAAAGGAGAACTGGAAATTTAGTTATTGCTAAGTTTGTTGGTATGAGCTTATTAGATACAAAACCTGCAGTAAAACATCTCAGAACATGGAGTCCTGGGAGCGACCTAGACTGCACAGTTGTGGGACCATATATCGTATCTCCAAAAATGAAGAAAAGACAACACTTGTAAGGAGATAAAGTTATTTATTTATTTACCAGATTTGTTTACCACACTATATCTAACAAGAGTCCTGAGTGGTGAACAATGAAGGAAAGGAAACAGAAACAAAATGCAAAATAAAAATATTTAAAATCAGATTATAACAATAAAAACATGGCTGGTCAATCAAGAAGGCTTGTTTAAATAAAAATGTCTTCAGTAAGGCACTGAAAACAAAACAACATTGGTGCCTGCCTAATACCAAGTGCACTGAAGGTTCGACTCCAGGTGGGCCACCAGAAGCCTCTCATCTGATGGCCTCAGTGACTAAGCAGGCTGGTAAGGGAGAGGACACTCTTTCGAATATCCTTGTCACAAATTGTTTAAGGATTGATACACAAGTAATCAAATCTTAAGCCTGGCCTGATTAGCCAGAAAGATGTGGGATTTTATGACACTAAAGCGAAGATTGTGTGAAAAGGTCCAGTTTACTATTTCTAACATTGCAAAGAAACAAGACCACTATATCTGAATTTGGGAGGAGTACATAACATTTCATTCATATATTTTCTACCATAAGACTGTTGATATTTATTTGCAACATAAAACATTATGCGTAATATTATAAATATATCATTTATAAATATATCATTTTAATATAGGCACATTAATGTTTGGGGATAACATAATTATCAACAAGCCCCTAAGCAGTAGGGACATGAGCCATGATTCCTATTTTGCATGATGTAGCATTGGAGTAAAATAGGTAGCAATATTTTGTTACAGAGCCGCAGAACTGAAAATACTTCTTACTGAACGTTACTGCAATTTGGAGGATGTACATGGGAGAGACATGTTTTTAGTGGGATAATGGGAAATTTTGAAGTGCAGGAACTTATCATGACTGCTCCCATGAAGACCCAACCCCAAGCATCAAACCAAAGCAGCCAGTCTAAACACGTTTGTTTGGGGGTTATGTCCAAGTAAATAAGAACTGCAAAGATTCAGGCCTTAGCAAGACAAGGCTTTATTCCAGGGTGAACCCCGGGATCGTCCCTGAGCATCCACATGACGCACAGGGGATCCCGGGATCAGGGAGGGATCATCCCTCCCTTGCCCCAGGATCTCGCCCTCCACTTTGGCCCTGGTTTTTCCGTGGTCTTGGGCCCGTTGCCGCGGGTTAACCTGGCTCCATGCGATTCCTTGCGCGGAGCCAGGAACTGTGCCCATTTGGGGTAGGGTGGGAGGAGTGGGAATTTATTTTTTAAAACAACAACAACAACCCTTACCTTTAGCGCATGAGCGTTCGTGCTCTCCTTCCTCTTTAAAAAAATAATAATGGCAGATGTGACGCCTTTCCTTGTGAGGTCGTCGTGTGTAAACAAAGGAGGGATCTCGCGTTAAACACAACACGAGATCTTACCTCCTCTATTGTGGGATAAAAGGTAGGTCTAGCTAAGGCCATAGTCACACCAACTCATGTTTCCTTTCTCTTTAGTATACGTGGCTTGGATTACTTGGATTGTGTGGAGCTATTTTTGTTCCACAGCATCTTTTTCTATACCCTTTTTCTGCTGGGTGTGGAATATGAAGATTGCTTGATGGATAGGAAATGAGACAGCTAGTCCAGTAGGCCTTTTCATATCTCATTTTTCAACTCTACAACTCTATTTACTTGGAGTTAAAATAACCCAAAGTAAAATAGGGGCAGTGTATGTTAATGCTGAAGTCTATTTCCCAGCTGTTTTTTTTCTGCTGAGCTATCATCTGGATTCCTAGAACTGAATGAAGCAGGACGGTTGCATGATAAAAGCTAGACTTACCATATGAAAAGGAGGACAGGGCTCCTGTATCTTTAACAGTTGTAGAGAAAGGGGAATTTCAGCAGGTTTCATTTGTAGGCATGCAGCACCTGGTGAAATTCTTTCTTCATCACAATAGCTAAAGCTACAGGTACCCAGTCCTCTTCTGTATCTGGTCAAGAGGGCAGGGCTCATGCAGCTTCAACTGTTGTGATGAAGAGGAAATTTCACCAGGTGCTGCATGCATAGCAATGACACCTGCTGAAATTCCCTTTTCTATGCAACTGTTAAAGATACAGGAGCCCTGTCCTCCTTTCCTTATGGTTACCCTATAAAAACTCATCTGAATGCACTCATGATATGTCTAAAGATCTCTGTCCTAAAGTAGATATTTTGGAGAAATGCTGTATTCCAATTATTTATTTATTTTAAATATGTATATGCTGCCATTAAAGGGGCCTCCAAAATAACATAATAAAACAATTGACCATAAACATTGCCTTTCTTTGGCATTTCTGTTCAATTGCCAGTTAAGATCTCTGTGCTGGCAATTGAAGGGAGCCTCCAAAGGAGAAAGATTTATTTATTTATTTATTTATTTATATTGCACCATTAATGTACATGGTGCTGTACATAGTAAAAGAATAAAACAGCAAAACCCTGCCACATAGGCTTACAATCTAATAAAACCATAAGAAAACAATAAGAAAGGGAAGAGAACGCACCAAACAGGCCCAGTGGACAATTTTGTTTTCACCTTTTGTCCTAACTCTGACACATTGTCTTTTTAATCACAGTCACAGGAAATTAGGGGGCTTGTAGAAGCCCCGACATCCACCCCACACCTGATTCTCAACTCTACCTCATCACAGTATAGCTCTAAACTCCCCAGTGGAGATACTCTTTAAATTTTCATCACAATCCAATGCATGCCCACTCCGAAGCAAGTCCCACTGGGTTTAGCAGGACTTACTCCCGGGCAAATATGCTTAAGATAATTGAGCAGATCTTCCTAATCAAAATTAACTTCAGCTGGTTCAAACTTTACCTTTTGGGGGGGTTTCATTCTCCCCCGGGGCAGGGAACAAGAGAGAAAAAGAGAAAGGAAAGAGTGGTACCATGAGCGATATATGACACTATCACTTTCTTCCACGTTTTCCACATTCTTCTCTTGGATTATGGAAGCAATGTTTATCTTTTGATAAATGTTTATTTATCTATATCAATGTGAAGGATGTAATGAAACAAGCCATGATGTTTCTTAATGCGGCTTAATTGGTTGTTTAATACAGGTACTGATGTTCTCCTGAGTCTTGTTTCTAGTTTCTTACTAAATTCTTGTACTCAGTTCATAAGTGGTGCTGCAGCATTTGTGACTGAAGCTGGTGTTTTATGTTAAAATGATCCATGTTTTAAAATCTGGTTATTTATTTAATAAACACTTTTAAAATTTATAAATTAGATGTGTTATTGCTGGTTGTTTGAATTTTTTTTAAAGATTTTTTTTTTTTAAATTGTCCCAAGGACTGGATTTCATTTTGAAGACTATCTGAGGGTTGCATTCTAGTGGTGGGTAGGGCCACTGACAAAAGTGTGTGGGGCTGAAATAGTCTGTCATTAGCACTTTATAGCAGAAAGCATGTCTCTACTCAGAAGTAAGCAAAACACCTCTGCAGGTCTACTCAGAAACAAGCAGGACTGAATCATTCAGCAACACTTGCAAATAGCATCCCGAACTTCTGTATGTCTACTAAGAAGTAAACAGAGCAAGCCTCTCAGCACAAGGCTCAGAAGGATGACTGTTTCCTCCCCTGGCCCTTCCCACTCTTTCCTAGAGGGGGGAAAGCTCTCATCTCTGCTCAGCTGCTAATCAGAGAAAGTGCTTTCTTCTGCTAAGTACAGAGAACGGGAGACTTTTTCATTGTTTTGTGGGGGAAACACTTATCAGTTGCTATTTCTCTCCCCCCCCCCTTGGAAGAGGGCCAGGTGGGGAATCCCCACAGGCATTAACAGGCCTGTAGGCCAGAAGTTTCCTATCCCTGCTTGACGTGAAGAGGGGCTGTTTTCTATGCAATGTAGACTTGTACTCTGCACCACAAGCATCATAAACATACTCAGCACAAAGAATAATCAAGAAATGTTAGTTTCCTGTCAGTATCAGAAAAAGGAGTGAAAACATAAAACAAAAACATCTAGTCCCTTTCTACACCTAAGGATTATCCCAGGAAAATGGAGGGATGGCCCCTGCCTGCTCCCGGAACCCCTGTGTGTCATTTGCATTCACAGAGATGATCCCGGGACGATCCCTGGCAAAAAGGCAGGTGTAGAAACGGCCCTAGTTGCTTTAGAAAAATCCAAGGAAGAAACACTGAAGTTTGAAATGTGTTAGCTCATGTTGAATGTACTTTATACCTCCAATGCAAGATTTTGTAGTTTACCTTCAGTGTAAATACACAGACCACTATTATTGCAAAACACACCAATTAATAAAATAATTTCACATGCCTATAGTTAAGTCCAAGATAGAAATCAACATAATTCCAAGGAAGGTGACTTGAATACATGTTACCTGAACTTATCTTGCTATTAACACATCTGAGATTAAAGGCTAGTTCATATGACAGTTCTGATGGGATGGTGACAGGCTGAAGCCTGCTGAATTCCTGTGTTTGAGCACTGGTGGTATATACACACAAGACTACCATATGAAAAATAACTATTAGTGAAGCACATCATCACCGTGTCATGCTGGTCATATGCATAGCACCCAACTCCTTAGTTTTAAAGTTTCCCAACACTAGTTTCCCATATTCACTATGCAAAGATGGCAGAGAAGATGAGTTTAAATAATTTCTGGGTTTAACAAGGACTCCAATTATGTGCCAGACAGAACAGTAACTATGAGCGTCATCACGTGGGAGAAAATGACGTTGGCTTACCATCACTGCTCCAACCCTGGGTTTGTCCCTGCACATCGCCCATTCAGTGGGCCATTTTGATCGCGCTGCTTCTGCACACAGCAGGAGATAGCGGCAACTTCTGTCTTTAAAAATAAGTTGGACTTACTGGGGTATTTTTTGTGGCACAAAGAAGGCTAGAAGGGGCGGGAGGCGCGCGGGGGAAGCACACAATGTTATGAGAGGGACCCACAAAAATCCGTGATTGTCCAGTAACGACTGTGCAATAGAATGCTCATCTGATGGAGCTCTATATCTCCCACTGAGTTGCCACCTGAGCACTGTAAATCCACTATTATTCCAGGTGAGTAGCTATTGCAGTCCGTGTGAATTTATAGAATGTAGAATGAATGGATAGACAAGGGAAGCCTGTGTAATACAGCATCCCATTCCATCATGTCAAAATTAATTTTCTATGCTTAAGGACTGATTGGCATAAAACTAGAACATTTAATAATGTATTATCCCCAGAAGACAATATCTTCCTGGAAAGTTCAAAAGCGGGCTTCAGTCTTGAGATTTGTCTCCTAGGATCAGCAAGATCCTGTGTACGTAAATGCAGTATCTTGAAGTTCTTTCTTTCACTTCTTCTTCCAAGGGAGAAGCATGTTTAGGGGTGGATGGGACTAGGTGTAGGCAAGCCTGAGCTCTGCTCCTGATCTGTTCCAAGAAGGCACGGTGAAGGGGCAGTGAGGAAATCCATTCTGAACAGTGTCACTGTTCAAGTGAAACTGGAATGGTCTTGGTGTGATTTCCCCTGCTTACATTTGGTTAGAAAGATTTAGGGGAGGGAGGGCTAAATTCTCAACCTATTGGGAACCTATTCTTTCTTTCACTCCCATCCTCCATAAGGTAGCTATAATTTCTGTACTACCTGTAATTTTTTTTATGCAATCCTGTGGAAGTAAAGTATTGACCTCAAAAGTCACATCAATACTAGCTGATGCAATCAAAGGCTCCTTCTGCAATCTAAATCTTCAGACCTGCTGATATCAGATAAATCCAGGAGTTCATGAGCTGTAAGATAGCATTCGTCAATCAGCCTGCATGGATGGGTCATCGGGAATTTAAATGGTGAAGAAGAAGCAACTGTATAGAGATAGCAGTATTATATGATTTCAGAATGTGGGAGTAGCTTATATATATGTATGTCAGTATATGTTTAAAGGAGAACTTCAAAAGTTCAAAATTTTAGAGAGCAACAGAGTAATATACTCTCATTTGGGGGACTATTTTTAAGAGTTTTGAATATTTTAAAATATACATACGTTTATATAAAACATGGCTGTATACTGTTTTTTTTAGTTAATAGCGTTCTTATTTGCATGCAGCTGTTTCAAAGAGCCTTTTAGTTTCTGCATCAAATACAGCTCTGTCAAAGGGGAATTGTTGCCCATCTTAGTTTTCAAGTTGTACTGTATTTTTATTTTCTCTTTAATTATCTCTTGTGTGGAAGTAATTGTGTTTTCCCCTCAACCCCTTATTGTTCTTAGAAACATCACTGTCACTGCACAGCAGAAATTGTACCACTTTCCGTTTCGTTTTATTATTTTTCTCTCATCAGGTCGTACTTTTTAATATAGGCTATATTTTAGAATCAGGGTTTGTTATTTCACCGCTGTGATAGGAAAGCATTACATGGAAACAAAGCATCACCAAGTTTTGCCTAATATTTTGGCCTGTTTGCAAAAGTCTTTGTAAATGTTCGCTTTTTCTGCAGTACTAGGGTGACCATATGAAAAGGAGGACAGGGCTCCTGTATCTTTAACAGTTGTAGAGAAAAGGGATTTTCAGCAGGTGTCATTTGTATGCCTGCAGGACCTGGTGAAATCCCCTCTTCATCACAACAGTTAAAGCTGCAGAAGCCCTGCTGTCTTTTGTATCTGGTCACTCTAGTAGATCTGCAGCTTTAATTATTGTGATGAAGACGGAATTTCATCATCTGTCATATATGTTTAGCTAAGGGATTGCTCCTCAAACAAGAATGTTAATAGAGGATTGAATTTTTACATATTAACATTTATATCTTAGGAGCAAACAAAGATAACATAACAATCAAGTCTTCTGGACAAATAAGTCTGTAGTTTTCCTGCCACTTTGAGAAATGGAAGCAGGAGATACGGGGACGGGGCAGGGGGAGGAATGAAGAAACTTCCTGGGGTCTGTTTTTCCCTGTCTTTCAATATGCTTTTTTGTCTCCCTTAAAATATTTTAAAGTCACAATGCACTTTTGCTTTCTATTTTTAATAGCACATCAGAGATAAACCAAGTACTCCAAGTACTGTAGCTTTCATTTTGGACATACTGAGCAGTTTAAAATCTGATTATACCTGCTCCCTTTTATGAAAGCTACCTACTATTTAAACAAGGGTGAGGGACAAAGTGTCATGGGAAAGTAATGAACAACACTCACTGTTAAGGCTGCAAGGTTTGTACATTAAAAGAGAGAGACTATGAAAGTTACAATCTTTTAAAGGTATAAATCCATGGGTTGTATCCAGTGTTAGTACTACCCAATGTTAGAGTAGACCCATCGAAATAAATGGGACTTAGATTAAACTAACATTAAATATAGCCCCATTTTAAAAACTTTTAATAACTACTTAGGATATATTTTTTAAAATTTGATCATAAACAGTAACCAACATTGCACAATGTTCAAGTTTACAGTGGTTTTAATTTTAAAATGCAGTCTGTTTCATGGAAATGGATCAGGTTTTTTTTTGCCAATTTTCAAGAAGCCCAATTTCAGGACCAGGTTAACCAACAGCTCTATAAGTAAAAGCTTTACAAAATGATAGAAATACACATGTGAGAGTCAATGCTGTGGGAGATATGAGCTGACAAAAACTATGGTTGAGTTTCATCAAAAACCATGCTTGGTCCAGTCCAACCTATGGCTGAGAACACTTCACTATTTTTCTAATGAGTACCATTCTGCAGGCTAGGAGAGAGATAGCCACGGGCATATTGTGCCCCACTGTTTGCAAAAAGGCTTCTATTCACATTGAATAGTAAGAAGTGTTTAGGTTGGTCAATTTATTGCTGTACTATTGTTGTTCCCCACCTCGATCCAAAGGGAGAGCCGGGTAAATAATAACAACTACTACTACTACTAATAATAATAATAATAATAATAATAATAATAAATCTACTGCAGAGGTTTAAAATTAAGGGTTGAGGCTCTATGAAATATAACATTTGTATACACCCTAAAGCAGAGAAATACATAAACAAGGTTTTTAGTGGTGTCTGCTCCATTTATAAAATTCATAGCAACATGAGCTCCTTTAGTGAGTCCCTTCTTTATTGAACCTGGCCAATTCTGCAGATTGTTTTTCTTTTCCTTTACCTTGATCAACACAGAGAACATTAGTGAGAAAACATCCAATTCTGTAGTTATAAACAGTGTCATTCAGTTTCCTATAAAGAATGTATGAAGATTTTTTTGATAATCGATAATCAAATATTTAAACCATTCATAATAGTTACAGCTCCTATGTGGTTCTCACTCATGAATGCATATCTGTGGCATGCTGCACACAAAATATTATTGCTTTGACACAGATTATATATATAGTAGAATAAGCAAACGGAGCAGGGGCCAAATCTTGAATGATTAGTTTCAGTACTGCATAGGGTGACCATAAGGAAAGGAGGACAGGGCTCCTGCATCTTTAACAGTTGCATAGAATTTCAGCAGGTGTCATTGCTATGCATGCAGAACCTGGTGAAATTCCCTCTTCATCACAACAGTTAAAGCTGCAGGATCCCTGCCCTCTTGACCAGATATAGAAGAGGACAGGGTACCTGCAGCTTTAACTATTGTGATGAAGAGAGAATTTCACCAGCTGCTGCATGTCTACAAATGACACCTGCTGAAATTCCCCTTTCTCTACAACTGTTAAAGATACAGGAGCCCTGTCCTCCTTTTCATATGGTCAGCCTAATTTAGGCTGGATTGGGGTCATCCATGCAAAAGGAAGGAAGCTTGTAGAAGGAGTCACCCTCTTTGACCTGCCCTTCTGAAGCCTGCAAAAATCTTCTCTGGAATGTCGGGGGACTCTTCTGAATGTTGTGGAATGGGGCAATGGGGAGATGCAGTGGTAATTGGAAATTATCCAAAATCACGCAGAGCCACCATGCATGAGAGGAGCCCTACTCTCCATGCCCCATTCCACACTATTTGGGAGAAACCCCCCCCCCCACCTTCTAAAGAAACGTTTTGGGGAAAGGGGGAGCTGGAGGGGGGGATGGGTTCACTTCTGTGAGCTGCTTTCTGCTCTCAGTTCTTGGGAGCAAAGCCATAGATTTTAATGTTTATTTTATTTAAGCACTTTATATCCCACGTCTTAACTCAAAACTGGTATACAAAACAGAAGTTAAAAACATAATGGTATCAATAAAGTCAATTAAAGATTCAAATCAATCCCTACAGTCACCCAGCAAACCCCAGCAGTAAAATACAAAATCATTTAATATCCGAACACCCTGGGCAGAGTCCAAAGGGGCATTTACACTCCAACTGATTCCTTTCTGTCCTGCCATTTCGCTTCGGCAAGCGGTGGATCCTACCAATTCCATTGCGCAAGTGGGATCCACCACTTACACATGGGAGATTTAACTGTTCCCAGGAAAAAGCCCCTAAAGAAGCATAAATACTCATTTTTGGAAGGAGGCAGTTTGGTGGAGCTGCCTTGTGTGAATGCCGCCAACCTGCTTCTTTCCAGAAACTGGAAAACATGTCCGCTCGTTTTTGGTTGCCTTGGTAGCACTATATTGCTATTACACATGTGATGTGGGGGGCACTAGCACAATGAAATTGGTGAGGTGCCCCCTCTGAAATAAAACTATTTTTTACATAGCATCCTCAAAGTAGTAAAAACTGGTAGTGCAGGCCTCCCTGGGTATCACATTCTGCAACTTCACTGTTGCCGCAGAGAAGGCCCTGTCCCATATCAATGACCTCTGCATTTCCAACGGAGGAGATATATGGTGAAGCACTTCTTTAGATGATCTGAGTGCTTGGGGTGTTTCATACAGGGGAAAGCTGATCGTGAGCTACCCTGGTGTCCCAGTCAGTTTAGGGATTTAGAGGATATTTTGTTAGCTCTTTAAATTTTATTTGCTATTTTCTTTATATCCTTTTAAACTAGGCTGTCATTAACTTATATTTCAGATGTATCCACTTTTAAATCTTGTATTTGAACCTGCTGAAATTAACTACAGGTGTCAATTAGCTTATCCATGCCAGGATGTTCGTTATTATCAACAGTGCTTTATGGTCACTGTAATTATTTTTACGTTTGAGCTTTAATTTTATTTGCTATTGTTACTTTTCATTTCATTCCATCTGAATTCACTGCTAACATTGCTTTTCTCTACATCCATGTGTACCTTCCAAATCAGGATATGATTCAGTGTGCATGATGAAGTGGATACTGGCTCACAAAAGCTTGTGCCATAATGCCCTTAAAAGCAGCCTCAGAAACTACTCTTTAAGGTGGCTTAATACCATTTTAAAGAAATAAAAATAAATAATCCAGCCTTTCCCAACCTCATGCCCTACAGATGTTTTGGATTAGAACTCCCATCATTCCTGATCACTGGCCATGCTGTCTGCAGCTGATTGGACTTGCCCAAAATATCTGGAGGGCACCAGGATGGGGAAAACTGCTATAAGAAATGTGTGCATGTTTAAGATGCCATGGGTTATTGATCTGTTGCAGCAGACTGACATGGCTATGTCTCTGGAAATTGCTTATCAATTGGGTATCATTTTTCACTCCAGTAAAATTTACTGGAATGTTATACTGTGAATTAGCACCTTAATTACACATTATTTAGGAGGCTCTCCCGACCCTGCTGTGACGCTTCGCAGGGGGGAGTTAGGTGGCTGCAGGGAGGGGCAGGATACCATTTTTCTATGAAGTTTCTTAAGTTAATTTATTTTAGGATCCAAGCCAGGTTTCCTTCCACTGAAATAGAATTAGCTTGAGTCATATCAGAAATGCAGTGTAAAAATGCCCAACAATAAGGTATTATAATGCCGCATTACCAGTTCTGGGCACTTTAAGAAAGATGCAGACACACTGGAAGGAGTTCAGAGGAGGGCAACAGGGATGATCAGGGGTCCTATGAGGAGAGTCTGAAAGAACTGGATGTGTTTAGCCTTGAGAAGAGAAGACTGAGGGGAGACATGATAGCACTCTTCAAGTACTTGAAAGGTTGTCACACAGGATGGCCAGGATCTCTTCTCGATCATCCCAGAGTGCAGGACACGGAGTAATGGGCTCAAGTTACAGGAAGCCGGATTCCAGCTTGACTGACTGTTAGAGTAGTATGACAATGGAACCAATGAGCTAGGGAGGTCGTGGGCTCTCCCACACTTGAGGCATTAAAGATGAAGCTGGACAGCCATCTGTCAGGAATGCTTTAAGGTGGATTCCTGTGTTGAGCAGAGGGTTGGACTCGATGGCCTTATAGGCCATCCAACTCTACCATTTTATGATTCTGTGATTATGGACTCATGAAAATCACCAAGTTTACAGGCGTTAGCTGCTATTCATGAGAGCGAGTGTGTAGATTCCTCAACTCCCTCCCCCGTCCCCATAGCACTTCACTGCATTCAGTGGGTAAACAAATCCTGTCTCCTCCAGTCAGCACTGTGTAAAGTGCTGTCTTCTCTAATGATGTACTGGAGTGCAAACAAAAGCTCTCCAACAGTGGCCTCCTTGAGTTATAATCATGTGGCAAAAGGGTATGGCCTTTTAAAAACACCAACTTGGTTAATGTCTAGTCTCAGAATGTGGCTAGAATGTTTCAGGCCTTCCTTGACACGTGAATCCTTCAACTGCTTTTGCAGAAGCAGACACTGATCATTTCAACCACGCTTGTGTGTTTAGCCACTCAGTGTAAGAAGATGTCAGGATTTCAAGCCTTTCCACCAAAATTTAAAATAACAGAGTCGCTGTGCAACCCACGAAGTTTTTATTCAATAAAAAGTACCTCTTCATACCTATAGGGTATGTGAAGGCTAGGAGCTAGCCGCTAAGCTTCATTAGCCAAACAAAACAAGGCGGTTGCCTAACAATGAAATGGGCGGTTTCCTGCCATCCCTGACAAGCTTTTACTGGACTTCTCCTTCCGGGAGGATCCTCTTGACCCAGCTTCTGTTGTGTTGCTAGTCTGGCAGATCACCGCCCACCTCCTCTCAACCCCACCCACTTCCCTGCGGTGGACTCTGGGAAGTATCTGTTCTGGTGCTCCCTCAACCTCAAACAAGAACTAAGTTCTCAAAGGGGGGAGGAGGAAGACAATCTCTGAAGCTGGGCCTCCTGTTAGATAAGCTTCTGGGAAGATTCTTCCCTGAATCTTGGAGAGTTTTGGAGAATTTCCTCGCCACTTCCTGTCTTGGCTGGGCTTCTTCTAGTCCTGTCTTTGAGTCTGACTCAGCATCTGAAACCAAATCAAGAAGCCCAAGCCCCATCTTGACACAAGACTTCCTTGAAGAAGTGTAGACTTTGTTAGGGATTGCAAGTGGCCCTCTAGTCCAACACAACATATGTGGCTTTATATCTTTAGGTATTTATTTTTGTTTTCATTATTGTATCTTAGTGCACACCAGAGGGAGGCTCACCATGTCAAAGTCCAAGAACTCTGAACCATGTCTCAAAATAAATCTCAATTGTTTGAGTGAGTTACTGTTGTGTTTTAAGTCCAGGGCAACTTTCTTCTACTTCTCAGCAAAGGACAAAAGGTACTTACACCTCTGTGTTTTAAAGTGCTAATGTCCTTCTTCAGTAACTTTTCTGGCATGAGGAAGAAAGCACTTCACGAGGTACTTAAAATTCAGGGAAAGAATTCACCACAGGAGTTTCCTGAAGTTGGAATGAATAGAAAGCAAATAAAATGTGACAAAATAGTACTACATGACAACTCCTTTCATATAAGGAATGCACTGCTTGTTCTTTCATATAAGGAATGCACTGCAGTTGATAAGCACATTTTGTTAGGTTTTAGTTTGCACAATAGTATGCAAAATAGTAAGGGAAGTTCTTAATTGTGGCATCCAGGATGGTGTGTGCTTTGGTTTTACTCAAATTCGTGCCGTCCACTTACCCTTCATCCACTTTAGTTCGCAATTCTTAGAAAACACGTTTTAGCTATTTCCAGGGGGTGGGGTAGCGTGTTCATTCCTGAAACATTCTACTCCTGTAGATAAGAGCTCATAATGGTGCAAATCCACAATAATAACTTTTTAGGCCAGCATGAGTGAACTTCAGGACAGGCACCAGAGCATCCTTTGTGCCTTGCCTTTTGTCTGCCAACTGGTTTTTCAGCTAACTGGAACAGTTTTATATGACTTTGTGTTGAGGCATTTTCTGGATTGCTGTCCAGATGAGGTACCCACGGTAATTATTGCACAGCAACTGTAAACTGATCTGCACAGAAGATTCGGGAGTATGGAAAAGTGATGTGGCCTCATTAGCTGCTGTTAATGAGGATGGGTAGGGCAATATTTTAAATTGTACATACAAAAAGGCAGTAAAGTATTTAGAAATTGCCAAATGTCTGTGGATTTCAAACTTTGCTTATGCTAGATGGTAATCTTAGTACTGTTTTGTAACCCATTAGTTTTCAGGTAGCTAATTGAAACAATATGTGCCCACCAAAATACTTCCTTGACACTCTCCACCTAAATAAAGATGATGAATTTGTATAATAGCTGGGCTGCTGTTATTTATGTTGATTGTACATAGCCTCTGCTCGCCCAAAATCCTTCATACTTTGTTGTAGCCTTACCTAAGCATAAGTAAGCTTGTGATCAAAGATGGAGAAACAAAGAGAAAACATTATACCTTGTGTTTTTTCATTAATATACACCAGTGGAAATGAAAGAGTGAACTGCTAGAATGAGAACTGTGTGATGTGATATGCTCCAATCACGATAGTGGCTCTAATTTTATTATTTGATTTTTGGGGGGAGGTTTTTACATGCATGTATTTGCAAAGCCTTATACAAAACAAGGTAAAAGTTAGTTTCTCTAGGAATCCTCCATTCTCATGTCGGGAAGTTCCTTTGAGCCATGGCTAAATTATTAATGTTTATGTGTGCATGTTATCAGAAGTGACACATAGAAGCAATCCCTATTAATGTACTTGACTCCAGCAGAGGCCACTAGATTGCACAGATACAACCATAATTGCTCTTCTAATGGACACGAGCATACTCCCAACATATTAATAAATTATAGTGCTGCCAGCCTTGTATCTGAGATCTCATGTCTCAAGAGCTTTTGAAGTCAGACAAAAAAATTGAAATGCTTTTCATTTCCCCCCAAATTGGTGGTATTTTACATTTGTAGTGCTGTTGAAAGAACTGAAATTTCAGACTCATGCGACAATTTACTAAAATTTACTACACATGTTAAAGTGCACATTGCTTCCATTATGCAGATATATCTCTTATGCTATTAAAATATTTTGAGTCCTACTACTGTACTTTAGAATATTTTAGTAAGCAAATAGGAAATGGCACTTCCATTTGGGTGTTTTTCTACAGGCAAAAGTGATGCTTCTGCATTATGCCTAATTTAAATGGAATACAAATAATTAGAGCTTTCCCAAGTCCTGTTATTCTTCTGGATTTGCGGGCACAATGGTTTGGATCCAGCATTTCCTTCCACCAGTGATAATATCCCCTGAACAGAGTTTAGAATGCTCTGACTAGCAGAAAGATGCGGAAGGCAATTCAGGGTGGGGGCAGAGGTGATTTCCCCTTCCCCCGGAACCTCCCTATAACTACCTTCTGTGCTGTTCCCGAGAGTTCCCCAACCCTCCAGAATAGATTTTTGGGGAGGGTGCAGCAAATTGAAGGAGAAATTATCAAAAATCACCACCTCTCCCATTTCACCAGTGGAAATTCTCTGCTGGATCAGAAACTTTCCATGGACAGCAGGACCTGTTCCATGTGCACAATCTCAATCTAACCCAATGCTTTGATTCATGTTACATTTCAGGATGTGTAATATATAATCCTCCCATCCCAATGAGCTTTCTGTAAGGAACTAAGGAGAATAGTTAATAGCAATTCAGTTTCTGTTCCTTAGTTTATATCCAATGTGGCTCTCAGGAAATAATAGTAGCTAAAACATTTGCATGTATTCATATTTATCAGGAGCTTTAAAATAAAATTATTGTATTGAAAAGAGTTACAAAATTTAAACTGTAATGGAGGAAGATAACAATAGCTAGTAATACAATGCAGTGTAATGTAATGCATATACTAAAATGAAATAAAAATTAGGAGAATCCAGTAGGTACCAAACAACATTCATTATTGGGAAATTAGGGAAGTCTAAAATGAAACAAAAATTAGGAGAATCCAGTAGGTACCAAACAACATGGGTTATTGGGAAATTAGGGAAGTCTTTAAAAGGTTCTTTAGATGGCCACGAGCAACAGTTAGGTCTTGTTTTCTTTGCTTGCCCCAGTCAGTATTCAGTTGAAGTTGATTGAACTACCAGCTGTCGCACCACTCTTGGGAACATCTGAAATTGATAAGGGTGCACCTGGAAGACATTTTCATAGGTCAACCTGTATAGCTTTGAAGAAGAGGGACTAGTGTTTATGGTTCAACTCAAAGATGTTCCCCCCCCCCAATGTGGAGAATAAACATCAGAATTAATCTTGTGCTCAACCATTGTGATTGATGCTTGATGGCATAGCACAGCTGTGCTTGTGACATTGAGGATAATCATTGAAAAGTGCAAACCATTCTCCTTGACAATTAGCTGTGTAGAGCACAGAGAAACATACATTAAAACATTTCTACCAGGTTTAGCAGAATGATAAGCCAGTGCTTCAACAAAATCTATGTTGGTTTATGTAAAGAATATATTTAAAGTACTTGCAGTGTAGAGCAGACAAATCATTGCTTCAGTGGAGGAGAAGAAGAAGAAAAGTTGGTTAGGCTTCCCAGCCTTGTTTATGTTAACATATTATTTATAAAGGAGATTTATATTTAAGTATGTTGGCTTCAGGCCTGGTTTTGGAACAGAGACTGCCTTGGTCACCTTAGCGTATGATCTATGCTGGGAACTGAACAGGGGGAGTGTGCCCATATTGGTTTTGCTGAACCTCTCAGTGAATTTGATCAACCATGGGATTCCTCTGAGGCACTTGCCCAAAATTGGACTGCGAGACACTTTATATGGTGGTTACGGTCCTTCCTGGAGGGGCAATCTCAGAAGGTGGTGCTGGGAGACTCCTGTTCAGGGTCATGGCCATTAGCCTGTGGTGTCCCTCAGGTTTCCATCTTATCCCCTATGCTATTTAGCATATACATGAAACTGCTGGGAGACATTGTCTGGAGTTTGGGGTTGCATTTGCATAGCTGAGGCTTGTGCACCAACTGCGTCTATTCCTAGAGATATCTGATGTGGCTACGATCACACATGCCTTAGTTACATCCTATTTGGACTACTGTAATGCTCTATTATACGTGGTGCTGCCTTCAAACACCATTCAGAAACTTCATCTGGTCCAGAATGCTGCAGAGATTTATGTGATCCCCTTATTACAATAGCAGCTTTGGGAGTGCTTCTTCATCCGTCGCTCCAAATGACAGCCCAGATATTTGCAACGGCAGGAGTGCCTACTATCAGCTTCAGTTGATACGCCAGCCACGTGCCGGTAACTTCAAGGCTCGACTTCTGTGATGCGCTGTACATAGGGCTACCTTTGTGCCTAGTTTGGAAACTTCAACTAGTTCCAAATATGGCAGCCAGGTTGGTCACCGGTACATCTAGGGGTGACCATATTACACCAACTGCACATTTGGTGGCAACGCAAAAGAGGTCCTTGCTGGCTTCTGGCTAGCTATGGAGCTCCCTGCTGGGTCTGCTGGGATGGAGGCTCTTTTTATTCTGTTACTGTTGTTTTTAATTGGGTTTTAATGTGTTTAATGTATTTGTTTCGTTAGTATTTTATCAAGTTTCATTAGTGATTGTAAGCTGCATTGAGAGCCATTTTTGATAGAATGGTGTGGTTCAAGTCAAATAACTAAAATCATGAACAAGAAAATTAACTTTATGGAATTATTACACTCTTGTAATAGATTTTTTTTTTTAAAAAAAAAACTGTTTGATTAAAATGCTGCATTCTGTTGCCTAAGGTCTATTGTGAAAAATGAAATCTTTACAGAATTGAGCTCAATGGCTGAGGTTCCACTGGTGTGAATGCTGTTAATATTAAATTTCATTTATTTTGCTTTTGAGTTATTTCTTCAATACATTTTAAAAACTGAACATCTGTATTAGTCCACAGCTTGGAGGTGTTGCTTCCCATTGCATTTACTGAGCCAAGTGGACCTATTCTGGGAATGTAGCTTGGTGCCATTACACAGTGACTAAATATGATCATGAATATTACTAATAGGGCTGGATCCAGACCTTCTGTTTTGCAATGGAAGGGTTCCTTCCATCCAGCAGAAGCTCTAGTTTCATGAATTGGGCACACCTATGGGTGGGAATGGAGGATGCAGTTTCTGGCAACCCCCCCCCCCCCAGTTCCCAGAGTCACTTCCCATTCTGTTCCACAGAGTTCCACAAGCCTCTGGAGAAGGGGGGGGGGAGATAAGGGACTGCAGGAGAAACTGCCAAAATTGCCTCTTCCTTTCCATCCAAAGGAGTACCCAGTTCATGGAGTTCTGCTCCATACAACTCTTCATCCAAAAGAATGTCTGTTCTTTCTGGCTTCTCGTTAACACTGCATGCACATGTGTGAGCGTGTGTTTTAAACACACCATATATATATCACTGAGTTAAACAGCTGGAAATTTTTAAAACCTGAATGGAAAACAATCTGTTTGAGACATGCTATCCTATTCTGAATGGTTTTATAGTACATTGATTTTCTAAATTATTTTTACTAGTATTATTTATTTATTGCATTTCTATACCGCCCAATAGCCAAAGCTCTCTGGGCAGTTCACAAAAATTTTCCAGTTTGATGTCCTGTAAATGGTAACCCAGGGGTCCCCAATCCCCGGGCCATGGTCCGGGACGGGTCCGTAGCCTGTTAGGAACCGGGCCGCGCAGGTGAGCTGCTTTCACCCACCCACACCCACCCCAGCGTACCTTGGTGTGGGTCGCCATCTTGCCTGCCCAGCCGAAGTGAAGCCAGGACGCTGGGGTGGGGTGGGGTGGCTTCGGAATGGCGCGCCCGGCTGAAAGCTGCTCTGGGAGAGCGACTTCCTGGCGCGCCGTTCCGAAGCCGCCCGCCCCAGCGTCCTGGCTTTGCTTTAGCTGGGTGCGAAGCCAGGACACTGGAGTGGGGAGGCGGGGGGCTTCCCAAAACCATCCCCTCAACCAACCAACCACCCCCGGTCCATGGAAAAATTGTCTTCCACAAAACCGGTCCCTGGTGCCAAAAAGGTTGGGGACCGCTGTGGTAACCTAGTTACAGTATAAGGAAGGGTGTATATATGAATTGCCCAATTCTGTCTGCTCAATTAATATGGTTCTAGTAATGCTTTGGGATTCAAATATAAAATATACAGTGGCCTGGAACTAATAACATATAGACAGTTGCCTGCTGAATGCAATCATTTCTAGCAGTTAAAACTTCAGTTATGAAAATTTATTTTATTTGGAGGAAATAGTAATAAGGGCTTAAATCCAATGCACAATTAGGGTGTTTAAATCCCATTGATGTGTGGGATTCAAGAATATTGTGCAGAATTTCAGCCAAAGGCTTTAAGAATCCCATGGCCCATTGTAGTGGAACTTCAAATTAAAAATGCTGTTTTATAAAACCATTTAAAAATATGATTTAAACGAAGGTGAGCTAATATGGTTATCAACAGGGTTAAGGTCTAATGAAGAAGTAAATAAAGTTATTATTATTTTTAGCACAATCTCAACATTTTGATATGATTTTGCTTCAGATAGCAAAGTAGGATGTTGAGGCATTCTGGAAATCTTGGCCAAGAGATTGCTTCAATGGCCTGCTGGAATTAAATATACAGGTAACTCATGGTAGTTCAGCAGGTGTGGAGATATGATTGCTCTTTATAAGTTTACAAAATATTGCAGCGCATCCTTACCCTCTCAGTAGAATTTCCTGATTTGGGTGCTAAGCCAATCATGTCCCCTTCCAGTGTAAGATGGAAAGGAAAGCAAGCAGACTAATTCACTTTCCCCCTCTCCTTTTCACTTGCAACTGTTTAGTCAACTTTAGAGGTTCCTTGAGCCCACTAAGAATGCTTAGTTCTCATTGAGGTGTCTTTTTTTGTGGTGGTGGTGGGTATTTCCTGAACTCTTATTTCTCAGTAGCCTTCTGTTAAGCCTTCACAGCAGTCAACTGTCAGCCTACTGCGTTCACTATTAGAGGGAACAATTGGGACTTGCAAAAACATCCAGTTTCTACTGAAGGTATATGGAGGGGATCCATAAAAGTAATTTTATGAATTTAATTAGCAGGACAGTGTTTAACGTTTAAAATGTGTGGTCGAGCCCAGAATAAAAAAGACAAATATGCATGCAGGGCCACCACTTACCCCTGATTTAAACCTTCCATGGTGGCTGTTAATGGCTGCCTCTAGTATCAGAGGTGGTACGCCTCTGGTTGGAAGGTGCTGTTGGAACTTGGTTGGAAGGTGCTGTTGCACTCGTGTCCTGCTTGTGGATTTCTGGTCGACAGCCATTTGGCCTCTATATGATCAGAATGCTGGACTAGATGGACCTTTGTTCTGATCCAGCATGGCTCTTCTTATGTTCTTATGAAAGTTGCCTACCCATGCTATAGATCTTGCATCTGAATTTCCCCTATCAAAAGGTATTGTCCATATCTCTCTGTTAAAGTGGGGTATGTTTACAATTAGATATATAAAATCCTCACCTGACATTGTTTTAATATCACAATTAAATATTCTGATCATAGTTGATAGCTTTCTTTATATAGGATGAAATTGAGGGTCCCTCGGAATCTCCCCTGGATGTGGTACTTGGTGTGTAATAGAAATAGGAAGTCTGCATGAAGTTCATTCAGAAAAAGATGCCAGTGCGCCAAAGATCTTCACTGAACCAGGGCAGCATGTAAACCCTTTTCAAACATTAGCGCATAAGGCAAAACCAATAGCTGAATGTGACACTGTATTAAGCTCTATTAAATATCAGAGAAGAGCATGCTTCTTCTTATGTTCAGGCTATTGTTTAGTATGGCAGGAAAATCACCCCAGATAGAGAAGGAATATATGAATGATTGCCAGGCTGCCTGACTTTCTTCCATCTTGAGAAAGTTCAAGAGCCAGATGTGAAGCTGAGAAACAGAAACCAATATTAAAAATTGTTGGCTGGAAGTGCTATTTCTTTAAGGGAGTGAGGAATTACAGCAAGGGTAGGCAACATGCTGCATGTATCCCCTGCCTTTGTTGAGGTCTCTACTTGCCCCTGCCACCAAAATTCAGCAGTGTAGCAGCAGTGAAACAATCAGCGTTTTTTTACTGAATTTCAGGAGCACAACCCTATGGCGGCTGAAAATGACCCACTTTAGCTTTTAAAGCAAGATAATAGCAGCGCTTTTCAGCCACTGTTGTATCCCCGAAATTCAGCATCAAAGCGCCACCAAATTTTAGTGGCGCAGCATCTGGGGTGCACTTTCCTGGGCAGGCCCCAGGGATGGAAATTGGCCCTCAGACACCCAAAGCTCCCTCCCCACCCTTTGATTTAAAGAAATGTTAGTGATTGCTAATTAACAGCCAAGTACACAGCTCACGGTCAGGTAATATTTCGTTCAGGGGCTGATTCTTGACCATTCACTAACACGATTGGCACACCTACCATTTTGGCAAAAAACTGAGAGCTATTTTGTGCATACCTTGGATAAATTAAAATAAAAGTTGATAAATTGCTGTCTGAACCGCATTTAGTTTTCTAAGGCATTAAATCAAGCATGTAAATGGTGAATGATGGGTGTGCATATGCACCCTTTGTAAGCAAGACACTTTATAGGCACTGTTGACACAGTGGATTGGTATTAATGAGGTTTCTGTAAACAAGAAAGTGATGAGGGCTATCCCAGTAAAGCCTTTACAGAAAATGTATTGTAGACATCATCAATCACAACGATGGAACATAAGCTGAGCACAGCAATGAAGTCAGCAGAGGAAGAAAACCCCTGGATTTATAGTAGCTGAAAGAAGTCGAAAACGAAGGAAATTAGACTTGAATGATAAAAAAAAGCAAGTCTACAGAGAGTTGTAGAGATTCATTTTAGTGAACCTTTCTTCTCTTCTTAATTGCTTGATGAACTATTTATTATTTACATGTATTCAGTTTCCAGACCTATCTGGAAATGCCTTTCACAAACACTCTTTGTTTTCACGATGGAGTGAATTAAGACAACAATGAAGTTACAGTTTATGAAGATTATTCCCCTCTACCAGAAATCTATTGATAATAAACCATGTGGGAAATAATAATAATAATAATAATAATAATAATAATAATAATAATAATAATAATAATATAATTATTTCTTACCCGCCTCTACCTTTGGATCGAGTATATGTAGCCTGTATTTCTGGTTCCTTTCCTCCCTACTCTTCTCAAAGCATCTCTCTCAGCCAATCTCCATGTTACTTTAAACTTTATTTTTTGCTGTAAAGTAAACGGAGGGATACTTACCTGGATTGGGAACCTAGTGTGGGGAGTGGGGTGGTGGTGGTGGTTAACCCTTTACTCCCCACTGTGGTTTTGATTGAAATCAAACCCATTGACCTGTAATTTTCATTGACAAAAAGGGATCCAGAGTGGGACCAGAGTGGAGGGCAAAGGGTTAACGTTCCTCCTCAAGCTAGGGTCCTGATCCAGATTGGGGCCCTGCTCTTACTTTAGTGGAAGGAAGGAAGGAAAAAGATGTAGCTGCTAGATTATCTTCAGAGTAATGTGTTGTTTAGGTCTCTGTTTACCTTCTGTATTATTTATTTGATGAAGATAACATTCAGACTGTTAATCCATATAACAGCAAGCATATTTTTGTGAATGTTTCTTTGTATGTTTTGCATGTAACTCTGGTCTAGACCTTTTCTTATGTTGGCTTATATGAAGTTATAGTCTTTCTTAAATTACAACAAGATTGCATGAATGGATTTTGATGTTTTCATGGTGGTTCTGCAGCTAGATTATTTAGACTTTCATACAGAAAGTCTAAATAATCTAGCAGCAGAACCATACAGAAAGAGTAATGTATTCACTTTATATGGAGGGTTTTGAATTGTATTCTTCACATAAAATGGATACAGACAGACTCTTTCATAATATTTTATGGAGGTGGGGTTTTCTTGTTCCCTTTTATACTTTTGGTTGTGTGTGTTAGTACAGATGATATTATAATTACATGTGAAATTATCACAATTGTTAGTTGTGCACTAACTATTTGGTGGAGAAGTTAAAAAGTAGATCATAAGTTGTGCGAGGAAAGGGAGTTGTGGCATTGTGAGACTGCCCCCTGCCTTTCCCCTCCCTACTCATGCAATTATGCATCTTCTCCACCAGTGCCACTAAACATAAGTTATTTTGTTAGGGGCTGGATAAGCAATTAAAAAACATCACGTTGTACATTTGTTACACTTTTGCCCCAGCCTTTGCCCAAAGACAAAGAAACACAACACCCCTATGACAGAGGTTTAGCTGAAGGAGAGGGATTGTCAAAGTACCCGAGTGACAATTTAGAATTACTATCAGAAAGTAGCTTGCCTAGTAAACAATGAATATGCGAACTTGGGAGTAGATAGTGGACAGTTCCATAACAGTAACAAGTTTGATGTTCTAGAGGTGGAGGTTGTAATTACATATTTATTCAGTCAAACAAATTACGATGGTTATTCAGTTAAACAAATTACCTCTTAATGGGGAAAAATGTTACTGTCAAACCTTTTATTTTGAACTGGCATAGATCTATGTAGGAAAGAGTCATAACAAGTGCAATTCAAACTGTGACTATGTTGTATTTATTTAATTTGAAAACTTATTTTTAAGGTTGCATGAATTCTACACTTAAGATGTTTGTCATAGCCTACAACTGGGCCACTGTGGAACCCTAATTTCAGAGGGATTCCTGAGTAGTGCAAAGATTTAGGAGTAACCAGCCAGGGATAGGGCATTTTCTGCAGAGGCCACCAGTGAGGGAGGAAGCAGCAGCCAGGCACCTCTCCACCGTGCCTGGGTCCAGCTCCAGCTGAGAGCCCCCTCCCTCCTGCTGTCAACTGTAACTGCTGAACTTTCCAACTAAGATTGTAGTGCCTGAATTTGCTTTCCTTTTCCCCCTCCTCCTCCTCCTCCTCCTCCTCCCTCCCAATCCCCTTTCCTTTTGTGTCATGTCTTTTAGATTGTAAGCCTGTGGGCAGGGACTATCAAGAAATATTGTAAGCTGCCGTGAGAGCCTTTTTTGGCTGAATGGCAGCATAAAAATCCTTAAATAAATAAATAAATTTTCAATCTAATATCCTTGAGAGTCTAGTGGCAGAGTTGAGCATGAAGAGTGATAGATCATCTGACTGACATTTAAGAGTCCTCCTAATCAAGCTCTGAGCCCCTAAGTAGGACTTGTTTCTGGTTGGTGGGCTCAGTGACTAGATTTAGGAAGATGCTGGATTCCAATAAATTAGATGCTCCCTGTTCCCTGTTCAGACCTTCTACATATGATGAGGGAGCAGGGAAGTATATGTGATTACTGCTCCCACTTCCTATCATGTGCAGAGGTGGGTGGACATGACTTTCTACTTCCCTCCAACTAGTCTTAAATTTTGCCAGCTGAACTTACTTGTTTCCTTTTGAGTTTTTATGACTGAATAGCTCTGGTTTCTTTTGCAGAATAATCAACCATGACTACAGAATCTGGGTCAGACTCTGAATCGAAGGATCAGGACCAAGATCAGAAAGAAACTTCTGGAAAGCAAGGAACAAGTGGAACAGGGCCCCAAGAACAGCAGCAGCAACAACAACAGCAGCAGCAGCAGCTAAGTGAAGAACACCAGAATGCATTAGAACAATTTTCTGCTGTTGCAGCTCACAGCACTCCTGTGAAAAAGGAACAGGCAAGTTATGCATTAGAACAGGAGTGAGCAATTTGTGGTCTCACCAGCTTCCATCAGCTCTAGACAGCATAGCCAATGGTGAATGATGAAAGTGAAAACAGCTGGAGGGCCACGTTGTCCACCCCTACATTACAACATGACCTGTTATACAGATCTTAATGGACACTAGAAAGCCAAAACATGGTTTTAGTCAGACACACATATCTTTCTAATTATTATTTTTTCCTGTATTTTAATGCTACTTCCTTATTAAAACTCTGCATAACAAAGAAGTACCAATCTACAGGGGGTGGGGTGGAGAATAGAAACTATTTTTTCACTTCAGTCATGTAATTTTTTTGTAATTTGTGTCAGGTTGTCCTCCCTGCTGAGCTTAATTTTAAAGTCCACTGCTGTTGTTAAAAGAAGGGGGGAAACCTATCACTATTTCATCACTCTGTTAGATTGCTCTATGTTTTGGAGGTGCTAGAAACGTGGGAGGCACATTTAAGCTTTGACATCTGCTGAAATCTAATTTCATTCAGGGTTGGGTGATGTTTGAAACTAACAAAATCTCAGGTTTATTAAGCTCTGACAGTTATGAAAAGGTTGCATTTTAACTACTTTCTATCATTTTGAAATAATTATTCAGCATTGCGTTTTTCCATTTTGTAAAGCATTGATTTTTGGATATGATAAAGATGCCACATGTTAAAGTATTATGGGGGTGGAAGGAAAGGAAAAAAGGGACACCAGTGATTGAGATTAAACAGGCCACAGGTTTATTAAAGGATCATGAGAGGTATATAAACACCAACCTGTAGATCCAAGAACTCTCCTAAAGCTGCATAGGGAGAATAGATATGGATAGCCAGCCCTGCTCAAGCTTGAACAACACCTACCAAGCAGCAAGCCATTCCCCTTACAGGAAGAGGAAGATGTGAAGCAGCTGAGTCTTACTGTACTCCTGTGAGTTGACCCATGCCTGTTTCTTGCTTGTAAGCGAGCACAGGAACAATGGAATTCAGTACACTGGAGTGTACTGGCAGCATTCTAGCTGCAGAGCGACACCCAACTTAACTGACTAGCAGTTGCTGCCATAGGCTTTCGTGGGGCAGAAAAACCTTGATGTTTTTAAACTATTCTTAGAATTTTACCAAATCAATGAAAGACACAACTCTTCAACAAGTCTGAATATCAGTAGTTTGAAATTTGAAAGGGAGAGAGTTTGAGTAAAAAGTACAAATGTGTCAATTTTCAGCACTTACTAACTTGCTGTATCTGTGGCTGTTAGTATTGGGTTGTTTGAAATTTTGCAGGATTGTAGACCTTATCAGGTAGATTATGGATGCCAGTTCTTCTTCCTGGGCTCTGTGCATCACACATATGGGCTCTGTGCTTGTGTGGAGCTCATTTTGGAAACTTCTATATCTGAGGCAAACGTTTTTGGTGGGAACCCGGGTTTCCACACAAGGCTAGAACGGACAAATTTCGTAAGACTCAAAGGTTGCAAAAACTCACAGTGTGGATTGTAAATGCCATTAAACTGGCCCTCAAGTTGAAGGGCTTGCAACTCATTGGCCCAGTTTCATCCCATTCGACGCCTAGTGTCTCGACGTCACTAGCTTTAGGCAGGGGACTGTTTATCCCGGACTTCTGCAGAGTGGCTACTTGGTATAAGCCCTCTACTTTGATTACACCCTACTGTTTGGATGTTTTTACCAGGACAAACCGCAATTTCGGGCAAGCAATTTTCTCATCCATCTTGTGATGGGACACTGATCTACACCTACCCTCCACCAGGAAGTAAGCTTGTTAATCACCTATATGTGTGATGCCCAGAGACCATGAAGAAGAAATGCAGGTTACTTACCTGTAACCATAGTTCTTTGAGTGGTCATCTGTGCATTCACACAACCCACCCACCGTCCCCACTTTGGTGTTGATGTCAATGTGCTCTCAATACCAAGTGGTTTATCTCCTGGTTAGGAGTTCAGCAATTCGGTTTCAAGTTGCTGAGGAGAAGGGCGGGAACCCAAAAGTTTCCAAAATGAGCTCCGCACAGGTAAATTAGAATGTAAGCCTGAGGGTAGGGAATGTCTTCTTTAATGATAAATTGTAAGCCACTCCGAGAGCCTTTTGGCTGAGGTGCGGGATAAAAATACTCTAAATAAATAAATAAATAATATGTGTGAATTCACAGATGACCACTTGAAGAACTATGGTTACAGATAAACAACCTGCATTTTCAGGTTATTAGCTTTACATGTGACATTTTTATAAGCAGTAGAATTTTGAGGCTTAAAATGGAAGAACTTTTTTTTTGTGTGTGTGTATATATAATATATATATATATATATATATATATATATAGCAACACACCTTAACTAAAGGAGCACTCACAGGATATGATATCTCAGGAATTCCAAGCAATTTACATAAAACACATACAATATAAAAAGTATAAAACCATAAATACCTTAAAACATTATAACAAAAGTAAAAAAAACACAGTAGTGTCATGATTGAAGGAGGCATGAAGGACAAGGGTTGAGAGAGCATGTGGTGGATCATACAGATGCAAGCATCTTGTCCACATCCTCAAGTTCCAAAAATGGAAACTGATCTCACAGAACAGGACAAGGCAGTGCAGTGGACACCTCAATACACACTGTATCAGTAGTGGCATTCAAGTCACCATGAAGGTGAGCAATTTTACCCACAAAGTGTTTGGCAAATTCATTGCAGTGAGCCTCTGAGGGTTCCAATGCTTGATTCAAAGGAGTAGATGGCACTTTCACTGCCACAAAGTAGGCACAATTATATGTTCTCATGCATGCTCAGTCACCTTCATTATGAGTCTTACACCAATTGTGTTCTAGCCATCATCTAGTCTTTTTCATCATTTGAAGTTCCAGTGGGACCATCTGAAGTCCCGAGTGCCAAAGAGGGCACTCAGGAGCCATCATTTCAATGGCCGTTCATGCCTCACCGTTCATGCCGTTCAGCATGAAAAGGGCTTCCACAGAATTGCCGGCTCTGGCTGAAAAATTCCTCAGAGCATTCAGGAATCCATCAGATTCTGTAAGTCTCTAAGGGTGGTCCATCTTAACGGATCCCTCACCTCTGCAGGGAAGGACTGGCACCGGGCTTATAAAACCACATGGTTGTTGGTTTCCATCCTGACAATATCCAGACCGCTTTCACACCTTGAGGCAAAGACTTCTTTCAAATTGCTTAATCAAAATGTATAAATTTAGTCTGCTATAAAAACACATTCACTGTCCAGACTGTATGGCAGGAAGAGATAGGAAGACTTCTCTGGTCAAGATTTGAGCAGTTTCAGTGCTGCTTCAGCTGGAATTACCTTGATCCAAAAAGAGTTTCACACATTTTTTTCTTCCTTAGAAGTTAATTTCTAGTGCCATTGGCCAGATCATCAAATTGCTTGTGGCAATAAATGACAAATATTCTCTGACGAAGTGTTCATCACACATGAAAGAGTGAATTTATGCATGAAAAATACAAAACTAAAAGCTGAATGCAAGTTGTGTCTCAGTGGTCATTTTGCCCTAGATAACTGCATGAACAGAATGTCAGGCTTCTTTAGGAAGATGAGGCTTAATTCTCTGTGAAACCATTTTCCTGCATGAACACATCTTGACAGTTTTGGGTCCTGCTCTAATAGTTCTTGGCATGTTTTTTTGTGCACAGCACAAATTAATATAAGGTACTCCTGTGACAGTCTAACCTAGAGAAATTCTCCCCAGCTTAGTTTTGTCCTGCTTAGCTACTCCTAGAAATTAGTACCCATTAACTGCCTTTTTTATGTATAAAGCTCCAGTTCACAACTCAAACTAGAAGGTTCCCAGCAGATAAGTGTTCTTTGATTTTCTTTGCATCTTCCGCTAGTTGTAACAGACAAATATAATTTCTCTCCCCATGTGCTGTAGTATATAGGGAGTGGAGCCCTGCACTTTGCTACATATTGTGCGACACATGACTCTTTAGGTCTGAAAGCAGATTAAAGCTTTTGGCCAGATTTGATTCATTCTCATGGAGACATGTTACAATGAAGGAAACAGACTTGGAGGATTAATTTGTGATGAATGTCAGGGCTGCAGGCTGCTGACTGACTCTGAAGTCATTTGGAGCCAAATCAGATACGTTTTTATGATGGTCAGATGAAAATAGGATTAACTTTCTAAGCTTTAGCCAAGGTATTACTATGTTTCTGTTGCTGTTGAAATCCTGCTTGTAGACTAGTTGTGGAAGAGCTGTGTGCAGCGGCAGCCATTACTAAAGCCCTGCTACCATTGGAATGCAACTGCCCGGTGGGGAAAGCACTGTTGGTTGGACTGATCTAGGTGTCCCCTGGTCTCTTGAAAAGAGGTATGATTATTTTCAGTGTCATGTAACATGTTGGACTCCCCCCAAAAGTAAAAATGACTCACTGCCGTGATTCTTCTTAGCACCTTGCTCCGAATTAGCAGTTGACAGAGCAGCAGTTCCATTGACTTGAAAGGCTTTTCAAAACATGGAATGATGGTTAGTTCTGTTGTGCTGCTGTTACGTCGCTATTTAAAAATGTGATTCTAAATAGTCCTCTGTAAAGGGATAGCTGATTGTGTTTTGTGATGCTGAACGCTTGCTGCGATCAGCCACATTTTTTTAATCTGAAATTGGAACTTAATCTCCCTATTTTCCCTTTGTAGGCCACTGACAAAGAACGCGAATTTGCTGCTGCAGCAGCAAGACAACTGGAATATCAGCAGTTTGAAGACGACAAGCTCTCTCAGAAATCAAATTCAAGCAAACTCTCCAGATCTCCTCTGAAGATTGTCAAAAAACCGAAAAGTATGCAGTGCAAAGTAATTCTTCTGGATGGCTCAGAATATGGCTGTGAAGTGGAGGTAAAGACTGGAAAGAGAGGGATGGCAGGGGGATTTGCTCTGCGTATCATATTGGGTGTTTGGTCAGGTAATCATTTTTGGTTCAAGGGTGGTTCAGTGGAACTTGTTCTTCCCTTTTGTATTAAAAGGAGAAAGTTTCTCTAAGAAAGGAAATATAATGCTTATAAAAGCACATGGTTGTTCATGCCTATTCAGTCTGGAATACATGCAGCAGTAAACAAAAGAGAGATGGACTATTTCTGTTCTAAGGGCTCTGTGTGATGACTCCCATAGCAAATCAGCCTTTCCCGCAAAATAGAATATTGGCTCCTGTAATATTGGCAACCGGTGAGTGGAGAGCAGCAGACGCACCAGCAAGAAAAAGCAAAAATAATAGAGATAGGAATTTCACACTGTAGTTGGGTTCTCTAGCTGTCTTTGAGTCTTTTTGAAGAGAGCAATATTAGGGCTACTATTTTTCTTTTCTTTTTTAAGTCAAAGGATTTTTGTTTCATATACTCTTCAGAAGAGAGCCTGCCTGGAATGTCACATGTTTACTCTCAGGGTATGGATCTTGTTGGTAACTGTTGAGAAAAAGAGAAAGCAATTTATGTAACATCAAGGACAACACTGTATTGCAATGGTGAAAAAGCCAATTCCATGCTAGGGATTATTAGGAAATAGGTTGAAAATAAAACTTCCAGGATTGTAATGTCGGTATATAAACCTTATGATATGGCTGAGTATGTAATACTGTTTATAGTTCTGGTCTCTCCATTTAAAAGTAGTATTGGAACTGGAAAATGTGTAGAAAAGGGGAACCAAGATCCCAAAAGGCTTGGTGCACCTTCCTTATGAGAAAAGACACTGTTTGGGGGTTTTTAGTTTCCGGGGGGGGGGGGCGGGGATGAAGGACGTCTGTGGATGAGGGATATGATCAACAATTATAAAATTATACATTCTGTAGAGAAAATGGATGGATAAGTTTTTCTTTCCCTCTTTATAACAATAGTATTGCTCAGGGTCACCAAATGAAACTGATTGGAAGTTGATCCAGAATAGACACAAGAAAATACTGCTTTGTAATACATTGGTAATTTATGGGATTTTTGTTGTTGTGATGATGACTAATTACTTGGAAACGGAAGTTTGGGGGGGAAATCATGGCTGTTAGCCATGATAACTATAGTAAATAAAGCTTCCAGGTTGGAGGCAGTGTGTCACTGAAAACCAGTTGTTATGTCCTATTCCTATCACCCCTGGCTCAATATTGTGTCTTATCAGAGAGGCCAAGGAGCTACCCAGTGGATCAGGGAACAAGATGTTTAAGATAGCAGGAGAACTGTCAAGAAAGTTCTGGCTAAAACCTTACTGAGCAACTGTATAGTTGCCTCTGATTCCTCTATTCCTGGCCTATCATCGGGGCCCTGATCCAGAGCACTGAACAGTCTACCTGCCTTCTTAGGACGTTTCTACACCTGCCTTTTCCCCCGGGATCATCCCTGTGCATCCAAATGACACACAGGGGATCCCGGGAGCAGGCAGGGATGATCCCTCCATTTTCCTGGGATAATCCCTAGGTGTAGAAAGGGCCTTACAAATAGGACTAAAAGAAGGTCAACCTGATGCTGCCAGATTGGCACTGTACTTCTGGTTCTGGGCTTCCACTCCGTCATGCTGCTGCGTTATTGGTATCCTCTGACTCACCTTGAACACCACAAGTAGAAGGGACACTATAGTGTTCTCTTCAGAGGTCGTGTCCAGTGTTGTGATGATCCTGCCAGACATGATCTGCTAGAGGGAACATGGTAAGAGGGCTGTTGCCTCTATGGCCTACTTGTGGAATTATTTGGCTGGCCACAATTGGAAAGGACAAATCAATTTACTGATACTTGATTTTTCTCACTCAAATAAGAAAAAGATTATTTAAAAAAACTGTACATGAATGTACATTGATCGTGAGGGACAATATTTGAAATGTTGGTTGAAACGGTTGTCTGCAACATTTTGCTGTGTCTCAAGATCAGTAGATTCTCAGCAAAATATACTCTTTGTAGGGCTGTCAACACTGTTCGCAAGGCCTCACCAATGTAAAACAGTTCTTCTATTGTTCCCTTGAGGAGGTTGGGGATGGCCTTCACCTCTGCCTCCAGGGAGGAGAAACAAAGGAGAGCAAGTGGAATTGCCCAATGCAAGGACTTCAATTAGGGATAATAGAGTAAAGGGCTTTAAAAGCCTGTGGTTCGCTTCCCTCACCTTCCTTACTGTATAGCTGCATTGTATAGATGTGTTGCAATGGCAGCCTACCAACCCCTCATTGCAACACATCTTGGATTATCTAGCTGTTGCATGGTGCCAAGTCAGAATTATTTTCTAATGAATTGGCAGGAGAACCTGATTTTGTCTCACTCCACACTGTGGCTAAAATAGCTAGTGCAGCTAGCACCACTGATAGAAAAGAAAATAAATTTACCCAAGTCATGGTGTATATAGGTGCCACACAACTAGACAATCCAGCGCAGGAAGAAGGGGAAATGTCTCAGGAGCAATGACAGAGAGGGAGAAAACTCCAAAGTCCACTGTTGGGCAATAACTTCGTTTACCACCAAAGAGTGTGCAAGCTTTTGAGCACTCCAGAATTCTTCATCAGGCTAGATGGTACCCAAAAATGGGAGAAGAAACAGGAAAAGTCCCCAAATCAAGTGAGATTTTGTTTACTTAGTCCAGTTCTTTCTTATGAGCCTACGTAATAGTTCGGAAGGAAGGGATATCAAACACGCCCTTTGTGTTAGACAGGAGAAAGTGCCATGGTAGCATTTGGACTATCAAAGGAGTCAAATGTTGTAAACCGCCCAGAGAGCTTCGGCTGTGGGGCGGTATATAAATGTAATTAAATAAATAAATAAAATAAAATAGAACATAAATAGGTTTCCTAGCAGCGTGCCCAAACAGCTAATAAGTATTTCAGGTATTTGTATTCAAATAGCCTTGATCACATCTGGCTTAGTTTCACATGGATAGCATTTCTTGAGGATTTCGCACTATGCAATGTTGGACTACTCGGTAGTGCTTGTTGTATGTAATTTATTGGGCTCTGCAGCAGAGTAACTATCCCCCCCCCCCCCCCCGGAGTTACATTGTAAAAAGGGGAAGATCACTATGAAGTATCAGAACAGTCTTTAGTTGTCAGGTTGGGGCTGTTGTGGGATTTCAGTGATTGTGTTGTTAATGCCATATCTTCCCTGGTTGAATTGTCAAACCATAAAATGAATCTTAATCAATTCTGTTGTTGAAAGAAATTCAATTTTTTAACATATATTTAGCTTCTGGGACAACTATAGTACATTTGAATGAAATAGATGTTGCTATTTAAGCTATAGAGGATGATAAAAATGAATGCAAGGTAATTGACAAGGCATAGTATGACTCACATATTCATAAGAGTCCATGGGTAGTGCTGTGGAAGATTCTGTTTTGCATGAATTAAAAAAAATTAACAGAAAGGATTTTGTTGTGTTATATGTGTTCAGCTAACTGGAGTGCAACTAGGAAATGGGTACATAAGTTATAGTATCAGAGGATTCTCTATGTTATTTATTTAGACAAGATTCTCAACTTCACATTTATATATGATCATGCAATGTAAACAAAATGAAGGTTTCTGTTGTATCTCTCCATAATGGAATCATTTTGGCCAGAATTATCATCATCACCATCATCATATAATTTATTTTTATTTTATTTTTATTTATTTATTCGTTTATTTATTGCATTTATATACCGCCCCATAGCCGAAGCTCTCTGGGCGGTTTACAAAAGTTAAAAACAATGAACATTAAAAACAGATATACAAAATTTAAAACCACCAAAAGTATATCCTTCTCTTTACCTCAAAGTACCCACAGAAGCATAACCCTTCATAAAGTACAAATGCATCTAACAACCAATATCTCAAAGCAATAACATATAATATAAAACAAAAACAGCAAAACAAGACAAAACAAAAATAGTAGCAAGCCCACTAAATCCAGATATTACACATTAAAAGTCTGTCAAAATAAAAGTGTCTTCACAATTTTTTCTAACCACTTAGCTCTGGCTGGTACCCAAAGTGCTACTTAAAACACACCAAGGGAGCTGGTTCCAGTGAGAGATTTTTTTGCTGTAGAACAACTGATTTTGAACCTCTCTTCAGTTTTTCAAAACTAGTTTGCCATGTGCAGTCCTGTTTCGAGGCTGAAGGATGAGCTCACCCTTTTAGTTGTGTGCTTCTTTGGATCTTAGTCACTAGGCATTCCAGTTGTTAACAAAACGTTAATTAAACTACGTATGAATGAAAGTAATGCATCAGCCTTCCCCAAGTTGGTGCCCTCTAGATATTTTAGACCACAGCTCCCAGCATTTCTGACCATTGGCATCTTGGCTGGGGTTGATGGCATTTGAAGTGCAAAACATCTGTAGGGCACTAGGTTGTGGAAAGTTTGATTATACCAAGGAACTCTGGTTCTAGAGCAGAAGTCAACTACCGTTTTAAATCTGCCAGAGACATATTCCCACTCTTCAGATCACTAATAGTAAGGGTTTCCTCCTAATGTGATCTTAGCTCATAATATTAAAATATTTTCTTCTTTGTGAGCTGCTTAAAGATCCTATGCTTACGGACAGTCATATAAATTCAGTAATAATAATATTCTTTATATAGCATTCAAAGAGCACATCATAATTTATAACTATTATTAAGGTCAGTATTTCTTCCATCTTTTATTGTGCAGTCAGACATGGAATTATGCAGAAGTCTAGACACCAGTTTCAATTTTATAACTGCCAATGTTTTCCCACCATTTTTTCCATCTTTTTTTTACCTAAAAAATAAAATTAAAATGAATTGAGGAAACCACGGAATAGCTGCACAATGCCTTTTGACTGGTAGTGCGAGGAACTGTCCTTCTGGAAACATCCATAATGTGATCGCATTAGGCTTGAGCTGTAATGGAAATGGTAATGTCTAGTATTTGATAACATTTTTTTTTAAAAAAAGAGAGGGTTTGTATGTAATATTTCTATATGGGCTCAGAAGGCTCTTACAGGAAGACCCATATTCTGATACATTACCTGTCACCCATAGATAAATTGCTTACAGTTTGTTGTTTTCTTTTAATCACCATTATAACATTTTCATAGCCATTGAATTATTAATGGTTTCAAAACTTACATAATTAACAAAGGAAATGTTTGCTAATAGTATGCATTTGTGAAATGCACATAAATGGCAAATATAATGTACAACTAAATCACTTTGTAAATGTAAACATCCTCTTTCACTGTTTGCCAATTGTAGGGTTGTCTGCCTTCTTTCAGTCCACTTACTTAAGTACCTGCTTTTCTAAATTGGCATAACTCTTGTTACCCTAAACCAATGTAGAGGTTCGTCCAGTGGGCTCCATGAAAGGGAGAAGCTGGAGTTTTTTTTATTTATTATTTAATTTAATATATTTCTTAGCCACCTTTCAAGACTGATCTTTCCAAGGCGGCTTATAATAAAAGAAAAGTACAATTTAGTATCAAATTATTTAAAAATGCCTTAAATTTAAACAACTTTAAAATAAATTCAGTTAAAATATAATTTCAAACATCAGTAAATATTATTAAAACTTTTCAGTTAAAGTTACAAATATAGAACCATTGTATCCCTGTTGCTTCAGACAGAATTTAAGAAATTCTGCCCTAAACACCATAGTCTGACTATATATATTATACTAGCCCTGTTAAGAACTGTGCTGCTGAAGTCATGAGCAAAGGCCCTAATTTGGTCTGATTCCAGAATGAGGACTAGGTCACCAATCTTCTTATCAGGATTTAGCAATCCTTTGGTTTGTTGGGTTTTTGTTTTGTTTTGTTTTTTGTTTTGTTTAGATTAGTGCTGGCTTTTTAGGATTGTGAGCTCAACAAGTATTAAAAAAAAAAGGTTGGCCCCAATAGAAAGTGTGTCATATTATACAATATCACTGACACTTGATGTATGCTTGTTAAACAAGAGTGTGATGTATTCATTTGCAAACTGTAAGCCGCTAGAAGCGGCATCTAGACATCCTATTTCAAATATTGCTGGATGAATTGTTAGCAATGCAATTTGTCTCCCAACAAAACTCTTTTAAATGAACTGAACTGAAATGAAAAATAGGAGATTCTTAATTGACGATACTTTCTAATCCAGTATAAGAGGTTTATTTCTTATGACGGTTCCTTTACATTATGTGTAACGTAGATGTTGTATGAGTTACAGTACAATTTGTACTCTCTAAAACTGCAATCCTATGCACACATACTGAACTCAGTGTGGCTTACTTCTGAGTAAACATGCATAGGTTGTGCTGTAATATTGCTGTTTTTATTTATTGTTAGCAAGTTTTTAAAGCTGCTTAGCAAGTATTTCTTTTTCATTTAGACTGATCTAAGCATACTATTTAAATAAATAAACTGAAATTGTAGCAGAGTAGCAAAGGGATGTTTAAAATATCTATTTTGTAGCCCATAAATTAAGTTTTAAACTAGTCTTATTAAATTAAGGTCACTGTGAAACAAAAATTAGCGCTTCACTAAACTATAGGCATGTTAATACAGGCAAAGCATAGTTATTTTGAAAAACTTTTTCTTTTTATAAAACATCGAGCCTTCACTGCTTTAAATATAGTATTTACAAGCACATGTATGCAAACATTTTAAAGAGGTACTATATTTTGAATTTATTTATTTATTACATTTCTAATCTGTCCAATAACTAATGTTCTCTGGGTGGATTACAAATAGTTAAACTAAAATGCCATAGAACAATTTAAAATGTAAAATTAAATATAAATATTTAAAAGAGTAAAATACAATATAATGCAAAACAATAAACAGCACAAGAATTGATAAAACAGCCATAAAAATCTAAAATGCCTGGGAGGAAAAAAAAGGTCTTTGCCTGGTGCTGAAAAAATTACAGTGTAGGAGCCAGGTAAGGCTCTTTGGGGACTTCATTCCATAAGTGGGGTAAGGATGTTGGAGGAATCTGTCCGGAGGGGTCAAGTTCTCCAAGCTTTCAGCAGCTCTTCCCCACCCTAGGACTCCAGCTCGCTTACCCACGCGGACCAACTTCATCTGTATTGAACTGGGCCAGCTTGCAGTTTTAAAATCGGCATTTACGCAATTTGAAGCTGCAATTTGCATAAGTAAGAGAAAGAAAAAGATGCAAAAGTTCCCAGATTTCAGGAAAAAGCCCTCCGCTTGATTCACAAACAGAAGCATAGCCAGGGGCTCCGGGGAAATCCAGAGAGTCCCAAAAGGGACAGATACCTTTGCAACAGCCATCCCTAAACTGGGGTGCCACAAATGAGAAGGCCCTCTCTCTTGTAGCCATCTGTCTAGCTTCCTTCGGTTGGAGCACTCGGAGTAGGGCCTCCAAACATGACCTAAGGGTCTGAACAGGTACATGTGGAAGGAGACGTTCCTTTAGGTACTTTGGTACCAAGCAATTTTGGGCTTTAAAGATCAACACCAACACTTTTAATGTGGATCGGAAATGGATTTGGAGCTAGTGCAGCTGACAAAGCTGACAAATCACATCATCATATTGTTCCAGTTAGTAGCCTAGCAGCTCTGGTTTGAAGTAGCTGAAGTTTCTGAATCTTATCAAAGGTAGTTCCACATATAGTGCATTGCAGTAATACAACCAGGAGGTTAATAAAGCATAGAAAACTGTCGCCGGGCTATCTCTGTCCAGATCAGGTTGCAGCTTTTATATCAAACTAAGCTGTTAAAAGGCACTCCGGCCACCTGGGTTTCAAGTGACAATGATAGATCCAAGAGATCCGCCATGCTGGGATGAATGCAACCCCCTCCAGAACCGCTCAAGAGCTGAGCGGACAAACCACCTGCTAACCGTCTTGTGTGAACTGAGGTTCAGTTTGTTGGCCTTCTCCAGGCCATTAACTCTGCTCAGGCAGGACCTCCACTGCCCCGCTTAGGTTTGATAAAAAGGAGAGGTAGAGCTGGGTGCCATCGGCATATTGATGGCACCTCAGTCCACATCTCCAGATAACCTTCCCCAGCAGATTCACGTGGATGTAAAATTGAGCCCTGTGGAACCCCGTGATGTAATTGCCATGGAGGAGAGCAATAATTCCCCAGCACTACCTTCTGGAATTAACTATCCAAGCAGGAATGCCCCCAACTCGCAACCCAGATGCTGCTCCAGAAGGATACAATAGTGAATGTTATTGAATTGTATTTAACGTTACAAAAAGTAGAGTAGAAACTGAGTAGGCTCTTTCTTTTATGTTCTTTGCTCTGAATCTTAGCCCAGGTTACATAGTCTTGTTGTATGTCTGCAATTCTGTTATTTTATGGGAAGAAACAAGAATAAATTAATGCTTTGCTTGAATGATAATCGATTAGAAGAACATTATCAGTAAGACAAAAATAATGACACTTTATTGCCTTTCTGCACAATTTTAAGTCTGTGCATTTACAACATAAATATGCATCTGTACATTTTCCATTTGTATTGTACAATCTGCAAATGTTTTGCCCAAGGTATATTTTGTCCTGGAGATACTACAAAATGTGATGTTTTCTTAAAGATTGCATTCACAGCATTTATATACATGGTATATAGTTTAGCAAGTGATAATAGGTATCTGTTGGGTATAGTTTCTTATGTAACTTCTGCTTAACAATGACACTACTGCTTCCTGCATGATAGCATTCCATATTGCTCAAAATAATGTGTCATTAAAGGTAGGTGTGTGTGTGTGTGTGTGCATTCGAAGGTTTTGTGCACTGAATTCCTTAATCAAGCTTCCTAGTCTATTCTGAAATGGCAGAAAAGGGCAGGTTGTGCGTTGTATATGCTCAAAATTCAAGCACATGGGCTATATTGATGTGCTTCTTTAGTACCATCCTTATGATTACCAATACTGAACACCTAACACAATTCTGTATTTGTATTGAGAGAATCCAATACTAGAGAGTATGTATTTGCATGGCATTCTGCACATAACTACTTTGTGCAGTTAAATCTACCTGGGATTTAAAGTGGGTGTGGGTGTGGGCATGTGTTAGTATAGCAATCCTGAGTTCTGCTCATATCCTCAAGGGAAGAACAAACCTACCATAGTTGGATTAGGATGGTGTGGGCGGGATATTTTACGATTGATGCCAAAAGGTTGTATGAATATTTTAGAATGGCTAAAATGTAATTGGGCATGGACTGAATGATAATGTGGTAACCCCTCTAATAATAATAATAATAATAATAATAATAATAATAATAATAATAATAATAATACATTACTTGCCCTGCTTAGAAATTAAAATAAGGTTGGGCATAGCACTCAGTGCTATTCGGGCTTTCAAATGCCTGTATCACAAGGAAGGAACTGCCTGTATCACAATGAAAGCTGTGCAGTTATACAGCTTTCCTTGCTCCCCAGAAGTCAACAGTTCAGAGACTGACCTACTGTAAATAATGAAATCACTCAGCTAGAAGGGCTGGACATGCGCTATTACTGTACTACAGACAAAGTGTTCCTGACAACTGGCTAAACCTCCAGGCCTGTCTCTCCTACAAGGATAATTATAGTAGGTACGGGATGGGTAAAGGGATATTTTCAAGTTTATAAATACTATATTTTACTATCTGGCTTAGATAAAGATGTCTGGATGTGTGCATATAATTTTTCTCTTTTTAACAGTCATTAATATTTATAATAAAAAGAGAATAGTATAATTGATGCAATGTAAATACTGAATTCTGTGTTTCTGAAAATAACATGCAACGATCATGGAACTCAAAGCCTAATTCCTATCCAATCAAAGTCTAAGTTTTCTTGGATGAGTTTCAGTTGGTACAGCTCGAGGACGTGGACAAGGTACTTGGACAAGTTCGCGCCACCACTTCTGTACTGGATCCTTGCCCCTCTTGGTTAATAAAAGCTAGTAGGGATGGAACAGCCGGCTGGGCCAGGGAAGTGATTAATGCCTCTTTACGAGAGGGAGTGGTCCCGGGCTGCCTGAAAGAGGCGGTGATGAGACCACTCCTAAAGAAACCTTCCCTGGACCCAGAAAATCTTAATAACTATAGGCCGGTGGCAAATGTTCCATTCCTGGGCAAGGTCCTTGAGCGGGTGGTTGCGGGCCAGCTCCAGACACTCTTGGATGAGACTGATTATCTGGATCCATTTCAGTCAGGCTTCAGGCCTGGTTTTGGCACAGAAACAGCCTTGGTCGCCCTGTATGATGACCTATGTCAGGAGAAAGACAGGAGAGGGAGTGTGACTCTGTTGATTCTCCTCGACCTCTCAGCGGCTTTCAATACCATTGACCATAGTATCCTTCTGGGACGACTCACTGAGCTGGGAGTGGGAGGTACTGCTCTACAGTGGTTCCGCTCCTATCTGGCGGGTCGGATACAGAAGATGGTGCTTGGGGAACATTACTCGGGCCCGTGGACTCACAAGTAAGGAGTCCCGTAGGGGTCGGTTTTGTCCCCCATGTTGTTTAACATTTACATGAAGCTGCTGGGTGCGGTCATCCAGAGCTTTGGAGTGTGTTGTCATCAGTACGCTGATGACATGCAGCTCTATTTCGCCTTTTCATCTTCAGCAGGAGAGGCTATGGATGTGTTGAACCGGTGCCTGGCTGCAACAATGGACTGGATGAGGGCTAATAAACTGAAACTCAATCCAGACAAGACTGAAGTGCTGTTTGTAGGTGACTCCGCTGAGAGGAGAGGGGGTTTTCTACCGGTTCTGGGTGGAATTGCACTCACCCTGAAGGAGCAGGTTCGTAGCTTGGGGGTTCTTTTAGATCCATCATTGTCACTTGAGGCTCAGATTACCTCAGTGGCACGAAGTGCCATCTACAAACTCTTGTTGGTGGCCCAGCTACACCCTATCTGGACAGGAATAACCTGGCTTCAGTTGTCCATGCTCTGGTAACCTCCAAGTTAGATTACTGCAAAGCACTCTATGTAGGGCTGCCTTTGAAGACGGTTCGGAAGCTGCAGCTCGTGCAAAATGCAGCGGCCAGATTGATTTCGGGAACCAGAAAGTTCGACCATATAACACCTGCCCTGGTCCGCTTGCACTGGCTGCCTGTATGTTTCCGAGCCCAATTCAAAGTGCTGGTTTTGACCTATAAAGCCTTACACAGCTTGGGACCACAATACGTGTCGGAACGCCTCTCCTGATGTGAATATACCCGGTCACTACATTCAACATCTAAGGTCCTCCTCTGGGTGCCTACTCCGAGAGAGGCTCGGAGTGTGGCAACGAGCGACAGGGCCTTTTCAGTGGTGCCCCCCAGACTATGGAACAATCTCCCTGACGAGGCTCGCCTGGCACCAACGCTGCTATCTTTCCGGTGCCAGGTTAAGACTTTCCTCTTTGTCCAGGCATATGGCAGCACATATGGCACCCACATGTTTATTTTAACAGTTTTTAATGCTTCATGTATGTATGTTCTGTATGTTTTAGAATTTTAAATTTTGTATACTTGTTTTTATCTCAATTTTAGAATTTCTGTAAACCGCCCAGAGAGCTCTAGCTATGGGGGAGGTATATAAATGTAATAAATAAATAAGTTGACATAATGAGAGTACATGATAGATTGGTTTTGATACCATTTGAGTAAACACAAAAACAACAAAAACCCACCCCTGAGTGTTTAGCCCTGTTTCATCTGCTACGTATTTACCATGGTGAGTAGATCTGTTATGAAAAGAAATTGCTAATTCCAGAATTGGCATAATTCCTTTGAATATTTATTTTATCTATCTATTTATTTATCTATTACATTTCTATACTGCTTAATAGCCGAAGCTCTTTGGGCGGTTCACAAAAATTAAAACCATAATAAAACAACCAACAGGTTAAATGCACAAATAGGCCCATTGATGTGATTCCTCTGAACTCACTGTAAGTGACATCAGGATTAATACCCCAATATTACCTAATTTAGCTCAAAATTATGTCCCTTTTTAATTACAGTGGTGTGTATATCCAAATAAGACTGCTTAGGACTACAGTCTTAAGGAGAAATTATTTGAAATGATTGGGATACTAAGGCTCTACATACAGGGGATAACATTGGTAACTTACCAACATATTATTATTATTATTATTATTATTATTATTATTATTTATTTATATAGCACCATCGATGTACATGGTGCTGTACAGATAACACAGTAAATAGCAAGACCCTGCCGCATAGGCTTACAATCTAATAAAGTTGTAGTAAACAATAAGAAGGGAAGGAGAATGCAAACAGGCACAGGGAAGTGTAAACAGGCACCGGGAAGGGTGAAGCTAACAGTATAGAGTCAGAACAAACTCAAAGTTTAAAAGCTATAGGGAAAAGAAAAGTTTTTAGCTGTGTTTTAAAAGCTGTGATTGAGTTGGTAGTTCTCAGGTGTTCTGGAAGAGCATTCCAGGCATGAGGGGCAGCAGAGGAAAATGGACGAAGCCGAGCAAGGGAAGTAGAGACCCTTGGGCAGGCAAGAAGCATGGCATCAGAGGAGCGAAGAGCACGAGCGGGGCAATAGTGTGAGATGAGAGAGGAGAGATAGGCAGGAGCTAGACCGTGAAAAGCTTTGAAGGTCAACAGGAGAAGTTTATATTGGATTCTGGAATGAATTGGGAGCCAATGAAGAGATTTCAGAAGCGGAGTGACATGGTCAGAGCGGCGGGCCAGGAAGATGATCTTAGCAGCAGAGTGGTGGACAGAGACCAGCGGACTGATGTGAGATGAGGGGAGGCCAGAGAGGAGGAGGTTGCAGTAGTCCAACCGAGAGATAACCAGTGCGTGAACGAGAGTCTTGGCAGAAGAGACAGACAAAAATGGTCGAATCCTGGCAATATTATACAGGAAGAAACGACAAGATTTAGCTACTGCCTCGATATGAGGAATAAAGGAGAGCGAGGAATCAAATATAAAGCCAAGGCTACGAGTTTCCTTGACCGGAGTAAGCGTGACATCGTTGACAGTAAGAGAGAATGAGAGATGAGGAGAAGCTTTAGGAGGAAAAACAAGCAGTTCAGTTTTTGCCATATTGAGTTTCAAACGGCGATGAAGCAGCCAGGCTGAGATATCTGAAAGACATGCTGAGATACGATCGTGGACATCAGGAGAAAGTTCCGGAGATGAGAGGTATAGTTGTGTGTCATCGGCATACAGGTGATATTGGAGGCCATGAGATTGAATAAGTTTACCCAAGGGCAGCATGTATAGAGAAAACAGCAGCGGGCCAAGCACCGAGCCTTGCGGAACCCCTACTGAAAGGAGAAAGGAGGAGGACGAGCTGCCGTTAGCCGACACGCTGAAAGAGCGACCCTCTAGATAGGAGGCGAACCAGTTATAGACAGAGCCACAGAGTCCAAGGTCATGGAGGGAATCTAAGAGAAGATCGTGATCAACCGTGTCAAAGGCTGCAGTTAGATCAAGGAGAATAAGGACGGAATAATGGCCCTTAGACTTGGCAGTGAGAAGATCATTGGTGATCTTGGTAAGGGCTGTTTCAGTGGAATGCAAAGGACGGAATCCAGATTGAAAGGGATCCAGAGCAGAGTTACTAGAGAGAAAGTCAAGACAGCGAGAGTAGACCACACGTTCCAGAATCTTTGAGACAAGGGGCAACAGAGAGACAGGTCGGTAGTTAGACAGAGAAAGTCGATCAAGAGTGGGTTTTTTGAGAATGGGAGAGACAGTAGCATGTTTAAAAGCAGAGGGAAATGAGCCAGAGGACAGAGAAGAATTAATGATGTGAAGCAAGGACGGGAGGATAGCATCAGTAACAGTTTAAACCTATATATGTACACAGGGAAAAAGGGGAATTGGGGCCTATCTATAATATTCATACAGATATTGTATGAATGTGCACAAAAAATGCCCAATGACCAATAGGAAGTTTTGCATTCTTTGATAGCTGGGAGATGCACATGGTTGAATTTTCTTCTCATCTAGTAATCTAGTAAATTGTGTCCCTTTTCTGTTATTTTCACCATATATACTTGTTTTTCCTTATGGAGGTCATGTGATCTTTTATTATTGACTGCAGAAATCAGAGAGATTTCTTTCCTTTTGCAGTAGGCTGTGGCTATCTGTTCTTCTTCAACATTTCTTATACTCCTGAGACTGTAGTGTTACACACAAAAATAGCTGTGCTGTAAAGTGTGGTAGTAGAGACACTATGGTAGATTTCTTCATTTCTAAAGGGGGAATTCTCTTTTCTTCCCCATAAGGGTTTGACCTATCTCTTATAGATAGGTAAGTGAGGGTAATTGAGCAGTGAATTGGAAACACACTAAACAGTTCAGAAGTAAATATGGAAGATCTGAAGAGGAAGAAAGGAATTGAATGATCAAAAATCTCCATCCCAAATTTCGTGCATATGTAAATTAACATTGTAGATGTCTGAAAATCTTAACACTAATTAATTTCAAACTGTTGCCACCAATGACATATGGAAGCCTATTTGGGCCTCTGTGAAGAGAGCAGGCATATTCTGTAGGTTATATTGGGTGCAGACATCAAATAGGAAAAGCTATATGCATATTAATTTTGAACCAAATATACAGCCAGTGGTTGAAGTCAAGATCTGCTCCTGGTCCTCTATATCTAGTCAGCCAAAGGACCTCCTTGTCAAGTTGCAACATAAATGTATCTTTTCCACCCTCTGCAATTTATATTCTGTTTGCTACAGGAAGTGCAGTCTACTCATTCATCTGTCTTTTCTACCCAGTAATATAATGCCCATAGTATGTTCTCTCTTTTGTTTAGCCTGGACAAACTCACATGCTACTTATTCTTATTAAGGGGAGTCTTCCTGAATGTCAGGGGGAATTGCCTGAAATTTGGTGAAGGGATTGGCTGATTTTCCTTGCCCACCCACCCCTCCACCTCACACTGCATCCCTGTATGACACAGTCTGTATCTTACTGGAGGGCTCATTGCCCCTCTAAAGAAGGTTTGGGGCATTCAGGGGCTGAAGGGTAGAGGAGAGAACGGTAGAGATCAGTTGCACAAACTGGGTTGTGCTCGTGCAGCCATTGGACTGAACCCATAGTTTCCTTTGTGATTGAAAAGTACTTTGTGGTTATTGGCATAACGCCAACCATAATCTCAGATTTATACGATTAAACATTTTTCCATTGTAAAATACTAAGATCCAAACTGTTGGCCTGGAATAATAATTGACTTGTAAAATTGCCTTTTCTGTTTTATATGCAAGATATAATCAATGCTGAAGTTATGGAAACATGGTCATTATTTCTCTGTTCTCAGAACTATCCCCAAAGTATAACTGTGTATTAAATCAGAATAATTGCCTTTATAATTGTCCAGCAAATGTGTAATTTGCAGCCAGTTTCTTCATGTCTCCTAAATTTTAGTAATTATTATTGCTAACATATGTGGGTGCAGCGTGTTAAGCCATTTTCAAACTGATATGTATCTCCCCCAGTTGGAAAAAAAGGAAAACTCCAAATGAAAAACCAGGGGACAAATCTGCTTTTTATTCCTTAATTTCCACAAGTTCTACATTCAGGTCTTCCAAACAGAAGGCCTGTGCTCTGGGGTGAGGCGGATGGGACAAGCACCACGAAAGCTGGGCAAGGAAGAAGAGGCGAGGCTCTGGTGCTTGTGTCAATAGTAAAACTGGCTTTAATATAGGTTTTTTTAAAAAAAGTTTTGCTTGACAATATATAAAAGATGCGCTCGACGTTTCAGATTACTGGGAATCCTTCTTTAGGAGCTGTAACGCAAAATGTTTGTCAAGTATTCTTTTGGCGTTCTCTTCTTTGAGGCAGTAGCATGTTATTCTACAGAGGCTACTGCCTCATACAAAAGAACGCCAAAAGAATACTTGACAAACATTTCGCATTGAGCAGGGGGTTGGACTCGGATGGCCTTTTAGGCCCCTTCCAACTCTACTATTCTATGATTCTATGATTCTCTTTATTCTCTTCATTTCGACATTGCCCTGAGTGCTCATTGAGCAGAGGATATTCCAAAAATATATAAAATAAAAATAAATAAAACTTTGTTGTTGTTGTTGTTCTGTTGCTTCACATTTTAGTACCAGACAAGACAAAGAGATGTGGAAGCAAAAAGACTATTAGGAATTTATATCAACAAAATTGCTGGGCTCAGAATAATACTAAGGCTGAATGTTGCAATTTGCATCCATTTGCATTTGTATTATGACAAGATGATGCCTTAAAGGTCAGGCAAGGTCAAAAATCAAAAATGTTTCAGCTAGCAGATCCATGTTCTGCAAAGCTGTCTGCTTTGATAAACAACAATGAACACATGGAGGTTAAGGTGTTTTACTGGAGGCTTCAAGGAGACAGGTGCTTCTTTTGATGTGTAGCTCTGTTTTAAGAAATTAACATCCATTAATAGCTAATGTACAGCAAGTAACCAAAACACTGAAATTCAAATTATTTTCAAGGACTCATTGACCTGGTTCTCACATGAGGTAGCTAATAAACCATGGTGGCTTATCTGGTTCTGATCTCATGATAGCAATACCCAGCAAGGATTATTATGTAAATCAGGCTAACATGCAACTATTATGCATATGGTGACTTATTAACCAACTTTGTGTCATGCAAAGTGGCCCATTGACTGGGTTCACACAATCACCATGGCTCATCGTGGTTACCTATTCAGGTTCTGGCCATGTCTTGTCATGTCTTGTGAACCCAGACTGGATGGGTGGTGTAGATAACAAACCACCCACAATTCTAAAGTCCCCATTGGTTTGTGTGGTTTGTTAACCACACCAACAACCTACCCTCACTGGGCTCACATGACTTGACAAACTGGAGTCGCAGTTTGAATATTCAGAATAGCTTTCAGCAAACACCACTAAGCCCTGGAGGTTAAATACCCCACAGTGGCTTAGCATGGCGATTGTGGTAGATAGGTTAGGGGAAGAAAATATACAACAATGGTTTACAAAATATTGGTTAAATATGCACACAGCCGTGTACTTTCTAATAGTGCACATTCCATTCCCGGTTCAGATGGCATACTCCCAAGGCCCAGCCCCATATGGCAGTCTAGATGGATACTATGGTTGATGGCCTCAAAATATGAGCCAATTGATTTTAAGCATCAACAGCATCATTAATTTTGTCTCGTTTTGCATTATCACCTTTTGCTCTCCACCCTGCTTAGAAGTATGTTTATTGTCAATTCATCATTTTAAAACATTTGTAAAGCCCATACTGCATTGTAACCATCAGTAAACAAACATGTGTAATGATATTTTAGTGATACATATATACCTTAAAAATAGAAATCTAATGTTGTGGATTATATGTAACAACTTCCAGGAATCTACATGCATGCATGAGTTATTGGGGTATACTGAGTATCTGACGAATTCTGTCAATAGAGTGTGCTTCTAAATAAGTGTAATTTAATATCAGAATGCCTTTAGATTATTGCCCAGAAATGGAGCTGATAATTATGATGGCTAATGTTAGAGAAATTTCCAGAAATTATACTGCCTTGAGTAGTTTTCTTCAAGTATCAATAGTTATTTACATACAGGTAGGAAACTTTGTGTGGTAGTATTATGTAGAACAAAATATATCAATATACATATAACAGAAAAACATCTACAGCAGCAAAATGTTGATTTAAGTGCTGAGGCTTCCATTTAGTTCTCTCTTAAAATAAGTTGTGAAATTAAATCAGTATTCACTTAATCACCTAATTCCTGAGATTGATTTTTAAAGGCTTGCATGTTTTGAAACTCTTCTCTGCTTTTTACTATAGAAACGCTCAAGGGGCCAGGTACTGTTTGACAAAGTATGTGAACACCTGAACCTCTTGGAGAAGGACTACTTTGGACTAACATACAGAGACTTGGAAAACCAGAAGGTAAACATTAGCTAGGGTTTTAGAAAATTCATGACATAAGGATAACATGGGAGAAAAGATGTTGAATCCAAACATAGCAACCTAAATAAATGAGGTTGTGTTTGTGAGGGTCATTCGGCTTCAAAGCTGGTTTTTTACCAGCAGTTCAGGGATATATATTTTTTTTCCTGTAAAGGTATGACTTCTCATGTTGAAATTTTTGACATAAAGGCCCAGTTCACATGGGTGACAGATTGTCAAGGCCAAGTGGTAGCAAGTGAGTGCACTGCTTCCCATACGCTATAATAATAATAATAATGTTGCTTCCACTTTCAATTAACAACCCAGGAATACCACATTCCTGGGTAATTGTTGTGATGTTGGAACCTGGAAGCTCTGAGTTGTTTAGCAACCCAGAGTTGGGTTTACTCAGGGTTGTTTAACTCCTAAATAATCCAGAGTTTCCAGAGTCAGACATCACAATAATAGCTCCTGGCTTGTTAATTGAAAGTAGGAGAGACGAGCATGCAGGAGGCAGAGCACTCGCTCGCTTTTGCTAGATGTCAGCAGTGCCTGGGTGAAATGTCCCAGAAATTGCTGTTAAACGTGAACCAGGTCTGTAAAATAGGATACTTACTGACCTGTCCCATGCTGTTGACGAGGTAGGAGCAATTGTTGTCTGATATATTCCTGTTCTTATGGTTCTCCCCCCGTGTATGTTTTAAACTTTGTAAGGCCACCTTGAGGCCCAGCATTGGGCAAAAGGCAGGATACAAATTATTATTATTATTATTATTATTATTATTATTATTATTATTATTATTATTATTATTATTATTATATTTAGTGAAGGCACATAGGAAAGCAAAGAGCTTGCAATACATGAGCAGTTGCCCATTCTAGTTAGGATTAGATAGGCAAGATTTTAGCACATGCTTTAGGGCCAGAAAGGAACTTGGACTTCTGTAGGGAATCTCTACTTTCTGAAAATTGTTGGATGGGACATTGTATATCAGGGGTGGGCAACTTGTGGCTCTCCAAATGTTGGTGGCATGCTGCATCCCTCATCAAGGGCTATGCTGGCTAGGACTGTTGGGATTTGCAGCCCAACATGATCTGGAGGACACGCCTGTTTTAGACGATGGCAAATGCAATGTGTGCAAACAATTGGTGTATTTAGTGTTCTGCAATTCTTATAGTTGGCAGTTTCTGCTTCTTAATAGCAGCTTCCTCACTGTAGCCCACACAAAGGGCACAATATATATTTATATAAAATGTTTTAACTGAGAGCTTGGCTGACCCTCTTCAAAAGCTCTTATGGTCATGTTCTAGAGGAGCACATGTATAATGTCCACAATGGGGCTTATTTGCCTATGCAAGGCTGGTTTCCAAACGTTCCAAAATATTATGGGGCCTGCTGTGCTGCATCAGAGATGTTACATAAAGGCTTCTTTCTACAGCTGCCATAATAATAATTAGTATATTTTAAGTGTAGAAAGTAAACCCAGCTTTTAAGATGTATCAGTATTATACCCATATTGTAGGTAGGGAGCTGAGGCTCTGGCAGACAAAATAGGAGCTTGCAAAATCTGAACTGGAGATTTCCCAGCTTTTTTAGCACATAGCTAGGACACCGGCTGTTACTGTTTACTTATTTTTAGAAAATAAGCAGACATTAGCATGATCCACTCAAAGTTAAACACGTTGGGCTCCCATTGTTTTTCAATTGGCATGTTAAGCTTATCTCCCTATAATGGATATCAGTGGAACTTAAAATGTTGGATTTGGGCTGGATCATTTTACTTGTTTCATTTATTTAATATGACTTTTAAAATGAAGTGTTTGTACATCTGTTTCAAATATTTAAAATACTTCTTTTCAGAATTGGTTGGATCCAGCCAAGGAAATTAAAAAGCAGATCCGAAGTAAGTTGTCATCATTCATTTATTAGACTGAACTGTACTTATTTAAGGGTAAAACACAATTTAGCTGAATACTTTAAAAAGGAGAGAGAGAGTTGGGTGCCATCAGCATATTGGTGGCACCAAACCCCCCAACTCTGGACAATCTCAGCAATTTCATGTACAATAGCATGGGGAATAAGATGGAATCCTGAGGGATACCACAGGCCAATGGCCATGATGTTGAACAGGAGTCCCCCAGAACCATCTTCTGAGATTACCCCTCCAAGAAATATCATAACTGCCATATAACAGTGTCTCTTAGGCCTTAGCTAGACCTACCTGTTATTGCGTGATGGAGGGGTGAAGATCTCGCAGTGTTTTTATCGCGAGATCCCCCTCTGTTTACACATGGCACACGACAGCCTCGGAAGGAAAGGCGTCAGGCCCGCCAATTTTGTTTTGTTTTGTTTTCTTAAAGGAGAAGATGCGCACAAGCACTCGTGCGCAAAAGGTAATTTTTTTTATAAAAAAAATTTCCATGCTTCCCCCACCCCACCCCCGATGGGCGCAGTGCTGCTGAGGAGCTCTGTGCTCCGTGAGTGGGTCCCGGCTCCTCGTGAGGAACCGGGACAAACCACGACACCCAGGTCAGCCCGAGACCACGGAAAAAATGGGCTCAAAGGGTAGGGCGAGATCCCAGGGCAAGGGGGGGATCATCCCTCCCTGATCCCAGGATCCTCTGTGCGTCATGTGAATGCACAGAGACGATCCCGGTGATCGCTCTTGGATTTTGCCCCATCTAGCTATGGCCCCAGTCTCATCTCAGACACACCTCAGAAAGATATCATAGCCGATGGCATTGAAAGCCGCCAAGAGATCCAGCAGAATCAACAGGGACACACTCTTTCTGTCCAGTTCTTTTGTAGATCATCCACCAAGGTGACTAAAGCAGTCTTGTCCCATAACCAGGCCTGAAGCAAAATTGAAATGGATATAGATAATTATTGTTAATGCTACATGCTAAGGATTCCAAGGCACAGATGTAGCTGTGTTTATGAAACTATAATGTCCATTATTGAAAGGGCTTATTCACACATTCATATTTTGAGTTGTAAAAACTGCATGGTACTGTCCATTATAATTCCAAACCTATACTTCCTTTCTGTAAAGTTTTACATGTCCAAAGCTGTTTTGGATATGCAAGATTCCTTGAATCTAGTGCTGTGGAACTAGTTGCATTATTATTTTAGATTCTGGCGAACATTGTTTCCAGTTGCTTAGGTACAAGTGTGCTTCTAGAGAATGCTAATGTAACTTGCAAAAATAACATCTTATCTTGTCATATTGGAACAGCTACCCTATTTGTGCATGCAACAGTTACCCAACTGATACATTTGTAGCACAAAAGACAGCACCCACACCTTATACATATTAATAAGCTTTTTTTTCCCTAGACATAGCAACATTGTAATGTAGGAAGAGACTACTTACATGTTAGGTTTTCAACTCTGCATTCTAAATTATCATTGGATACTTTTTCTTATTTCTTCCAATATAAAAATCTGTTGGTCAAAATGCATTATTAGTGAACAGAGCATGACATTTACAGAGATAGAGTTCCTTGTGCTTTAAAACGGTTCTTCTGAGCTGTTGCAAAAATTAGCAACTTAAACATCTGATTGTGACTATAGAAGAGGTCTAGATACCTGTTCAATTCTTCCTTGTGTTTTAAAAACTTATTTCCCCCTCCCCCCCCCCCACACACACACACACACACACACACACTTTGGCATCCACGTTCCTTATCAAGAAAATAAATATAATATTAAATATGGTGCCCCTACCCTGTCACCAATGCTTGACTTTTAAAAGTACCTGTGCACTACTTTTAGGTTCACAGAGTATCCTGAATAAATTAAGTATCAAGGCAGCCAAGTTGAAGATGAAGAGTGCTTTTTCAGGATTTATGGAATGTGCATACATGGAATGTGCTTTAGCAAACAGATGTCATTGTTCTTTCTCAATAACACTTCACAAATAAAATGTTTCAAATGGCCAAATGTATGTAAGCAATTATATTTTTGTAGCAAGCATTCTCCATCTGGGATTAAAATACAGTTTCTAGTTTTCAGTTGTTAATTAATAGTATGAGTAAAGTGTTGTGCTTAAATAATAAGAAATATTTAATAAAATATTCTAAATGCTTTTAAAATTATTGATTGATTGATTGATTGATTGCATTTTTAACCTGCCTTTTTTCCTCCAAGGAACCCAAGGCAGCGTACATAATCCTTCCCCTCTCTACTTTGTCCTCATAAATGTACATGTACATTGATGGTGTACATGTACATTGATGGTGCTATATAAATAAATAAATAATAATAATAATAATAATAATAATAATAATAACAACAACAACAACAACAACAACAACAACCCTGTGTGGTAGGTTGGGCTGAGAGTCTGTGACTGGCCCAAAATCACCCATTGGGTTTCCATGGCTGAGTGGGGACTAGAACCCAAATCTCCTGACTCTAGCACTCTAGCCACTACACCACAATTTCTGTAAAGAAAGATCTACTGTGAATAACAAAGTTTGTTCCAGATTGTCTCACCAGAGAAATAGGCACCACTGGTGGAACATACCTCCTGTGGCTGCACCTTCACCCCACATTTCCCAAATCTGTTCCAGAGTGTGTGTGCCCGGGGGGGGGGGGGGGGAAGTACTGTTATGTGAGTAGAACTTCACTCAAGTGATCATGGATAGAACCCATTGGCTCTAAACCTCTTATGAAAGTCTAAGCACATTAATTTTGATTGGACTAAGTTTGTATAATTGACCAAATGATTTCAGCTGTTCTACATTTTAAAAACTAGCATTGGGTCAAGAATATGTGTAGAATTTGTTATTGTATATACTATTATGCTACCCACATTTGAATTACACTTTTTATCCAATAGATCTGCTGTGAACAACTGTGACAACAAGCTTAATGCTGCTCTTGACCTTGGCAGGAAATGTAGTTGTAACTTGTAATAGATAAAAATTCAAATTTTAGTATTTCAGAAAATTTCTTTAGGAACTCAGTGCTATCAGTGATCACTGAAATTATTCCTGAGTAATAATTCAAGAATGCAAACCAGATACACATCCTTATTAGCACACGACTCCTTTGGGCCACTCCACCTTGAAATACACTCAATTATTCTTGCAGTCAAATGGAATCACTTACCATGGTATCTAATCAAACTTGGCTTAAAATGCATGTTCATTTGTCTCTGATGCTTTTTCCCAATATGAAGTAATGTGCTTAAATCCAAACTGCAAGGTTAGCTTATTTCTCAATTGCTTTCCTTAAACAAACTACTGATTCAGGAGTTTGTACATTAGAATTTAATTGTTAGGATCTCTCATCTGTTGCCTTTTATATAATTCTGGCTATACTGAACAAATTAAGAGCTGTGTTCAAGCAGAGGTATGTGTTAGTATGGACCAAGAAAGACAGTGAGTTTTGTTCATGGTAGAGATTTACCCATGCAGATAATATTCCTGACCCTAAAGAACAGAACCTGTAAGAAATTTATACACAATTTAAATGTACATCATACTGTCAAGATTAGCATGCCCCCTCTTCTATCAAGTACACCAAGGCTTTAGTAATAGAACATGACACACCTTCAACATGTATATTCATCACTACGTATTCAATTTACATAGTTTAAAATAGTATATTGCAACATGGGAAAGTGCTTAAAATGGAATTAAAAGGTCTACTTCATATAATTTCTACTAGTAAGAAGATAGATTGTCTCTGAATGAGCTATATTTCTTTTTTATTTCTGATATTTCTGCTCTGCCTTTCTATAAAAATAATCAAGGCAGCTTACAAATAATAAAATAACAAACAATAACATAATGATTAATTGGTTTAAAAACATATTTACAACAAAATTAAAAAGCAGCAACAATCAAATTCTTGTTTCAAGTGGTAACCAGTAAATGTCTGGTGCAATAAAATTGTCTTCACTGCTCATCGAAAAGCAAGCAGCAACGAGTATTTCAGATTCCAGGCACCACAACCAAAGAGGTTAAATTTCTAGTACCCGTCTGTCATATATCTGACAGCAGAGTGGGGGCACCTAGGGGCGCCTCAGGGGTAGGGTCAAATGAAGCGAGATTATTCTTGAAGATACTCTGGTTGCACATCACTGAGGGCTTCAAAAACAGCACCTTAAAGGATTGCTAGTAAAGGATTACTATAATATAATTCAGTCTACTGACTGCAGTTAGACCTTTAGCAGTTGAATTTTGAATCAATTGAAGCATCTGGACTATCTTCAAGGGGAGTCCCATTACGGTAATCTAACGTGGAAGTCATTAGAGCAAGAATGACTGACGTCAGGCCCAGCAAAGGGTACAGGTGGTATAGAAGATAAAGCTGGCAAATGGTACTATGAAAATGAAAATATTTATACCTCTTTGCCAGATGAAATATTCTTGTACCAAGACTCAACTGATATAAGAAACCAGATACTGTATTGTTTAATTTGAAAAAATTGGCTATTGAAGCAGGGTCAGTTCAATACTGGTCCTAAAGCTTTCAGGCCAGATTCTCAGTAATGACCTCTACATTATCTTTGAAATTTTGTTCAGGATAAAAGACAAAGCGCTTAAACTGAGGTAGCATTCCCAAAGGTGCTGCTGGATGTGTTATAGATACAACTGTGTGTGCTTCACTCAGGCCTTTGCTAGACCTACCTGAAAATCTGAGACGCAGGAGGGGAGAGCCCGTGATACAACTATCACAGGCTGTCGCCCCAGTCTACACGTCAGACGTGACAGGCTGAAGGAAAGCCCCGTCACGTCCGCCATTTTTTTTATCTTAAAGGGCCGGCTGCAGGGTGGGGGGAGCTGGGAAATTTAAAAATATATAATTTCCTCGCTCCCCCCACCCTGCCCCTGATGGGCGCAGCGCTCCTGGGAAGCGCTGTGGCCTGTGCGCAGCTTCTTCCAGCTACGCGCAAGTAACTGCACATAACTGGGGAAAGCAGTGGAACGGGCTACACCTTCCGCGGTCATGGGCTCAGCCCAGGACTGCGGAAAAAGCGGGCCCAAAGGGGTAGGCTATATCCTGGGGCCAGGCAGGGTTGATCCCTGCCTTAGCTTGGGATCCCCTGTGCGTCATCTGGTATCAGCCTGGGATATAGCCTGATCTAGCAAAGTCCTCTGTTACAGGTTGAGATGACTTTAAAACTCTTCTGTTTAGCTGTCAGTGCTCTTAACTCCATTTTTATTTGATTGTGTAAATCGTGTCTTATCCAAGAAAACAATCCTTTGTCTACAGAGTTTTATGGACATTTTGGTTAAGTGGCTATTTGCCAAAGGACAAATCTCTGCCTTGGAAAAGAGATATCACTGAAAGTAATGAGAGTTTACAATAAAAGAACTGAAGAAATAAACCTCAAATGCCAACTATGAAAGCAAAGAAAGTGGCCAGAAAGAGAGCGATATTATTGGACACAGTAAGCAGAGAATCCCAATAAGCATATCTTCTCTTGCAGGTGGTGCTTGGCATTTCTCATTTAATGTGAAATTCTACCCTCCTGATCCTGCCCAACTTTCTGAAGATATTACCAGGTATTTCAAACACCAGCACGTTTCCTAAGTTGTTCCTGAATAGTTGTTGATGGCAATAATGTTTGTTTCACCAATAAAAGTTAGGTGTTCACTAAAACCATGCTAATAGTAGGTGGTGGAAGGAAAGGGTAGAGGTTGAAATTCTGTCCTCTCCTGCCCACTCCTGGGCTCAAACTAAAGTTCATAATGGGCTTGTCTCCATGCCAGCCCAGCTTACCCTTGCTACCCATCTGTGTGGGTGTTGGGGAAGCCATGCAGCAGCAGAGGCCTCAACTTTAAGGAATCCATTGCCATGATAAAACCCTAAGAAGTGTAGTAATTCCTCCTGGCTCAAATGGATGCCTCCAAGCATGCTCCTTAGCCTCTATTGTTGCTAAGAGCCAGCCTAACTCGCTACTGTTTTCGCCCTCACCTCTTGCACAGTACATTTTGGGAAGGGATGCAAAATGGCTGTAGTGGAAGTCTGGTTGCAAAGCCCCTGGACTGGTCTTTCCAAACCCTCTTGGAGAGCTAGCTGAGGAGGCTTCACCAGTCGCTAGTGACTGCTGCATCAACATAATTATGAGCCTAAAAAGATGCTAAGGAAATGGTACATTGTTCACATTAATGGCAGAAGAGCTCCAATTGCATGCAAGGTTTCTGCACGAGTGCACATCCCTTCTTTAGATTATGGACAGGTGTTCAAGGTCCCAAATTAGGTGTTAATCTAAGTGCCCATGGAAGTAGTGGCTTTTTCTCCCTCCTGTGATAGGAAAGAGAGATTTCTTTCACCCCGCTTGTGAATTTCTAGAACGTGGATATTAATTATTATTCATTCATTTATTACATTTGGATCCCGTCCTTTCCTCCAAGGAGCCCGTTGTGTTTATGTGTGATGGGATGAATGGGTTCTGTTTAATCTTTTGCAGGTACTACCTCTGTTTACAGCTGAGAGATGACATTGTTTCTGGACGATTGCCATGTTCCTTCGTTACCCTTGCTCTATTGGGCTCCTACACAGTTCAGTCAGAGCTTGGAGATTATGATCCTGATGAATATGGAAGTGATTATGTTAGTGAATTTCGCTTTGCACCAAACCATACTAAAGAACTAGAAGATAAAGTAATAGAGCTTCATAAAAGTCACAGGTGAGAAAAGCAGGGGGGAAATGAATGTATGTAAATATGGCACTTTGGAAATCGAGGGTCATTCAAGAAAAAAGTATTGACTTTCCTAATTTTGTATTCAGAAAAAAATAAGATCAGTGATTATTTGAGTACATAATTGTGTATGTTTAGCTTAAAAGTAATTACAAGAAATACTGTTACCTCTCACATAAATATTTTCCGATAAGTAAGTATATTTTATGTATTTTTATCCACACTGATTATCTTTAGGGGAATGACACCTGCTGAGGCGGAGATGCATTTTTTGGAGAATGCCAAAAAATTGTCTATGTACGGAGTAGATCTTCACCATGCCAAGGTATAGAAGCCTAATTCAGGTTATGGGCCTAGATAGGCTGCCCATCATTTACTCTGGATTGACACATATGTTCTATTGATTTGTATTTCACACCAATGATTCTCCAGTTTACTAAATGCATTATGATATATTAATGATGATAAAATGTAAAAGGTGAAAGCACTTTTAACTGAAGTAGGACCAAATCTGAACTCTGTCATAAACAGGCCTATACTTAGCATGGAAGATTGAGTGTAAAAATCCCAGCATTGCAACAACTTGTAGTCTCCTTATAGTTCCGGAACTCAAACCCCCTTGTGTAAAACAGCTGCATAGAGGAAGGAAGAGAGGCAGAGCATCCACAGAACTGTTGGAGAGATTCTTGTACTTGTGCAAAGCTGTACCCAAAAATTACCAAAAGAAAAGGAAAGTATACGGCTGTGTAATTACTGCAGTGGCAAGTGAGGGAAGAGTTGTATGCCACTGTTCAATTTGCCTATCTTACGATTCCACTTCAGCAGTAGTGGCAGAAGTTTCAGTTCACATCATAGTAGCTTCAGCATGAATCCTTGACATAGATGCTTTCCCCCATATTCTAACTCCATAGCCTAATTCTGACCTGAATAATCATAATCATAATCATAATATACATTTATATACTGCTCCATAGCCGAAGCTCTCTGGGCGGTTTACAAAAATTCCTTAGCACTGCTACAAAGAACTGCTACAGTCATACTATCCAGTCATCCAATTGGGCTATTCAATTATGTTTTAATTGCTGAAGAAAGGAAAAAGAAATGTAATTCCTGAAGAAAGGAGATAACTGGAAAACAAGCCAATTCAGGCACTAATTCTTGATAACAAGTTACATATTTGTTGATATATAATGTTATATATTTTCACTTGCTATCAGATCTTCAATATGTTTCACCCTGATACAGGAGCTTCATAGGTATATAAACTCCCAGCACAAGAAAGGGTTTTGTTTTTCAGTTAAACACTGAGAAGAAGCTCTACGTGCACAATGGAGATGCCCCATGTTTTGAAGTCAGCAGGAAGCCCTTACTTGCTCAGGAGCTCTTTGTGTGTATCTGACTACATGTAAATTTTGTGATGGGATGTTTTTATTGAGACAGTCTAGTATCACACACACACACACACACACACACACACTTTTCTTGCCCTTAGCAAAATGAACAAAACACTAATACTATGAGGCATAAAAGCAGCCTTGAGAGTTTGTGGGTTGAGTGGCCTACACCTTTCTTTACTGGTTGAGCTATGAAAATCTTGTATGGTAGGGATAGGCAATGGATGTCCTGGACATTCTTATGGGCTTCTTATTTGATTCCCAGCGTAGACCTACATTCCAAATACCTCCCCCACTTCCTATTTTGTGTTGCACAAGCCTTCAAACAAGCAGGTGGGAGTGAGCCACAAAAGGGAAGACTCTGGTAGAGTGTACTTTAGTGTGGCTGTGGTGCCTTCCTATAATGTACCACAACAACTATGATTTCCCCTTAGGTACCTAAGACGGTCAATACCATTGGCTTGTGTGTTGTCTCATGCATTGGAATCACCAATTAGGACACATGAATGTAGAATTCTGGCCCTTCCTTGCCCTTCTCTCTTTCTGTTACTGTTCACACAAGAGTATGAGGAACAGATTATAAAGAGCCACTGGGCCAGAGCTGTTGTTATTAGCTTTCAGACTTTGCTTAATTCAGAATTATAGCCCTTGTTAAAAAATTAATAAGGGACCAATGTAGTATAACCTTAAGTGCTGAAAAGATTCATGGTCACCATAGTTAAAAATTTTAACATACTTCTCTCAGGCCTCACACTAGTGAACTCGACTACTGAAAAAAATAACAGGGGAGCGCTGCTACCAGAGACTACAACAAAATTCTTATTTACAAACCTATCCCCAAAAGATAGACAGGCAATGAACCCTTTCTTCCAAATAATTTAATAATTCCTATTTCTAAGGATTGTCAATAGCTCAGGAGATGGAGACCTTCGTTGCCGAAGTTAATAAATACAGCCACAGGCTAATTGAGCTTTGCATTCATCCATCTGATACTTTGAATGTGGTTTCAAGGAACAAAATAGACAAATTCTCCCCTTTGTTTAACTAACAGAGAATACTTCTGGAAAACTTCACTGGCTATTTTGATGTCTTATCTCTGTAAGTTTCAATGAAGCTAATTTTGTAAGTTTAAAAAAAGAAAACAGTTGATTTTAAATGTAAAAAATCAAATATCGCAGCTGTAAATACATAACATTGAAAAATGAAGTTCTTTAAAAAGAGACGTCATCCACTTTTTTTTTTACTTTTTTTTTAGGATTCTGAAGGAGTTGAAATCATGTTAGGTGTTTGTGCAAGTGGTCTTTTGATATACCGAGACAGACTCAGAATAAACAGGTTTGCTTGGCCTAAGGTTCTCAAAATTTCATACAAAAGGAATAACTTCTACATCAAAATCCGACCAGGGGAAGTAAGTTGACTTCAATGAATTAAATACCTTCAGTGTTTCTTGTTGTAAGCTGGACAATCCTGCTTGTCCAATTTCATATACCTGTAGAGTTGCACTTTAGAAAGTATAAAGTGTCTATTTACAAATCAGGCAAGATTTTTCAGCCTTGGAAATTTATTGAAATTTGACACCATTCATGCAATCAGCAACTTGGTCAGTGTTTTTCCTTTTTTAGGTGTAGGGGGCACAATCCAGATAAGGACTCTGGTGGAGGGGAGTAAATGAAGCCTTAGCCCTTTCTGTGGTCCTAACTGGAATCACCACCTCACAAGTTGAATTGTGGTAATGGAGCATGTGGTCCGTCTTATGAAGTACCTTTGTAAGCCATCTTGGGAGCTTTTTGGGGATAAATAAATAACAAATCCTGACCAAGAACACAATGGTTGGCCAATGGCTAAATCCCACTACCTTCTCAGGCCAGGGACCCAATCTGAAACTACCACTTCTTTACTTAATAGTGTTGGCAGTAAAGATACACATTCATATATGTATAGAAATAAGCTGACAGGCGTTAGTCAAACATCTCTTCTGAAATAGTTGTGATTTTATATGCTATTTTCTGTATGATCTCTTGATGTCTCAGATGTCTGACGTTTTGATAGGCTACTGTTGAATGATTGTCCTTTGAGGGTGTGCTTAGTGTAGTAGCAAATGGCCTCAAGCCACTGGACAGTAATAGCCATTAAAAAAATAAAGTTTCAAAATTCTCAGTTCAGCCTTTTTAACATGCACATCTGCATACAGAATCGGAGTTCTTCCATTTCCAAAAAACCTATGAAGTCTTGAGTCAGTAATTTGCAAAAAATAGTAAATCTGAAGTTCAGTAAGAAGCAAACAACAAATGTTCAGATGTGTAATGGCATCCTCAAGTGTAATAATTCAGTTCTTCCCTGGCCACTCTACTGAGACCCTTACAATTATCCTACTCCAGAGAACAAACAAGTTAACTACTGAGCAAGTGGCTAAATTCTTGAACCTGGTCATCCTCAACAGACCGCTTATGACTGGCCGATCATAATTTTTGTGGACATAATTTTACTGTTCCGTTTCTTAATGATTTTGTATCTTTCATTTTATAATATGTTTTAATATGTGTATATTCAATATGCTGTGGTCTGTTGACTGTAAATAAAAGTTTGATTGACTGTAGTCCAAGTGTGTAATAATTAATGGCTGAGTACATAATTAATGGTGAAATTCCGATTATCATTCCTAGCTTCATAAGCCATGATTCATGAAGCCAGGATGTGTCATCGTCTTGTACTCCTTCATCAGCCCTCCTCCTTTTATAAAGGAGGAGATCCTTGTTTGCATTATGATACATTTCTGTTTATGTCTAAACTGGGGGACTCTGGTTTAATGTTGGTTACCAATCCAGGAATAATAACCTATAATCTGATCCTTCTATTATGGCATTATAATTAATTATATAATATATCCCACCCCTGCCACTGCCTAAAAGAATGTTCTTACGTTCAACCCAAAGGCTAGTCTCTCACAAGGAACCAAATTAAAATTTAATGCACAGCCATTAATCTAAAATACCCTGGGTTATACCCAACATTACGCTAGTGGAAAAAGTACAAGAATTTACGTTGTTTTCTAGCAGTTGTGCCATCACTATCAGAACTACCCACACAAGCAACACCTAGCCTAATAAAGTCATAATGAGTCTTGCCTCGCACAAGTGGAATCAGAGTCTTGGATCTGATCCTTGTTCAAGAATGAAAACAGGTTTTCCATGAATGGTAGAAACTTTGAGCTAATGGAATGACACAATGCTGAGGGAAACCTGCTTCTGCTAGTTGACTTGCGTGTGCCTAAATCTGGATCCAACCCGATATGTTTTTACAAATGTGAATACAGCTATAGAAGATTATTATCTATAAACCTGTGTCATTAAATATTTGATATATCTGAACTAGAAATAAATGAGATGGTATTTTCTTTCCTAGTTTGAGCAGTTTGAAAGCACAATTGGGTTTAAATTACCAAATCATCGGGCTGCAAAGCGTCTATGGAAAGTATGTGTCGAACATCATACATTTTTCAGGTATATAATTGCTTTCTATAGGTTTATTTTAAAATATGACACATAGAAATAATAATTAATTTAAAGATATTTAAAAATAGGGCATATAGCATTCTCTTTAGTCTAAGAAGACATTATTATTCACAGATACGTTTATTAATATGTGAAATTTACTCTAAATGAAAAAAATTGGTATGATGCTGTTATTGAATAGTTGGTGTGTGCCATTTTTATATATGTAAACCTGTTGGAAAGATGTGTTGTAAATGTTGTGCTTAGTGATATCCATCGTAGTTGGCTGAGCTAAAAAATGTAAATGCAAATTTCTTTATCCCTTCCTAAATATTATTTTGGAGACAAGTCAATGGTGAGCATTACACATATTGGGAATTTCATTCCCTTTTCACAAAGAGAAAGAGAGATTATTACAAATGCTATTGTTATAGCTATCGCTGCTTTCCTTAAGTTGGAAAGAGAAGCGAAGACAGAAGGATGGTCAGGCAAGTAAAATGTTTTAGTTAGTTAGATGACAGGTAACTTAAGCATGGGCCAAAGGTTTTTAGCATTTGCAGTTAATGAAAAGGAATACATGACACTTACTTGAAAGTGAAGAAATAGGGCAAACCAAGGCCATAGCTAGACCTAAGGTTTATCCCAGGATCATCCTGGGTTCGTCCCTGCCTGAGCACTGGATGCCCTGTGTGGCACTTAGATGAACAGGTTTGACCCCAGGACAATCCTGGGATAAACCTTAGGTCTAGCTACGGTCCAAGATGATGGATTTGGGATACTAGGAGATAATGTTACCTTTGACAGATAACCTTAGTATTGAGGTTGTAGAAATCTAAGAGTTACTGTTTTTTAGAATATCAGGCTGGGAATCCCAATTCTACAATGATCCTGTTCAGGAGACACCTTAAACCATGGCTTTAACCACAGTGAATAAGGCTGTTTAAAGCCGTGGTTTAAAGTGTCTTCTGAACAGGGCCAATGAAGAATAAGTTCAGTAGCAAATTGTTTGTCATATCTTTTAATTCTATAGTAATATAGGGCTTAGGGAGATCAATTAGTCAATGTGGATGCACAGTATGAATCCTATACACAATCAAGCAAGGTCAGTGTCTCATTAAATTGTAGGGTGAGAGGGGGAAATACTTGTAAATGTTTTTTCTTTGATGTTGTGAATAACCAGCTGTTGGCACATGTTGTAACTGATATAATAATTGTTTGACAAAGGCTTTGAAGTATTCATCTGTTTCTAACATAGTATTCAGCCTCATTGAACTTAATGGACTTACTTCTGAGTAGACAAGCACAGGATTGTGGTGTGTCATAACCATACCTCTTCAACCCAAAGATGATCAAATATAGACTTAAAAGCACAGATTTTTCTTTCTAAAAACCTTGAAAAATAAACATGTATTTATCATATCTATTATGTGTGATAGGCTCTTGTTACCAGAGGCTCCTCCCAAAAAATTCCTTACATTGGGGTCCAAGTTTCGCTACAGCGGAAGAACGCAAGCCCAAACAAGGAGAGCTAGTGCACTGATCGACCGCCCTGCACCTTACTTTGAGCGTTCATCAAGCAAACGTTACACTATGTCTCGCAGCCTAGATGGGGGTAAGATAGTCTTGATGGTCTCTATTTACAGTATTGTCTCAATTTGTTTTTAAAGAAAGCAGCGTGTTAAAGAACAGATTTAAGCATCTTGTAATCTCATGTCCCTTGAGCTTCTGCCAGATGACACTTGTAAGTATATGCATGACATTTCATTCACTATAAGAGCCCTATTAAATAAATATTAACATTCTGCTTTTCTTGGCTTGTTCATGTGAAAGTACACAAAACTGAGGAACAATAATAAGTCAGTCACTCCCCATCTATCCCTTTTAGCCACTAGTCTTCTTCTGCTATTGACATTCTTGATTCCTTTCCTCATCTTTTCAGGGTGCTCCAACCAAAGATATCTTTGCACTCAATGGACTGGCTCTGGGTGATCAGAGAGAATTTTCTGTCTAGATCCCAAAACAGAAACTAGTATATGTTCATATTAGTAACCAATAGGAGGAAGGTGCAGTATTATTGTTTATCACAGCAATTGCCATCAGAGCTCTATATCTTTAGGTTGCAAATTGGTGTCAGTAAATTTCATGGTTTTCATGGAGGCATGTGCAGAAGTGGAGTCATTACCATATGATTTAACTAACTTAAGAGAAGAAAGTAATGGACAAATCTTTTTAGAAACGTTTTATCTTTCTTCCATGGAACTCAAGGCAGTGTATGTAGGTAGGGCATCAAGATGGTCTTCCCTCCAGGCACTGACCAGGCCCAGACCTGGTTTGCTTCAGAAAAATTGCTGGATCATGCTCTGGAACCAATAAGATATATATGATAACTAATTTTAAATTAAGCTATAGTTTTTCATTCTTTGTATACACTATACTTTTCCAAGATAATATTACTGACCCATTCCTGCCTCAGATTAGTTTATTACACAATAGCTTTTAAAATGTTTGGAGAATATTTTGCTAAGTTTCTCTTCCAAATCCTGCAACCTGTTTCTTTCAAGTTGCACTAACAGGTTTGCACTTGATAGGGCCGATTGTTCCTTGCTCATGTAGCTAACCAGACTTAAGAAAATATTTTCTTCAGGGCTTGTACAAATAGAGTTTTACAGAGTGATATTAGCTATATTTATTTGAAAACAACATTCACAACTGAACTGTGAGTAATCTTTGATTCTAATTTTCAACAGTTGCCCAGTTCCTGCCCTCACTTTGTAAATAAACGAATAAATTAGCTTTCCTTTTTTCTATGCTTTTTTTTAGGAATGTTCAGCCCTTTAAATCTAAGAGCGTCATCACACAGGGGAAAATGGCATTTGCTTACCATTGCTTCTCTATCCGCGTGTTTGACCCCCATTTACTTCCACTTTTGAAAGAGGAAATAAACAACTTGCACGTGACCCTTTCAGTGGGCTGTTTTGATCCCGCTGCTTCTCCCGCACACAGCAGGAGATAGTGGCAAGTTCCTTCTTTAAAAAAATAAGTCAGACTTACTGGGTTTTTTTTTGTCACATGAAGAAGACTAGAAAGGGCAGGAGGCAAACATCAGCATGAGAGGGTCCCGTGAAAATCCATGAGTGGCCAGTAACGAGTGTGCAATAAAATGCTTGTCTGATGCATAGAAATGTAAACTTGCCTAACCAGTTTTCACTACAATATAGTTTAACTGTAGACAGATAATTGGTATGAGATTGTCTTCTAAGACACTGTAATTCAGTTATACAGTATATACTTTTAGAATAAATATAGCTGGGGAAATTTCGTGAACATTGAGTAAAGCAGAAAATTGCTTTGGGGTCAGTGAAAATATCTATGATCCAAATAAATTTGTGAAAATCCCTGTTGCTCCTTGCTGAAGCTGTTAACATGGGTGCTTATCACTCATTAATGTTGATCTCTTGAGTACTAATATGCTTCTTTCTGGTTACCAAGCAACACATGACCTTACTGCTAAGCATGCATCTCAGAGTACAGATTGTTTTCAACATTATTTTTCTCTTGATTAATTTGTAATAAGCAAGTCCCTTTTTAGAAAATGTTTTCATGTGAAGAGTTGTGAAATAAATACATTTTTGCAGCATGGTTAGCTAGATGGTTAGTCAATATAGATCTTCACGTTTTTGCAATGTGCTAGTTACCCACTGTTAACAGTCTTAGCCTGCAGCTACCTGGAAGTAAGCTCACTGAAGACAATGAGATTTATTTCTGAGTGGACATATATAAGATTTCACTGTGAAGTACCTTTAGCCACACTTTGGAAGTAGACTTACACTTAAGTGATAAATGTGGCAGTTTGTCCTCTTAGTACAATAAGCAAATATCAAATTGTCCTAATCAGGCGAGATATTGTCTTGTATGAGGTTGCATCATGGCTTATTAGGCTGTTGTTCCTTTGGGTAGAACATTAACTACTTTTTTTAAAGACGGGGAGGGTAAAATAAGTGATTTGAGGTTAACTAAGATAAGGGAAAGGTAGTCCAACACAATTTGAAAGTATTCTTATGTGAATTTGATGAGCACATATCTCTTCAGTCACAGATAATGTTCATGAAGCCTAAGAAGTTTGAAACTATTGAAGCCTTTTCCTTAGAATTTGTTGGGGCAACATAATTATAGTTACGTGAATTTGCAGAATCATTGAACTAAGCATATAAAAAGCCGGAGCATGCCATTGTTTTTGTTTTTTAAAATGGTGGTTTAATATTAATAACAGTAGGTTTATGCTACAACCTTTATCGTTCATGCCCTGATAGCTATGAGCAAGTTTATTCAAATAAGCATTGGTTTTGGAACTACTCGTGTGCAAAAATACTAATGAACCCAATGACATCAGTGTATATCTGGCTTATATTTATTTTCATTTGTATCCTGTTCTTCCTCCAAGCATCTCAGAATGGAGGCCTCTCCTACAACAACCTTGTGAGGTAGTTAGGCTGAGAAATAGTGACTTGCCCAAGACCACCCAGGGAGATTAATAGTACAATAGAGATCTGAACTTGGGTTTTCTGGATTCAAACCAAACTTAGTCTAGCTGCTATGCTTCACTCTTACATAGACACATGAATAGTCCCGCATTCAGTATTCTGTTTAGGCAAAATACTTGCTGGAAGAATGATGCATATAATTATTACTCCTTTCAAAGTTCTCAGTTGATGTGCATGTGCTTGTTAGAAATTAAAAAGTGGCCTGTAGTACAGTGCAGCCAGAGGCAAGATTTTATTTCATTTTTATTTGAAAAAAAATTAAGCTGCCCTTCAGTAAACTAGCAGGATTGTGTACAAGAGAATAATTTTTAGAAATCAGTATAAAATAGTAGTAAACTAAACAATGCAGAATCAAAGCATAGTAGGAAAATTCAGCAAACCATAGTTTTGGATTGCTTCTTGTACAAATCCAAAGGAGGTTCACTGATTCATTGGAATGAAAGATTAAAGCATTGGAGATCTCAATATGTTAAAACAACAACAAACACCTTACAGAATCAACTGTTGTACCATTGATGAGAAAACTAGATGTAACATCATTCACATCATTAGCCCTTTTGTGATTTGATTTAAATAAACCGGTGTGAGGGAAGGCTGAGACAAATTCAGACTGTGGCATGAGGACAGAGGACTTTGCCCTTATGGAAGTCAGCTATTTTCAATCAGAAGAAAGCTTCCACTGGCACCAAAATCTGAAAATCTGACCAGGGCTGCAGTGGGGTCGAGGGGTTAAAGCCCCCTCCCCGATGCCATGATCATGATCTGGCACCTCTCCCTCCCCAATGTGCTATTTATTTATTATTATTATTTTAAAAAATGCATAGAGTGAAGAAATGTGGTGTATGCGGAGGAAAAAGAATGTGACATACACACAATTATTATTTAGACTCACTTATGGACATTGCTTGTGTTACTAATTGTGTGGTTGTTGAACTATGGAATTCACTGCCACGAGATGTAGTGATGGCTACCAACATGGATGGCTTTAAAGGGGGATTAGACAGATTTATGGAGGCTAAGGCCATGGCTAGACCAGGCCTATATCCCAGGATTGTCCCAGGATCATCCCTGTGCATCCAAATGACACACACGGGATCCCGGGAGCAGGCAGGGATGACCCCTCCATTTGCCTGGGATAATCCTTAGGTCTAGCTAAGTCCTAAGACTACCAATGGCATGTTGACTATATATTTTTCTTCCAGTATCAGGGCAGTATGCCTCTGGATGCCAGTTGCTGGAAACATGAGCAGAAGATGCTAACTACATTAATGTCCTGGTTGTGGGCTTCCTACTGGGGCAACTGGCTGGCCACTTTCTGAAGAGAATGCTGGCCTAAAGAGGCCTTTGGTCTGATCCAGAACATCTCTTCTCATGTTCTTATATGTTTCCACAGATGTGTATGAACACCTGTGGAATTGTTGCTGATTCTACAAAGTGTTTTTCCCCCCTTTACATAGTTTTATAAAGTTTTATTTTTCCTTTCCAATGAATCTGTATTGGATCTGTATTGGTTTTTAGGTTCATAGTTTATCCTGCTTTTGGGTTTTGTTTTGTTTGCATTGCATCTGGTTACTTATGAAAATGATTAAAACAAACTTTTATTGCTGTCGTACACATTATCATTTACATTTTCTTATAGGTGGAATATTGCAATGTGCTTATATCATTTCAATATTTTGATGCCGAGCATTCTAGTAGCTTACATTATAAAAGTATTCTGAATAGTGTTATGGAGCATCTGCATGTGTGTGGATATAAGTTATTAATATGATGTGTGTATCTGCATATACACATTTATATATTAATTTAATACTTTTGCAAATTTACTTAGAATTTATACATGTTTCTGCATGTTTCTGAAACATGAACATTTTCATCTCTGGCAAGTTGATTTAGGCTGCAATTCTATCCTCATTCACCTGGGAGTAAGTCCTGTTGAACTCAGTGGGACTTACTTCTGAGTAGACATGCATAGGATTGCGCTGTTAACCCACAAACTATTCTTATTTAGCTTTACAGAGCAATTTATTTCAGAATCTACTCTTCAAATTATATTTGCTTTTAGCATCAGTGAATGAAAACCATGAAATGTACATGAAGGATTCTATGTCTGCTGCAGAGGTTGGTACTGGCCAGTATGCCACGACCAAGGGCATCTCTCAAACCAACTTGATAACCACTGTGACTCCGGAGAAAAAGGCAGAAGAAGAGAAGGACGAAGAACAGATTAAAAAAAAGAAAGCAGAGGAAGTCACCCCAGTCTCAGCAATACGGCATGATACAAAGGTATAGTTTTCAAGTTTTCAGATTATTTTGTTTAATGGAACTGCATCCTTCAATTTCAATTTCAAAATACATATTGCATAGTTCCATATTTGTTTTTGTTTTTTGTTTTAAATTCTATTTTAGGTAACAGTTATTTCAATTTTCAATAGTTTTATCCCAGTTTACCATATCAGTGAAAATTTTGGAGATTAATTAGAAGCTTGCTATTGGTTCCTCAATTAGAGGGTCAGAAATGACAGAAGAGTTTCTCTGAAAGTCAGTTTGATAGATAACTAACTGACCTCTTCTAACACAGAAGCCTTATACAGGTGTTTACCTGCACACAGGTGGAGCTAAAATGGGGAGAGAACACAGATGCACACATAAGCCCTGCCCCAATATCCCCCACACTCAGCTGCCTTCTAGATATTTGCATGTTCGGCACAAAAATTTTCTAAAGGGTTTTGTATGTGTATTTGGCTGAAAGTGATTACAGAGCTCCCATAAGAGTACAGCCAAACCTGGTTACAGAACCCTTTGCATTTCTTGGTGCTGAATGCATGACGATCTAGAAAGCAACTGGGCATGTGGAGATATTGGGGATGGGGCTTACATTCATGCCCATGTGCTTTCCCAACTCAACTGTTGTATACCTAGTATTTAAGAAAATGCACTTTTTTCTCTCCAAAAAGGAGTCACTCAGAGCAATTCAGAATATATCAAAAGCATAAAGGTAGTAATTGAAAACATTTACAACAAGCTAAAAGTAGCATCAAAGACTAAGTCATAAACAACCAAAACTAACAATCAGTAAATAAAATTAAGCAACAGGAGAATGAAATGCTTTTTTAAAGGATCTTCAGTTACTAAGAAAAACATAAAGAGGAAGATGGCCTAATTTCTTGGGGTAGGGAGTTCCACATAGAGTGTGCCATCACTGAGAAACCCACTTGCATATTGCCTCCAGCCATACCTCTGAAAGCAACAGTAGAAGAAGAGGTGGGCTGATCTTAAAGGATGGAAAGCTGCACATTAGAGAAGATGGTCTTTAAGCTAGCTAGGTCCCAAGTCATTTAGGGCTTGAATCATACTCAGAAATTAGTATAATTCAGCACGTTGAATTAAACTAAAAATGAAGTAAGTTGCACACTCAGATCATGTGTGGCTATGGTTTCTGCCCCATATGCAACAAGTATGGTCTAAAAGGCACCTCACAGTTTTCTGCACTGCACAAGGTTCCTTGTCCAACAAATCAATGTAGCTGGGATTCCCCATGGATTGGAAATTTGAGAACGATTGGACTATATTACTATAGTAAATGAACTGGGATTTTAGTGGTCCTTCAGAACAATATGAAAATGGAATGGAAATGATAAAGAGTATTCAAGAAGCAAGCACTGTATAAACTTCATGCTTTAAGGCCTGTTTTGTTACTTATATGTACAATAAATATCCTCACTAATACATGCTGACATCTGAATTTAACCACAAACAAATTTTTGTCTGAGTGTAGTCCATACCCTGATCAAGACAATCTATTAGTAGGAAAATGGTTAGAAGAGAGCTGGAGGCTGCAACTCTATACCTGGAAGCAAACCCTATTGAGCTCAATGGGACTTACTTCTGAATAGACATGTATAGGATTGCATTGTAAATATATGAAAATACTGTATCAAATTGGCTATCATAGAATTTGTCCTTGTGTGTCCTAAATAACTTAGCATACTAGTCTAACTCCCTGCCCATTTAATCATCCTTTATTTGATTAGTAATTTTGTTTAACATTTCGTTTGCAACCTAAGAAAATGTCAGGTTAGTGAATAACGTGGAGAATAATCCAATGGAAAGTTTTTCTGTCCAGGCTCCATTGGTAGGACATGACGGAGATTATGTAAAATTATGAATGGTGCAGGAAGCTTAGTGCCTCTTAAAATGATTGCTCAGATTTGAAAAGGAATGACCACAGCTGTTACACTGTTTTGAGCCTCCGAAGGCCGTTGTTGGAGATTCCGTGGACTTCGACTTGATCCAGCAAACCACTGCTGAACTTACCTTCTATTTCACTAGAAGAAACTGTCCCACTAAAGGGTAGAAACCTAACAAGTTTGTATCTCTGATTCTCTGACTTCAACACAATATACCAGACGTGTTCATTTGGCAAAGACGCTCCTTTCTTGTTTTGCAGTGATTTCAAATGTGAACATTCCAGCCCAGGACCTTCATTATCCATATTGAGCAGAACTTTTCTAAACCTTTTGCAAAAATATTTGGAACTAGCCTGATTACTAGGCAAACATGAGGGGAGGAGTGAGGCCTAAATCTTTATATGCAAAAAATAGATTTTGAGTGGTAAAGCAGCAGTTTCTGCAGCCAAAACTCTCCCCACGGCCTGAGTTCGATCCCAGCGGAAGCTGGTTTCAGGCAGCCGGCTTGGATCGACTCAGCCTTCCATCCTCCCGAGGTCGGTAAAATGAGTACCCAGCTAGCTGGGGGAAAGGTAATAACGGCCGGGGAAGGCAATGGCAAACCACCCCGCTATAAGGCCTGCCAAGAAAACGTCAACAAAAGCTGGCATCCCTCCAAGAGTCAGTAATGACTCCGTGCTTGCACGAGAGGTTCCTTTCCTTTCCTTTCAGCTGGTTTAGTTGTCTTTTGGGTGGCGTCTCTTATTTCAGTAAATACAAATTAAATTTGCTTGTTTAAATAAGCTTTGGTCTACTTAATAATATTATTCTTACCTTACATACAAAAAAATCTGTGTAAAATTATTGTAATCCATTAATGGTGGCATAAGTATAGTTTTCTGCTTTGGGTGCATGGATGGGGCAGCCAATACACACAGCAGCTACCTAAATGGTGTGTCTGCAGTGGGTGGGGGGAACTAACGTTTTTCTTTATATATTACAATATATGCCATTTTTTCTATACTATATTGAAAAAGTAACATGAAGGACTGTGTCCATAATCCAGTGCAGACTTGTGTACTTAACATTGATTGCAATGGGCTTAAGTACACATACATCTGTGTGGGACGTAGAAAGTCTAGAGAATTGTCATTGCAATCAATTTATATGAATATTTATAAACTCCAGTACAGTTTAAAAGAATGGTGATTCTTTTGGGATTTTGGCCTTGACATTCTCAGAAATTAAAAGCAGGGCCAGGGCATGCAACAGCTGTATTAAGGTTTGCTGCAGAATCCTGAAGCAACCTAAAGTCTCCCTTAGATATACATTGAATTGTTGAAAGGTTCTAGACTGTTCCAAAGCTATGTCAAAGGTATTATGACTCTAGATACATATCTGTAATTAGTAGATGCCCACTAAGAACTAATGACTGAGCTAATACTTTTATTTATTTAAAATCAATTTACCCACTTTTCGATATTTATTTCCCAGTGTGCTTAAAACATATCTAAAATCTGATAGCAGTAGATTCATTAAATTAATTAATAAAAATAACCCAGTATTTGAAAACAGCAGCAGAAACTTCAGATGTCATTTAAAAACAATAAAACTGTTGGAAAACATTAAAAGAACAAAAACATTTTTACCCAATGCCCAAAAGTTATCGAATGAGGCATCAAGTGAGTTTACATATTATCCCTCACCTCAAAATGTAGGACTTCAAGAGTCGGGTCTCCAGTGATGATCTCAGTGGCTGAGCAAGTTCATATGGGAGTAGAGAGTTCTTTAAATTCCCTAGTCCTAGAGCTAAGACCAGCACTTTCAATTGTTCTTGGGGGGGGGGGGGAATCTGGTAGTTAATGAAGATCTTTAAATAGATATTAAAAATCTACTGTGTGCTCATTTCTAGATGGCTGAGCTAATTGTTTCTCAACCATGTTCTGAACTGATTGAAGTTTTCAAACAGTGTTCCAATAGCGCTACACATAAACATTATTCTAGTCTAACCTCGACATTATCAGAGAATGGATAATAGCAGCCAGATCATGCTTTCTCAAGAGGAAACCATTTTAGACCAATTTAAACCAACTTCTGGCATGCATTTTATGTGAAATTCTTCAGAGGTGATTTGTACTCAATCAAAAGTACTAAAGGCTTTATTACCTAATATGATTTCCCACTAACTTACCTGGATAAGGAATGCAGGAGCTGCTGAGACAGAATTGTTAAGCATTTCAAAATTACAATTATTCAAGAACCTCTTGAAATATACAGGCAAAACATTACCAGATTTCCTTAGAAGCTGTTCTTCATTACTTCGTTCTATTCCCATGGGGTAACATTTTGTACTTCTCATGTGTAAATTCTTTATAACAAGTGGGACCTGCACTCTTTATAACAAGGGTTATAAAGGGTTCTAGCCAGCTATGCCCTCTTTCATTTGTTCTCACCCACCCCAGTTTCATTTTTCCCCAACAGACTTCTGTAGCCACTGCTAACGCTCAGTCCTCATTGGGCTGCTTTCTGGAACTTTTGTCTCCTTAGTTATTTTCCCCTAAACTATTTTTGTACTTCTGGACACCTTGGGATTTCTCAGGGGCCTTGTCTTGGCTACAGCTGAGTTTACCATTAGAAGAAGTGATATGGACAATTTTCATGACAGTAGTATGCCCCGTAGATACATGTGACAGAAACTCTCCTTGACACCGAGAGTGAATCCTCTGAGTATTTTTCTAGATTACAAACATACATCATTTTATATCATTTTAACTGTCATAGGTTCCTCAGAGAATCCTGAGTGGTGAAATCTTTACTTCCTCCTGGGAAAAGGTTTAAGAGGATCAGGAATATGCTTCCACCTTCCTTCTCATACTGCAGTTCCCTCTTCTATTTTCTGTTTTCTTCTAAACATAGTTCACAGTGATTACCAAATTAGATTATGATGATGCTAACCTCCAAATCATGGTTAGACATATTTGCAAACTAGCCATAACTTGCTCAACTGGAGTGTCATGGCAAAGTGTCCTGGTTTGCACCAAAAGTTAAACAAGCCAACCTGGTTTGTTTAAGCCTTAGCACATGGAAAGTGTGATTTGCCTAAATACCTGCCCTAGCGGGGTTTGTCATGTTATCCAAACCCAGTTGACATGGCTTGTTGGAGAGGCAAAAACCCCTCAAATAACTCATAGCCTATTGTTTGGTTATATGGAGAATCATCTGAATTGAACCCTTGTGTTTAGGAGTTTACATTATGAACCAAATGTAGAGGTTGGGGCTTTCATGGAATCTGCATATTTGGACATTTTAAAACATAAGATGTCTAATAGTATATCTTAACAGACAGGTTGACCTTCAAATTTGCTTTATTGAGCTGCTCTCCTTCATTTGGATAGTTATGGCATGCAGCATGGGAATTAGTATAATTTTAATCCAGTGAATAAATTTGGTTTTTTTTAATATTGTATAATTAACTTTTTATATACAGAGGAAATTAACTAATTGCAATTTTCTTTTTGTCCTTTTGCTCTTGCACTTTGTTTGCTGCTCTTTCTTCTCTTCTTTAGCCACCTTTGCTTGGCACTGATTCATTACATTCCTCACCATCATCACAATCTGGTCCCTTTGCATCTTCAACAAAGCTCCGTAGGAGATGTAAGGAGGTTGCTAAAAAATCGTTAGATTCTGAGTCATCCCAAAATGCTATTCAAAAGCACAGTGAGGCTAACTTGGATTCTGATAGACAAGGAAGAGTTTGCTCAGTTGAACAAGATATGTCATATAGCTATACACAAAAAGCTGGTAAAGGTGGAACATTGTTTTCCTTCTCCTTACAACTTCCGGAATCGTTCCCCACTCTCCTGGATGATGATGGCTACTTATCCTTTCCTAACCTCTCTGAAACCAACTTCCTGCCAGAAAGTGTGCAGCATTTCCTTCCCATTCGCTCACCATCCCTTGTGCCTTGTTTCCTTTTTATCTTTTTCTTTTTGCTTTCTGCCTCTTTCTCAGTGCCCTATGCTCTCACTCTTTCCTTTCCTCTGGCTATGTGCCTCTGCTACCTGGAGCCCAAGGCGGCCTCCTTGAGTGCTTCACTTGACAATGACCTGAGTGACAGTTCAGAGGAAGAGGTGTGTACCTCAGCACAGAACACATTTTTTGTGTGTTCATTGCTTCAGTCCTAAACAGTGTTAGAATGCTGCAATAGTGGTCCCACTTTCAGAACCTCATTTCTGTCTGTGCTGATATGTTCAGAATTTTAATTTTTGTTGTGTTGGGAGTGTAGCTGAAGCCCCAGGGCTAGGCACAATGGTGTGTATGAAGTAGAGATCTTCGCAGATTGCCACAGATCCATTTAAAACAGCGTATTTAAAACCTAAGAGCTTCTAACTGGTTGTATCTTTTTAACTGTACTACCAAAATTGTTCTACTAGTTTTAGTTGCCTCGTAAGAGCAAATATTTACATTCAGTTTTTAAAAGTAAAATAAAATACAGTATTATATTCCAATTATAGATTTTGTAGCAGTTAAAAATTAAAATGAGATTCAGAATTATTTTAGCGGGCTTTTTTATCTTTGTGAGAGACTGAGCCAATGGCTGCATTCAGACAGCACAATAGTAATGGTGGGGTAATAATCAACTTGACAGTTGTTTTTCTAGGGCTACTCCCCACACAACACGATAATAATCAACCATGTATGGATTAGGATCAGCATCAAGTTGACTATTAGTCCACGCTAAGTTGACTCACTCATTCTCCCCCATTTCTCCCCCCCTCAGTCCTCCCACTAGTATCCCATCATCCATTGCTGCTGAAAATCTATCCTGCCAGCTGGACTAAAGCAGCAGCCACCGCTTTGACCGTTCTTGCCTTGAGACTCTGCAGCTAACAAAATAACGAATGGTGGACGAGGAAATAACCAATAGTGCCCTCCACACAACACAATAACCAATGGTGGTTCAAATAGCCAACTCTGCATAGCATTGGTTATTTGCCTTGGTTATTTTGGCCAAATAACCAACCATTTGTTATAAAACTCCCTCCACACAACACAATAAGCCGTGGTGGGTTAAGTAACCAAACATCGACTATTTTTAAACCACTGTTGTTTATCATGTTGTCTGAACCCAGTCAAAAACCCAGTGTCAATAAAATATATCTATTCTTTGATGTTTTTGTTTAAATGTGTCGGTATTAGAACTTGTTTACTGCAAATGCAAATGATATTTCATTAAATAGTCGCTCTGACTAACAGTCAAGGAAACTACCAGTTCTCTCAAGGTACTATGTACTATGCTGCATTTACTGCCAAAATGAGTGCTTCCTATATTTATTTTGAGCATTTTAATATAATGCCCATTGTTATAGTGAAGAGCACTTTTCAGTACATTTAGAAAGGAAGTACACTAGACTGGCAATAAATTATCCACAAGGTTATTGTTGTTTTCCTAAGACGTTACAGTTCAAAGGAAAGAATTTCCTGGGCATGGATCTGTTCAATTTTTTCACCAGCATAAAATCTGAAACAGAATTTGCAATTTAAGCTAACTTGTAAATTACAATGAATAGTGATAGCTGTATTGATGTACTGTATTCTCTAAGCAAAATGCAACTATACTTAGGTAAATCAGGCTGCAATCCACATTCCCAATTTCCTATTTGTGACATTAGGGGCCTTGCTAGATGATGCCGGATAAGCCGGCAGGGAGGCGGGGTGACGGCGTGCTAACTTTAGCGCGCACCGCCCCACCTCCTAGACGCACGACTTGCAGGGACTATGGAAGCCCTGCAGCATCGGCCATTTTTTTGTTGTTGTTGTTAAAGGGGCCACGTGCACCCCGAAGACTCCGGACAAGTTAAGCGGGTTTTTTTTACTTAAGCCCCCCATCCTCTCCTGATCCCCTCCCATGCCTCTTGCCCACTCTTTCTCCGTCCCGTCCCCGATCTGTGCCACCCTCGGCCCTCCCGTGTCTGTGCCGCCCTCCGTCCTGTCCCCGATCTGTGCCACCCTCGGCCCTCCCTCCTGTGTCTGTGCCGCCCTCCGTCCCGTCCCCGATCTGTGCCACCCTCGGCCCTCCCTCCCGTGTCTGTGCCTCCCTCCGTCCCGTCCCCGATCTGTGCCACCCACGGCCCTCCCTCCCGTGTCTGTGCCACCTTCCGTCCCGTCCCCGATCTGTGCCACCCTCGGCCCTCCCTCCCATGTCTGTGCCACCTTTCGCCCTCCGTCCCGTCCCCGATCTGTGCCACCCTCCCCCTCTCCTGCCGGTCCGGCCTCCCCCCCCCGGGATCCCCCCCAGCCCGATGGGCACAGCGCTCATATGAGCACTGTGCCCAGTTCGTGGCTTTTCCCGGCTACTTGCGAGGAAGCAAGTAGCCGCAAAAAGCTACGGACCTTGCTAGACGTTCCGCAGCCCCGGCCTCAGGCTGGGGCTGCGGAAAAGGTGCGCCATAAGCGAATTCGCTTATGGCGTGTTAAGGGAGGTCTGAGCACAGCTTGACCCCGGATTCCCCTGTGCGTCATCTGGACGCACAGCAGGGAAACCAGGCCTCAAAGCGCGCTAAGGCCTCGTCTAGCAAGGCCCTAGGATTAGTAAACCAAACAAATGGTATCTGAAAAATATTGTCTAGATTTCAGTCCAAAGCAAACTTGCTTGGTAATAAAGCCCATTGAATTTTAGAGTGACCTGACTATATATAAAAAATACATAAAATTGGGTTGGATGTGATAGATTTTTGAGACTGGCTTGGGTCAGATAAACTGTCAAACCATGATATGGTGCTATGTGAATTAGCCATGTGCTCATCACACACTTCCCCCTTCCCTCAAATACTCCAATTTGATTAGTTACTTCTGCTTCAATGTAAATCATAGTTTTCTGTGGCATCTGAACTAGCAAGTTATGCTTTGTGTTTGTCTTTCAAAACAGGATTGCTAACCATGATTTGAAGCTAATTGGCAATCTTTGATTGACGAGCCATTGCAAACTATAGTTTGCCAGTTGTCATAGCAAATTATTTTCACTCAAGCAAAAGTAGCTAACTGGATTGTAGCATGCAGGGGGTAGAGGACAAGAGCAGGAAGTGCACAAGCTTCAAGCTTGCTAATGTAACAGGCAATTATGGCATTATATGTGAACCAGCCTTATGGTTATCCCAGGACCGGAATTTATGTGATAAGATTACACAGACTTGTGCCTAATCCAGGGTGCTTTCTCTTGTTGGACATATTGCATGAATCTTTATTTTAAACTTGGGCATGTCTGCATTGCATCAGCAAAACAAAACACAGCAGTTATGACAATCTAGAAAACGTGGTTGGAGTGGCTTTTATTCTATTTCAAATTTCCTTTGAAAAGTCCATTTCTGCCTGTTAGTTCCAGCAGTAGTACATTATTCAAAATACAAGCTGGTCAGTGATTATACTCATTGTTTTTAATCTCCTGCTCCTTGGAAAAACTTCACTTGGGGCCTGTTAAAATTTCATTTCCTTGTTCTGTATTCTCCTCCTATCTTCACTGTGTTAATAACCCTGTTCTTTTACATTTTAGTCCTTGAGAATGGTTCATCCACAGACTTGTAATTAAGCATTAAGGTATTGGTTTTAATGATAGTAAGTTGTCAATTTACGTATAAAAGCAGAACGACATTAAAAGAGTTTGTTAAGGAGAACTCCTTTCTGAATCATGTTCCAGGACACTCAGTCCTGAATCGTTACCCCTCATTGTGATAAATGTTTTATATTTGAGAAAAGCCTCTAGTGTAGAGATAATAAAGGGGCTGCATAAGCAGGTGAGAATTTAAAGATCTAATAAAGGGAGACAGACATAACTAGAGTCATGGTCTCTGCTTACTTGTCACATAATAAAGTGGCAGCACACAGACCAGAAGAAACCTGCAATCTACACTAGAGAGGTAATTATCCCATTCTCCTGTCACCAGTTTTTCTAGAACCCTGTGTTATAATACATTTAGCATAATGGTTGAAGCAATCCCACCAAACGTAAGGTCTGTTTAATAGTTACAATATGTACTTTGCACCTGTGAAAATATGTTAATTGTTGATAGTTGAATGTTAATTGTATTATACATTTGAAACTTACTATAAATGTAATCCTGCACATGTCAACTCTTAAGTAAGACCAAATGAGTTCAATGAGACTTAATCCCAGGTATGTGTGTATAGGATTGCAGCCGATTACTTTCAAATTAATTTTATTATAAAATTGGTTAATTTAAAGAAACATAATGTATCCCCAATTCAGTAAACAGGTTACCAGCAGAATAGCTTATTTCATGAAAACCTTGGCAGCTCATTGACCATGAATGAGATGGTGTAGCCAAAATTTTATTTTAGAATAGATAGTTCCAGCCTTGCTTTGGACTCCTGGATTGGTCCGATGCAGAAGGGTGACACCATTCCCCTCCCCAATGCTACCCTAGCCTTTGAATGTGGTCAGGGGACATGGAAACTTTCACACTACACCTCAGAAAGAAGCACCCCAGAACTGAGAATACTCTTTGCCAATTTCTGCAGCCCCAGAGCTGATCAGGCTCCATTTGAAAATGAACATTTTGTAGTTTTCGTTATTGCACAACAAAAAGTGTTGATTAGGGAAATAAACTTAGAAAACTTTTAGAAAATCTTTGAGCTGCTTCTGTGGGAGTATTTATATTCTAGTATGCCTTCCTGGGTGCAGTGTATGTATATTGCCTTTCAAATATTAAGCTTGTGTGTGTGCTGGATGATTTTGATGCATGTCCCTTTCAAATACATATGAAATGGGTTCCAATTTAAGCCAAGACATTATAAAATTTAGCACAGGAAATATATATGCGCATGCATCCTTCATGCTTGATGGGTATCTTGTGTATTTGTACTACAGGAACCATGACCAAATACAATCTATCCCATCAGTAGGAGTCCTTCCAATGATCAGAGATACAACAGATAATTTGTCTTTGAAGTGTGTGTGTGTGTGTGTGTGTGTGTGTGTGTGTGTGTGTGTTTAAAAGGGGGGATTAACATTATCAGACAATATGCTCAATTTTGGCAAATCCTATAATCAAACAAAAACAGGGAAATTTGAAACTCTACCCAGGTTTTACCCTGATCTGGTTTGCATATGTAGCAGAATGAGGAGGTAGAATTGATTAATTGTTCCCCAGCATTGTTTTTTATAGGGAGAAAAATCCAGCCCTCCCTATAAGTAGGAAGCAAGTACAGTAAAGAGTGTGCTGGGCTTCAGTCTTTCTCTCTGATCTACTGGGGGATTTTTGTTTCCTTGTGATGGGTTTCTTTACACAGACATTAAAAAAAAAGTCATCCTCACTGATAGACAAAAGAAGTACAGGGTTCTACCACTTCATATGGCTGCATGTATAGACCTGGCCTATGTATTAATCTAGAATTGACAAGAAGTATATAAGGGCCAAACTAGGCAGTATGTTACATGTGTGGATAGATTTAACATGTCTGTCTTTTGTTTTCCAAATAGCAGTGCTATTGATCAATTGAGGAATGTGATACACAGAAATGCGATACACCCTTGCCCCTCCCCAGTACTAAATCTCACAATAAAAATCTCCCCCACCCCAGCTACTATTTGCCCTGCAAATAGGGAGGAACTTGCTATTGACACCAATGGCAGCTTTCCCCCGTATAACAAATTACAGTCTCATAAGATTTTTTTGTTAGAACTGTGGCACAGGGGAAAAGGGATACTTCAAACACAAAGACAGGCACATTAATATAGTCGTGTATTTAACATAGTGGGGGGAGATGCAGATGTCACTTTAGTCCACAGTGGCTTAATAAACTATGCACAATAGCTTATTTTTGAAATAGTCCACGATGCTCCACCACACAACCAGGCTAATAAGCTACTGTGCCTAACCTGACTCTTCCCCCACCTTCTGTCCCACTGCAGTCCTCCCACCCAAGCAGGGGCGCTGTTTCACTCATTCATTACTTCGCTGCAGGGATTATGAAGAGTGAAATCCCAGTGTGCACCAGAACTGGGTGGCACAAATAAACCCTCGGAAGTTCGCATGATCGGGACAAAAGTTCATAGGCAGCCTCCCCTAGTTGGGAGGCACTTGATGACCATCAAAATCCTGTGCAGTTTACAACCAAATGAAGGAAAATCCAGGGTGCGTCAAAAAGAGGGTGTCACAAATAAACTCTCAATCACACATTCCCCCCCCCCCGGCTTGGCATTGCTGGGATAGATAGCTTCAAGTGGTCTTAATACCGCTCCAGTGCTATTACCCCAAATCACAATTGCATATCTCCCCCACCGACCCTGGTTGGCGTTCTGGGATAGATGGCTTCAAGTGGTCTTAATACCCATCCAATAATTCTCCCCATCCACATTGCTGGGATAGATGCCTTTCAGTGCTCTCAGTTATGCCTGCAAAGAATGGAGTGGCAGCAGTGATCTGAACTGCTCTTGCCATGCAACTCTATAGGTGAGCAAATTAACCCACGGAGCTTGACAGACAACACAATAACCCAGCCTGTGGATTATCAGAGTGAGTTATTTTGGTCAAATAAGCGATCGTGGATTTTTTTAAAAAAACAACCTAACAGATGACATGATAACCCACGATGGGTTACATAAACCACCGGGGCTTGCAAACCCATATTTATGTGAATCTGGGGTGCTGAAGAAACTCCCTGATTCTGTGCACGGCACCTGCTTCATAAAGACAACTTGCCAGGAGCTGGGAGCTCCTGTGTGAACAAATCTGCATCAGCTTCAGACTATCAGTGTATTATGTGCAACTTGACTGGCCTTGGAAAGGTTCTCTACATTTCCTCAGAATAGCTACTCAGAGCTTTGACACTGTTCTTGGATGATCATTTTAAAAGATGATTCAAGCCCTTGGAATAGTATTTGTTCTTCATATTAGATGTAGTTCACATGATGCCATCAGAAAGTATTTAACATAATTTTACAACAATGTTGTCTATGACCAGTAGATGTATTACTGATGCAAGCAGAACCTCTAATTTTAAAAATTGGGGCTCTGTGCGGCATTCGACTGCCTTTAAGCTTTACTTTTGTAAGAACTGTTTGTAAAATCTGATTTCCTCAACCCACCCCAATACTTCTTAAATTTATTTTAAATTTATTCTACCTGTATATTGTTGTTTATTTTCAGGCGCTCTTAACCAAGGTGTTCTTAATACATTCTCAATCACCAATAGATTAGGATGGATAATGCTGTGCTTTGTTTCACTTTGACCATTTGTACTGACTAAATGTCTTTATTTTCTTTTAAAAATATTGTCATGTTTTGTAATTTGGAATGAAAAGTATTTGCTTTTTTTGTTTTAATCCGTTACAGTTTTAAAAAGTATCAGCATCTCTGCCTGAGCAATTACACATGTTAGTTGAGAATTGTAATTCAAAGGCAGGATGTGGCAGATTCTGTTATGATTCATCATGTTCATTGAAACCCTTTGGTAATGCAGACAGCCTGATAGCCTTTTTACATGTGAGGAAAATAAAATCTGTACAAATGAGGGGCTGAAAGTCAGGTGACTGTTAAAGTAGCTTTATATATAAAATTATTTCTATATTTTCCCCTTCTAAATATGAACTGATTACACTACCAATATTTTTGCAATTTTTGTGTAATGTAGTGGGGAAAGTTTGCTTTCCAAGTTTTGCTTCTTATTAAAGCCACCTGGCTTTCTTCAGAAGAATTAAAGGCTACAATTACACACCTTTTTGTTTGACTAATAAAGCTTTAATACAAAAGCCATATACTTTGTACAGTATACCTTGAGCCTTCCTCTGAGTCTGGTCTTTTTATTTCTGACTTTGCTTCTTTTAAATGGTGTATAGTCTGAAAAGCAACTCAAGTGCAGTTCACAGGGATGTAGACTTGGCAAATCAATCTGTGACTTTTGTTTACTTACAAACTGGGTTTATTCTTATTCTTGCTTACCTGTTGGAACCTGGCCACTTGTACAACAAAACAGACTGACAGTGAAAGAACAGATACTGCAGCTGATGGTGAAACCACTGCCACAGAGGTTTGTACAGTTGCTATCATGTTGTTGCTGAAGAATTTAGCATATATCTTCACTCCTCAGATCCTGTGCATTAGCACTATAGTGCACATTTATTAATGAAACTGAGCACCACTTAAAATACACTGTGGGCTCAGGGTCTAATACCTGAGCACAAAATCCATACACACATTCCATGAATTAGTTGCAGCTTTTCACTCTAAAATACAAGTGGCAACTAGAAAACGATCAGACTCCACTGGCTAGTATTTTGAAAGCAAAAGCTGTAGGTGTGTGTCCTTCATAATTTACACACTGAGCATGTGTTTTGTATTCAGGTACAGAACCCAGCTTGTCATCATAATGGGCTGGGTGTACAGTGAGGACTAGGCCACTGAGGGTAAAATGAAATGTTATGTAAAATGCATAGTTGGCAACTAAACTGGTTTTTTTAGATGATGATGATGATGATGATGATGATGATGATGATGATAGACACAAGGGGATCCAAGTTTCACCAGCAGGGAATGCAGGGAACTAAAACTGCTTTCCCACACTGCAATTAGCCTTGGAAGATTTGCCCTAGTCACTAGTATGTGCATACAGGTTCTGTACGAACAGACGTTTCCCTTCATTTTAATGTAATGTCTCCTAAAGTAAAGTTTTTGAGAAAGCCCCTTGCAGGCAGGGCAGTTCTAGATGCACACTGGTGAGTTGTACCCACAAGAGATAAGGGTTGTCATAAAGATTACTGAGGTTATATATAGGAAGCACTGTTATAATTATTGTAGCCATGAAGTAATTTGTATTGGTAAGTTGCTTTCTTATCTTTCCTATGTTAACAGTCAGATCAGGAAGAAGATGGTGATCTCAAGTCACAGGTAGGTGAAAGAATGGGGTGTGTGACTAAACTGTTGGTCCTCTTCTTCTCAGCACAATGATCACTAATTTTGCCTAAAACAGAATTTTGGATCCTTTGAATATGGTGGCCCTTACATTTCCCTTTCTCTTTCACTTTTTTCAGAATAGTCTGATTAAGCGCATAAAGGGTGAAAATGTGTATGTCAAACATAGTAATCTTATGTTAGAGGTTGGTATTGGTATATACCAGTGCATGTACTGTACATGTGTTTTGACTATAGTGGTTAAGCTGTGGACCTGCACTACGATGCATGAGATACATATTCTCACTTGCTAATAAATTAAATAGTTATTTCTCATCTAAGATTAGGAGTTTTTCTTACACTGTTCTTTACAACTCTGTTGTGTATATATGTAGTGTTGCTTTTTTCAAAAGTCTCTTTGTAAGGTAACTTCTAGAATGTGTGTGAAATCTGGCAATCCATGCTCACATGAATGGGGACCACTTTACACATTGCGTTTTAAAGCATTTTCCATTATATATGACTGCAATAAACATGCATTTGCAAATGCATATTTAACACAAGTATACTTGCCAGGGAGCTGAGATTGGCTGTAGATCTCTGACAAGAATACACCCAATGGCAAATACTGGTTTGCCACAATGTTTTGTGTGAAGAGTCCTAAGAGTTTCTATACAACTATCCCTGAAAACACCACCGTTTCCCAAGAGTGTTGTGTTAGTGCTGTGAGACCTAATCCCATTAAGTCTTCTTTTGCTGACTAACTAACACGATATGATTTTTCATATCTTGTCAATTTAGATAAACAAAATTACAAAATGGTGTATTTTCCCCCAGGAACTAGATAAAAACCAAGAAGATCTGATGAAACACCAGACCAATATAAGTGAGCTGAAACGGACATTCTTGGAAACCTCCACAGATACCTCAGGGACCAATGAATGGGAGAAGAGACTTTCAACATCACCAGTCCGGCTTTCTGCAAGGCAGGAAGAAGCTCCTATGATTGAACCACTTGTGCCTGAAGAGGTGAGTGCTTTACTTTTCTGCCTTTCAGCTTCAATAGACCAACTGATTTTAATTTGATTAGTAAACAAAATATAAAGTTAGTCTACCAGAAATAATAGCTTGGTGTACAAAATGGTCAGGATATCCTAAAAAACTGAAATTGAAAGAGTTTTTGGTAGCTGGATATCAAAAAGATGGGAGCATTTTATCATTCTACCTGTTACTACAAGCAAGATTCTAGGAGGCAAATTGGTCAAAGATTAGCTGAACATTCAAATTCCTATTCCAGAATGTATGGCATACAATATATATCCAGGCAAGGTCATTATTTGTGCTTGACTTAGTCCAATTCAGTGAGGAGAGAGGGTATCAAAAAGGTAGACACATCATAGTCAGCCAGTTAAATGCTTGTTGAATGTTAAGGTTTTAAAAGTTCATCTTGGATTTTTCAACATGGACTACTTTGTGAAAGAGAAAATGTTATTCAAGGGCCAATAGCCCCTTTTAAAAGCAACCAGAGACAAATTTCCTATATTCTGCTTACTGCTTTATTAGTACAATTTTTGTTTATAGTACCTCCATATAGTTGGTTCATTGTGGACAGGTAAATAAAATTAAAAAGGTGTAATTCAAGAATCTTGAGCTTCCGCATATACAAAATGACTGCCAATACACAGTTATAGAACCCCACCATTAGAAAGAGAGAGACATGGATGGTGAGGCAGTATTTTAGAACTTCCAGAACAAGAATTCAGGTAGCCAAATGTGTTTAAAGTTATTTAATTGTGCTACTGATTAGAGTAGAATATTACCTGGGTGCTTTTTCATATAACTACACAATTTAAAGAGCTAGAGACTACCTTTATTTAATGAAAATTGAAAATCCAGGGAGGAGTCTGGAATATTCCTTAGGCTACCAGGCCCCACATGTAGCAAGTTGAAAAATCTTAGATGAGTTTTTAAAACCCTCGGGTCAATTTGTGGCCCTGTACATGAGCCTCCAAGGGTAATTAGCTGCAGACCACTCTAAAATATTGCTAGGGAATCAGCATGCACCTTGTTCTAACCCGGAATGTTAGAAAAGTGTACCCTAATCCTATGCAGAAATAAGCATGCTTAAGGTCGTTGAAATCAACGGGCTGAATACGACAAAATTTATATAAGATTTTGCTGTTAATTTGAAATTCTAGCTTTAATGGACTTCATTTTTTCCTTTTTGCCTAGAAATTATTTTTCTATCTATCTTGTTTATGTGTTTGTTCTAAGTAAAATAGTTCAGTAAGATACATTACTCAGTAAGTAATATATTACTCTAATATATTAGAGAGTGAAAAGAAAAAGCATGTTATAAATTACTTACAAGACCATCTATTTATTAAAGCCCATCTGTTTATTAAAAACATGCACTTCCTCAATCCCTGTTGTTTGTTAGACCAAAGAAGAAAGAGAAATATCTGAAAAACGTATATTTTTGCAGAAGGAAAGCACTACATACCTTGATTCTCAGGTAAAAAGCAAAGCACACATTCTTATGATTCAGAGAGGCTACATTTTGTGGCACTTATTTGATGAGCGCATTTTAAAAAGAAACAGTGGTAGATAGAATAGAATTGTGGAGCAGAACGCTGGAACAACCAAATGAATATATTTCAAAAGTTTATGACTGGTCTCCAAGCTTTTTGGGCCCATGAGTTCATCTCACAGTTTTAGGAAGTGTCCTGGGCACCACCACAAATTGTTGCCGGGCCATGGCTAGTGTCAAAGGACAAGTAACCTGCCCAAAAGGACAAATAACCTCCCATATCTCCATTCATCTATCCCTCTGTGCTTGGTCAAGTTTTCAAGTTCCGCAGGATGCATAATTTGACCGAATGAAAAGGTAAGGCTGGTTGGAAATGCACACAGACTACTTAGTGTGTTCTCTATTCAGGCAGATTGGAGAAGCAAATTTAAGAAGATCCTTATGGTGCCCATATGAGGAAGGAACATACTATTATGGGAGCCAGTGTAGAGAGTGTTGGACTGGGAATTGGGAGATCCAGGTACTAGTCCCCGCTTGGCCGTGAAGTTCACTGGGTGACTTTGAGCCAGTCACTGACTCTCAGCCTAACCTACCTTACAAGGTTGTTGTGAGGGTAAAATGGATAGGAGGAGGGCTGCGGAAGCCGCCTTGGGTTCCTTGCAAGAGGAGAAAACGGGATATAAATGCAACTATAAAATAAATATATACTGTTTTAAGGATCATAGAATAGTAGAGTTGGAAGGGGCATATAAGGCCATCGAGTCCAACCCCCTGCTCAATGCAGGAATCCACCCTAAAGCATACCTGACAGATAGTTGTCCAGCTGCCTCTTGAATGCCTCTAGTGTGGGAGAGCCCACAACCTCCCTAGGTAACTGGTTCCATTGTCGTACTTCTCTAAGTCAGGAAATTTTTCCTGATGTCCAGCCAGAATCTGGTTTCCTGTAACTTGAGCCCATTATTCCGTGTCCTGCACTCTGGTAACATGTAGAGCAGTCCTCACACTTTCCAAAGAGCTACCTGAAGTTATATGTGCTTAGCTTTTTTACTAGGATGGAAATAGAGTTTGAGCTGCCAGAGGGTGAATTGTCCCATTCTTTATTAATTCATATAATTGGACACTGAGTGTGCATTATGACTAAAACGCAATAGCAAATCAATCTCTATGAAAAAAAGCCTTTGGTACTAACTGTATAATACTTACACCTGAGTCATAGGGTGCTTCCAGATGAGCTTTTATTGAGTAATCACCCTGCCTCAAACACAATTTTATATGGGGAGTCCAAATATTGTAAGTGTGATTTATTTTATTGGGATGTGTGCTTGGGACTGAATCCTTAGAATGTAATGTACTGAATAGTTAATAGTACAGTATCAAGAATTGCTAATATGCAATGTTTTCAATATAATTTCATATCAATATATGCAATAGTGTTAGCTTGTGCTATGGGTTTCTTGGGAAACCTCATTGTGCAAGCTAAAGCTACTGGTGTTGCACTACCAAAACATAATGTGCATTAGCACAGTGGTATGGTAGGATACTGTCCAATGTGTTTTAACCAAATTTGTTTAGAAATGAAAACTACTAAGACAATGTGATATGACTTTATTACTTATTATGTAGCTACCGTTAGTTTGTACAAGTTGAAATGTTTAAGATGTCTTCAGATTCTTCAAAACTACAAAATGATAGAATGTAGAAATGTATATGTTCTTAAGATGGCTACCATAGTTTCCTAAAAGGTATTATATTTTAGTTTCCTGACACACAGGTGTAAACAATTAGTTGATCTAATTTAGCTTTTATATTTCAAATAGGGCACTGAGGATTGGGTTATTGTAGACAAAGTACCCATTGAGGTAGTTGATGGTGAATCGAAAACCATTGTGACATACAAAGTAATGACTGTGAGCAGTAAAACTGGTGACATCCCAGCTGAGCTTTTAAAATCCAGTACCAGTGACATACAGACCTTTGAGGACTTGGAAGGTGAATTGCAGTTGAAAGACGACAATAAGCAGAAAATGTACACCTTAGGAAAATCGTATGATACTGTTTCTGGGAAAATTGTAACCATGACCACTAAAGTAAAAGAGGGAGAAAAAAGTACTCCATCATCACTTGAAGCATTTCAAAAAATGGAAAGGGCAGTACCAGAATCTGTGAAAATCATTCCAGTAGCAGCCGAATATGAAATTCTAGAACCAATTACTGATGAAAAATCCAGAAGGTTATCTGATGCAAAAAGAAGGGTATCTGAATCATTGACGCCCATAAAAGAGGCAGACTCCCGCCTGCAGAGTCCTGAAGAGGAAAGTGTGAAGAAGACACTAAAGATGGATCAGGATTTGCAGTTGCGTGATACTCCTGGGAGCATGCAGATTGCCAGAGCTGAGAAACCTCTTGACGGTGAAGGACTAAAAGGAGAGGCATTTGGTCGGAAAGATAAGAGTATATCTGAGTGGAAATATTCCAGAGAACCACCCTTTACCATTGCTACTGCTCACTATGTTACTGAATCATCAGCATCAAGAGTAGTGGTAACATGCAACTTTGCCACAGTTTAAAGATAAAAGCATGACTTCTTTAGGCAATTCCCTCACTACCCTGCCTTTCAGTCCTTTTGCTGCTTGGCTTTATGTTGACAACAGCCAACCCAGCTTCTTATTATTTCCTCATGGTTTGAGTTGGTTAACACAGTACAAAGAAGGCATTTTTAGGTTTTTAAATACTTAAAATTCAATGTTACTGAAATGTAGTATGCTGCTATGGCTTGTTTTAGAAGGGGGAAAAATGCTTCACAAGACCAGCAAAATCCTAATGCTAACAATTCTGCTTTTTTAAAAAAAAAAAATACTGCTTATAGTCATTACAGATTTGTGCTAATTTATTTTCCCATTATTTTCCTCTATGTATCCCTGCCACGTTTCCTCCTCTCCTTTGTCTTGTTTTTGTCAATTAACATAATCCTTATGTGTGTGTCTGTCTGCTTCTCTTTGTGCCTGTGTATGCGTGACTGTACATTTCTCTGTCTATTTAGAAAAAACAACTCTCCGGTGAAAAAACTTTGGATGGTTCTGATATCTTCACTTTAATAGACTCTGCAAGGAAACCAACTGAGTTCATAGGAGGGGTTACATCTACTTCACATAGCTGGGCGCAGGTGGCCATTTGATTCCATCTTTAGAATTTAATTATTTTACCTTGACTGGACTGGGGATTATTATTATTATTATTATTATTATTATTATTATTATTATTATTATTATTATGTGGTGGTAGTGATATTTTCCTTTCTATTTTGCACATAAGTGTGCTGGCCTCATTTATGTGCATTAGTATCCCCAGAATCTGCATGGAAAAATACTAATGCACATGCTGGTTACTTTCCCTTCCTAGATTTAGACACACAGAAAAACCTCAGAAGAAAATCAGGGCTTGTTTGTTGTTCCTGAGCTGTTTAGTATATTGGAAGTACTAAGTAAGACTTTGTCATTATAATGAGAAAATGCACAACATTTGTTCACTTGTACCACTGTCCAGTTTTTGAGAACTCTCAAGCAATCACCCTATATAACGGATAAGATGAGCCAGAACAAACAATCAGCCAAGTTTAATTTTTTTAGTTCTATATTTGTACACCACATTAGCTTTTGATATTAACTTCTTTTCCCTGCAGAGAACAGAAGCAAAGACTGATCAGGAGATACGTTCTAGTGAAAAGAAGGAGGAGGAGAAGGAGGAGCCGCCACACGAAGCCATAAAGAAGGTTGTGCAAGAAACTGTCATGGTCGAGGAGAGACATGTGATGAGTGTGCATGCAAGTGGGGATGCTGCTAAATTGGCTGGTGTTCAGCTGGATGCTACAGCACAGGCAATGTCTCATGTCGCTTCTAGCATCAAAGGGAAGGAGGGCTCTGCTGTGACTGAGGGGGCTAAAGAGAAAAAAAGGCAGGACGCTGAAAAAACTGTAAGCAAACAGGAAGAAACTGCTACTGGTTTTCATGATCAGGAGGAGGAGCAGAATGCAACAGCCCATGTTTTGGATATACAGGAAAGAAAGCCTCTTTTTGAGGTAAAAATGTCCAATTAGACAATTCTGAATAAATTAATATATTCTTTAAATTAAATTCACTCATGAAGTATTAAATACATCATGCTAGATGATGATGATGATGATCATTATTATTATTATTAATATTATTATTGCGAGCAGTTTGTTTCTCATCTTAGGACAGCTTTATGTGTGATTGTTTCCTATGTGGATGGCTTCCATGTAGAAAAGATGAGTTTAGACCACATG